>NW_027596184.1:0-692000 GCF_964194155.1 Cetorhinus maximus | reverse complement strand
ATTGAAACAGTGCCCCCTTCATAAACACTATATAAACAGTGCCACATCATAAACACTATTTAAACATTGCCCCATCATAAATACTATTTAAACAGTGCCCCCATCATAAACACTATATAAACAGTGCCCCCATCATAAACACTATATAAACAGTGCCCCCATCATAAACACTATATAAACAGTGCCCCCATCATAAACACTATTTAAACAGTGCCCCATTGTAAACACTATTTAAACAGTGCCCCCATCATAAATACTATATAAACAGTGTCCCCATCATAAACACTATTTAAACATTGCCCCCATCATAAACACTATATAATCAGTGGCCATCATAAGCACTATTTAAACAGTGCCCCATCATAAACACTATTTAAACAGTGCCCCATCATAAACACTATTTAAACAGTGCCCGCATCATAAATACTAATTAAACAGTGCCCCATCATAGACACTATTTAAACAGTGCCCCATCATAAACACTATATAGACAGTGCCCCATCATAAACATTATTTAAACAGTGATGTGCACTGTCCTAGGACTGAATTGAAATTCTATCCCCATCTCTGTGCTGTGCACTGTCCGATGACTGGCTTTAAATTATAGCCCCATCGCTGTGCTATGCATTGACCCAGGATTGACTTTAAATTATGGTGCCAACAATTTGCTGTGTACTGTCCCAGGACCGACTTTAAATTGTGGCCCCATCACTATATAAACAGTGCCCCCATCATAAACACTATATAAACAGTGCCCCATCATAAACACTATATAAACAGTGCCCCATCATAAACACTATATAAACAGTGCCCCCAACATAAACACTATACAAACAGTGCACCATCAGAAACTCTATATAAACAGTGCCCCATCATAAACACTACATAAACACTACCCCCTTCATAAACACTATGCAGACAGTGCCCCCGTCATAAACACTATATAAAAAGTGACGCCATCATAAACACTATTTAAACAGTGCCCCCATCATAAACACTATATAAACAGTGCCCCATCATAAACACTATTTAAACAGTGCCCCATCATAAACACTATTTAAAACAGTGCCCCATCATAAACACTGTATGAACAGTGCCCCATCATAAACACTATACAAACCGTGCCCCATCATAAACACTATATAAACAGTTCCCCATCATAAACACTATATAAACAGTTCCCTCGTCATAAACACTATATAAACAGTGCCCCATCATAAACACTATTTAAACAGTGCCCCATCATAAACACTATTTAAACAGTGCTCCCAACAAAAACACTATTTTAACAGTGCCCTCATCATAAACACTATTTAAACAGTGCCCCCATAATAAAGACTATATAAACAGTGCCCCCATCATAAACACTATTTAGACAGTGCCCCAATTATAAACACTATATAAACAGTGCCCCATCATAAACACTATATAAACAGTGCCTTAATCATAAACACTATATAAACCGTGCCCCATCATAAACACTATATAAACAGTGCTCCCATCATAAACACTATATAAACAGTGCCCCATCATAAACAGTATATAAACAGTGCTCCCATCATAAACACTATATAAACAGCGACCCATCATAAACACTATTTAAACAGTGCCCCCATCATAAACAATATATAAACAGTGCTTCCATTTGAAACACTATATAAACAGTGCCCCATCATAAACACTATTTAAACAGTGCCCCCATCATAAACACTATACAAACAGTGCCCCACCATACACACTATTTAAACAGTGCCCCATCATAAACACCATTTGAAATGTGCATCCATCATAAACACTATATAAACAGTGCTCCCATCATAAACACTATATAAACAGTACCCCATCATAAACACTATTTAAACAGTGCCCCCATCATAAACACTATATAAACAGTGCCCCCATCATAAACACTATTTAAACAGTGCCCCATTGTAAACACTATTTAAACAGTGCCCCCATCATAAATACTATATAAACAGTGTCCCCATCATAAACACTATTTAAACATTGCCCCCATCATAAACACTATATAATCAGTGGCCATCATAAGCACTATTTAAACAGTGCCCCATCATAAACACTATTTAAACAGTGCCCCATCATAAACACTATTTAAACAGTGCCCGCATCATAAATACTAATTAAACAGTGCCCCATCATAGACACTATTTAAACAGTGCCCCATCATAAACACTATATAGACAGTGCCCCATCATAAACATTATTTAAACAGTGATGTGCACTGTCCTAGGACTGAATTGAAATTCTCTCCCCATCTCTGTGCTGTGCACTGTCCGATGACTGGCTTTAAATTATAGCCCCATCGCTGTGCTATGCATTGACCCAGGATTGACTTTAAATTA
Organism: Cetorhinus maximus; assembly: GCF_964194155.1. NCBI lineage: Eukaryota > Metazoa > Chordata > Chondrichthyes > Lamniformes > Cetorhinidae > Cetorhinus > Cetorhinus maximus. The sequence goes on along the minus strand of NW_027596184.1, from coordinate 689,637 downwards.
TGGTGCCAACAATTTGCTGTGCACTGTCCCAGGACCGACTTTAAATTGTGGCCCCATCACTATTTAAACAGTTCCCCATCATAAACACTATATAGACAGTGCCCAATCAAAAACAGAATATAAACAGTACCCCATCATTAACACTATTTAAACTGCTTTAATAGCGTTTATGATGGAGCACTGATTAAATAGTGATTATGATGGTGCACTGTTTAATAGAGTTTATGATGCGGGGACTGTTTATATAGTGTTTATGATGGGGGCACTGTTTAAATAGGGTTTATGATGGGGGCACTGTTTAAATAGAGTTTATGATGGGGGCACTGTTTATACAGTTTAAACAAAAAAAACATTCATAACACCAACAAAATCAACAACAACCTCAATATTGAAAATCTTCATCAAATTCAACAACAACCTCAATATTGACAAACACCAACAAATTCAACAACAACCTCAACTTTAAAAAATACAAATAAGTTCAAAAAATTACATTGATAACACCAACAAATTCAACAACAACCTCAACATTGAAAAACACCAACAAATTCAACAACAACCTCAATATTGAAAAACACCAACAAATTCAACAACAAGCTCAATATTGAAAATCCTAAAAAATTCAACAAAAACCTCAGCTTTTAAAAGTTCAAAAAAGTTCAACAAAATAAACGTTGATAATACCAACAAATTAAACAACAACCTCAACATTGAAAAACACCAACAAATTCAACAACAAACTCAACATTGAAAAACGCCAACAATTTGAACAACAACCTTAACTTTTAAAAGTATAAACAAGTTCAACATAAAAACATTGATAACAACAACCTGAATATTGAAAATCACCAACAAATTCAACGACCTCAACATTGAAAAACAACAACAAATTGAACAACAGCCTCATCATTGAAAAACAGCAGTAAATTCAACAACCTCAACATTGAAATGCACCAACAAATTCAACAGCCTCAACACTGAATATCACCAACACATTCAGCAACAACCTCAACTTTGAAAAACACAAAAAAGTTCAAAAAAACCAGTCATAACACCAACAAATTCAACAACAACCTGAATATTGAAAATCACCAACAAATTCAACGACCTGAACTTTGAAAAACACAAGTAAATTCAACATCAACCTCAACATTGAAAAACAACAACAAATTCAACAACAACCTCAACGTTCAAAAATACAAAAAGTTCAAAAAATAACATTGATAACACCCACAAATTCAACGACAACGACAACCTCAATATTGAAAAACACCAACAAATTCAGCAACAACCTCAACATTGATAAACACCAACAAATTCAACAACAACCTCAACATTGATAAACACCCACAAATTCAACGACAACCTCAATATTGAAAAACAACAACAAATTCAACAACAACTTCAACTTTGAAAAGTACAAAAGGTTTCAGAAAAATAACATTGATAACACCAACATATTCAACAACAACCTCAATATTGACAATCATCAACAATACCAACAACAAACTCAACATTGAAAAACTCCAACAATTTCAACAACAACCTCAATATTGAAAATCCCAAAAAATTCAACAACAACCTCAACTTTTAAAAGTACACAAAAGTCAACAAAATAAACGTTGATAACACCAACAAATTTAACAACAACCTCAATATTGAAAATCACTGACAAATTCAACAACCTCAACACTGAACATCACCAACAAATTCAGCAACAACCTCAAAATTGAAAAACACCAGCAAATTCAACTTTGAAATTACAAAAAGTTTCAAAAAAATAACATTGATAACACCAACATGTTAAACAACAACCTCAATATTGACAATCATCAACAATACCAACAACAAACTCAACATTGAAAAACTCCAACAAATTCAACAACAACCTCAACTTTTAAAAGAACAAAAAAGTTCAACAAAATAAACATTGATAACACCAACAAATTTAACAACAATCTAAATATTGAAAATCACCAACAAATTCAACCACCTCAACTTTGAAAAACACCAACAAATTCAATGACAACCTCAACTTTAAAAAATACAAACAAGTTCAACAAAAAACATTGATAACACCAAAAAATTCAACAAGGAACTCAATGTTGAAAATCACCAACAAATTCAACAACAACCTGAGTATTGAAAAACGCCAACAAATTCAACAACAACCTCAACTTTTAAAAGAACAAAAAAGTTCAACAAAATAAACATTGATAACACCAACAAATTTAACAACAATCTAAATATTGAAAATCACCAACAAATTCAACCACCTCAACTTTGAAAAACACCAACAAATTCAATGACAACCTCAACTTTAAAAAATACAAACAAGTTCAACAAAAAACATTGATAACACCAAAAAATTCAACAAGGAACTCAATGTTGAAAATCACCAACAAATTCAACAACAACCTGAGTATTGGAAAACGCCAACAAATTCAACAACAACCTGAATATTGAAAAACGCCAACAAATTCAACAACAACCGCAATATTGAAAATCAGCTACAAATTCAACAACCTCAACATTGAAAATCACCAAGAAATTCAGCAACAACCACAAGATTGAAAAACACAAAAAAGTTCAAAAAAACCATTCACAACACCACAAATTCAGCAACAACCGCAATATTGAAAATCAGCTACAAATTCAACAACCTCAACATTGAAAAACACCAATAAATTCAGCAACAACCTCAGCTTTCAAAAATACAAAAAAGTTCAAAAAAACCATTCACAACACCACAAATTCAGCAACAACCGCAATATTGAAAATCAGCTACAAATTCAACAACCACAACATTGAAAAACAGCAACAGATTCAACAAGCTCAACACTGAGTATCACCAACAAATTCAGCAACAACCTCGACTTTGAAAAAGACAAAATAGTTAAAGAAAAAAAAATTCAGAACACCAAAAAATTCAACGACCACAACTTTGAAAAACACAAGTAAATTCAACATCAGCCTCAACATTGAAAAACAACAACAACTTAAACAACAACCTCAACTTTCAAAAATACAAAAAAGTTCAAAAAATAACATTGATAAACACCAACAAATTCATTAACTACTTCAACTTTGAAAAATACAAAAAGTTTCAAAAAAATAACACATTCAACAACAACCTCAATATTGACAATCACAAATAATTCCAACAACAAACTCAACATTGTAAAACGCCAACAATTTCAACAACAACCTCAATATTTCAGCAACAACCTCAACATTTAAAAGTACAAAAAAGTTCAACAAAATAAACATTGATAACACCAACAAATTCAACAACAACCAGAATATTGAAAATCACCAACAAATTCAACGACCTCAACATTGAAAAACACCAACAAATTCAATGACAACCTCATCATTGAAAAACACCAACAAATTCAACAACAAGCTCAACTTTCAAAAATACAAAAAAGTTCAAAAAATAATATTGATAACACCAACAAATTCAACAACAACCTCAACATTGGAAAACACCAACAAATTCAACAACAACCTCAATACTGAAAATCCCAACAAATTCAACAACAAGCTCAACTTTCAAAAATACAAAAAAGTTCAAAAAATAACATTGATAACACCAACAAATTCAACAACAACCTCAACATTGGAAAACACCAACAAATTCAACAACCTCAACACTGAAAAACACCAACAACTTCAACAACACCAACACATTCAGCAACAATCTCAACGTGGAAAAACACAAAAAAGTTCAAAAAAAATTTTTTAACACCAACAAATTCAACAACAACCTGAATATTGAAAAACGCCAACAAACACAACAACAACCACAATATTGAATATAACCAACAAATTCAGCAAAAAACTTAAGATTGAAAAACACAAAAAGGTTCATAAAAACCATTCATAACACCAACAAATTCAACAACAACCTGAATATTGAAAAACACCTACAAATTCAACAACAACTTCAACATTGAAAAATATCAACAATAACAACAACAACCTCAACATTGAAAAACGCCAACAATTTCATCAACAACCTCAATATTGAAAATCAAAACAAATTCAACAACAACCTCAACTTTCAAAAATACAAAAAAGTTCAAAAAGTAACATTGTTAACACCAACAAATTCAGCAACAACTTCAATATTCATAATCTCCAACAAATTCAACAACCACAACTTAGTGAAACACCAACAAATTCAACAACCTCAATATTGAAAAACACCAAGAAATTCAACAACACATTCAACTTTGAAAAATATAAAAAAGTTCAACAAAAAAAGCATTGATAACACCAACTAATTCAACAACAAACTCAACTTTGAAAAATACCAACAAATTCAACAACAACCACAACTTTCAAATGTACAAAAAAGTTGAAAAAAGAACGTTGATAACACCAACAAATTCAACAACAACCTCAACAATGAAAAACACCAAAAAATTGAACAACAACCTCAACATTGAAAAACACCAACAAATTCAACAACAACCCCAACATTGGAAAACGCCAACAAATTCAAAAACAACCTCAACAATGAAAAACACCAACAAATTCAAAATCAAACTCAACTTTTAAAAGTACAAAAATGTTCAACAAAATAAACATTGATAACACCAATAAATTCAGCAACAAACTCAACTTTGAAAATCAGCAACAAATTCAAAAATCTCAACATTTAAATACACCAACAAATTCAACAAGAACCTTAACTTTTAAAATTACAAACAAGGCCAACAAAAAACATTGATAACACCAACAAATTCAACAACAACCTCAACGTTGAAGAACACCAACAAATTGAACAACAACCTCAATATTGAAAATCACCAATAAATTCATCAACCTCAACACTGAATATCACCAGCAAATTCGCAACAACCTCAACTTTGAAAAACAGAAAAAAGTTTTTTAAAAACCATTCATAACACCAACAAATTCAACAACAACCTCAACTTTTAAACATACAAACAAATTCAACAAAAAAACATTGATAACACAAACAAATTTAACAAGAACTTCAATATTGAAAATCAACAACAATTTCAATGACCTCAACTTTGAAAAACACCAACAAATTTAAAATCAATCTCAACATTTAAAAGTACAAAAAAATCAACAAAAATAACATTGATAACACCAATAAATTAAACAACAAACTCAATATTGAAAATCACCAACATATTCAACAACATCAACGTTGAAAAACACAAAAAGTTCAAAAAAAAACAATCATAACACAAACAAATTTAACAACAACCTCAATATTGAAAATCACCAAAAGATTCAACAACCTCAGCACTGAATATCACAAACAAATTTGCAGCAATCTCAACTTTGAAAAACACAAAATGTTCAAAAAAAACGATTCATGACAACAACAAATTCAACAACAAACTCAATATTGAAAATCACCAACAAATTCAACAACATCAACATTGAAAAAAACAAAAAAGTTAAAAAAAAAACCATTCATAACATCAACAAATTCAACAAGAACCCCAATATTGAAAATCACAAACAAATTCAACAACAGCCTCAACTTGTTAAAATACTAACAAGTTCAACAAAAAACATTTAAAAACACCAACAAATCCAACAATAATGTCAACAATGAAAAACACCAACAAATTCAAAATCAACCTCAATTTTTAAAAGTACAAAAAAGTTCAACAAAATAAACATTGATAACATCAATAAATTCAGCAAAAACCACAACTTTGAAAAACACAAAAAAGTTAAAAAAAAACCATTGATAACACCAACAAATTCAACAAGAACCTTAACTTTTAAAATTACAAACAAGGCCAACAAAAAACATTGATAACACCAACAAATTCAACAACAACCTCAACAATGAAAAACACCAATAAATTCAACAACAACCTTAACTTTTAAAAATACAAACATGTTCAACAAAAAACATTGATAACATCAGCAAATTCAACGACCTCAACTTTGAAGAACATCAATAAATTCAACAACAACCTCAACATTGATAACACCAACAAATTCAACAACAAACTCAATATTGAAAATCACCAACAAATTCAACAACATCAACATTGAAAAAAACAAAAAAGTTAAATAAAAACCATTCATAACATCAACAAATTCAACAGGAACCTCAATATTGAAAATCACCAACAAATTCAACGACCTCAACTTTGAAAAACACCAACATATTCAACAACAACCTCAACTTTTAAAAATACAAACAAGTTCAAAAAATATAACATTGATAACACCAACAAATTAAACAACCACCTCAATATTGAAAATCACCAACAAATTCAACAACCTCAACAATGAATATCAACAACAAATTCGCAACAACCTCGACTTTGAAAAACACAAAAAAGTAAAAAAAAAACTTTCATAACACCAACAACTTTAATATCGAAAATCACCAACAAATTCAACGACCTAAACTTTGAAAACCACCAACAAATTCAGCAACAACCACAACTTTTAAAAATACAAACAATTTCAACAAAAAAACCTCAATATTGAAAATCAACAACAAATTCAACGACATCAACTTTGAAAAACATCAATAAATTCAACAACAACCTCAATATTGAAAATCACCAACAAATTCAACAACAACCTCAACATTGAAAAACGCCAACAAATTCATCAACAACTTCAGTATTGAAAATCAAAAGCAAATTCAACAACCTCAACAATAAATACCACCAGCAAAATCAGCAACAACCTCAACTTTGAAAAACATAAAAAAGTTTAAAAAAACCATTCATAACACCAACAAATTCAACAACAACCTCAATATTGAGAAACACCAACAAATTCAACAACAACCTCAACATAGAAAAACGCCAACAAATTAAACAACCTCAACACTGAATATCACGAACAAATTCACAACAACCTCAACTTTGAAAAACACAAAAAAGTTTAAAAAAAACATCATAACAACAACAAAATTAACAACAACCTTAATATTGAAAATCACCAACAAATTCAACGACCTCAACATTGAAATCACCAATAAATTCAACAATAATCTCAACATTGTAAAACACCAACAAATTCAACAACAACCTCAACTTTTAAAAGTACAAAAAAGTTCAAAGAAGAATATTGATAACACCAACAAATGCAACAACAACCACAATATTGAAAATCACCAACAAATTCAACAACCTCAACATTGAAAAACACAAAAAAGTTCAAAAATAACCATTCATAACACTAACAAATTCAACAACAACCTTAGTATTGAAAATCACCAACAAATTCAACGACCTCAACTTTGAAAAATACCTACAAATTCAACAACAACCTCAACATTGAAAAACGCCAACAAATTCAACAACCTCAACATTGAAAATCACCAAAGAATTCAACAACTTCAACAATGAATATCACCAACAATTTCGCAACAACCTCAACTTTGAAAAACACAAAAAAGTTAAAAAAAACATTCATAACACCAACAAATTCAACAACAACCTTAATATCGAAAACCAACAACAAATTCAATAACAACCTCAACTTTTAAAAATACAAACAAGTTCAACAAAAATAACATTGTTAACACCAACAAATTAAACAACAAACTCAATATTGAAAATCACCAACAAATTCAACAACCTCAATATTGAAAATCACCAACAAATTCAACAACCTCAACAATGAATATCAACAACAAATTCGCAACAACCTCGACTTTGAAAGACACAAAAATGAAATAAAAATCTATTCATAACACCAACAACTTTAATATCGTAAATTACCAACAAATTCAACGACCTAAACTTAGAAAACCACCAACAAATTCAGCAACAACCTCAATATTGAAAATCACCAACAAATTCAACAACAACCTCAACATTGAAAAATAACAATAAATTTAACAACAACCTCAACAATGAAAGCACCAAAAAACTCACCAAAAACCCCACCATTGAAAAACACCAACAAATTCCAAAACAATCTCAATATTGAAAATCACCAACAAATTCAACAACAACGTAAACATTGAAAATGCCAAAAAATTCAAAAACTGAATATCACCAACAAATTCAGCAACAACCTCAACTTTGAAAAACACAAAAAAGTTTAAAAAATCCTTTGGTAACAGTAACAAATTAAACAACAACCAAAATATTGAAAATCACCAACAAATTCAACGACCGCAACTTTGAAAAAGACCAACAAATCCAACAACAACGCCAACAATGAAAAACACCAACAAATTCAAAATCAACCTCAATTTTTAAAAGTACAAAAAAGTTCATCAAAATAAACATTGATAACACCAATAAATTCAGCAAAAACCTCAACTTTGAAAAACACAAAAAAGTTCAAAAAAACCATTGATAACACCAACAAATTCAACAACAACCTCAATATTGAAAATCACCAACAAAATCAACGACCTCAACTTTGAAAAACACAAACAAATTCAACAACAACCTCAACAATGAAAAACACCAAAAAATTCAACAACAACCTCAACATTGAAAAACACCAACAAATTCAACATCAACCTCAGCTTTTAAAAGTACTAAAAAATTGAAAAAAGCCATTGATAACACCAACAAATTGAACAACAACCTCAATATTGAAAATCAAAAGAAAACATTGATAACACCAAAAAATTCAACAACAACCTCAACTTTTAATATTGCTAAAAAGTTGAAAAAAGCCATTTTTGAACAACAACCTCAATATTGAAAATCACCAACAAATTCAACAACAACCTCAACATTGAAAAATACAAAAAAGTTCAAAAAATAACATTAATAACACCAACAAATTCAACAACAACCTCAATATTGAAAATCACCAACAAAATTCAACAACCTCAACATTGAAAAAGGCCAACAAATTCAACAACAACCTCAACATTGAAAATCAACAAAAAATTCAACAAGCTCAACACTGAATATCACCAACAAATTCAACAACAACCTCAACTTTGAAAAACACAAAAAAGTTCAAAAAAACCCATTGATAGCACCAACAAATTCAACAACAATCTCTATATTGAAAATCACCAACAAATTCAATGACCTCAACTTTGAAAATCACCAACAAATTCTACAACAACCTCAACATTGAAAAACAACATCAAATTTAACAACAACCCCAACATTGAAAAACAACATCAAATTTAACAACAACCTCAACAATGAAAACACCAACAAATTCAACAAAAACCTCACCATTGAAAAACACCAACAAATTCATCAACAACCTCAAGAATGAACAGCACCAAGAAATTCAACAACAACCCCAACGTTGAAAACCGCCAACAAATTCAACAAAATCCTCAACAATGAAAAACAACCAACAAATTCAAAAACAACCTCAACGTTTAAACGTACAAAAAAGGTCAACAAAATAAACATTGATAACATCAACAAATTCAGCAAAAACCTCAACTTTGAAAAACACAAAAATGCTCAAAAAAAACCATTGATAACCCCAACAAATTCAACAGCAACAGCAATATTGAAAATCACCAACCAATTCAACGACCTCAACTTTCAAAAACACCAACAGATTCAACAACATCCTCAACTTTTAAAAATACAAACAAGTTCAACAAAAAAAATTGATAACACCAACAAATTCAACAACATCCTCAACAATGAAAAACACCAACAAATTCAACAACAACCTCAACATTGAAAAACACCAACAAATTCAACAACAACTCAACATTGAAAAATACAAAACAGTTCAAAAAAATAACATTGATAACACCAACAAATTCAAAAACAACCTCAACATTGAAAAACATCAACAAATTCAACAACAAACTCAACATTGAAAAACACCAACAAATTCAACTACAAACTCAACATTGAAAAATACCAACAAATTCAACAACAATTTAACTTTGAAAAATACTAAAAAGTTTGAAAAATAACATTGATAACACCAACAAGTTTAACAACAACCTCAACATTGAAAAACACCAACAATTTCAACAACAACCTCAATATCGAAAATCCAGACAATTTCAACAACAACCTCAACTATTAAAAGTACCAAAAAGTTCAACAAAACAAATGTTGATAACACCAACAAATTCATCAACAACCTCAATATTGAAAATCACCAGCAAATTAAACAACCTAAACATTGAAAAACACAAAACAGTTCAAAAGAAAACATTGATAACACCAACAAATTCAACAACATCAACATTGAAAAACACCAACAAATTAAACAACAACCTCAACATTTAAAAGTACAAAAACGTTCAAAAAAATGAACAGTGAAAATACCAATAAATTCAACAACGAGCACAACTTTTAAAAATACAAACAAGTTCAACAAAATAAACATTGATGACACTGTCCAATTCAACAACAACCTCAACATTTAAAATCACCAATAAATTCATCAACCTAAACACTGAATATCACCAACAAGTTCAACAACAACATCAACATTGAAAAACATCAACAAATTTAACAACAACCTCAACATTGAAAATCACCAACAAATTCAACAACACCCTCATCATTGAAAAACACCAACAAATTCAACATCAACCTCAACTTTTAAAAGTACTAAAAAGTTGAAAAAAGCCATTGATAACACCAACAAATTGAAGAACAACCTCAATATTGAAAATCAAAAGAACAACAATCTCAATATTGAAAATCAAAAGAAAACATTGATAACACCAAAAAATTCAACAACAACCTCAACTTTTAAAAGTGCTAAAAAGTTGAAAAAAGCCATTGATAACACCGACAAATTGAACAACAACCTCAATATTGAAAATCACCAACAAATTCAACAACAACCTCAACATTGAAAAACAACATCAAATTTAACAACAACCTCAACAATGAAAACACCAACAAATTCAACAAAAACCTCACCATTGAAAAACACCAACAAATTCAACAACAACCTCAACAATGAACAGCACCAAGAAATTCAACAACAACCTCAACATTGAAAACCGCCAACAAATTCAACAACATCCTCAACAATGAAAAACAACCTACAAATTCATAAGCAACCTAAACGTTTAAACGTAAAAAAAACGGTCAACAAAATAAACATTGATAACATCAACAAATTCAGCAAAAACCTCAACTTTGAAAAACACAAAAATGCTCAAAAAAAACCATTGATAACCCCAACAAATTCAACAGCAACAGCAATATTGAAAATCACCAACCAATTCAAAAACCTCAACTTTCAAAAACACCAACAGATTCAACAACATCCTCAACTTTTAAAAATACAAACAAGTTCAACAAAAAAATTGATAACACCAACAAATTCAACAACATCCTCAACATTGAAAAACACCAACAAATTCAACAACAACCTCAACATTGAAAAACACCAACAAATTCAACATCAACTCAACATTGAAAAATACAAAACAGTTCAAAAAAATAACATTGATAACACCAACAAATTCAAAAACAACCTCAACATTGAAAAACATCAACAAATTCAACAACAAACTCAACATTGAAAAACACCAACAAATTCAACTACAAACTCAACATTGAAAAATACCAACAAATTCAACAACAATTTAACTTTGAAAAATACTAAAAAGTTCGAAAAATAACATTGATAACACCAACAAGTTTAACAACAACCTCAACATTGAAAAACGCCAACAATTTCAACAACAACCTCAATATTGAAAATCCAGACAATTTCAACAACAACCTCAACTATTAAAAGTACCAAAAAGTTCAACAAAACAAATGTTGATAACACCAACAAATTCATCAACAACCTCAATATTGAAAATCACCAGCAAATTAAACAACCTAAACATTCAAAAACACAAAACAGTTCAAAAGAAAACATTGATAACACCAACAAATTCAACAACATCAACATTGAAAAACACCAACAAATTAAACAACAACCTCAACATTTAAAAGTACAAAAAAGTTCAAAAAAATGAACAGTGAAAATACCAATAAATTCAACAACGACAACAACTTTTAAAAATACAAACAAGTTCAACAAAATAAACACTGATGACACTGTCCAATTCAACAACAACATCAACATTTAAAATCACCAATAAATTCACCAACCTAAACACTGAATATCACCAACAAGTTCAACAACAACATCAACATTGAAAAACATCAACAAATTTAACAACAACCTCAACATTGAAAATCACCAACAAATTCAACAACACCCTCATCATTGAAAAACATCAACAAATTCAACAACAACCTCAACTTTTACATGTACTCAAAAGTTGAAAAAAGCCATTGATAACACCAACAAATTGAAGAACAACCTCAATATTGAAAATCACCAACAAATGCAACAACAACCTCAACATTGAAAATCACCAACAAATTCAACAACAACCTCATCAGTGATAAACACCAACAAATTCAACAATAACCACAACTTTTAGAAGTACAAAAAAATTGAAAAAAGAACATTGATAACACCAACAAATTCAACAAAAACCTCAACAATGAACAGCAACAAAAAATAAAACAACAACCTCAACATTGAAAAACGCCGACAAATTCAACAACAACTTCAACAATGAAAAACAACCAACAAATTCCAAATCAACCTCAACCTTTAAAATTACAAATACATTCAACTAAATAAACATTGTTAACATCAATAAATTCTGCAAAAACCTCACCTTAGAGAAACACAAAAAAGTTCAAATAAAACAATTGATAACCCCAACTCATTCAACAACAACAGCAATATTAAAAATCACCAACCAATTCAACGACGTCAACTTTGAAAAACACCAACAAATTCAACAAAATCCTCAACTTTTAAAAACACAAACAAGTTCAAAAAAAAATTGATAACACAAACAAATTCAACAACATCCTCAACAAAGAAAAACACCAACAAATTCAACAACAGCCACAAAAATGAAAGACACCAAAAAATTGAACAACAATCACAACATTGAAAAATACCAACAAATTCAACAACAACCTCAACGTTGAAAAATATCAACAAATTCAACAACCCCAATATTAAAAATCACCAACAAATTCAATAACAACCTCAACATTGAAAAGCACCAACAAATTCAACAACAAACTCAACATTGAAAAAGACCAACAAATTCAACTACAACCTCAACATTGAAAAGCACCAACAAATTCAACAACAACCTCAACATTGAAAAACAAAAACAAATTCAACTACAAACTCAACATTGAAAAATACCAACAAATTCAACAACAACTTCAACTTTGAAAAATACAAAAAGTTCAAAAAATAACATTGATAACACCAACAAATTCAACAACAACTTCAATATTGAAAAATACGAACAAATTCAACAACAACTTCAACTTTGAAAAATACAAAAAGTTCAAAAAATAACATTGATAACACCAACAAATTCAACAACAACCCCAATATTGAAAAACACCAACAAATTCAACTACAAACTCAACATTGAAAAATACCAACAAATTCAACAACAACTTCAACTTTCAAAAATACAAAAAGTTCAAAAAATAACATTGATAACACCAACAATTTCAACAACAACCTCAATATTGAAAATCCATACAATTTCTACAACAACCTCAACTTTTAAAAGTGCAAAAAAGTTAAACAAAATAAATGTTGTTAACACCAACAAATTCATCAACAACCTCAATATTGAAAATCACCAACAATTTCAACGATGAGAACTTTGAAAAACATCAACAAATTAAACAACAACCTCAACATTTAAAAGTACAAAAAAGTTCAACAAAATGAACAGTGATAACACCAATAAATTCAACAACACCCACAACGTTTAAAAATACAAACAAGTTCAGCAAAATAAACATTGATGACACTGTCCAATTCAACAACAACCTCAACATTTAAAATGATCAAAAAATTCAGCAACAACCTCAACATTGAAAAACAACAACAAATTCAACAACAACTTCAACTTTGAAAAATACAAAAAAGATCGAAAAATAACATTGATAACACCAACAAGTTTAACAACAACCTCAACATTGAAAAAAGCCACAATTTCAACAACAACCTCAATATTGAAAATCCAAATAATTTCAACAACAACCTCAACTATTAAAAGTAAGAAAAAGTTCAACAAAATAAATGTTGATAACACCAACAAATTCATCAACAACCTCAATATTGAAAATCACCAACAAATTCAATGACCTCAACTTTGAAAATCACCAACAAATTCTACAACAACCTCAACATTGAAAAACAACATCAAATTTAACAACAACCCCAACATTGAAAAACAACATCAAATTTAACAACAACCTCAACAATGAAAACACCAACAAATTCAACAAAAACCTCACCATTGAAAAACACCAACAAATTCATCAACAACCTCAAGAATGAACAGCACCAAGAAATTCAACAACAACCCCAACGTTGAAAACCGCCAACAAATTCAACAAAATCCTCAACAATGAAAAACAACCAACAAATTCAAAAACAACCTCAACGTTTAAACGTACAAAAAAGGTCAACAAAATAAACATTGATAACATCAACAAATTCAGCAAAAACCTCAACTTTGAAAAACACAAAAATGCTCAAAAAAAACCATTGATAACCCCAACAAATTCAACAGCAACAGCAATATTGAAAATCACCAACCAATTCAACGACCTCAACTTTCAAAAACACCAACAGATTCAACAACATCCTCAACTTTTAAAAATACAAACAAGTTCAACAAAAAAAATTGATAACACCAACAAATTCAACAACATCCTCAACAATGAAAAACACCAACAAATTCAACAACAACCTCAACATTGAAAAACACCAACAAATTCAACAACAACTCAACATTGAAAAATACAAAACAGTTCAAAAAAATAACATTGACAACACCAACAAATTCAAAAACAACCTCAGCATTGAAAAACATCAACAAATTCAACAACAAACTCAACATTGAAAAACACCAACAAATTCAACTACAAACTCAACATTGAAAAATACCAACAAATTCAACAACAATTTAACTTTGAAAAATACTAAAAAGTTTGAAAAATAACATTGATAACACCAACAAGTTTAACAACAACCTCAACATTGAAAAACACCAACAATTTCAACAACAACCTCAATATCGAAAATCCAGACAATTTCAACAACAACCTCAACTATTAAAAGTACCAAAAAGTTCAACAAAACAAATGTTGATAACACCAACAAATTCATCAACAACCTCAATATTGAAAATCACCAGCAAATTAAACAACCTAAACATTGAAAAACACAAAACAGTTCAAAAGAAAACATTGATAACACCAACAAATTCAACAACATCAACATTGAAAAACACCAACAAATTAAACAACAACCTCAACATTTAAAAGTACAAAAACGTTCAAAAAAATGAACAGTGAAAATACCAATAAATTCAACAACGAGCACAACTTTTAAAAATACAAACAAGTTCAACAAAATAAACATTGATGACACTGTACAATTCAACAACAACCTCAACATTTAAAATCACCAATAAATTCATCAACCTAAACGCTGAATATCACCAACAAGTTCAACAACAACATCAACATTGAAAAACATCAACAAATTTAACAACAACCTCAACATTGAAAATCACCAACAAATTCAACAACACACTCATCATTGAAAAACACCAACAAATTCAACATCAACCTCAACTTTTAAAAGTACTAAAAAGTTGAAAAAAGCCATTGATAACACCAACAAATTGAAGAACAACCTCAATATTGAAAATCAAAAGAACAACAATCTCAATATTGAAAATCAAAAGAAAACATTGATAACACCAAAAAATTCAACAACAACCTCAACTTTTAAAAGTGCTAAAAAGTTGAAAAAAGCCATTGATAACACCGACAAATTGAACAACAACCTCAATATTGAAAATCACCAACAAATTCAACAACAACCTCAACATTGAAAAACAACATCAAATTTAACAACAACCTCAACAATGAAAACACCAACAAATTCAACAAAAACCTCACCATTGAAAAACACCAACAAATTCAACAACAACCTCAACAATGAACAGCACCAAGAAATTCAACAACAACCTCAACATTGAAAACCGCCAACAAATTCAACAACATCCTCAACAATGAAAAACAACCTACAAATTCATAAGCAACCTAAACGTTTAAACGTAAAAAAAACGGTCAAGAAAATAAACATTGATAACATCAACAAATTCAGCAAAAACCTCAACTTTGAAAAACACAAAAATGCTCAAAAAAACCATTGATAACCCCAACAAATTCAACAGCAACAGCAATATTGAAAATCACCAACCAATTCAAAAACCTCAACTTTCAAAAACACCAACAGATTCAACAACATCCTCAACTTTTAAAAATACAAACAAGTTCAACAAAAAAATTGATAACACCAACAAATTCAACAACATCCTCAACATTGAAAAACACCAACAAATTCAACAACAACCTCAACATTGAAAAACACCAACAAATTCAACATCAACTCAACATTGAAAAATACAAAACAGTTCAAAAAAATAACATTGATAACACCAACAAATTCAAAAACAACCTCAACATTGAAAAACATCAACAAATTCAACAACAAACTCAACATTGAAAAACACCAACAAATTCAACTACAAACTCAACATTGAAAAATACCAACAAATTCAACAACAATTTAACTTTGAAAAATACTAAAAAGTTCGAAAAATAACATTGATAACACCAACAAGTTTAACAACAACCTCAACATTGAAAAACGCCAACAATTTCAACAACAACCTCAATATTGAAAATCCAGACAATTTCAACAACAACCTCAACTATTAAAAGTACCAAAAAGTTCAACAAAACAAATGTTGATAACACCAACAAATTCATCAACAACCTCAATATTGAAAATCACCAGCAAATTAAACAACCTAAACATTCAAAAACACAAAACAGTTCAAAAGAAAACATTGATAACACCAACAAATTCAACAACATCAACATTGAAAAACACCAACAAATTAAACAACAACCTCAACATTTAAAAGTACAAAAAAGTTCAAAAAAATGAACAGTGAAAATACCAATAAATTCAACAACGACAACAACTTTTAAAAATACAAACAAGTTCAACAAAATAAACACTGATGACACTGTCCAATTCAACAACAACATCAACATTTAAAATCACCAATAAATTCACCAACCTAAACACTGAATATCACCAACAAGTTCAACAACAACATCAACATTGAAAAACATCAACAAATTTAACAACAACCTCAACATTGAAAATCACCAACAAATTCAACAACACCCTCATCATTGAAAAACATCAACAAATTCAACAACAACCTCAACTTTTACATGTACTCAAAAGTTGAAAAAAGCCATTGATAACACCAACAAATTGAAGAACAACCTCAATATTGAAAATCACCAACAAATGCAACAACAACCTCAACATTGAAAATCACCAACAAATTCAACAACAACCTCATCAGTGATAAACACCAACAAATTCAACAATAACCACAACTTTTAGAAGTACAAAAAAATTGAAAAAAGAACATTGATAACACCAACAAATTCAACAAAAACCTCAACAATGAACAGCAACAAAAAATAAAACAACAACCTCAACATTGAAAAATGCCGACAAATTCAACAACAACTTCAACAATGAAAAACAACCAACAAATTCCAAATCAACCTCAACCTTTAAAATTACAAATACATTCAACTAAATAAACATTGTTAACATCAATAAATTCTGCAAAAACCTCACCTTAGAGAAACACAAAAAAGTTCAAATAAAACAATTGATAACCCCAACTCATTCAACAACAACAGCAATATTAAAAATCACCAACCAATTCAACGACGTCAACTTTGAAAAACACCAACAAATTCAACAACATCCTCAACTTTTAAAAACACAAACAAGTTCAAAAAAAAATTGATAACACAAACAAATTCAACAACATCCTCAACAAAGAAAAACACCAACAAATTCAACAACAGCCACAAAAATGAAAGACACCAAAAAATTGAACAACAATCACAACATTGAAAAATACCAACAAATTCAACAACAACCTCAACGTTGAAAAATATCAACAAATTCAACAACCCCAATATTAAAAATCACCAACAAATTCAATAACAACCTCAACATTGAAAAGCACCAAAAAATTCAACAACAAACTCAACATTGAAAAAGACCAACAAATTCAACTACAACCTCAACATTGAAAAGCACCAACAAATTCAACAACAACCTCAACATTGAAAAACAAAAACAAATTCAACTACAAACTCAACATTGAAAAATACCAACAAATTCAACAACAACTTCAACTTTGAAAAATACAAAAAGTTCAAAAAATAACATTGATAACACCAACAAATTCAACAACAACTTCAATATTGAAAAATACGAACAAATTCAACAACAACTTCAACTTTGAAAAATACAAAAAGTTCAAAAAATAACATTGATAACACCAACAAATTCAACAACAACCCCAATATTGAAAAACACCAACAAATTCAACTACAAACTCAACATTGAAAAATACCAACAAATTCAACAACAACTTCAACTTTCAAAAATACAAAAAGTTCAAAAAATAACATTGATAACACCAACAATTTCAACAACAACCTCAATATTGAAAATCCATACAATTTCAACAACAACCTCAACTTTTAAAAGTGCAAAAAAGTTAAACAAAATAAATGTTGTTAACACCAACAAATTCATCAACAACCTCAATATTGAAAATCACCAACAATTTCAACGATGAGAACTTTGAAAAACATCAACAAATTAAACAACAACCTCAACATTTAAAAGTACAAAAAAGTTCAACAAAATGAACAGTGATAACACCAATAAATTCAACAACACCCACAACGTTTAAAAATACAAACAAGTTCAGCAAAATAAACATTGATGACACTGTCCAATTCAACAACAACCTCAACATTTAAAATGATCAAAAAATTCAGCAACAACCTCAACATTGAAAAACAACAACAAATTCAACAACAACTTCAACTTTGAAAAATACAAAAAAGTTCGAAAAATAACATTGATAACACCAACAAGTTTAACAACAACCTCAACATTGAAAAACGCCACAATTTCAACAACAACCTCAATATTGAAAATCCAAATAATTTCAACAACAACCTCAACTATTAAAAGTAAGAAAAAGTTCAACAAAATAAATGTTGATAACACCAACAAATTCATCAACAACCTCAATATTGAAAATCACCAGCAAATTCAACAACCTCAACATTGAAAAACACAAAACAGTTCAAAAGATAACATTGATAACACCAACAAATTCAACAACATCAATGTTGTAAAACACCAACCAATTCAACAACAACCTCAATATTGAAAATCACCAACAAACTCAACGACCTCAACTTTGAAAAACATCAACAAATTAAACAACAACCTCAACATTTAAAAGTACAAAAAAGTTCAACAAAATGAACAGTGAAAACACCAATAAATTCAACAACGACCACAACTTTTAAAAATACAAACAAGTTCAACAAAATAAACATTGATGACACTGTCCAATTCAACAACAGCTTGAACATTTAAAATCACCAATAAATTCACCAAGCTAAACACTGAATATTACCAACAAGTTCAACAACAACATCAACATTGAAAAACATCAACAAATTTAACAACAATCTCAACATTGAAAATCAGCAAAAAATTCAACAACAACCTGAAAATTGAAAAACACCAACAAATTCAACAACAACCTCAACAATGAAAAACACCAAAAAATTCAACAACAACAGCAACATTGAAAAATAACAACAAATTCAATAAAAACCTCAACATTGCAAAGCACCAATAAATTCAACAACAACCTCAACATTGAAAAACCAACAGATTCAACAACCTCAACACTGAATATCACCAACAAATTCAGCAACAACTTTAACGTTGAAAAACACAAAAAAGTTTAAAAAAAAAACCATTGATAACACCAGCAAATTCAACAACAACGTCAATATTGAAATTCAACAACAAATTCAACAACAACCTCATCTATGAAAATCACCAACAAATTCAACAATAGCCTCATCATTGAAAAAAACCACCAAATGCAACAACAACCTCAACTTTTAAAAGTACCAAAAAGTTCAAAAAACAACATTGATAACAGCAACAAATTAAACAACAAGCTCAACAATGAAAAACACCAAAAAATTCAACAACATCCTAAACATTGAAAAAAATCAAAAAATACAACAACAACCTCAACATTGAAAAACACCAACAAATTCAACAACAAACTCAACCTTTAAAAGTACAAACTAGCTCAACAAAATAAACATTGATGACACTATCCAATTCAGCAACAACATCAACATTGAAAAACAATAAAAAAATTTCAGCAACAACCTCAAGTTTTAAAACTACAAAAATGTTCAACAAAATAAATATTGACAAAACCAACAAATTCAACTACAACCTCAATATTGAAAATCCGCAACAAATTCAACAACCTCAACATTGAAAAACACCAACAAATTCAACAACAACCTCAATATTGAAAATCACCAACAAATTCAACAACCTCAATATTGAAAATCACCAACAAATTCAACAACAACCTCGACATGGAACACCAACAAATTCAACAACAACTTCCACTTTGACAAATACAAAAAACTTTGACCTAAACTTTGAAAAACTGCAACAAATTCAACAACAACCTCAACTTTTAAAAATACATACAAGTTCAACGAAAAAAAACATTGATAACACCAAGAAATTCAACAACAAACTCATTATTGAAAATCACCAAGAAATTCAACAACATCAACATTGAAAAACACGAATAAATTCAAGGACAACCTCAACATTGAAAAACACAAAACAAATTCAACAACAACCTCAACATTGAAAAAGAATAAAAAATTCAGCAACAACCTCACCTTTTAAAACTACAAAAAAGTTCAACAAAATAAACATTGACAACATCAGCAAATTCAACTACATCCTCAATGTTGAAAATCATCAACAAATGCAAGAACCTCAACATTGAAAAACACCAACAAATTTTACAACCAACTCAACAATGGAAAGACCAGAAAATTCAACACAACCTCACCATTGAGAAACACCAACAAATTGAACAAGAACCTCAACATTGAAAATCACCAACAACTTCAAGACCAAGCTCAACAATGATATAAAAGAAAATATTCAACAACAACCTCAACATTGAAAAATACAAAAAAGTTCAAAAAATAACATTAATAACACCAACAAATTCAACAACAACCTCAATATTGAAAATCACCAACAAAATTCAACAACCTCAACATTGAAAAACGCCAACAAATTCAACAACAACCTCAATATTGAAAATCACCAAAAAATTCAACAACCTCAACACTGTATATCACCAACAAATTCATCAACAACCTCAACTTTGAAAAACACAAAAAAGTTCAAAAAAACCCATTGATAACACCAACAAATTCAACAACAACCTCTACATTGAAAATCACCAACAAATTCAACGACCTCAACTTTGAAAAACACCAAAAAATTCAACAAGAAACTCAACATTGAAACATACCATCCAATTCAACAACAACGTCATCATTGAAAAAAACAAACAAATTCAACAACAACCTCAACTTTTAATAGTACAAAAAAGTTGAAAAAAGAACATTGATAACACCAACAAATTCAACAACAACCTCAACAATGAAAAACACCAAAAAATTAAACAACAGCCTCAACATTGAAAAACACCAACAAATTCAAAATCAACCTCAACTTTTAAAAGTACAAAAAAGTTCAACAAAATAAACATTGATAACACGAATATATTCAGCAAGAACCTCAACATTGAATATCACCAACAAATTCAACAACCTTAACGCTGAATATCACCGACAAATTCGCAACAACCTCAAATTTGAAAAACACAAAAAAGTTGAAAAAAAACATTCATAACACAAACAAATTCAAGAACAACCTTAATATTGAAAAACGCCAACAAATTCAACATCAACCTCAACATTGAAAAACACCAACAAATTCAAAAACAACCTTAACTTTTAAAAATACAAACAAGTTCAACAAAAAACATTGATAACACCAGCAAATTCAACAACAACCTCAACAATGAAAAACACCAATAAATTCAACAACAACCTTAACTTTTAAAAATACAAACATGTTCAACAAAAAACATTGATAACATCAGCAAATTCAACAACAACCTCAACAATGAAAAACACCACCAAATTCAACAACAACCTCAACAATGAAAAACACCAACAAATTCAACAACAACCTTAACTTTTAAAAATACAAACAAGTTCAACAAAAAACATTGATAACACCAGCAAATTCAACAACAACCTCAACAATGAAAAACACCAATAAATTCAACAACAACCTCAAAATTGAAACACAGCAACAAATTCAAGAACAACCTCAACAATGAAAAAAGCCAACAAATTCAACAAAAACCTCAATATTGAAAATCACCAACAAATTCAACAACCTTAACACTGAATATCACCGACAAATTCGCAACAACCTCAAATTTGAAAAACACAAAAAAGTTGAAAAAAAACATTCATAACACAAACAAATTCAACAACAACCTTAATATTGAAAAATGCCAACAAATTCAACAACAACCTCAACATTGAAAAACGCCAACAAATTCAACAACATCCTCAACAATGAAAAACACCACCAAACTCAAAATCAACATCAACTTTAAAAATTACAAAAAAGAACAACAAAATAAACATTGATAACACCAACAAATTCAACAACAAACTCAACATTGAAAAACACCAACAAATACAACAACAACCTCAACACTGAAAAACACCAACGAATTCAACAACAACCTCAACATTGAAAAATACAAAACAGTTCGAAAAATAACATTGATAACACCAACAAATTCAACAACAACCTCAATATTGAAAATCAGCAACAAATTCAATAACAACCTCAACATTGAAAAACACCGACAAATTCAACAACAACCTCAATATTGAAAATCACCAACAGATTCAACAACAACCTCAACATTCAAAAACGCCAACAAATTCAACAACAACCTCAACAATGAAAAACACCACCAAACTCAAAATCAACATCAACTTTAAAAATTACAAAAAAGAACAACAAAATAAACATTGATAACACCAACAAATTCAACAACAAACTCAACATTGAAAAACACCAACAAATACAACAACAACCTCAACACTGAAAAACACCAACGAATTCAACAACAACCTCAACATTGAAAAATACAAAACAGTTCGAAAAATAACATTGATAACACCAACAAATTCAACAACAACCTCAATATTGAAAATCAGCAACAAATTCAATAACAACCTCAACATTGAAAAACACCGACAAATTCAACAACAACCTCAATATTGAAAATCACCAACAGATTCAACAACAATCTCAACATTGAAAATCACCAACAAATTCAACTACAACCTCAACATTGAAAAACACCAACAAATTCAACAACAACCTCGACATGGAAAAACACCAACAAATTCAACAACAACTTCCACTTTGAAAAATACAAAAAACTTTGACCTAAACTTTGAAAAACAGCAACAAATTCAACAACAACCTCAACTTTTAAAAATACATACAAATTCAACGAAAAAAAACATTGATAACACCAAGAAATTCAACAACAAACTCAATATTGAAAATCACCAAGAAATTCAACAACATCAACATTGAAAAACACAAATAAATTCAAGGACAACCTCAACATTGAAAAACACAAAACAAATTCAACAACAACCTCAACATTGAAAAAGAATAAAAAATTCATCAACAACCTCACATTTTAAAACTGCAACAAAGTTGAACAAAATAAACATTGACTACACCAACAAATTCAACTACATCCTCAATGTTGTAAATCACCAACAAATGCAACAACCTCAACATTGAAAAACACCAACAAATTTAACAACCAACTCAACAATGGAAAGACCAAAAAATTCAACAACAACCTCAACATTGAAAAACATCAACAAATTCAAGAACAACCTCAACAATGATATAAAAGAAAATATTCAACAAGAACCTCAACATTGAAAAATACAATAAAGTTCAAAAAATAACATTAATAGCACCAACAAATTCAACAACAACCTCAATATTGAAAATCACCAACAAAATTCAACAACCTCAACATTGAAAAATGCCAACAAATTCAACGAGAACCTCAATATTGAAAGTCACCAAAATATTCAACAACCTCAACACTGTATATCACCAACAAATTAATCAGCAACCTCAACTTTGAAAAACACAAAAAAGTTCCAAAAAACCCATTGATAACACCAACAAATTCAACAACAACCTCTATATTCAAAATCACCAACAAATTCAACGACCTCATCTTTGAAAAACACCAACAAATTCTACAACAACCTCAACATTGGAAAACATCAAATTTAACAACAACCTCAACAATGAAAACACCAACAAATTCAGCAAAAACCTCACCATTGAAGAACACCAACAAATTCAACAACAACCTCAACATTGAAAACCGCCAACAAATTCAACAACAACCTCAATATTGAAAATCACCAACAAATTCAACAACCTTAACGCTGAATATCACCGACAAATTCGCAACATCCTCAAATTGAAAAACTCAAAAAAGTTGAAAAAAAAACATTTATAACACCAACAAATTCAACAACAACCTCAACATTGAAAAACGCCAACAAATTCAACAACATCCTCAATATTGAAAATCTCCAACAAATTCAACAACCTCAACACTGAATATCACCAACAAATTCGGAACAACTTCAACTTTGAAAAACACAAAAAAGTATACAAAAAAACCATTCATCAAACCAACATATTCAACAATAAGCTTAATATTGAAAATCACCAACAAATTCAACGACCTAAACTTTGAAAAACACCAACAAATTCAACAACAAACAACTTTTAAAAATACAAACAAATTCAAAAAAAAACATTAATAACACTAACTAAATGAACAACGAACTCAATGTTGAAAATTACCAACAAATTCAACAACATAAACATTGAAAAACACCAATAAATTCAACAACAACCTCAACAATGAAAAACACCACAAAATTCAAAATCAACATTAACTTTTAAAATTACAAAGAAGTTCAACAAAATAAACATTGATAACACCAACAAATTCAACAACAACCTCGACTATGAAAAACACCAACAAATTCAACAACAACCTCAACATTGAAAAATACAAACAAGTTCAACAAAAAAAACATTGATAACACCAACAAATTCAACAACAAACTCAATATTGAAAATCACCAACAAATTCAACAACATTAACATTGAAAAACATCAATAAATTCAACAACAACCTCAACATTGATAACACCAACAAATTCAACAACAAACTCAATTTTGAAAATTACCAACAAATTCAACAACATTAGCATTGAAAAATACAAAAAAAAACCATTCATAACACGAACAAATTCAACAACAACCTCAATATTGAAAAATCACCAACAAATTCAACTACCTCAATATTTAAAAACACCAACAAATTAAACAACAACTTCAACTTTTATAAATATAAACAAGTTCAAAAAAAACCTTGATAACACCAACAAATTCAACAACAAGCTCAACAATGAAAAACACCAAAAAATTCAACAACAACCTCAACATTGAAAAACGCCAACAAATTCAACATCAACCTCGACAATGAAA
The DNA here is from genome assembly GCF_964194155.1 of Cetorhinus maximus. NCBI lineage: Eukaryota > Metazoa > Chordata > Chondrichthyes > Lamniformes > Cetorhinidae > Cetorhinus > Cetorhinus maximus. The sequence continues at coordinate 663,867 of NW_027596184.1, read as the reverse complement.
AACATCACCAAATTCAACAAGAAACTCTACTTTTAAAAATACAAACAACTTCAACAATAAAAGTCATTGATGCCATCAACAAATTCAACAACAATCTCACTATTGAAAATCAACAGCAAATTCAACAACATCAACATTGAAAAACACCAACAAATTCAACAACAACCTCAGCATTGAAAAACACCAATAAATTCAACAACAACCTCAACATTGAAAAATACAAAAAGTTCAAAAAATAATATTGATAACAGCAACAAATTCAACAACAACCTCAACATTGAAAAACACCAACAAATTCAACTACAACCTCAATGTTGAAAATCACCAACAAATTGAACAACAACCTCAACCTTTTAAAGCACAAAAAAGTTCAAAAAAGTATATTTATAACACCAACAAATTCAACAACAACCTCAATACTGAAAATTACCAACAAATTCAACAACCTCAACATCGAAAAACACCAACTTATTCAACATCAACCTTAACTTTGAAAAATACAAACAAGTTCAACAAAAACCTTAAAATCACCAACAAATTCAACAAACTCAAGATTGAAAAACACCAATAAATTCAACAACAAACTCAACATTGAAAACACCAACAATTGTATCAACAACCTCAACAATGAAAAACACCAAAAGGTTCAACAAAATCCTCAACAATGAAAAACACCAACACATTCAACAACAACCTCAACTTTTAAAAGTACAAAAAAGTTAAAAAAAAACATTGATAACAACTACAAATTGAACAATAACCTCAATATTGAAAATCACCAACAAATTCAACAATATCCTCAACATTGAAAAACGCCAACAAATTCAACAACTACATCAATATTGAAAATCACCAACAAATTCAACAACAACCTCAACATTGAAAAACACTAACAAATTCAACAAACATCTCAACATTTAAAAGTACAATAAAGTTCAAAAAAGAAGATTGATAACACTAACAAATCAACAACAACCTCCATACTGAAAATCAACTACAAATTCAACAACATCAACGTTGAATAACACCATCAAATTCAACAAGCACGTTAACTTTTAAAAAGACGAACAAGTTCAACATAAAACATTGTTCAATACAATAAATTCAACAACAACCTCAACATTGAAAATCACCAAAAAACACAACAACAACCGCATCATTGAAAAATATCAACAAATTCAAAAACAACCTCAACATTGAAAAATACAAAAAAGTTTTAAAAATAACATTGATAACACCAAAAAATTCAACAACAACCTCAACATTGAAAAACACCAACAATTTCAACTACAACCTCAATGTTGAAAATCACCAACAAATTGAACAACAACCTTAACCTTTTAATGTACAAAAAAGTTCAAAAAAGTATATTAATAACAACAACTAATTCAACAACAACCTCAATATTGAAAATTACCAACAAATTCAACAACCTCAACATGGAAAAACACCAACCAATTCTACAACAAACTCAACATTGAAAAACACCAACAAATTCAAAAACAACCTCAACATTGAAAAATACAAAAAAGTTTTAAAAATAACATTGGTAACACCAAAAAATTCAACAACAACCTCAACATTGAAAAACACCAACACATTCAACTACAACCTCAATGTTGAAATTCACCAACAAATTGAACAACAACCTGAACCTTTTTAAGTACAAAAAAGTTCAAAAAAGTATATTTATAACACCAACAAATTCAACAACAACCTCAATATTGAAAATTACCAACAAATTCAAAAACCTCAACATGGAAAAACACCAACCAATTCAACAACAACCTTAACTTTTAAAAATACAAACAAGTTCAACAACAACATTGATAAAACCAACAAATTCAACAACAACCTCAACAATGAAAAACACCAACAAATTCAACAACAAACTCAACATTGAAAAACACCAACAAATTCAACAACAACCTCAACAATGAAAAACACCAAAAAATTCAACAACAACCGCAACATTGAAAAATAGAAAAAAGTTCAAAAAAAAAAATTATAACACCTTCAAATTCAACAACAAACTCAATATTGAAAATCACCAACAAATTCAACAACCTCAAGATTGAAAAACACCAATAAATTCAACACCAACCTCAACATTGAAAAACACCAACAAATTTATCAAAAACCTCAACATTGAAAAACATCAAAAAGTTCCAAAAAATCCTCAACATTGAAAAACACCAACACATTCAACAACAAGCTAAACTTTTAAAAGTACAAAAAAGTTAAAACAATCATTGATAACAACTACAAATTGAACAATAACCTCAATATTGAAAATCACCAACAAATTCAACAACAACCTCAACATTGAAAAACGCCAACAAATTCAACAACTACATCAATATTGAAAATCACCAACAAATTCAACAACAACCTCAACATTGAAAAGCACAAAAAAGTTCAAAAAAGAACATTGATAACACCAACAAATTCAACAACAACCTCAACATTGAAAAACACCAATAAATTAAACAACAACTTCAACTTTGATTAATACAAAAAGTTCAAAAAATAACGTTGATAACAGCAACAAATTCAACAACCACCTCATGATTGTAAAACACCAAAAAATTCAACAACAACCACATCATTGAAAAAAAACGAACAAATTCAACAACAACCTCAACATTGAAAAATACAAAAAAGTTCAAAAAATAACATTGATAACACCAACAAATTCAACAACAAACTCAATATTGAAAATCACCAACAAATTCAAAAGCAACCTCAACATTGAAGAACACCAACAAATTCAACAACAAACTCAACCTTTAAAAATACAAACAAGTTCCACAAAATAAACATTGATGATGCAATCAAATTCAACAACAACCTCAACATTTAAAAGTAAAAAAAAGTTGATAAAAACATTGATAACACCAACAAATTCAACCTCAATTTTGAAAATCACCAACAAATTCTACAACAACCTCAACATTGAAAAATACAAAAAAGTTTTAAAAATAACATTGGTAACACCAAAAAATTCAACAACAACCTCAACATTGAAAAACACCAACACATTCAACTACAACCTCAATGTTGAAATTCATCAACAAATTGAACAACAACCTGAACCTTTTTAAGTACAAAAAAGTTCAAAAAAGTATATTTATAACACCAACAAATTCAACAACAACCTCAATATTGAAAATTACCAACAAATTCAAAAACCTCAACATGGAAAAACACCAACCAATTCAACAACAACATTAACTTTTAAAAATACAAGCAAGTTCAACAACAACATTGATAAAACCAACAAATTCAACAACAACCTCAACAATGAAAAACACCAACAAATTCAACAACAAACTCAACATTGAAAAACACCAACAAATTCAACAACAACCTCAACAATGAAAAACACCAAAAAATTAAACAACAACCGCAACATTGAAAAATAGAAAAAAGTTCAAAAAAAAAATATAACACCTTCAAATTCAACAACAAACTCAATATTGAAAATCACCAACAAATTCAACAACCTCAAGATTGAAAAACACCATAAATTCAACACCAACCTCAACATTGAAAAACACCAACAAATTTATCAAAAACCTCAACATTGAAAAACACCAAAAAGTTCCAAAAAATCCTCAACATTGAAAAACACCAACACATTCAACAACAAGCTAAACTTTTAAAAGTACAAAAAAGTTAAAACAATCATTGATAACAACTACAAATTGAACAATAACCTCAATATTGAAAATCACCAACAAATTCAACAACAACCTCAACATTGAAAAACGCCAACAAATTCAACAACTACATCAATATTGAAAATCACCAACAAATTCAACAACAACCTCAACATTGAAAAGCACAAAAAAGTTCAAAAAAGAACATTGATAACACCAACAAATTCAACAACAACCTCAACATTGAAAAACACCAATAAATTAAACAACAACTTCAACTTTGATTAATACAAAAAGTTCAAAAAATAACGTTGATAACAGCAACAAATTCAACAACCACCTCATGATTGTAAAACACCAAAAAATTCAACAACAACCACATCATTGAAAAAACGAACAAATTCAACAACAACCTCAACATTGAAAAACACCAAAAAGTTCCAAAAAATCCTCAACATTGAAAAACACCAACACATTCAACAACAAGCTAAACTTTTAAAAGTACAAAAAAGTTAAAACAATCATTGATAACAACTACAAATTGAACAATAACCTCAATATTGAAAATCACCAACAAATTCAACAACAACCTCAACATTGAAAAACGCCAACAAATTCAACAACTACATCAATATTGAAAATCACCAACAAATTCAACAACAACCTCAACATTGAAAAGCACAAAAAAGTTCAAAAAAGAACATTGATAACACCAACAAATTCAACAACAACCTCAACATTGAAAAACACCAATAAATTAAACAACAACTTCAACTTTGATTAATACAAAAAGTTCAAAAAATAACGTTGATAACAGCAACAAATTCAACAACCACCTCATGATTGTAAAACACCAAAAAATTCAACAACAACCACATCATTGAAAAAAACGAACAAATTCAACAACAACCTCAACATTGAAAAACACCAAAAAGTTCCAAAAAATCCTCAACATTGAAAAACACCAACACATTCAACAACAAGCTAAACTTTTAAAAGTACCAAAAAGTTAAAACAATCATTGATAACAACTACAAATTGAACAATAACCTCAATATTGAAAATCACCAACAAATTCAACAACAACCTCAACATTGAAAAACGCCAACAAATTCAACAACTACATCAAAATTGAAAATCACCAACAAATTCAACAACAACCTCAACATTGAAAAGCACAAAAAAGTTCAAAAAAGAACATTGATAACACCAACAAATTCAACAACAACCTCAACATTGAAAAACACCAATAAATTAAACAACAACTTCAACTTTGATTAATACAAAAAGTTCAAAAAATAACGTTGATAACAGCAACAAATTCAACAACCACCTCATGATTGTAAAACACCAAAAAATTCAACAACAACCACATCATTGAAAAAAACGAACAAATTCAACAACAACCTCAACATTGAAAAACACCAAAAAGTTCCAAAAAATCCTCAACATTGAAAAACACCAACACATTCAACAACAAGCTAAACTTTTAAAAGTACCAAAAAGTTAAAACAATCATTGATAACAACTACAAATTGAACAATAACCTCAATATTGAAAATCACCAACAAATTCAACAACAACCTCAACATTGAAAAACGCCAACAAATTCAACAACTACATCAAAATTGAAAATCACCAACAAATTCAACAACAACCTCAACATTGAAAAGCACAAAAAAGTTCAAAAAAGAACATTGATAACACCAACAAATTCAACAACAACCTCAACATTGAAAAACACCAATAAATTAAACAACAACTTCAACTTTGATTAATACAAAAAGTTCAAAAAATAACGTTGATAACAGCAACAAATTCAACAACCACCTCATGATTGTAAAACACCAAAAAATTCAACAACAACCACATCATTGAAAAAAACGAACAAATTCAACAACAACCTCAACATTGAAAAATGCAAAAAAGTTCAAAAAATAACATTGATAACACCAACAAATTCAACAACAAACTCAATATTGAAAATCACCAACAAATTCAAAAGCAACCTCAACATTGAAGAACACCAACAAATTCAACAACAAACTCAACCTTTAAAAATACAAACAAGTTCCACAAAATAAACATTGATGATGCAATCAAATTCAACAACAACCTCAACATTTAAAAGTAAAAAAAAGTTGATAAAAACATTGATAACACCAACAAATTCAACCTCAATTTTGAAAATCACCAACAAATTCTACAACAACCTCAACATTGAAAAAAGGCCAACAAACTCAACAACAACCTCAACCTTTAAAAGTACCAATAAGTTCAAAAAAGAACATGGATAACACCAACAAATTCAACAACAACCTCCACATTGAAAAACACCAACACATTCAACAACAACCTCAACATTGAAAAACATCAACAAATTAAACAACAAATTCAACAATGAAAAACACCAAAAAATGCAACAACAACCTCAACAATGAAAAACACCAAAAAATTCAACAATAACCACAACATTGAAAAATAACAACAAATTCATCAACCTCAACGTTGAAAAATGCAAAAAAGTTCAAAAAATAACATTGATAACACCAACAACTTCAACAACAACCTCAATATTTAAAATCACCAACAAATTCAACAACAACCTCAACATTGCAAAACAACTACAAATTCAACAACAACCTCAACATGGAAAAACACCTAAAAATTCAACAACAACCACAATATTGAAATATACCAACAAATTCAAAAACAACCTCAACCTTTAAAAGTACAAAAAAGTTCAAAAAAGAACCTTGGTAACACCAACAAATTGAACAACATCCTCAGCATTGAAAAACACCAAGAAATTCAACAACAACCTCAACATTGAAAAAATACCAACAACTTCATCAAACTCAACAATGTAAAACACCAACAAATTCAACAACAACATCAACATTGAAAAACACCATCAAATTCAGCAACCTCAACACTGAAAATCACCAACAAATTCAACTACAATATCAAAATTGCAAAAACAATAAAAAAATTCAGCAAGAACCTCAAATTTTAAATCTACAAAAAAGTTCAACAAAGTAAACATTGATAACACCAATTCATTCAGCAAGAACCTCAACTTTGAACATCACCAACAAATTCAACAACCTCAACATTGAAAAACAGCAACAAATTCAACAACAACCTTAACTTTTAAAAATACAAACAAGTTCAACAAAAAACATTGATAACACCACCAATTTCAACAACAACCTCAACAATGAAAAACACCAACAAATTCAACAACAACGTCAACATTGAAAAACACCAACAAATTCAACAGCAACGTAAACATTGAAACTCACCAACAATCTCAACAACAACCTCAACATTGAAAAACGCCAACAAATTCAACAACATCCTCAATATTGAAAATCACCAACAAATTCAACAACCTCAACACTGAATATCACCAACAAATTCGCAAAAACTTCAACTTTGAAAAACACAAAAAAGTTTTTAAAAATCCATTCATGACACCAACAAATTCAACAATAAGCTTAATATTGAAAATCACCAACAAATTCAACGACCTAAACTTTGAAAAACACCAACAAATTCAACAACAAACAACTTATAAAAATACAAACAAGTTCAACAAAATAAACATTGATGACACTATCCAATTCAACAACAACCTCAACATTGAAAAACACCAACACATTTAACAACAACCTCAATAATGAAAAGACCAAAAAATTCAACAAAAACCTCATCAATGAAAAACACCAACAAATTCAACAACAACCTCAACATTGAAAAATACCAACAGTTTCAACAACAACCTCAATTTTTATACGACAAAAAAGTTCAACAATATAACCATTGAAAAACACCAACAAATTCAACTACAACCTCAACTTTCAAAAATACAAAAAAGTTCAAAAAATAACATTGATAACACCAACAAAATCAACCACAACCTCCTCGTTGAAAAACACCAACAAATTCAACAATAACCTCAACATTGAAAAACACCTACAAATTCAACAATAACCTCAACAGAGAAAAACACCAACAACTTGAAAAACCTCAACAATGAAAAACACCAATAAATTCAACAACAAACTCAACATTGAAAAAACACCAACAAATTTAACAACAAGCTCAAATTTCAAAAATACAAAAAAGTTCAAAAAATTACATGGATAACACAAACAAATTCAACAACAACCTCAATATTGAATGTTCACAACAAAGTCAACAACCACCGCAACATTTAAAAACACCAATAAATTTAACTACAACGTCAACAATGAAAAACACCAAAAAATTTAACAAAAAACACATTGAAAAACACCAACAAATTCAACAATAACTTCAATCTTTTAAAACACAAAAAAGTTCAAAAAATAACATTGATAACACCAAAAAATTCAACAACAACCTCAATATTGAAAATCACCAACAAATTCAACAACCTCAACATTGAAAAACACCAACCAATTCAAGAACAACCTGAAATTTTAAAAATACAAATTCATTCAACAACAAACTTTGATAACACCAACAAATTCAACAACAACCTCAACATTCAAAAACACCAACAAATTCTACAACAACCTCAACATTGAAAAACACCTACAAATTCAACAACAACCTCAACATTGAAAAACACCTAAAAATTCAACAACAACCGCAACATTGAAATATATCAACAAATTCAACAACAACCTCAACTTTTAAAAGTACAAAAAAGTTCAAGAATGAACTTTGATAACACCAACAAATTGAACAACATCCTCAGAATTGAAAATCACCAACAAATTCAACATCCTCAACATTGTAAAACACCAACAAATTCAACAACAACCTTAACTTTTAAAATACAAACAAGTTCAACAAAAGACATTGATAACCCCAAGAAATTCAAAAACAACCACAACAATGAAAAACACCAGAAAATTCAACTACAACCTCAACATTGAAAAGCACCGACAAATTTAACAACAACCTCAACATTGAAAAAACACCAACAAATTCAACAACAACCTCAACATTGAAAAACACCAAATAATTCAACAACAACCTCAACATTGAAAAACACCAACAAATTCAACAACAACTTCAACTTTGAATAATACAACAAGTTCAAAAAATAAGGTTGATAAGAGCAACAAATTCAACAACCACCTCATGATTGTAAAACATCAAAAACTTCAACAACAACCGCATCATTGAAAAAAACGAACAAATTCAACAACAACCTCAACATTGAAAAATACAAATAAGTTCAAAAATTAACGTTGATAACACCAACAAATTCAACAACAAACTCAATATTGAAAATCACCAACAAATTCAACAGCAACCTCAACATTGAAAAACACCAACGAATTTAACAACAACCTTATCAATGAAAAACACCAAAAAATTCAACAAACAACCTCAACCTTTAAAAATACAAACAATTTCCACAAAATAATCATTGATGATGCAATCCAATTCAACAACAACCTCAACATTTAAAATCAGCAACAAATTCAGCAACCTCAACACTGAAAAACCCCAACAATTTCAACAACAACCTCAACATTGAAAAACACCTACAAATTCAACAATAACCTCAACAGAGAAAAACACCAACAACTTGAAAAACCTCAACAATGAAAAACACCAATAAATTCAGCAACAAACTCAACATTGAAAAAACACCAACAAATTTAACAACAAGCTCAAATTTCAAAAATACAAAAAAGTTCAAAAAATTACATGGATAACACAAACGAATTCAACAACAACCTCAATATTGAATGTTCACAACAAATTCAACAACCACCGCAACATTTAAAAACACCAATAAATTTAACTACAACGTCAACAATGAAAAACACCAAAAAATTTAACAAAAAACACATTGAAAAACACCAACAAATTCAACAATAACCTCAATCTTTTAAAGCACAAAAAAGTTCAAAAAATAACATTGATAACACCAAAAAATTCATCAACAACCTCAATATTGAAAATCACTAACAAATTCAACAACCTCAACATTGAAAAACACCAACCAATTCAAGAACAACCGGAAAATTAAAAATACAAATTCATTCAACAAAAAACTTTGATAACACCAACAAATTCAACAACAACCTCAACATTCAAAAACACCAACAAATTCAACAACAACCTCAACATTGAAAAACACCTACAAATTCAACAACAACCTCAACATTGAAAAACATCTGAAAATTCAACAACAACCGCAACATTGAAATATATCAACAAATTCAACAACAACCTCAACCTTTAAAGGTACAAAAAAGTTCAAAAAAGAACTTTGGTAACACCAACAAATTGAACAACATCCTCAGCATTGAAAAACACCAAGAAATTCAACAACAACCTCAACATTGAAAAAACACCAACAACTTCATCAAACTCAACAACGTAAAACACCAACAAATTCAACAACAACATCAACATTGAAAAACACCATCAAATTCAGCAACCTCAACACTGAAAATCTCCAACAAATTCAACTACAATATCAAAATTGCAAAAACAATAAAAAAATTCAGCAAGAACCTCAAATTTTAAATCTACAAAAAAGTTCAACAACATAAACATTGATAACACCAATACATTCAGCAAGAACCTCAACTTTTAACATCACCAACAAATTCAACAACCTCAACATTGAAAAACAGCAACAAATTCAACAACAACCTTAACTTTTAAAAATACAAACAAGTTCAACAAAAAACATTGATAACACCACCAAATTCAACAACAACCTCAACAATGAAAAACACCTACAAATTCAACAACAACGTCAACATTGAAAAACACCAACAAATTCAACAGCAACGTAAACATTGAAAATCACCAACAATCTCAACAACAACCTCAACATTGAAAAACGCCAACAAATTCAACAACATCCTCAATATTGAAAATCACCAACAAATTCAACAACCTCAACACTGAATATCACCAACAAATTCGCAAAAACTTCAACTTTGAAAAACACAAAAATGTTTTTAAAAATCCATTCATGACACCAACAAATTCAACAATAAGCTTAATATTGAAAAACACCAACAAATTCAACGACCTAAACTTTGAAAAACACCAACAAATGCAACAACAAACAACTTATAAAAATACAAACAAGTTCAACAAAATAAACATTGATGACACTATCCAATTCAACAACAACCTCAACATTGAAAAACACCAACACATTTAACAACAACCTCAATAATGAAAAGACCAAAAAACTCAACAAAAACCTCACCAATGAAAAACACCAACAAATTCAACAACAACCTCAACATTGAAAAATACCAACAGTTTCAACAACAACCTCAACTTTTATACGACAGAAAAGTTCAACAATATAACCATTGACAACACCAACAAATTCAACTACAACCTTAATTTTTAAAAATACAAGCTTATTCAACAATAAACTTTGATAATACCAACAAATTCAACAACAACCTCAACATTGAAAAACATCAACAAATTCAACAACAACGTCAACATTGAAAAACACCTACAAATTCAACAACAACCTCAACATTGAAAAACACCAACAACTTCAACAACCTCAACAATGAAAAATGCCAAAAAATTTAACAACTGCAATATTGAAAAATTCCAACAAATTCAACAACAACCTCAACATTGAAAAATACAATAAGGTTCAAAAAATAACATTGATAACGCCAAAAAATTCAACAACAAATTCAATATTGAAAATCACCAACAAATTCAACAACATCAACATTGAAAAATACCAATAAATTCAACAACAAACTCAACATTGAAAAACACCAACAAATTCAACAACAAGCTCAACTTTCAAAAATACAAAAAAGTTCAAAAAATAACATGGATAACACCAACAAATTCAACAAAAACTTCAACATTTAAAAACACGAACAAATTCAACAACCACCTCAACATTGAAAAACACCAACAAATTAAACAACAAGCTCACAATTGAAAAACACCAACAAATTCAACAACAACCTCAATATTGAAAGTCACCAACAAATTCAACAACAACCACTACATTTAAAAACACCAACAAATTTAACAGCAAAGTCATCAATGAAAAATACCAAAAAATTTAAAAAAAACTCAACATTGAAAAACACCAACAAATTCAACAACAACCTTAACATTTAAAAATACAAATTTATTCAACAAAAAACTTTGATAACACCAAGAACTTCAACAACAACCTCAACATTCATAAACACCAACAAATTCAACAACAACGTCAACATTGAAAAACACCAACAAATTCAACAGCAACGTAAACATTGAAAATCACCATCAATCTCAAAAACAACCTCAACACTGAATATCACCAACAAATTCGCAAAAACTTCAACTTTGAAAAACACAAAAAAGTTTTTAAAAACCCATTCATGACACCAACAAATTCAACAATAAGCTTAATATTGAAAATCACCAACAAATTCAACGACCTAAACTTTGAAAAACACCAACAAATTCAACAACAAACAACTTATAAAAATACAAACAAGTTCAACAAAATAAACATTGATGACACTATCCAATTCAACAACAACCTCAACATTGAAAAACACCAACACATATAACAACAACCTCAATAATGAAAAGACCAAAAAATTCAACAAAAACCTCACCAATGAAAAACACCAACAAATTCAACAACAACCTCAACATTGAAAAATACCAACAGTTTCAACAACAACCTCAACTTTTATACGACAAAAAAGTTCAACAATATAACCATTGAAAACACCAACAAATTCAACTACAACCTTAATTTTTAAAAATACAAGCTTATTCAACAATAAACTTTGATAATACCAACAAATTCAACAACAACCTCAACATTGAAAAACATCAACAAATTCAACAACAACGTCAACATTGAAAAACACCTACAAATTCAACAACAACCTCAACATTGAAAAACACCAACAACTTCAACAACCTCAACAATGAAAAATGCCAAAAAATTCAACAACTGCAATATTGAAAAATTCCAACAAATTCAACAACAACCTCAACATTGAAAAATACAATAAGGTTCAAAAAATAACAGTGATAACGCCAAAAAATTCAACAACAAATTCAATATTGAAAATCACCAACAAATTCAACAACATCATCATTGAAAAATACCAATAAATTCAACAACAAACTCAACATTGAAAAACACCAACAAATTCAACAACAAGCTCAACTTTCAAAAATACAAAAAAGTTCAAAAAATAACATGGATAACACCAACAAATTCAACAAAAACTTCAACATTTAAAAACACGAACAAATTCAACAACCACCTCAACATTGAAAAACACCAACAAATTAAACAACAAGCTCACAATTGAAAAACACCAACAAATTCAACAACAACCTCAATATTGAAAGTCACCAACAAATTCAACAACGACCACTACATTTAAAAACACCAACAAATTTAACAGCAAAGTCATCAATGAAAAATACCAAAAAATTTAAAAAAAACTCAACATTGAAAAACACCAACAAATGAACAACAACCTTAACATTTAAAAATACAAATTTATTCAACAAAAAACTTTGATAACACCAACAACTTCAACAACAACCTCAACATTCATAAACGCCAACAAATTCAACAACAACGTCAACATTGAAAAACACCAACAAATTCAACAGCAACGTAAACATTGAAAATCACCATCAATCTCAAAAACAACCTCAACACTGAATATCACCAACAAATTCGCAAAAACTTCAACTTTGAAAAACACAAAAAAGTTTTTAAAAATCCATTCATGACACCAACAAATTCAACAATAAGCTTAATATTGAAAATCACCAACAAATTCAACGACCTAAACTTTGAAAAACACCAACAAATTCAACAACAAACAACTTATAAAAATACAAACAAGTTCAACAAAATAAACATTGATGACACTATCCAATTCAACAACAACCTCAACATTGAAAAACACCAACACATTTAACAACAACCTCAATAATGAAAAGACCAAAAAATTCAACAAAAACCTCACCAATGAAAAACACCAACAAATTCAACAACAACCTCAACATTGAAAAATACCAACAGTTTCAACAACAACCTCAATTTTTATATGACAAAAAAGTTCAACAATATAACCATTGAAAAACACCAACAAGTTCAACTACAACCTCAACTTTCAAAAATACAAAAAAGTTCAAAAAATAACATTGATAACACCAACAAAATCAACCACAACCTCCTCGTTGAAAAACACCAACAAATTCAACAATAACCTCAACATTGAAAAACACCTACAAATTCAACAATAACCTCAACAGAGAAAAACACCAACAACTTGAAAAACCTCAACAATGAAAAACACCAAGAAATTCAACAACAACCTCAACATTGAAAAAACACCAACAACTTCATCAAACTCAACAACGTAAAACACCAACAAATTCAACAACAACATCAACATTGAAAAATACCAACAGTTTCAACAACAACCTCAACTTTTATACGACAGAAAAGTTCAACAATATAACCATTGACAACACCAACAAATTCAACTACAACCTTAATTTTTAAAAATACAAGCTTATTCAACAATAAACTTTGATAATACCAACAAATTCAACAACAACCTCAACATTGAAAAACATCAACAAATTCAACAACAACGTCAACATTGAAAAACACCTACAAATTCAACAACAACCTCAACATTGAAAAACACCAACAACTTCAACAACCTCAACAATGAAAAATGCCAAAAAATTCAACAACTGCAATATTGAAAAATTCCAACAAATTCAACAACAACCTCAACTTTCAAAAATACAAAAAAGTTCAAAAATTAAATTGATAACACCAACAAAATCAACCACAACCTCCACGTTGAAAAACACCAACAAATTCAAGAACAACTTCAACTTTGAAAAATACAAAAAAGTTCAATAAATAACATTGATAATGCCAACAAATTCAACAACAAACTCAATATTGAAAATCACCAACAAATTCTACAACCTCAACATTGAAAAACCCCAACAATTTCAACAACAACCTCAACATTGAAAAACACCTACAAATTCAACAATAACCTCAACAGAGAAAAACACCAACAACTTGAAAAACCTCAACAATGAAAAACACCAATAAATTCTACAAACTCAACATTGAAAAAACACCAACAAATTTAACAACAAGATCAAATTTCAAAAATACAAAAAAGTTCAAAAAATTACATGGATAACACAAACAAATTCAACAACAACCTCAATATTGAATGTTCACAACAAATTCAACAACCACCGCAACATTTAAAAACACCAATAAATTTAACTACAACGTCAACAATGAAAAACACCAAAAAATTTAACAAAAAACACATTGAAAAACACCAACAAATTCAACAATAACGTCAATCTTTTAAAGCACAAAAAAGTTCAAAAAATAACATTGATAACACCAAAAAATTCAACAACAACCTCAATATTGAAAATCACCAACAAATTCAACAACCTCAACATTGAAAAACACCAACCAATTCAAGATCAACCTGAAATTTTAAAAATACAAATTTATTCAACAAAAAACTTTGATAACACCAACAAATTCAACAACAACCTCAACATTCAAAAACACCAACAAATTCAACAACAACCTCAACATTGAAAAACACCTACAAATTCAACAACAACCTCAACATTGAAAAACACTTAAAAATTCAACAACAACCGCAACATTGAAATATACCAACAAATTCAACAACAACCTCAACCTTTAAAAGTACAAAAAAGTTGAATAATGAACTTTGATAACACCAACAAATTGAACAACATCCTCAGAATTGAAAATCACCAACAAATTCAACATCCTCAACATTGCAAAACACCAACAAATTCAACAACAACTTTAACTTTTAAAAATACAAACAAGTTCAACAAAAGACATTGATAACACGAAGAAATTCTACAACAACCACAACAATGAAAAACACCAAAAAATTCAACTACAACCTCAACATTGAAAAGCACCGACAAATTTAACAACAACCTCAACATTGAAAAAACACCAACAAATTCAACAACAACCTCAACATTGAAAAACACCAAATAATTCAACAACAACCTCAACATTGAAAAAACACCAACAAATTCAACAACAAGCTCAACATTGAAAAACACCAAATAATTCAACAACAACCTCAACATTGAAAAACACCAACAAATTTAACAACAATCTTATCAATTAAAAACACCAAAAAATTCAACAACAACCTCAACCTTTAAAAATACAAACAATTTCCACAAAATAAACATTGATGATGCAATCCAATTCAACAACAACCTCAACATTTAAAATCAGCAACAAATTCAGCAACCTCAACACCGAAAACAACCAACAAATTCAAGAACAACATCAACATTGAAAAACAATAAAAAATTTAGCCAACTCCTCAACCTTTAAAACTACAACAAAGTTCAACAAAATAAACATTGACAACACCAACAAATTCAACTAAAATCTCAACATTGAAAATCACCAACAAATTTAACAACAACCTCAAGTTTTAAAAGTATAAAAAAGTTAAAAAAGAACATTGATAACACCAACAAATTCAACAACAACCTCAACATTGAAAAACACCAACACATTCAACAACAACCTCAACAATGAAAAACACCAAAAAATTCAACAACAACCTCAACAATGAAAAACACCAAAAAATTCAACAATAACCGCAACATTGAAAAATAACAACAAATTCAACAACCTCAACATTGAAAAATGCAAAAAAGTTCAAATAATAACATTGATAACACCAACAACTTCAACAACAACCTCAATATTAAAATCACGAACAAATTCAAGAAAACACTCAACTTTTAAAAACACAAACAACTTTAACAAAAAAACATTGATAACCTCAATGTTGAAAATCACCAACAAATTCAACAACATCAACATCGAAAAACACCAACAAATTCAACAACAGCCTCAATATTGAAAAACACCAACAAATTCAACAACTACCTCAACATTGAAAAACACCAACAAATTCAACTACAACTTCAAATTTGAAATATACAAATAGTTCAAAAATAATATTGATAACACCAACAAACTCAATATTGAAAATCACCAAAAAATTCAACAGCAACCTCAACAAACACCAACAAATTTAGCAACAACCTCAACATTGAAAAACACAAAAAATTCAATGACAGCCTCAACCTTTTGCTGTTCAATAAAGTTCAAAAAATTACATTCATAACACCAACAAATTCAACAACAACATCAATATTGAAAATCACCAACAAATTCAACAACCTCAACATTGAAAAACACCAACAAATTCAACAACAACCTTAACTTTTAAAAATAAAAGTTTATTCAACAATAAACTTTGATAATACCAAAAAATTCAACAACAACCTCAACATTGAAAAACATCAACAAATTCAACAACAACGTCAACATTGAAAAACACCTACAAATTCAACAACAACCTCAACATTGAAAAACACCAACAACTTCAACAACCTCAACAATGAAAAATACCAAAAAATTCAACAACAACTGCAATATTGAAAATTTCCAACAAATTCAACAACAACCTCAACATTGAAAAATACAATAAGGTTCAAAAAATAACAGTGATAACGCCAAAAAATTCAACAACAAATTCAATATTGAAAATCACCAACAAATTCAACAACATCAACATTGAAAGATACCAATAAATTCAACAACAAACTCAACATTGAAAAACACCAACAAATTCAACAACAAGCTCAACTTTCAAAAATACAAAAAAGTTCAAAAAATAACATGGATAACACCAACAAATTCAACAACAACCTCAACATTGAAAAACACCAACAAATTTAACAAAAACCTCTACAATTAAAAACAACAAAAAATTCAAAAAAAACCTCAACATTTAAAAACACGAACAAATTCAACAACCACCTCAACATTGAAAAACACCAACAAATTTAACAACAAGCTCAACTTTCAAAAATACAAAAAAGTTTAAAAAAGAACATTGATAACACCAACAAATTCAACAACAACCTCAATATTGAAAGTCGCCAACAAATTCAACAACAACCATTACATTTAAAAACACCAACAAATTTAACAGCAAAGTCCTCAATGAAAAATACCAAAAAGTTAAAAAAAAATTCAACATTGAAAAACACCAACAAATTCAACAACAACCTTAACATTTAAAAATACAAATCTATTCAACAAAAAACTTTGATAACACCAACAACTTCAACAACAACCTCAACATTCATAAACGCCAACAAATTCAACAACAACCTCAACATTGAAAAACGCCTACAAATTCAACAACAACCTCAACATGGAAAAAAAACCTAAAAATTCAACAACAACCGCAACATTGAAATACACCAACAAATTCAAAAACAACCTCCACCTTTAAAAGTATAAAAAAGTTCAAAAAAGAACTTTGAAAACACCAACAAATTGAACAACATTCTCAACATTGAAAAACACCTAGAAATTCAACAACAACCTCAACATTGAAAAACACCGACAAATTTACAACAACCTCAACATTGAAAAAACACCAACAACCTCATCAACCTCAACAATGTAAAACACCAACAAATTCAACAACAACATCAACATTGAAAAACACCAACAAATTCAGCAACCTCAACACTGAAAATCACCAACAAATTCAACTACAACATCAAAATTGCAAAAACAATAAAAAATTCAGCAAGAACCTCAAATTTTAAATCTACAAAAAAGTTCAACAAAATAAACATTGAAAACACCAATACATTCAGCAAGAACCTCAACTTTGAATATCACCAACAAATTCAACAACCTCAACATTGAAAAAAAACAACAAATTCAACTACAACCTTAGCTTTTAAAAATACAAACAAGTTCAACAAAAAACATTGATAACACCACCAAATTCAACAACAACCTCAACAATGAATAACACCAACAAATTAAACAACAACGTCAACATTGAAAAACACCAACAAATTCAACAACAACGTCAACATTGAAAATCACCAACAATCTCAACAACAACCTCAACATTGAAAAACGCCAACAAATTCAACAACATCCTCAATATTGAAAGTCACCAACAAATTCAACAACCTGAACACTGAATATCACCAACAAATTCGCAACAACTTCAACTTTGAAAAACACCAACACATTCAACTACAAACAACTTTTAAAAATACAAACAAGTTCAACAAAATAAACATTGATGACACTATCCAATTCAACAACAACCTCAACATTAGAAACACCAACAAATTTAACAACAACCTCAACAATGAAAAGACCAAAAAATTCAACAAAAACCTCACCAATGAAGAACACCAACAAATTCAACAACAACCACAACATTGAAAAACACCAACAGTTTCAACAACAACCTCAACTTTTATATGACAGAAAAGTTCAGCAATCTAACCATTTATAACACCAACAAATTCAACTACAAGCTCAACTTTCAAAAATACAAAAAAGTTCAAACAATAACATTGATAACACCAACAAAATCATCCACAACATCCACGTTGAAAAACACCAACAAATTCAAGAACAACTTCAACTTTGAAAAATACAAAAAAGTTCAATAAATAACACTGATAACACCATCAAATTCAGCAACAAACTGAATATTGAAAATCACCAACAATTTCTACAACCTCAACAATGAAAAACATCAATAAATTGAACAACAAACTCAATATTGAAAAAAACCCAGCAAATTTAACAACAAGCACAAATTTCAAAAATACTAAAAAGTTCAAAAAATTACATGGATAACACCAAAAAATTCAACAACAACCTCAATATTGAATGTTCACAACAAATTCAACAACAATCACAACATTGAAAAACACCAACAAATTCAACAATAACCTCAATCTTTAAAAGCACAAAAAAGTTCAAAAAATAACATTGTTAACACCAAAAAATTCAACAACAACCTCAATATTAAAAATCACCAACAAATTCAACAACCTCAACATTGAAAAACACCAACAAATTCAAGAACAACATTAACTTTTAAAAATACAAATTTATTCAACAAAAAACTTTGATAACACCAACAAATTCAACAACAACCTCAACATTCAAAAACACCAACAAATTCAACAACATCCTCAGAATTGAAAATCACCAACAAATTCAACATCCTCAACATTGAAAAACACAAAGAAATTCAACAACAACCTTAACTTCTAAAAATACAAACAAGTTCAACAAAAGACATTGATAACACCAAAAAATTCAACAACAACCTCAACATTGAAAAAACACCAACAACTTCAGCAACCTCAACAATGAAAAAAACCCAAAAATTCAACAACAACCGCAACATTAAAAAATACAAAAATGTTCAAAAAATAACATTGATAACGCCAACAAATTCAACAACAAATTCAATATTGAAAATCACCAACAAATTCAACAAGATCAACAGTGAAAAACACCAATAAATTCAACAACAACCTCAACATTGAAAAAAACTGACAAATTCAACAACAAGCACAACTTGCTAAAATACAAAAAAGTTCAAAAATAACATGGATAACACCAAGAAATTCAACAACAACCTCAACATTGAAAAACAACAACAAATTTAACAATAACCTCAACAATTAAAAAAAAGAAATTCCAAGAAAAACCTCAACATTGAAAATCACAAACAAATTCAACAACAACCTCAACATTGAAAAACAACAATAAATTCAAGAACAACCTCAACATTGAAAAAACACCAACAAATTCATCAACAAGCTCAACTTCCAAAAATACAAATAAGTTTTAAAAAGAACATTTATAACACCAACAAATTAAAACAACAACCTCAATATTGAAAGTCACCAACAAATTCAACAAAAACCTCAACTTTTAAGAAAAGAGAAAAAGTTCAAAAAAACATTGATAACACCAACAAATTCAACAATAACCTCAATATTGAAAGACACGAACAGATTCAACAACAACCTCAATATTGAAAGTCACCAACAAATTCAACAACAACCTCAATACTGAAAGACACCAACAAATTCAACAACAACCTCAACATTGAAAAATGCCAACAAATTCAACAAAAACCTCAACATTGAAAAACACCAACAAATTCAACAACAACCTCAACCTTTAAAAGTACAAGACAGATCAAAAAATAACATTGATAACATCAACAAATTCAACAACAACCTCAATATTGAAAATCACCTACAAATTCAACAAACTCAACATTGAAAAACACCCACAAATTCAACAACAACCTTAACTTTTAAAAATAAAAATTTATTCAACAAAAAACATTGATAACACCAACAAATTCAACAACATCCTCAGAATTGAAAACCACCAACAAATTCAACATCCTCAACGTTGAAAAACACCAACAAATTCAACAACAACCTTAAATACAAAAAAGTTCAACAAAAGACATTGATAACACCAAGAAATTCAACACCAACCTCAACAAATAAAAACACCAACAAATTCAACAACAGACTTAACAATGAAAAACACCAACAAATTCAACAACAAACTGAACATTGAAAAAACACCAACAAGTTCAACAACCTCCACAATGATAAACACCAAAAAATTCAACAACAACTGGAACTTTGAAAAATACCAAAAAATTCAACAACAACCTCAATAATGAAAAACATCAACAACTTCAACAACATCAACAATGAAAAACACCAAAATTCAACAACAACCGCAACATTGAAAAATATAAACAAAATCAAGACCAACCTCAACATTGAAAAATACAAAAAAGTTCAAAAAATAACGTTGATAACAGCAACAAGTTCAACAACAACCTCAATATTGAAAATCACCAAGAAATTCAAGAACAACCTCAACATTGATAAAAACCAACAAATTCATCAACAAGCTCAACTTTCAAAAATACAAAAAAGTTCAAAAAATAACATGCATAACGCCAACAAATTCAAAAACAATATCAACATTGAAAAACACCAACAAATTTAACAACAACCTTAACAATTAAAAACAACAAAAAATTCCACAAAAACCTCAATATTGAATATCACCAACAAATTCAACAACAACCTCAACATTGAAAAATGCCAACAAATTCAACAACAAACTCAAACTTTAAAAATACAAACAACTTGAACAAAAAATCTTGGATAACACAAACAAATTCTACAAAAAACTCAATATTGCAAATCACCAACAAATTCAACAACATCAACATTGAAAAACACCAATGAATTCAACAACAAGCTCAACTTTCAAAAATACAAAAAAGTTTTAAAAAGAACATTGATAAGACCAACAAATTCAACTACAACCTCAACATAGAAAAACACCAACAAATTCAACAAAAACTTCAATATTGAAAAACACCAACAAATTCAACAACAACCTCAATATTGAAAATCACCAACAAATTCAACAACATCAACATTGCAAAAAACCAACAAATTCAGCAACAACCTCAACATTGAAAAACACCAATGAATTCAACAACAACCTTAATTTTTAAAAATACAAATTTATTCAACAAAAAACTTTGATAACACCAACAAATTCAACAACAACCTCAACATTGAAAAGTACAAATAAATTCAAGAAAGAACTTTGATAACACCAACAAATTGAACAACAACCTCAACAAGTAAAACCAACAAAAAATTCAACAAAAACCTCAACATTGAAAAACACGAACAAATTCAACAACGTCAACATTGAAAAACACCAACAAATTCAACAACAACCTCAACATTGAAAAACAACAACAAATTCAACAACAAGCTAAACTTTCAAAAATACAAAAAAGTTTAAAAAAGAACATTGATAACACAAACAAAGTCAACAACAACCTCAATCTTTAAAAGGACAAAAAAGTTTTAAAAAGAACATTGATAACACAAACAAATTCAACAACAACCTCAATCTTTAAAAGCACAAAAAAGTTCAAAAAATAACATTGAAAAACACCAACAAATTCAACAACAACCTCAACATTGAAAAACACCAACAAATTCAACAACAACCTCAACATTCAAAAACACCAACAAATTCAACAACAACCTCAACATTGAAAAACACCTTCAAATTCAACAACAACCTCAACATTGAAAAACACCTAAAAGTTCAACAACAACCGCAACAGTGAAAATACCAACAAATTCAACAACAACCTCAACCTTTAAAAGTACAAAAAAGTTCAAGAAACAAGTTTGATAACAACAACAAATTGAACAACATCCTCAGAATTGAAAATCACCAACAAATTCAACATCCTCAACATTCAAAAACACCAACAAATTCAACAACAACCTTAACTTTAAAAAATACAAGCAAGTTCAACAAAAGACATTGATAACACCAAAAAATTCAACAACAACTTCAACAATGAAAAACACCAACAGATCCAACAACAACCTCAACATTGAAAAACACCGACAAATTTAACAACAACCTCAACATTGAAAAAACGCGAACAACTTCAACAACCTCAACAATGAAAAACACTAACAAATTCAACAATAACCTCAATATTGAAAAACCCCAAAAATCAACAACAACCTCAACATTGAAAAATACAAAAAAGTTCAAAAAATAACCTGCATAACGCCAACAAATTCAAAAACAATATCAACATTGAAAAACACAAACAAATTTAACAACAACCTCAACAATTAAAAACAACAAAAAATTCAACAAAAACCTCAATATTGAAAATCACTAACAAATTCAACAACAACCTCAACATTGAAAAACGCCAACAAATTCAACAACAAACTCAACTTTTAAAAATACAAACAACTTGAACAAAAAAACTTGGATAACATCAACAAATTCAACAAAAAACTCAATATTGCAAATCACCAACAAATTCAACAACATCAACATTGAAAAACACCAATGAATTCAACAACAAGCTCAACTTTCAAAAATACTAAAAAGTTTTAAAAAGAACATTGATAAGACAAACAAATTCAACAACAACCTCAACATAGAATCTCACCATCATATTCAACAACAAACTCAACATTGAAAAACACCAACAAATTCAACAACAACCTCAACATTGAAAATCACCAACAAATTCAACAACAACCTCAATATTGAAAACCACCAATAAATTCAACAACATCTACATTGAAAAACACGAATAAGTTCAACAACAAACTCAACATTGAAAAAAAACAACAAAATCATCAACAAACTCAACATTGAAAAAAACCAACAAATTCAACAACCAGCTCAACTTTCAAAAATACAAAGAAGTTCAAAAAATAATATGGATAACACCAACAAATTCAACAACAACCTCAACATTGAAAAACACCAACAAATTCAACAACAACCTCAATATTGAAAGACACCAACAAGTTCAGCAACAACCTCAACATTGAAAGACTCCAACAATTTCAACAAACTCAACTTTGAAAAACACCAACAAGTTCAACAACAACCTTAACTTTTAAAAATACAAAAAAGTTGAACCAAAGACATTGATAACACCAACAAATTCAACAACAACCTCAACAATGAAAAACACCAACAAATTCAACAACAACCTCAATATTGAAAGACAACAACATATTCAACATTTACCTCAACATTGAAAAACACCAACAATTGAACAACCTCAACAATGAAAAATACCAAAAAATTCAACAACAAACGCAACATTCAAAGGCATAAACAAATTCAACATGAACCTCAACATTGAAAAATACAAAAAAGTTCAAAAAATAACGTTGATGACACCAACAAATTCAACAGCAAACTCAATATTGAAAATCTCCAACAAATTCAACAACATCAACATTGAAAAACACCAATAAATTGAACAACAATCTCAAAATTGAAAAACACCAAGATATTCAGCAATAAGCTCAACTTTCAAAAATACAAAAAGGTTCAAAAAATAACATGGACAACAACAACAAATTCAACAAAAACCTCAACATTGAAAAACACCAACAAATATAACAACAACCTCAACAATTAAAAACCACAAAAAATTCAACAAAAACCTGAACAATGAATAACAACAATAAATTCAACAACAACCTCAGCATTGAAAAACGCCAACAAATTCAACAACAACCTCAACCTTTAAAAGAACAAAAAAGTTCAAAAAAGAACTTTGATAAAACCAACAAATTCAACAACAACCTCAACATTGAAAAACGCCAACAAATTCAACAACACAGGTGCAAATTCAACAACAACCTCAATATTGAAAGTCAACAACAAATTCAACAACACCTCAATATTGAAAAAAACCAACAAATTCAACAACAACCTCAACATTGAAAAACACCAACAACTTCAACAAACTTAATATTGAAAGACAGGAACAAGTTCAACAACAACCTCAACATTGAAAAACGCCAACAAATTCAACAACAACCTCAACCTTTAAAAGTATAAAAAGTTCAAAAAAGAACTTAGATAACACAAAAAATTCAACAACAACCTCAATATTGAAAATCACCAACAAATTCAACAACCTCAACATTGAAAAACAACAACAAATTCAACAACAACCTGAACTTTTAAAAATACAAAAAAGTTTAACAAAAGACATTGATAACACCAACAAATTCAACAACAACCTCAACAATGAAAAACACCAAAAAATTCAACAACAACCGCAACATTCAAAAATATAAACAAATTCAACATCAACCTCAACATTGAAAAATACAAAAAAGTTCAAAAAATAACGTTGATAACACCAACAAATTCAATAACATCAACATTGAAAAACAACAATAAATTCAACAACAACCTCAACATTGAAAAACATCAACAAATTCAACAACAAGGTCAACTTTCAAAAATACAAAAAAGTTCAAAATATAACATGGATAACACCAACAAATTCAAAAACAACCTCAACATTGAAAAACACCAGGAAATATAACAACAATCTCAACAATTAAAACCAGAAAAAATTCAACAAAAACCTGAACATTGAAAAACAACAATAAATTCAACAACCTCAGCATTGTAAAACACCAACAAATTCAACGACAACATCAACATTGAAAAACACCAACAAATTCAACAACAACCTCAAAATTGAAAGACACCAACAAGTTCAACAACAACCTCAACATTGAAAAACACCAACAACTTCAACAACAACCGTAACATTGTAAAATACAAAAAAGTTCAAAAAATAAAGTTGATAACAGCAACAAATTCAACAACAAACTCAAAATTGAAAGACACCAACAAGTTCAACAACAACCTCAACATTGAAAAACACCAACAACTTCAACAACAACCGTAACATTGTAAAATACAAAAAAGTTCAAAAAATAAAGTTGATAACAGCAACCAATTCAACAACAACCTCAACATTGAAAATCACCAACAAGTTCAACAACAACCTCAACTTTTAACGAAGAGAAAAAGTTCAAAAAAAACATTGATAACACCAACAAATTCAACAATAACCTCAATATTGAAAGACAGGAACAAACTCAACAACAACCTCAATATTGAAAGTCAACAAGCAATTCAACAACAACCTCAATATTGAAAGACACCAACAAATTCAACAACAACCTCAACATTGAAAAACACCAACAAATTCAAGAACAACCTCAACATTAAATAAAAACAACAAATTCATCAACAAGCTGAACTTCCAAAAATAGAAAAAAGTTCAAAAAATAACATTGATAACAGCAACAAATTCAACAACAACCTCAACATTGAAAAACACCAACAAATTCAACAAAAAACTCAATATGGGAAATCACCAACAAATTCAACAACATCAACATTGCAAAAAACCAACAAATTAAACAACAACCTCAACATTGAATAACAACAATAAATTCAACAACAAACAGAACATTGAAAAATACCAACATATTAAACAACAAGCTCAACTTTCAAAAAATACGAAAAAGTTCAAAAAAGAACATTGATAACACTAACAAATTCAACAACAACCTCAACATTGAAAAACACCAACAAATTTAACAACAACCTCAACAATGAAAAACACGAACAAATTCAACATCAAGCTCAACTTTCAAAAATACAACAAACTTTTAAAAAGAACATTTATAACACCAACAAATTCAACAACAACCTCTATATTAAAAGTCACCAACAAATTCAACAACAACATCAACTTTTAAAAGAATAGAAAAAGATCAAAAAAAACATTGATAACACCAACAAATTCAACAACAACCACAACATTGAAAAAACACCAACAAATTTAACAACAACGTCAACAATGATAAACACCAATAAATTTAACAAAAAACTCAACATTGAAAAACACCTTCAAATTCAACAACAACCTCAGCATTGAATAACACTTACAAATTCAACAACAACCTCAACATTGAAAAATACAAAAAAGTTCAAATAATAAAGTTGATAACACCAACAAATTCAACAACAAAGTCAATATTGAAAATCACCATAAATTCAACAACATCAACATTGAAAAACACCAACAAATTCAACAACAACCTCAACATTGAAAAAAACCAACACATTCATCAACAAGCTCAACTTTCAAAAATACAAAAATCTTCAAAAAATAACATGGATAACAGCAACAAATTCAATAACAACCTCAACATTGAAAAACACCAACAACATTTAACAACAACCTCAACAATTAAAAACAACAAAAAATTCAACAAAACCCTCAATATTGGAAATCACCAACAAATCCAACAACAACCTCAACTTTTAAAAGAGAAAAAGTTCATAAAAACATTGATAACACCACCAAATTCAACAACAACCTCAATATTGAAAGTCACCAACAAATTCAACAACAACCTCAATATTGAAAGACACCAACATATTCAACAACGACCTCGATATTGAAAGACACCAACAACTTCAACAACAATCTCACCCTTGAGAAATACAAAAAAGTTCAAAAAAGATATTTGATAACACCAAAAAATTCAACAACAACCTCAATATTGAAAATCACCAACTAATTCAACAACCTCCACATTGAAAAACACCAACAAATTCAACAACAACCTTAACTTTTAAAAATACAAAAAAGTTCAACAAAAGACATTGATAACACCAACAAATTCAACAACAACCTCAACAATGAAAAACAACAACAAATTCAACAACAACCTCAATATTGAAAGACACCAACAAATTCAAGAACAAACTAAATATTGAAAATCATCAACAAATTCAACAACATCAACATTGAAATACAGCAACAAATTCAACAAGAAACTCAACATTGAAAAAGACCAACAAATTCATCAACAAACTGAATTTTTAAAAGAAGAGAAAATTTTTTTAAAAATAACATTGATAACACCAAAAAATTCAAAAATAACCTCAATATTGAAAGACAGGAACAAATTTAACAACAAACTCAATATTGAAAGTCATCAACAAATTCAACAAAAACCTCAATATTGAAAGACACCAACAAATTCAACAACAAACTCAACATTGAAAAACGCCAACAAATTCAACAACAACCTCAACCTTTAAAAGTACAAAAAAGTTCAAAACAGAGCTTTGATAACACCAAAAAATTCAACAACAAACTCAATATTGAAAATCACCAACAAATTCCACAACCTCTTTTGTTGAACTTGTTTGTATATTTAAAAGTTAAGGTTGTTGTTGAATTTGTTGGTGTGTTTCAATGTTGAGGTTGTGGAATTTGTTGGTGATTTTCAATGTTAAGGTTGTTGTTGAATTTGTTGGCGTTTTTCAATGTTCAGGTTGTTGTTGAAGTTGTTGGTGTCATTCAATATTGAGGTTGTTGTTGAATTTGTTGATGACTTTCAATATTGAGGTTCTTGTTGAGTTGGTTGGTGTCTTTCAATATTGAGGTCGTTGAATTTGTTGGTGTTATCAATGTTTTCTTTGAACTTTATCTCTTCTTTTAAAAGTTGAGGTTGTTGTTGAATTTGTTGGAGATTTTCAATATTGAGGTTTTTGTTGAATTTTTTGTTGTTTTTAATTTTTGAGGTTGTTGATAAATTTGTTGATGTTTTTCAATGTTGAGGTTGTTTTTGAATGTGTTGGTGTTATCCATGTTATTTTTTGAACTTCTTTGTATATTTGAAAATTGAGCTTGTCGTTGAATTTGTCGGTGTTTTTCAATGTTGAGTTTGTCAAGCCAAACTTTCAAAAATACAAAAAAGTTCAAAAAAGAACATTTATAACGCCAACAAATTCAAAAACAACTTCAACATTGAAAGTCACCAACAAATTTATCAACAACCTCAAAAATTAAAAACAACAAAAAATTCAACAAAAACCTCAATATTGAAAATCACCAACAAATTCAACAACAACCTCAACTTTTAAAGGAAGAGAAAAACTTCAAAAAAAAATTGATAACACCAACAAATTCAACGACCTCAATATTGAAAGACACCAACAAATTCAACAGCAACCTCAATATTGAAAGTCACCAAAAAATTCAACAACAACCTCAATACTGAATGACACCAACAACTTCAAAACCAACCTCAACATTTAAAAACGCAAACAAATTCAACAACAATCTCAACCTTTAAAAGTACAAAAAAGTTCAAAAAAGAACTTTGATAACACCAAAAAATTCAACAACAACCTCAATATTGAAAATCACCAACAAATTCAACAAAATCAACAATGAAAAACACCAACAAATTCAAGAAGAGCCTCAACTTTTAAAAATACAAACAAGTTCATCAAAAGACATTGATAACACCAACAAATTCAACAAACAACCTCAACAATGCAAAACACCAACAAATTTAACAACATCATCAACATTGAAAAACACCACCAAATTCAACAACAACATCAACATTGAAAAAACACCAACAACTTCAAGAACCTCAACAATTAAAAACACCAAAAAATTCAACAACAACCGCAACATTGAAAAAAACAAAAAAGTTCAAAAAATAACATTGATAACGCCAACAAATTCAACAACAATCTCAATGTTGAAAATCACCAACAAATTCAACAATATCAACATTGAAAAACACCAACAAATTCAACAACAACCTCAACATTGAAAAACACCAAGAAATTTATCAACAACCTCAACAATTAAAAACAACAAAAAATTCAACAAAAACCTCAATATTGAAAGTCACCAACAAATTCAACAACAACCACAACATTGAAAAACGCCAACAAATTCAACAACAACCTCAACCTTGAAAAGTACAAAAAGTTCAAAAAAGAACTTTCATAACACCAAAAAATTCTAGAACAACCTCAATATTGAAAATCACCAACAAATTCAATTACCTCAGCATTGAAAAACACCAACAAATTCAACAATAACCATAACTTTTAAAAATACAAACAAGTTCAACAAAAGACATTGATAACAACAACAAATTCAACAACAACCTCAACAATGAATAACTCCAACAAATTCAACAACAACCTCAATTTTTAAAGGAAGAGAAAAAGTTCAAAAAAAACATTGATAACACCAACAAATTCAATGACCTCAATATTGAAAGACACCAAAAAATTCAACAGCAACCTCAATATTGAATGTTTCCAACAAATTCAACAACAACCTCAATATTGAATGACACAAACAACTTCAACAACAACCACAACATTGAAAAACGCCAACAAATTCAACAACAAACTCAACTTTTAAAAATACAAACAACTTCAACAAAAAAACATTGATAACACCAACAAATTCAAAAAAAAACTCAATGTTGGAAATCACCAACAAATTCAACAACACCAACATTTCAAAAAACCAACAAATTAAACAAGAACCTCAACATTGAATAACAAAAATAAATTCAACAACAAACTCAACATTGAAAAACACCAACATATTCAACAACAAGCTCAACTTTCAAAAATACAAAAAAGTTCAAAAAAGAACATTGATAACTCCAACAACTTCAAAAACAACTTCAACATTGAAAAACACCAAAAATTTATCAACAACCTCAACAATTAAAAACAACAAAAAATACAACAAAAACCTCAATATTGAAAATCACCAACAAATTCAACAACAACCTCAATATTGAAAATCACCAACAAATTCAACAAACACAACATTGAAAAACACCAACAAATTCAAGAAGAACCTTAACTTTTAAAAATACAAACAAGTTCAACAAAAGACATTGATAACACCAACAAATTCAACAAACAACCTCAGCAATGCAAAACACCAACAAATTCAACAACAACCGCAACATTGAAAAAAACAAAAAAGTTCAAAAAATAACATTGATAACGCCAACAAATTCAACAACAAACTCAATGTTGAAAATCACCGACAAATTCAACAATATCAACATTGAAAAACACCAACAAATTCAACAACAACCTCAACATTGAAAAACACCTAGAAATTTATCAACAACCTCAACAATTAAAAACAACAAAAAATTCAACAAAAACCTCAATATTGAAAGTCACCAACAAATTCAACAACAACCTCAACATTGAAAAACGCCAACAAATTCAACAACAACCTCAACCTTGAAAAGTACAAAAAAGTTCAAAAAAGAACTTGCATAACACCAAAAAATTCTAGAACAACCTCAATATTGAAAATCACCAACAAATTCAATTACCTCAGCATTGAAAAACACCAACAAATTCAACAATAACCATAACTTTTAAAAATACAAACAAGTTCAACAAAAGACATTGATAACACCAAAAAATTCAACAAACAACCTCAACAATGCAAAACACCAACAAATTCAACAACAACCTCAACATTGAAAAACGCCAACAAATTAAACAACAACCTCAACATTTAAAAGTACAAAAAAGTTCAAAAAAGAACTTTGATAACACCAAAAAATTTAACAACAACCTCAATATTGAAAGACACCAACAAATTCAACACCAACCTCAACATTGAAAAATACAAAAAAGTTCAAAAAATAACGTTGATAACACCAATAAATTCAACAACAAACTCAATATTGAAAATCACCAACAAATTCAACAACAACCTCAATATTGAAAATCACCAACAAATTCCACAACCTCAACATTGAAAAACACCAACAAATTCAACAACAACCTTAACTATTAAAAATACAAAAAAGTTTAACAAAAGACATTGATAACACCAACAAACTCAACAACAATGTCAACAATGAAGAACACCAACAAATTTAACAACAACCTCAATATTGAAAGACACCAACAAATACAACACCAACCTCAACATTGAAAAATACAAAAAAGTTCAAAAAATAACGTTGATAACACCAATAAATTCAACAACAAACTCAATATTGAATGTCACCAACAAATTCAACAACAACCTCAACATTTAAAAACACCAAAAAATTCAACAAAAACCTCAATATTGAAAGTCACCAACAAATTCAACAACAACCTCAACAATGAAAAACACCAACAAATTCAAAAGCAACCTCAACATTAAAAAAATACAAAAAAGTTCAAAAAATAACGTTGATAACACCAACAAATTCAACAACAAAATCAACATTGAAAAAAACCAACAAATTCATCAACAAGCTCAACTTTCAAAAATACAAAAAAGTTCGAAAAATAACATGGATAACAGCAACAAATTCAATAACAAACTCAAGATTGAAAAACAACAACAACATTTAACAACAACCTCAATAATTAAAAACAACAAAAAATTCAACAAAAACCTCAATATTGAAAATCACCAAAAAAATTCAACAACAACCTAAACTTTTAAAAGAGAAAAAGTAAAAAAAAACATTCATAACATCAACAAATTCAACAACAACCTCAATATTGAAAGTCACCAACAAATTCAACAACAACATCAATATTGTAAGTCACCAACAAATTCAACAACAACCTCAATATTGAAAGACACCAACAAATTCAACAACAACCTCAACATTGAAAAACACCAACAACTTCAACAACCTCAATAATGAAAACCTTCAAAAAATTCAACAACCGCAACATTGAAAAATATAAAAAAATTCAACAACAACCTCAACATTGAAAAATACAAAAAAGTTCAAAAAATAACGTTGATAACACCAACAAATTCAACAACAAACTCAATATTGAAAATCACCAACAAAATCAACAACATCAACATTGAAAAACACAAACAAATTCAACAACAAACTCAACATTGTAAAACACCAACAAATTCAACAACAAGCTCAATTTTCAAATATACAAAAAAGTTCAAAAATTAACATGGATAACAGCAACAAATTCAAAAACAACCTCAACATTGAAAAAAAATCATCAAATTTATCAACAACCTCAAAAATTAAAAACAACAAAAAATTCAACAAAAACCTCAATATTGAAAATCTCCAAGAAATTCAACAACAACCTCATCTATTAAAAGAAGAGATAAAGTTAAAAAAAACATGGATAACACCAACAAATTCAACAAGAACCTCAATATTGAAAGTCACCTACAACTTCAACAACAACCTGGACATTGAAAAACGACAACAAATTCAACAACAACCTTAACATTGAAAATCACCAACAAATTCAACAACCTCAACATTGAAACACACCAACAAATTCAACAAAAACCTTAACTTTTAAAAATACAAACAAGTTCAACAAAAGACAATGATAACACCAACAATTTCAACAACAACCTCAACAATGAAAAACGCCAACAAATTAAACAACATCATCATTGCAAAAAACCAACAAATTAAACAACATCCTCAACATTGAATAACACCAACATATTCAACAACAAGCTTTCAAAAATACAAAAAAGTTCAAAAAAGAACATTGATAACACTAACAATTTCAACAACAACCTCAATATTGAAAATCACCAACAAATTCAACAACCTCAGCATTGAAAAATACAAAAAAGTTCAAAAAATAACATTGATAACAGCAACAAATTCAACAACAACCTAAACATTGAAAAACACCAACAAATTCAACCAGAACCTCAAAATTGAAAAACACCAACAAATTCAGAAACAAACTCAACATTGAAAAATAGCAACAAATTCAACAACCTCAACATTTAAAAATACAAAAAAGTCCAAAAAATATCAATGATAACACCAACAAATTCAACAACAACCTCAATATTGAAAATCACCAACAAATTCATCAACAACCTCAACATTGAAAAACGCCAAGAAATTCAACATCAACCTCAACATTGAAAAATGCAAAGAAGTTCAAAAAATAACATGGATAACACCAACAAATTCCAAAACAACCTCAATATTGAAAATCACCAACAAATTCAACAACAACTAGAACATTGAAAAATGCCAACAAATTCAACAACAAACTCAACTTTTAAAAATACAAACAACTTCAACTAAAGAACATTGATAACACCATCAAATTCAACAAAAAACTCAATATTGGAAATCACCAACCAATTGAACAACATCAACATTGCAAACAACCAACAAATTAAACAACAACCTCAACATTGAATAACAACAATAAATTCAACAACAAATACAACATTGAAAAACACCAACATATTCAACAACAAGCTCAACTTTCAAAAATACATAAAAGTTCAAAAAAGAACATTGATAACACTAACAAATTCATCAACAAACTCAATATTGAAAATCACCAACAAATTCAACAACAACCTCAATATTGAAAGTCACCAATAAATTCAACAACAACCTCAACATTTAAAAACAGCAACAAATTCAACAAAAACCTCAATATTGAAAGTCACCAACAAATTCAACAACAACCTCAACAATGAAAAACACCAACAAATTCAAAAACAACCTCAACATTAGAAAAATACAAAAAAGTTCAAAAAATAACGTTGATAACACCAACAAATTCAACAACAAAATCAACATTAAAAAAAACCAACAAATTCATCAACAAGCTCAACTTTCAAAAATACAAAAAAGTTCAAAAAATAACATGGATAACAGCAACAAATTCAATAACAACCTCAAGATTGAAAAACAACAACATTTAACAACAACCTCAATAATTAAAAACAACAAAAAATTCAACAAAAACCTCAATATTGAAAATCAGCAAATAAATTCAACAACAACCTCAACTTTTAAAAGAGAAAAAGTTCAAAAAAAACATTCATAACATCAACAAATTCAACAATAACCACAATATTGAAAGACACCAACAAATTCAACAACAACCTCAATATTGAAAGTCACCAACAAATTCTACAACAACCTCAATATTGAATGACACCAACAAATTCAACAACAACCTCAACATTGAAAAACACCAACAACTGCAACAACCTCAATAATGAAAAACTCCAAAAAATTCAACAACCGCAACATTGAAAAATATAAACAAATTCAACAACAACCTCAACATTGAAAAATACAAAAAAGTTCTAAAAATAACGATGATAACACCAACAAATTCAACAACAAACTCAATGTTGAAAATCAGCAACAAATTCAACAACATCAACATTGAAAAACAAAAACAAATTCAACAACAAACTCAACATTGAAAGACACCAACAAATTCAACAACCAGCTCAATTTTCAAATATACAAAAAAGTTCAAAAAATAACATGGATAACACCAACACATTCAAAAACAACCTCAACATTGAAAAACATCATCAAATTTATCAACAACCTCAAAAATTAAAAACAACAAAAAATTCAACAAAAACCTCAACATTGAAAATCTCCAACAAATTCAACAACAACCTCAACTTTTAAAAGAAGAGATAAAGTTCAAAAAAAACATGGATAACACCAACAAATTCAATGACCTCAATATTGAAAGACACCAACAAATTCAACAAGAACCTCAATATTGAAAGTCACCAACAAATTCAACAACAACCTCAATATTGAATGACACCAGCAACTTCAACAACAACCTGAACATTGAAAAACGCCAACAAATTCAACAACAACATTAACGTTGAAAATCACCAACAAATTCCACAACCTCAACATTGAAACACACCAACAAATTCAACAACAACCTTAACTTTTAAAAATACAAACAAGTTCAACAAAAGACATTGATAACACCAACAAATTCAACAACAACCTCAACAATGAAAAATGCCAACAAATTCAACAACATCAACATTGCAAAAAAACCAAAAAATTAAACAACAACCTCAACATTGAATAACAACAAAAAAATCAACAACAAACACAACATTGAAAAACACCAACATATTCAACAACAAGCTCAACTTTCAAAAATACAAAAAAGTTCAAAAAAGAACATTGATAACACTAACAAATTCAACAACAACCTCAATATTGAAAATCACCAACAAATTCAACAACCTCAGCATTGAAAAATACAAAAAAGTTCAAAATAGAACATTGATAACATTAACAAATTCAACAACAACCTGAACATTGAAATACACCAACAAATTCAACTCCATCTTCAACTTTGAATAATACAAAAAAGTTCAAAAATAACATTGATAACAGCAACAAATTCAACAACAACCTAAACACTGAAAAATACCAACAAATTCAACAACCTCAACATTGAAAAATACCAACAAATTCAACAACCTCAACATTGAAAAATACAAAAAAGTCCTTAAAATAAAATTAATAACACCAACAAATTCAACAACAACCTCAATATTGAAAATCACCAACAAATTCATCAACAACCTCAACATTGAAAAACACCAAGAAATTCAACATCAACCTCAACATTGAAAAACGCCAACAAATTCAACAACAAACTCAACTTTTAAAAATAGAAACAACTTCATCTGAAAAACATTGATAACACCATCAAATTCAACAAAAAACTCAATATTGGAAATCACCAACAAATTGAACAACATCAACATTGCAAACAACCAACAAATTAAACAACAACCTCAACATTGAATAACAACAATAAATTCAACAACAAAAACAACATTGAAAAACACCAACATATTCAACAACAAGCTCAACTATCAATACAAAAAAGTTCAAAAAAGAACATTGATAACACTAACAAATTCAACAACAACCTCAATATTGAAAATCACCAACAAATTCAATAACCTCAGCATTGAAAATCACCAACAAATTCAACAATAACCTTAACTTTTAATAATACAAACAAGTACAACAAAAGACATTGATAACACCAACAAATTCAACAACAACCTCAACAATGTAAAGCTTCAACAAATTCAACAACCACCTCAACATTGAAAAACGCCAACAAATTCAACAACAAACTCAACATTGAAAAAACACCAACAACTTCAACAACCTCAACAATGAAAAACACTAAAAAATTCAACAACAATCGCAACATTGAAAAATACAAAAAAGTTCAAAAAATAACATTGTTAACGCCAACAAATTCAAAAACAACTTCAACATTGTAAAACACCAACAAATTTATCAACAACCTCAACAATTAAAAACAACAAAAAATTCAACAAAAACCACAATATTGAAAGTCACCAACAAATTCAACAACAACCTCAACATTGAAAAACGCCAAGAAATTCAACTACAACTTCAACCTTGAAAAGTACAAAAAAGTTCAAAAAAGAACTTTCATAACACCAAAAAATTCTAGAACAACCTCAATATTGAAAATCACCAACAAATTCAATAACCTCAGCATTGAAAAACAACAACAATTCAACAATAACCTTAGCTTTTAAAAATACAAACAAGTTCAACAAAAGACATTGATAACAACAACAAATTCAACAACAACCTCAACAGTGAATAACTCTAACAGATTCAAATACAACCTCAACTTTTAAAGGAAGAGAAAAAGTTCAAAAAAAACATTGATAACACCAACAAATTTAACGACCTCAGTATTGAAAGACACGAAAAAATTCAACAGCAACGTCAATATTGAAAGTCTCCAACAAATTCAACAACAACCTCAACATTGCAAAACGCCAACAAATTCAACAACAAACTCAACTTTTAAAAATACAAACAACTTCAACAAAAAAACATTGATAACAACAACAAATTCAACAAAAAACTCAATATTGGAAATCACCAACAAATTCAACATCAACATTGCAAAAAACCAACAAACTAAACAACAACCTCAACATTGAATAACAAAAATAAATTCAACAACAAACACAACATTGAAAAACACCAACATATTCAACAACAAGCTCAACTTTCAAAAATATAAAAAAGTTCAAAAAAGAACATTGATAACGCCATCAAATTCAAAAACAACTTCAACATTGAAAATCACCAACAAATTTATCAACAACCTCAACAATTAAAAACAACAAAAAAATTCAACAAAAACCTCAATATTGAAAATCACCAACAAATTCAACAACAACCTCACCGTTTAAAAGAAGAGAAAAAGTTCAAAAAAAATTGATAACACCAACAAATTCAACAACAACCTCAATATTGAAAGTGAACAAAAAATTCAACAACAACCTCAACAATGAAAAACACCAACAAATTCAAAAACAACCTCAACATTAGAAAAATACAAAAAAGTTCAAAAAATAACGTTGATAACACCAACAAATTCAACAACAAAATCAACATTGAAAAAAACCAACAAATTCATCAACAAGCTCAACTTTCAAAAATACAAAAAAGTTCAAAAAATAACATGGATAACAGCAACAAATTCAATAACAACCTCAAGATTGAAAAACAACAACAATACTTAACAACAACCTCAATAATTAAAAGCAACAAAAAATTCAACAAAAACCTCAATATTGAAAATCAGCAAAAAATTCAACAACAACCTCAACTTTTAAAAGAGAAAAAGTTCAAAAAAAACATTCATAACATCAACAAATTCAACAATAACCACAATATTGAAAGACACCAACAAATTCAACAACAACCTCAATATTGAAAGTCACCAACAAATTCTACAAAAACCTCAATATTGAATGACACCAACAAATTCAACAACAACCTCAACATTGAAAAACACCAACAACTTCAACAACCTCAATAATGAAAAACTCCAAAAACTTCAACAACCGCAACATTGAAAAATATAAACAAATTCAA
Source organism: Cetorhinus maximus (assembly GCF_964194155.1). Taxonomy (NCBI): domain Eukaryota; kingdom Metazoa; phylum Chordata; class Chondrichthyes; order Lamniformes; family Cetorhinidae; genus Cetorhinus; species Cetorhinus maximus. The sequence goes on along the minus strand of NW_027596184.1, from coordinate 625,216 downwards.
CAACAACCTCAACATTGAAAAATACAAAAAAGTTCTAAAAATAACGTTGATAACACCAACAAATTCAACAACAAACTCAATGTTGAAAATCACCAACAAATTCAACAACATCAACATTGAAAAACAAAAACAAATTCAACAACAAACTCAACATTGAAAAACAAAAACAAATTCAACAACAAACTCAACATTGAAAGACACCAACAAATTCAACAACAAGCTCAATTTTTAAATATACAAAAAAGTTCAAAAAATAACATGGATAACACCAACACATTCAAAAACAACCTCAACATTGAAAAACATCATCAAATTTATCAACAACCTCAAAAATTAAAAACAACAAAAAATTCAACAAAAACCTCAATATTGAAAATCTCCAACAAATTCAACAACAACCTCAACTTTTAAAAGAAGAGATAAAGTTCAAAAAAAACATGGATAACACCAACAAATTCAATGACCTCAATATTGAAAGACACCAACAAATTCAACAAGAACCTCAATATTGAAAGTCACCAACAAATTCAACAACAACCTCAATATTGAATGACACCAGCAACTTCAACAACAAACTGAACAATGAAAAACGCCAACAAATTCAACAACAACATTAACGTTGAAAATCACCAACAAATTCAACAACCTCAACATTGAAACACACCAACAAATTCAACAACAACCTTAACTTTTAAAAATACAAACAAGTTCAACAAAAGACATTGATAACACCAACAAATTCAACAACAACCTCAACAATGAAAAACGCCAACAAATTCAACAACATCAACATTGCAAAAAAACCAAAAAATTAAACAACAACCTCAACATTGAATAACAACAAAAAAATCAACAACAAACACAACATTGAAAAACACCAACATATTCAACAACAAGCTCACTTTCAAAAATACAAAAAAGTTCAAAAAAGAACATTGATAACACTAACAAATTCAACAACAACCTCAATATTGAAAATCACCAACAAATTCAACAACCTCAGCATTGAAAAATACAAAAAAGTTCCAAATAGAACATTGATAACACTAACAAATTCAACAACAACCTGAACATTGAAATACACCAACAAATTCAACTCCATCTTCAACTTTGAATAATACAAAAAAGTTCAAAAAATAACATTGATAACAGCAACAAATTCAACAACAACCTAAACATTGAAAAACACCAACAAATTCAACCAGAACCTCAAAATTGAAAAACACCAACAAATTCAGCAACAACCTCAACATTGAAAAATACCAACAAATTCAACAACCTCAACATTGAAAAATACAAAAAAGTCCTTAAAATAAAATTAATAACACCAACAAATTCAACAACAACCTCAATATTGAAAATCACCAACAAATTCATCAACAACCTCAACATTGAAAAACACCAAGAAATTCAACATCAACCTCAACATTGAAATACGCCAACAAATTCAACAACAAACTCAACTTTTAAAAATAGAAACAACTTCAACTGAAAAACATTGATAACACCATCAAATTCAACAAAAAACTCAATATTGTAAATCACCAACAAATTGAACAACATCAACATTGCAAACAACCAACAAATTAAACAACAACCTCAACATTGAATAACAACAATAAATTCAACAACAAAAACAACATTGAAAAACACCAACATATTCAACAACAAGCTCAACTTTCAATACAAAAAAGTTCAAAAAAGAACATTGATAACACTAACAAATTCAACAACAACCTCAATATTGAAAATCACCAACAAATTCAATAACCTCAGCATTGAAAATCACCAACAAATTCAACAATAACCTTAACTTTTAAAAATACAAACAAGTTCAACAAAAGACATTGATAACACCAACAAATTCAACAACAACCTCAACAATGTAAAGCTTCAACAAATTCAACAACCACCTCAACATTGAAAAACACCAACAAATTCAACAACAAACTCAACATTGAAAAACACCAACAACTTCAACAACCTCAACAATGAAAAACACTAAAAAATTCAACAACAATCGCAACATTGAAAAATACAAAAAAGTTCAAAAAATAACATTGCTAATGCCAACAAATTCAAAAACAACCTTAACATTGTAAAACACCAACAAATATATCAACAACCTCAACAATTAAAAACAACAAAAAATTCAACAAAAACCACAATATTGAAAGTCACCATCAAATTCAACAACAACCTCAACATTGAAAAACGCCAAGAAATTCAACTACAACCTCAACCTTGAAAAGTACAAAAAAGTTCAAAAAAGAACTTTCATAACACCAAAAAATTCTAGAACAACCTCAATATTGAAAATCACCAACAAATTCAATAACCTCAGCATTGAAAAACAACAACAATTCAACAATAACCTTAACTTTTAAAAATACAAACAAGTTCAACAAAAGACATTGATAACAACAACAAATTCAACAACAACCTCAACAATCAATAACTCCAACAGATTCAAATACAACCTCAACTTTTAAAGGAAGAGAAAAAGTTCAAAAAAAACAATGATAACACCAACAAATTCAACGACCTCAATATTGAAAGACACAAAAAAATTCAACAGCAACCTCAATATTGAAAGTCTCGAACAAATTCAACAACAACCTCAACATTGCAAAACGCCAACAAATTCAACAACAACCTCAATATTGAAAATGACCGACAAATTCAAAAACAACCTCAACATTGAAAAACGTCAACAAATTCAACAACAACCTCAACATTTAAAAATACAAACAACTTCAACAAAAAAACATTGATAACAACAACAAATTCAACAAAAAACTCAATGTTGGAAATCACCAACAAATTCAACATCAACATTGCAAAAAACCAACAAACTAAACAACAACCTCAACATTGAATAACAAAAATAAATTCAACAACAAAGACAACATTGAAAAACACCAACATATTCAACAACCTCTACTTTTAAAAGAAGAGAAAAAGTTCAAAAAAAAGATTGATAACACCAACAAATTCACCCAGCTCAATATTGAAAGACACCAACAAATTCAACAACAACCTCAATATTGAAAATCACCAACAAATTCAACAACCTCAACATTGAAAAACACTAACAAATTCAACAAAAACCTCAACAATGAAAAACAGCAACAAATTCAACAACAAACTCAACATTGAAAAACACCAAAAAATTCAACAACAACCGCAACATTGAATAATACAAAACAGTTCAATAAATAACATTGATAATGCCAATAAATTCAACAACAAACTCAATATTGAATATCACAAACAACTTCAACAATATCAACATTGAAAAACACAAACAAATTCAACAACAACCTCAGCATTTAAAAACACTAACAAATTCAACAACAACCTAAACATTGAAAAACAACAACAAATTCAACATCAACCTCAACATTGAAAAATGCAAAGAAGTTCAAAAAATAACATTGATAACATCAACAAATTCAACAACAACCTCAATATTGAAAACCATCAACAAATTCAACAACAACCTCAACATTGAAAAACCCCTACAAATTCAGTAGCAAACTCAACTTTTAAAAATACAAACAACTTCAACAAAAAAAAAATGATAACACCAACAAATTTAACAAAAAACTCAATATTGGAAATCACCAACAAATTCAACAACATCAACATTGCAAAAAATCAACAAATTCAACAACAACTTCAACATTGAAAAACAACAATAAATTCAACAACAACCACAGCATTGAAAACACCAACAAATTCAACAACAAACTCAATTTTGAAAATCACTAACAAATTCAACAACATCAACATTGAAAAGCACAAACAAATTCAACAACAACCTCAGCATTTAAAAACACTAACAAATTCAACAACAACCTAAACATTGAAAAACATCAACAAATTCAACATCAACCTCAACATTGAAAAATGCAAAGAAGTTCAAAAAATAACATTGATAACATCAACAAATTCAACAACAACCTCAATATTGAAAACCATCAACAAATTCAACAACAACCTCAACATTGAAAAACCCCTACAAATTCAACAGCAAACTCAACTTTTAAAAATACAAACAACTTCAACAAAAAAAAAATGATAACACCAACAAATTTAACAAAAAACTCAATATTGGAAATCACCAACAAATTCAACAACATCAACATTGCAAAAAATCAACAAATTCAACAACAACTTCAACAATGAAAAACAACAATAAATTCAACAACAACCACAGCATTGAAAACACCAACAAATTCGAAAACAAACTCAATTTTGAAAATAACTAACAAATTCAACAACATCAACATTGAAAAACACCAACAAATTCAACAACAAGCTCAACTTTCAAAATTACAATGAAGTTCAAAAAATAACATTGATAACAGCAACAAATTCAACAACAACATCAACGTTGAAAAACACCAACAAATTCAACTACAACCTCAACAATGAAATACACCTAAAACTTCAACAACAACCGCAACACAGAAAAATACCAACAAATTCAACAACAACCTCAACATTGAAAAATACAAAAATGTTCAAAAAAATAACATTAAGAGCACCAACAAATTCAACAACAAAATCAACATTGAAAAACACCAACAAATTCAACAACAACATCAACATTGAAAAACACCAATAAATTCATCAACAACCTCAACATTGAAATACACCAGCAAATACAACAACAAGCTCAACATTGAAAAAACCAACAAATTCGACAACAACCTCAACTTTCAAAACTATAATAAATGTTCAAAAAATAACATTGAAAACAGCAACAAATTCAACAACAACCTCAACGTTGAAAAACACCAACAACTTCAAATACAACCTCAACAATGAAAAACAACAACAACCTCAACATTCAATAATACCAATAAATTCAACAACAACCTCAACAATGAATAACACCAATAAATTCAACAAAGTCAACATTGAAAAACTCCAACAAATTCAACCAGAAGCTCAAAATTGAAAAATACAAAAAAGATCAAAAAATAACATTGATAACACTAACAAATTCAACAACAACCTCAACATTGAAAAATACAAAAAAGTCCAAAAAACAACATTGATAACACCAACAAATTCAACAACAACCACAATATTTGAAATCACAAACAAATTCAACAACAACCTCAACATTGAAAAACACCTGCAAATTCAACATCAATCTAAATATTGAAATCACCAACAAATTCAACAACAACCTCAAAATTGAAAAACGCCAACCAATTCAACAACAAACTCAGCTTCTAAAAATACAAACAACTTCAATAAAATAAGATTGATAACAGCAACAAATTTAACAAAATCTCAATATTGGAAATCACCAACAAATTCAACAACATCAACATTGCAAAAAATCAACAAATTCATCAACAACCTCAACATTGAAAATCAACAATAAATTCAACAACAACCACAACAATGAAAAACAACATATTCAACAAGAAGCTCAACTTTCAAAAATACAAAAATGATCAAAAAAGAACATTCATAACACCAACAAATTCAACAACAACCTCATTTTTCAATGTCACCAACAAATTCAACAACAACCTCAATATTGAAAGACACCAACAATTTCAACAACAACTTCTACAATGAAAAACACCAAAAAATTCAATAACAACCTCAACATTGAAAAATACAAGAAAGTTCAAAAAATAACATTGATAACACCAACAAATTCAACAACAAACTCAATATTGAAAATCACCAACAAATTCAACATTGAAAAACACCAAAAATTCAACAACAACATCAACATTGACAAATAGAAAAAAGGTCAAAAAATAACATTGATAACACCAACAAATTCAACAACAAACTCAATATTGAAAATCACCAACAAATTCAACAAAATCAATATTGAAAAACACAAACAAACTCAGCAACAAACTCAACATTGAAAAACACCAGCAAATTCAACAACAACCTCATCTTTCAAAACTATAATAAATGTTCAAAAAATAACATTGATAACAGCAACAAATTCAACAAAAACCTCAACATTGAAAAACACCAACAACTTCATCTAAAACATCAACAATGAAAAACAACAAGAAATTCAACCAGAACCTCAAAACTGAAAAATACAAAAAAGTTCAAAAAATAACATTGATAATAACAACAAATTCAACAACAACCTCAACATTGAAAAATACGAACAAATTCAACAACATCAACATTGAAAAATACAAAAAAGTCCAAAAAATAACATTGATAACACCAACAAATTCAACAACAACCACAATATTGGAAATCACCAACAAATTCAACACCAACCTCAACGTTGAAAAAGACCTACAAATTCAAAATTAACCTGAACATTGCATAATGCAAAGAAGTTCAAAAAATAACAATGATAACACCAACAAATTCAACAAACTCAATATTGAAAATCAAAAACAAATTCAACAACAACCTCAACATTGAAAATCGCCACCCAATTCAACAACAAACAAAGCTTTTAAAAATACAAACAACTTCAACAAAAAAAGATTGATAACACCAACAATTTCAACAAAAAACTCAATATTGGAAATAACCAACAAATTCAACAACAACCTCAACATTGAAAAACACCTACAAATACAACATCAACCTTAACATTGCATAATGCAAAGAAGTTCAATAAATAACAATGATAACACCAACAAATTCAACAATAACCTCAATATTGAAAATCACCAACAAATTAAACAACAACCTCAACATTGAAAAACGCCACCCAATTCAACAACAAACTAAGCTTTTAAAAATACAAACAACTTCAACAAAAAAAGATTGATAACACCAACAAATTCAAAAACAAACTCAATATTGAAAATAACCAACAAATTCAGCAACATCAACAGTGCAAAAAACGAACAAAATCAACCAGAATCTCAACATTGAAAATTACCAATAAATTAAACAACAACCACAACATTGAAAAAGACCAACAAATTCAACAACAAGCTCAACTTTCAAAAATAAAAAAGTTAAAAAAAGAACATTGATAACACCATCAAATTCAAAAACAACCTCAATATTGAAAGTAACCAACAAATTCAACAACAACCTCAATATTGAAAGACACCAACAAATTCAACAACAACTGCAAAATTTAAAAATAACAACAAATTCAACAACTACCTCAACATTGAAAAATAGAAGAAAGTCCAAAAAATAACGTTGATAATACCAACAAATTCAACAACAACCTCAATATTGAAAATCACCGACAAATTCAAAAACAACCTCAACATTGAAAAACGTCAACAAATTCAACAACAACCTCAACATTTAAAAATACAAACAACTTCAACAAAAAAACATTGATAACACCAACAAATTCAACAAAAAACTCAATATTGGAAATCACCAACAAATTCAACAACATCAACATTGCAAAAAACCAACAAATTCAACAACAACCACAACATTGAAAAACATCAACATATTCAACAACATGCTCAACTTTCTAAAATGCAAAAAAGTTCAAAAAAGAACATTAATAACAACAACAAATTCAACAACAAACTCAATATTGAAAATCACCAACAGATTCAACAAAATCAACATTGAAAAACACCAACAAATTCAACAACAACCTCAATATTGTAAAATAACAATAGATTCAACAACAACCTCAACATTGAAAAACACCAATAAATTCAACCAGAACCTCAACATTGAAAAAGAGCAACAAATTCAACAACAACCTCAACTTTGAAAAATACCAATAGATTCAACAACAACCTCAACAATGAATAACACCAATAAATTCAACCAGAACCTCAAAATTGAAAAATACAAAAAAGTTCAAAAAATAACATTGATAACAGCAACAAATTCAACAACAACCTCAATATTGAAAAATAAGAACAAATTCAACAACCTCAACATTGAAAAATAAAAACAAATTCAACAACCTCAACATTGAAAAATACAAAAAAGTCCAAAAAATAACATTGATAACACCAACAAATTCAACATCAAACTCAATATTGAAATAACCAAAAAATTGAACAACAACCTCAAAATTGAAAAACGCCAAACAATTCAACATCAAACTCAGCTTTTAAAAATACAAACAACTTCAACAAAAAAAGATCAATAACAGCAACAAATTTAACAAAATCTCAATATTGAAAATCACCAACAAATTCAACAACATCAACATTGCAAAAAATCAACTAATTCAAAAACAACCTCAACATTGAAAATCAACAAAAATTTCAACAACAACCACAACATTGAAAAACACCAACATATTCAACAAGAAGCTCAACTTACAAAAATACAAAAAAGATCAAAAAAGAACATTGAGAACACCAACAAATTCAACAACAACCTCATTATTCAATGTCACCAACAAATTCAACAACAACATCAACATTGAAAAACACCAACAAATTCAACAACAACCTCAATATTGAAAGACACCAAGTAATTCAACAACAACCTCAACATTGAAAAACACCAACAACTTCAACAATCTCAACAATGAAAAACACCAAAAAAATTCAACAACAACCTCAACATTGAAAAAAACAAAAAAGTTCAAAAAATAATATTAATAACACCAACAAATTCAACAACAAACTCAATATTGAAAATCACCAACAAATTCAACAAAATCATCATTGAAAACCACCAACAAATTCAACAACAACCTCAACATTGAAAAACACCAATAAATTCAACAACAACCTCAGCATCGAAAAACACCAGCAAATTGAACAACAACCTCAACATTGAAAAACACCTTCAAATTTAACAACAACCTCAACATTGAAAAAAACCAATAAATTCAACAACAACCTCAACTTTCAAAACTATAATAAATGTTCAAAAAATAACATTGATAACAGCAAAAATTCAACAAAAATCTCAACATTGAAACACACCAACAACTTCATCCAAAACCTCAACAATGAAAAACAACAACAAATTCAACAACAACCTCAACATTCAAAAATAACAACAAATTCAACAAGTACCTCAACTTTCAAAACTATAATAAATGTTCAAAAAATAACATTGATAACAGCAAAAAATTCAACAACAACCTCAACATTCATAAACACCAACAACTTCAACTACAACCTCAACAATGAAAAACAACAACAAATTCAACATCAACCTCAACATTGCATAATGCAAAGAAGTTCAATAAATAAGAATGATAACACGAACAAATTCAACAATAACCTCAATATTGAAAATCACCAACAAATTCAACAACAGCCACAACAGTGAAAAACACCAAAATATTCAACAAGTTGCTCAACGTTCAAAAATACAAAAAAGTTCAAAAAAGAACCTTAATAACACCAACAAATTCAACAACAAACTCAATATTGAAAATCACCAACAAATTCAACAAAATCAACATTGAAAAACACCAACAAATTCAACAACAACCTCAACATTGAAAAATACCAATAGATTCAACAACAACCTCAACATTGAAAAACACCAATAAATTCATCAACATCCTCAACATTGAAAAACAGCAACAAATTCAACTACAATTTTGAAATATACAAAAAAGTTCAAAAAAGAACATTGATAACACCAACAAATTCAATAACAAACTTAATATTCAATGTCACCAACAAATTTAACACCAACTCAACATTGAAAAACACCAACAAATTCAACAACAACCTCAACATTGAAAAATACAAAAAAGTTCAAAAAATACATTAATAACACCAACAAATTCAACAACAAACTCAATGTTGAAAATCACCAACAAATTCAACAAAATCAACATTGAAAAACACCAACAAATTCAACAACAACCTCAACATTGAAAATCACCAATAAATTCAACAACAACCTCAACATTGAAAAACACCAGCAAATTCAACGACAAGCACAACATTGAAGAAAACCAACAAATTCAACAACAAACTCAACTTTCAAAACAAAATTAAATGTTCAAAAAAAAACATTGATAACAGCTACAAATTCAACAACAACCTCAACATTGAAAAACACCAACAAATTTGACTACAACCCCAACAATGAAAAACACCAACAAATTCAACAACAACCTCAACTTTCAAAAACACCAACAAATTCAACAACAACATCAACAATGAATTAACACCAATAAATTCATCAACGTCAACTTTGAAAAACACCAACAAATTCAAACAGAACCTCAAAATTGAAAAATACAAAAAAGTTCAAAAAATAACATTGATAACAGCAACAAATTCAACAACAACCTCAATATTGAAAAATAAGAACAAATTCAACAACCTCAACATTGAAAAATAAGAACAAATTCAACAACCTCAACATTGAAAAATACAAAAAAGTCCAAAAAATAACATTGATAACACCAACAAATTCAACATCAACCTCAAAATTGAAATCACCAACAAATTCAACAAAAACCTCAAAATTGAAAAACGCCAACCAATTCAACAAAAACTCAGCTTTTAAAAATACAAACAACTTCAACAAAAAATGATTGATAACAACAACAAATTTAACAAAATCTCAATATTGAAAATCACCAACAAATTCAACAACATCAACATTGCAAAAAATCAACAAATTCAAAAACAACCTCAACATTGAAAATCAACAATAATTTCAACAACAACCACAACATTGAAAAACACCAACATATTCAACAAAAAGCTCAACTTACAAAAATACAAAAAAGATCAAAAAAGAACATTCATAAACACCAACAACTTCAACTATAACCTCAACAATGAAAAACAACAACAAATTCAACAACAACCTCAACAATCAAAAATACCAACAAATTCAACAACAACCTCAACAATGAATAACACCAATAAATTCAACAACGTCAACATTGAAAAACACCAACAAATTCAACTAGAACCACAAAATTGAAAAATACAAAAGAGTACAACAAATAACATTGATAACAGCAACAAATTCCACAACAACCTCAAGATTGAAAACTAAGAACAAATTCAACAACCTCAACATTGAAAAACACCTTCAAATTTAACAACAACCTCAACATTGAAAAAAACCAATAAATTCAACAACAACCTCAACTTTCAAAACTATAATAAATGTTCAAAAAATAACATTGATAACAGCAAAAATTCAACAAAAATCTCAACATTGAAACACACCAACAACTTCATCCAAAACCTCAACAATGAAAAACAACAACAAATTCAACAACAACCTCAACATTCAAAAATAACAACAAATTCAACAAGTACCTCAACTTTCAAAACTATAATAAATGTTCAAAAAATAACATTGATAACAGCAAAAAATTCAACAACAACCTCAACATTCATAAACACCAACAACTTCAACTACAACCTCAACAATGAAAAACAACAACAAATTCAACATCAACCTCAACATTGCATAATGCAAAGAAGTTCAATAAATAAGAATGATAACACGAACAAATTCAACAATAACCTCAATATTGAAAATCACCAACAAATTCAACAACAGCCACAACAGTGAAAAACACCAAAATATTCAACAAGTTGCTCAACGTTCAAAAATACAAAAAAGTTCAAAAAAGAACCTTAATAACACCAACAAATTCAACAACAAACTCAATATTGAAAATCACCAACAAATTCAACAAAATCAACATTGAAAAACACCAACAAATTCAACAACAACCTCAACATTGAAAAATACCAATAGATTCAACAACAACCTCAACATTGAAAAACACCAATAAATTCAACAACATCCTCAACATTGAAAAACAGCAACAAATTCAACTACAATTTTGAAATATACAAAAAAGTTCAAAAAAGAACATTGATAACACCAACAAATTCAATAACAAACTTAATATTCAATGTCACCAACAAATTTAACACCAACTCAACATTGAAAAACACCAACAAATTCAACAACAACCTCAACATTGAAAAATACAAAAAAGTTCAAAAAATACATTAATAACACCAACAAATTCAACAACAAACTCAATGTTGAAAATCACCAACAAATTCAACAAAATCAACATTGAAAAACACCAACAAATTCAACAACAACCTCAACATTGAAAATCACCAATAAATTCAACAACAACCTCAACATTGAAAAACACCAGCAAATTCAACGACAAGCACAACATTGAAGAAAACCAACAAATTCAACAACAAACTCAACTTTCAAAACAAAATTAAATGTTCAAAAAAAAACATTGATAACAGCTACAAATTCAACAACAACCTCAACATTGAAAAACACCAACAAATTTGACTACAACCCCAACAATGAAAAACACCAACAAATTCAACAACAACCTCAACTTTCAAAAACACCAACAAATTCAACAACAACATCAACAATGAATTAACACCAATAAATTCATCAACGTCAACTTTGAAAAACACCAACAAATTCAAACAGAACCTCAAAATTGAAAAATACAAAAAAGTTCAAAAAATAACATTGATAACAGCAACAAATTCAACAACAACCTCAATATTGAAAAATAAGAACAAATTCAACAACCTCAACATTGAAAAATAAGAACAAATTCAACAACCTCAACATTGAAAAATACAAAAAAGTCCAAAAAATAACATTGATAACACCAACAAATTCAACATCAACCTCAAAATTGAAATCACCAACAAATTCAACAAAAACCTCAAAATTGAAAAACGCCAACCAATTCAACAAAAACTCAGCTTTTAAAAATACAAACAACTTCAACAAAAAATGATTGATAACAACAACAAATTTAACAAAATCTCAATATTGAAAATCACCAACAAATTCAACAACATCAACATTGCAAAAAATCAACAAATTCAAAAACAACCTCAACATTGAAAATCAACAATAATTTCAACAACAACCACAACATTGAAAAACACCAACATATTCAACAAAAAGCTCAACTTACAAAAATACAAAAAAGATCAAAAAAGAACATTCATAAACACCAACAACTTCAACTATAACCTCAACAATGAAAAACAACAACAAATTCAACAACAACCTCAACAATCAAAAATACCAACAAATTCAACAACAACCTCAACAATGAATAACACCAATAAATTCAACAACGTCAACATTGAAAAACACCAACAAATTCAACTAGAACCACAAAATTGAAAAATACAAAAGAGTACAACAAATAACATTGATAACAGCAACAAATTCCACAACAACCTCAAGATTGAAAACTAAGAACAAATTCAACAACCACAACATTGAAAAATACAAAAAAGTCCAAAAAATAACATTGATAACACCAACAAATTCAACAACAACCACAATATTGGAAATCACAAACAAATTCAACAACAACCTCAACATTGAAAAACACCTGCAAATTCAACATCAATCTCAATATTGAAATCACCAACAAATTCAACAACAACCTCAAAATTGAAAAACGCCAACCAATTCAACAACAAACTCAGCTTCTAAAAATACAAACAACTTCAATAAAATAAGATTGATAACAGCAACAAATTTAACAAAATCTCAATATTGGAAATCACCAACAAATTCAACAACATCAACATTGCAAAAAATCAACAAATTCAACAACAACCTCAACATTGAAAATCAACAATAAATTCAACAACAACCGCAACAATGAAAAACAACACATTCAACAAGAAGCTCAACTTTCAAAAATACAAAAAAGATCAAAAAAGAACATTCATAACACCAACAAATTCAACAACAACCTCATTTTTCAATGTCACCAACAAATTCAACAACAACATCAATATTGAAAGACACCAACAATTTCAACAACAACTTCTACAATGAAAAACACCAAAAAATTCAATAACAACCGCAACATTGAAAAATACAAAAAAGTTAAAAAAATAACATTGATAACACCAACATATTCAACAACAAACTCAATATTGAAAATCTCCAACAAATTCAACAAAATCAATATTGAAAAACACCAACAAACTCAGCAAAAACCTCAACATTGAAAAACACCAATAATTTCAACAACAACTTCAACATTGAAAAACACCACGAAATTCAACAACAACCTCAACTTTCAAAACTATAATAGATGTTCAAAAAATAACATTGATAAAAGCAACAAATTCAACGAAAACCTCAACATTGAAAAACACCAACAACTTCATCTAAAACATCAACAATGAAAAACAACAAGAAATTCAAAAACAACCTCAACATTCAAAAACACCAACAAATTCAACCAGAACCTCAAAACTGAAAAATACAAAAAAGTTCAAAAAATAACATTGATAATAACAACAAATTCAACAACAACCTCAACATTGAAAAATACGAACAAATTCAACAACATCTACATTGAAAAATACAAAAAAGTCCAAAAAATAACATTGATAACACCAACAAATTCAACAACAACCACAATATTGGAAATCACCAACAAATTCAACACCAACCTCAACGTTGAAAAAGACCTACAAATTCAACATTAACCTGAACATTGCATAATGCATAGAAGTTCAAAAAATAACAACGATAACACCAACAAATTCAACAACCTCAATATTGAAAATCAAAAACAAATTCAACAACAACCTCAACATTGAAAAACGCCACCAAATTCAACAACAAACAAAGCTTTTAAAAATACAAACAACTTCAACAAAAAAAGATTGATAACACCAACAATTTCAACAAAAAACTCAATATTGGAAGTAACCAATAAATTCAACAACAACCTCAACATTGAAAAACACCTACAAATACAACATCAACCTTAACATTGCATAATGCAAAGAAGTTCATTAAATAACAATGATAACATCAACAAATTCAACAATAACCTCAATATTGAAAATCACCAACAAATTAAACAACAACCTCAACATTGAAAAACGCCACCCAATTCAACAACAAACTAAGCTTTTAAAAATACAAACAACTTCAACAAAAAAAGATTGGTAACACCAACAAATTCAAAAACAAACTCAATATTGAAAATAACCAACAAATTCAGCAACATCAACAGTGCAAAAAACGAACAAAATCAACAAGAATCTCATCATTGAAAATCACCAATAAATTAAACAACAACCACAACATTGAAAAACACCAACAAATTCAACAACAAGCTCAACTTTCAAAAATAAAAAAGTTAAAAAAAGAACATTGATAACACCATCAAATTCAAAAACAACCTCAATAATGAAAGTAACCAACAAATTCAACAACAACCTCAATATTGAAAGACACCAACAAATTCAACAACAACTGCAAAATTTAAAAATAACAACAAATTCAACAACTACCTCAACATTGAAAAATAGAAGAAAGTCCAAAAAATAACGTTGATAATACCAACAAATTCGAAAACAACCTCAATATTGAAAATGACCGACAAATTCAAAAACAACCTCAACATTGAAAAACGTCAACAAATTCAACATCAACCTCAACATTTAAAAATACAAACAGCTTCAACAAAAAAACATTGATAACACCAACAAATTCAACAAAAAACTCAATATTGGAAATCACCAACAAATTCAACAACATCAACATTGCAAAAAACCAACAAATTCAACAACAACCACAACATTGAAAAACACCAACATATTCAACAACATGCTCAACTTTCTAAAATACAAAAAAGTTCAAAAAAGAACATTAATAACACCAACAAATTCAACAACAAACTCAATATTGAAAATCACCAACAGATTCAACAAAATCAACATTGAAAAACACCAACAAATTCAACAACAACCTCAACATTGAAAAATACCAATAGATTCAACAACAATCTCAACATTGAAAAACACCAATAAATTCAACCAGAATCTCAACATTGAAAAAGAGCAACAAATTCAACAACAACCTCAACATTGAAAAATACCAATAGATTCAACAGCAACCTCAACAATGAATAACTCCAATAAATTCAACCAGAACCTCAAAATTGAAAAATACAAAAAAGTTCAAAAAATAACATTGATAACAGCAACAAATTCAACAACAACCTCAATATTGAAAAATAAGAACAAATTCAACAACCTCAACATTGAAAAATAAAAACAAATTCAACAACCTCAACATTGAAAAATACAAAAAAGTCCAAAAAATAACATTGATAACACCAACAAATTCAACATCAAACTCAATATTGAAATCACCAACAAATTCAACAACAACCTCAAAATTGAAAAACGCCTAACAATTCAACATCAAACTCAGCTTTTAAAAATACAAACAACTTCAACAAAAAAAGATCGATAACAGCAACAAATTTAACAAAATCTCAATATTGAAAATCACCAACAAATTCAACAACATCAACATTGCAAAAAATCAACAAATTCAAAAACAACCTCAACATTGAAAATCAACAAAAATTTCAACAACAACCACAGCATTGAAAAACACCAACATATTCAACAAGAAGCTCAACTTTCAAAAATACAAAAAAGATCAAAAAAGAACATTGAAAAACAACAACAAATTCAACAACAACCTCAATATTGAAAGACACCACGAAATTCAACAACAACCTCAACATTGAAAAACACCAACAACTTCAACAACCTCAACAATGAAAAACACCAAAAAATTCAACAACAACCTCAACATTGAAAATACAAAAAAGTTCAAAAAATAACATTAATAACACCAACAAATTCAACAACAAACTCAATATTGAAAATCACCAACAAATTCAACAAAATCAACATTGAAAACCACCAACAAATTCAACAACAACCTCAACATTGAAAAACACCAATAAATTCAACAACAACCTCAGCATCGAAAAACACCAGCAAATTGAACAACAACCTCAACATTGAAAACCACCTTCAAATTCAACAACAACCTCAACATTGAAAAAAACCAATAAATTCAACAACAACCTCAACTTTCAAAACTATAATAAATGTTCAAAAAATAACATTGATAACAGCAAAAATTCAACAAAAATCTCAACATTGAAACACACCAACAACTTCATCCAAAACCTCAACAAGGAAAAACAACAACAAATTCAACAACAACCTCAACATTCAAAAATAACAACAAATTCAACAAGTACCTCAACTTTCAAATCTATAATAAATGTTCAAAAAATAACTTTGATAACAGCAAAAAATTCAACAACAACCACAACATTCATAAACACCAACAACTTCAACAACAACCTCAACAATGAAAAACAACAACAAATTCAACATCAACCTCAACATTGTATAATGCAAAGAAGTTCAATAAATAAGAATGATAACACGAACAAATTCAACAATAACCTCAATATTGAAAATCACCAACAAATTCAACAACAGCCACAACATTGAAAAACACCAAAATATTCAACAAGTTGCTCAACGTTCAAAAATACAAAAAAGTTCAAAAAAGAACCTTAATAACACCAACAAATTCAACATCAAACTCAATATTGAAATCACCAAAAAATTGAACAACAACCTCAAAATTGAAAAACGCCAAACAATTCAACATCAAACTCAGCTTTTAAAAATACAAACAACTTCAACAAAAAAAGATCGATAACAGCAACAAATTTAACAAAATCTCAATATTGAAAATCACCAACAAATTCAACAACATCAACATTGCAAAAAATCAACAAATTCAAAAACAACCTCAACATTGAAAATCAACAAAAATTTCAACAACAACCACAACATTGAAAAACACCAACATATTCAACAAGAAGCTCAACTTACAAAAATACAAAAAAGATCAAAAAAGAACATTGAGAACACCAACAAATTCAACAACAACCTCATTATTCAATGTCACCAACAAATTCAACAACAACATCAACATTGAAAAACACCAACAAATTCAACAACAACCTCAATATTGAAAGACACCAAGTAATTCAACAACAACCTCAACATTGAAAAACACCAAAAAATTCAACAACAACATCAACATTGAAAAAAACAAAAAAGTTCAATAAATAACATTAATAACACCAACAAATTCAACAACAAACTCAATATTGAAAATCACCAACAAATTCAACAAAATCAACATTGAAAACCACCAACAAATTCAACAACAACCTCAACATTGAAAAACACCAATAAATTCAACAACAACCTCAGCATCGAAAAACACCAGCAAATTGAACAACAACCTCAACATTGAAAAACACCTTGAAATTCAACAACAACCTCAACATTGAACAAAACCAATAAATTCAACAACAACCTCAACTTTCAAAACTATAATAAATGTTCAAAAAATAACATTGATAACAGCAAAAATTCAACAAAAATCTCAACATTGAAACACACCAACAACTTCATCCAAAACCTCAACAATGAAAAACAACAACAAATTCAACAACAACCTCAACATTCAAAAATACCAACAAATTCAACAAGTACCTCAACTTTCAAAACCATAATAAATGTTCAAAAAATAACATTGATAACAGCAAAAAATTCAACAACAACCTCAACATTCATAAACACCAACAACTTCAACTACAACCTCAACAATGAAAAACAACAACAAATTCAACATCAACCTCAACATTGCATAATGCAAAGAAGTTCAATAAATAAGAATGATAACGCGAACAAATTCAACAATAACCTCAATATTGAAAATCACCAACAAATTCAACAACAGCCACAACAGTGAAAAACACCAAAATATTCAACAAGTTGCTCAACGTTCAAAAATACAAAAAAGTTCAAAAAAGAACCTTAATAACACCAACAAATTCAACAACAAACTCAATATTGAAAATCACCAACAAATTCAACAAAATCAACATTGAAAAACACCAACAAATTCAACAACAACCTCAACATTGAAAAATACCAATAGATTCAACAACAACCTCAACATTGAAAAACACCAATAAATTCAACAACATCCTCAACATTGAAAAACAGCAACAAATTCAACTACAACTTAGAAATATACAAAAAAGTTCAAAAAAGAACATTGATAACACCAACAAATTCAATAACAACCTTAATATTCAATGTCACCAACAAATTTAACACCAACTCAACATTGAAAAACACCAACAAATTCAACAACAACCTCAATATTGAAAAATACAAAAAAGTTAAAAAAATACATTAATAACACCAACAAATTCAACAACAAACTCAATGTTGAAAATCACCAACAAATTCAACAAAATCAACATTGAAAAACACCAACAAATTCAACAACAACCTCAACATTGAAAATCACCAATAAATTCAACAACGACCTCAACATTGAAAAACAGCAGCAAATTCAACGACAAGCACAACATTGAAGAAAACCAACAAATTCAACAACAAACTCAACTTTCAAAACAAAATTAAATGTTCAAAAAAAAACATTGATAATAGCTACAAATTCAACAACAACCTCAACATTGAAAAACACCAACAAATTTGACTACAACCCCAACAATGAAAAACACCAACAAATTCAACAACAACCTCAACTTTCAAAAACACCAACAAATTCAACAACAACATCAACAATGAATTAACACCAATAAATTCATCAACGTCAACTTTGAAAAACACCAACAAATTCAAACAGAACCTCAAAATTGAAAAATACAAAAAAGTTCAAAAAATAACATTGATAACAGCAACAAATTCAACAACAACCTCAATATTGAAAAATAAGAACAAATTCAACAACCTCAACATTGAAAAATAAGAACAAATTCAACAACCTCAACATTGAAAAATACAAAAAAGTCCAAAAAATAACATTGATAACACCAACAAATTCAACATCAACCTCAATATTGAAATCACCAACAAATTCAACAACAACCTCAAAATTGAAAAACGCCAACCAATTCAACAAAAACTCAGCTTTTAAAAATACAAACAACTTCAACAAAAAAAGATTGATAACAACAACAAATTTAACAAAATCTCAATATTGAAAATCACCAACAAATTCAACAACATCAACATTGCAAAAAATCAACAAATTCAAAAACAACCTCAACATTGAAAATCAACAATAATTTCAACAACAACCACAACATTGAAAAACACCAACATATTCAACAAGAAGTCAACTTACAAAAATACAAAAAAGATCAAAAAAGAACATTCATAAACACCAACAACTTCAACTATAACCTCAACAATGAAAAACAACAACAAATTCAACAACAACCTCAACATTCAAAAATACCAACAAATTCAACAACAACCTCAACAATGAATAACACCAATAAATTCAACAACGTCAACATTGAAAAACACCAACGAATTCAACTAGAACCACAAAATTGAAAAATACAAAAGAGTACAACAAATAACATTGATAACAGCAACAAATTCCACAACAACCTCAAGATTGAAAACTAAGAACAAATTCAACAACCACAACATTGAAAAATACAAAAAAGTCCAAAAAATAACATTGATAACACCAACAAATTCAACAACAACCACAATATTGGAAATCACAAACAAATTCAACAACAACCTCAACATTGAAAAACACCTGCAAATTCAACATCAATCTCAATATTGAAATCACCAACAAATTCAACAACAACCTCAAAATTGAAAAACGCCAACCAATTCAACAACAAACTCAGCTTCTAAAAATACAAACAACTTCAATAAAATAAGATTGATAACAGCAACAAATTTAACAAAATCTCAATATTGGAAATCACCATCAAATTCAACAACATCAACATTGCAAAAAATCAACAAATTCAACAACAACCTCAACATTGAAAATCAACAATAAATTCAACAACAACCGCAACAATGAAAAACAACACATTCAACAAGAAGCTCAACTTTCAAAAATACAAAAAAGATCAAAAAAGAACATTCATAACACCAACAAATTCAACAACAACCTCATTTTTCAATGTCACCAACAAATTCAACAACAACATCAATATTGAAAGACACCAACAATTTCAACAACAACTTCTACAATGAAAAACACCAAAAAATTCAATAACAACCTCAACATTGAAAAATACAAAAAAGTTAAAAAAATAACATTGATAACACCAACATATTCAACAACAAACTCAATATTGAAAATCTCCAACAAATTCAACAAAATCAATATTGAAAAACACCAACAAACTCAGCAAAAACCTCAACATTGAAAAACACCAATAATTTCAACAACAACTTCAACATTGAAAAACACCACGAAATTCAACAACAACCTCAACATTGAAAAACACCAACAACTTCAACAACCTCAACAATGAAAAACACCAAAAAATTCAACAACAACCTCAACATTGAAAATACAAAAAAGTTCAAAAAATAACATTAATAACACCAACAAATTCAACAACAAACTCAATATTGAAAATCACCAACAAATTCAACAAAATCAACATTGAAAACCACCAACAAATTCAACAACAACCTCAACATTGAAAAACACCAATAAATTCAACAACAACCTCAGCATCGAAAAACACCAGCAAATTGAACAACAACCTCAACATTGAAAACCACCTTCAAATTCAACAACAACCTCAACATTGAAAAAAACCAATAAATTCAACAACAACCTCAACTTTCAAAACTATAATAAATGTTCAAAAAATAACATTGATAACAGCAAAAATTCAACAAAAATCTCAACATTGAAACACACCAACAACTTCATCCAAAACCTCAACAAGGAAAAACAACAACAAATTCAACAACAACCTCAACATTCAAAAATAACAACAAATTCAACAAGTACCTCAACTTTCAAATCTATAATAAATGTTCAAAAAATAACTTTGATAACAGCAAAAAATTCAACAACAACCACAACATTCATAAACACCAACAACTTCAACAACAACCTCAACAATGAAAAACAACAACAAATTCAACATCAACCTCAACATTGTATAATGCAAAGAAGTTCAATAAATAAGAATGATAACACGAACAAATTCAACAATAACCTCAATATTGAAAATCACCAACAAATTCAACAACAGCCACAACATTGAAAAACACCAAAATATTCAACAAGTTGCTCAACGTTCAAAAATACAAAAAAGTTCAAAAAAGAACCTTAATAACACCAACAAATTCAACATCAAACTCAATATTGAAATCACCAAAAAATTGAACAACAACCTCAAAATTGAAAAACGCCAAACAATTCAACATCAAACTCAGCTTTTAAAAATACAAACAACTTCAACAAAAAAAGATCGATAACAGCAACAAATTTAACAAAATCTCAATATTGAAAATCACCAACAAATTCAACAACATCAACATTGCAAAAAATCAACAAATTCAAAAACAACCTCAACATTGAAAATCAACAAAAATTTCAACAACAACCACAACATTGAAAAACACCAACATATTCAACAAGAAGCTCAACTTACAAAAATACAAAAAAGATCAAAAAAGAACATTGAGAACACCAACAAATTCAACAACAACCTCATTATTCAATGTCACCAACAAATTCAACAACAACATCAACATTGAAAAACACCAACAAATTCAACAACAACCTCAATATTGAAAGACACCAAGTAATTCAACAACAACCTCAACATTGAAAAACACCAAAAAATTCAACAACAACATCAACATTGAAAAAAACAAAAAAGTTCAATAAATAACATTAATAACACCAACAAATTCAACAACAAACTCAATATTGAAAATCACCAACAAATTCAACAAAATCAACATTGAAAACCACCAACAAATTCAACAACAACCTCAACATTGAAAAACACCAATAAATTCAACAACAACCTCAGCATCGAAAAACACCAGCAAATTGAACAACAACCTCAACATTGAAAAACACCTTGAAATTCAACAACAACCTCAACATTGAACAAAACCAATAAATTCAACAACAACCTCAACTTTCAAAACTATAATAAATGTTCAAAAAATAACATTGATAACAGCAAAAATTCAACAAAAATCTCAACATTGAAACACACCAACAACTTCATCCAAAACCTCAACAATGAAAAACAACAACAAATTCAACAACAACCTCAACATTCAAAAATACCAACAAATTCAACAAGTACCTCAACTTTCAAAACCATAATAAATGTTCAAAAAATAACATTGATAACAGCAAAAAATTCAACAACAACCTCAACATTCATAAACACCAACAACTTCAACTACAACCTCAACAATGAAAAACAACAACAAATTCAACATCAACCTCAACATTGCATAATGCAAAGAAGTTCAATAAATAAGAATGATAACGCGAACAAATTCAACAATAACCTCAATATTGAAAATCACCAACAAATTCAACAACAGCCACAACAGTGAAAAACACCAAAATATTCAACAAGTTGCTCAACGTTCAAAAATACAAAAAAGTTCAAAAAAGAACCTTAATAACACCAACAAATTCAACAACAAACTCAATATTGAAAATCACCAACAAATTCAACAAAATCAACATTGAAAAACACCAACAAATTCAACAACAACCTCAACATTGAAAAATACCAATAGATTCAACAACAACCTCAACATTGAAAAACACCAATAAATTCAACAACATCCTCAACATTGAAAAACAGCAACAAATTCAACTACAACTTAGAAATATACAAAAAAGTTCAAAAAAGAACATTGATAACACCAACAAATTCAATAACAACCTTAATATTCAATGTCACCAACAAATTTAACACCAACTCAACATTGAAAAACACCAACAAATTCAACAACAACCTCAATATTGAAAAATACAAAAAAGTTAAAAAAATACATTAATAACACCAACAAATTCAACAACAAACTCAATGTTGAAAATCACCAACAAATTCAACAAAATCAACATTGAAAAACACCAACAAATTCAACAACAACCTCAACATTGAAAATCACCAATAAATTCAACAACGACCTCAACATTGAAAAACAGCAGCAAATTCAACGACAAGCACAACATTGAAGAAAACCAACAAATTCAACAACAAACTCAACTTTCAAAACAAAATTAAATGTTCAAAAAAAAACATTGATAATAGCTACAAATTCAACAACAACCTCAACATTGAAAAACACCAACAAATTTGACTACAACCCCAACAATGAAAAACACCAACAAATTCAACAACAACCTCAACTTTCAAAAACACCAACAAATTCAACAACAACATCAACAATGAATTAACACCAATAAATTCATCAACGTCAACTTTGAAAAACACCAACAAATTCAAACAGAACCTCAAAATTGAAAAATACAAAAAAGTTCAAAAAATAACATTGATAACAGCAACAAATTCAACAACAACCTCAATATTGAAAAATAAGAACAAATTCAACAACCTCAACATTGAAAAATAAGAACAAATTCAACAACCTCAACATTGAAAAATACAAAAAAGTCCAAAAAATAACATTGATAACACCAACAAATTCAACATCAACCTCAATATTGAAATCACCAACAAATTCAACAACAACCTCAAAATTGAAAAACGCCAACCAATTCAACAAAAACTCAGCTTTTAAAAATACAAACAACTTCAACAAAAAAAGATTGATAACAACAACAAATTTAACAAAATCTCAATATTGAAAATCACCAACAAATTCAACAACATCAACATTGCAAAAAATCAACAAATTCAAAAACAACCTCAACATTGAAAATCAACAATAATTTCAACAACAACCACAACATTGAAAAACACCAACATATTCAACAAGAAGTCAACTTACAAAAATACAAAAAAGATCAAAAAAGAACATTCATAAACACCAACAACTTCAACTATAACCTCAACAATGAAAAACAACAACAAATTCAACAACAACCTCAACATTCAAAAATACCAACAAATTCAACAACAACCTCAACAATGAATAACACCAATAAATTCAACAACGTCAACATTGAAAAACACCAACGAATTCAACTAGAACCACAAAATTGAAAAATACAAAAGAGTACAACAAATAACATTGATAACAGCAACAAATTCCACAACAACCTCAAGATTGAAAACTAAGAACAAATTCAACAACCACAACATTGAAAAATACAAAAAAGTCCAAAAAATAACATTGATAACACCAACAAATTCAACAACAACCACAATATTGGAAATCACAAACAAATTCAACAACAACCTCAACATTGAAAAACACCTGCAAATTCAACATCAATCTCAATATTGAAATCACCAACAAATTCAACAACAACCTCAAAATTGAAAAACGCCAACCAATTCAACAACAAACTCAGCTTCTAAAAATACAAACAACTTCAATAAAATAAGATTGATAACAGCAACAAATTTAACAAAATCTCAATATTGGAAATCACCATCAAATTCAACAACATCAACATTGCAAAAAATCAACAAATTCAACAACAACCTCAACATTGAAAATCAACAATAAATTCAACAACAACCGCAACAATGAAAAACAACACATTCAACAAGAAGCTCAACTTTCAAAAATACAAAAAAGATCAAAAAAGAACATTCATAACACCAACAAATTCAACAACAACCTCATTTTTCAATGTCACCAACAAATTCAACAACAACATCAATATTGAAAGACACCAACAATTTCAACAACAACTTCTACAATGAAAAACACCAAAAAATTCAATAACAACCTCAACATTGAAAAATACAAAAAAGTTAAAAAAATAACATTGATAACACCAACATATTCAACAACAAACTCAATATTGAAAATCTCCAACAAATTCAACAAAATCAATATTGAAAAACACCAACAAACTCAGCAAAAACCTCAACATTGAAAAACACCAATAATTTCAACAACAACTTCAACATTGAAAAACACCACGAAATTCAACAACAACCTCAACATTGAAAAACACCAACAACTTCAACAACCTCAACAATGAAAAACACCAAAAAATTCAACAACAACCTCAACATTGAAAATACAAAAAAGTTCAAAAAATAACATTAATAACACCAACAAATTCAACAACAAACTCAATATTGAAAATCACCAACAAATTCAACAAAATCAACATTGAAAACCACCAACAAATTCAACAACAACCTCAACATTGAAAAACACCAATAAATTCAACAACAACCTCAGCATCGAAAAACACCAGCAAATTGAACAACAACCTCAACATTGAAAACCACCTTCAAATTCAACAACAACCTCAACATTGAAAAAAACCAATAAATTCAACAACAACCTCAACTTTCAAAACTATAATAAATGTTCAAAAAATAACATTGATAACAGCAAAAATTCAACAAAAATCTCAACATTGAAACACACCAACAACTTCATCCAAAACCTCAACAAGGAAAAACAACAACAAATTCAACAACAACCTCAACATTCAAAAATAACAACAAATTCAACAAGTACCTCAACTTTCAAATCTATAATAAATGTTCAAAAAATAACTTTGATAACAGCAAAAAATTCAACAACAACCACAACATTCATAAACACCAACAACTTCAACAACAACCTCAACAATGAAAAACAACAACAAATTCAACATCAACCTCAACATTGTATAATGCAAAGAAGTTCAATAAATAAGAATGATAACACGAACAAATTCAACAATAACCTCAATATTGAAAATCACCAACAAATTCAACAACAGCCACAACATTGAAAAACACCAAAATATTCAACAAGTTGCTCAACGTTCAAAAATACAAAAAAGTTCAAAAAAGAACCTTAATAACACCAACAAATTCAACATCAAACTCAATATTGAAATCACCAAAAAATTGAACAACAACCTCAAAATTGAAAAACGCCAAACAATTCAACATCAAACTCAGCTTTTAAAAATACAAACAACTTCAACAAAAAAAGATCGATAACAGCAACAAATTTAACAAAATCTCAATATTGAAAATCACCAACAAATTCAACAACATCAACATTGCAAAAAATCAACAAATTCAAAAACAACCTCAACATTGAAAATCAACAAAAATTTCAACAACAACCACAACATTGAAAAACACCAACATATTCAACAAGAAGCTCAACTTACAAAAATACAAAAAAGATCAAAAAAGAACATTGAGAACACCAACAAATTCAACAACAACCTCATTATTCAATGTCACCAACAAATTCAACAACAACATCAACATTGAAAAACACCAACAAATTCAACAACAACCTCAATATTGAAAGACACCAAGTAATTCAACAACAACCTCAACATTGAAAAAAACAAAAAAGTTCAATAAATAACATTAATAACACCAACAAATTCAACAACAAACTCAATATTGAAAATCACCAACAAATTCAACAAAATCAACATTGAAAACCACCAACAAATTCAACAACAACCTCAACATTGAAAAACACCAATAAATTCAACAACAACCTCAGCATCGAAAAACACCAGCAAATTGAACAACAACCTCAACATTGAAAAACACCTTGAAATTCAACAACAACCTCAACATTGAACAAAACCAATAAATTCAACAACAACCTCAACTTTCAAAACTATAATAAATGTTCAAAAAATAACATTGATAACAGCAAAAATTCAACAAAAATCTCAACATTGAAACACACCAACAACTTCATCCAAAACCTCAACAATGAAAAACAACAACAAATTCAACAACAACCTCAACATTCAAAAATACCAACAAATTCAACAAGTACCTCAACTTTCAAAACCATAATAAATGTTCAAAAAATAACATTGATAACAGCAAAAAATTCAACAACAACCTCAACATTCATAAACACCAACAACTTCAACTACAACCTCAACAATGAAAAACAACAACAAATTCAACATCAACCTCAACATTGCATAATGCAAAGAAGTTCAATAAATAAGAATGATAACGCGAACAAATTCAACAATAACCTCAATATTGAAAATCACCAACAAATTCAACAACAGCCACAACAGTGAAAAACACCAAAATATTCAACAAGTTGCTCAACGTTCAAAAATACAAAAAAGTTCAAAAAAGAACCTTAATAACACCAACAAATTCAACAACAAACTCAATATTGAAAATCACCAACAAATTCAACAAAATCAACATTGAAAAACACCAACAAATTCAACAACAACCTCAACATTGAAAAATACCAATAGATTCAACAACAACCTCAACATTGAAAAACACCAATAAATTCAACAACATCCTCAACATTGAAAAACAGCAACAAATTCAACTACAACTTAGAAATATACAAAAAAGTTCAAAAAAGAACATTGATAACACCAACAAATTCAATAACAACCTTAATATTCAATGTCACCAACAAATTTAACACCAACTCAACATTGAAAAACACCAACAAATTCAACAACAACCTCAATATTGAAAAATACAAAAAAGTTAAAAAAATACATTAATAACACCAACAAATTCAACAACAAACTCAATGTTGAAAATCACCAACAAATTCAACAAAATCAACATTGAAAAACACCAACAAATTCAACAACAACCTCAACATTGAAAATCACCAATAAATTCAACAACGACCTCAACATTGAAAAACAGCAGCAAATTCAACGACAAGCACAACATTGAAGAAAACCAACAAATTCAACAACAAACTCAACTTTCAAAACAAAATTAAATGTTCAAAAAAAAACATTGATAATAGCTACAAATTCAACAACAACCTCAACATTGAAAAACACCAACAAATTTGACTACAACCCCAACAATGAAAAACACCAACAAATTCAACAACAACCTCAACTTTCAAAAACACCAACAAATTCAACAACAACATCAACAATGAATTAACACCAATAAATTCATCAACGTCAACTTTGAAAAACACCAACAAATTCAAACAGAACCTCAAAATTGAAAAATACAAAAAAGTTCAAAAAATAACATTGATAACAGCAACAAATTCAACAACAACCTCAATATTGAAAAATAAGAACAAATTCAACAACCTCAACATTGAAAAATAAGAACAAATTCAACAACCTCAACATTGAAAAATACAAAAAAGTCCAAAAAATAACATTGATAACACCAACAAATTCAACATCAACCTCAATATTGAAATCACCAACAAATTCAACAACAACCTCAAAATTGAAAAACGCCAACCAATTCAACAAAAACTCAGCTTTTAAAAATACAAACAACTTCAACAAAAAAAGATTGATAACAACAACAAATTTAACAAAATCTCAATATTGAAAATCACCAACAAATTCAACAACATCAACATTGCAAAAAATCAACAAATTCAAAAACAACCTCAACATTGAAAATCAACAATAATTTCAACAACAACCACAACATTGAAAAACACCAACATATTCAACAAGAAGTCAACTTACAAAAATACAAAAAAGATCAAAAAAGAACATTCATAAACACCAACAACTTCAACTATAACCTCAACAATGAAAAACAACAACAAATTCAACAACAACCTCAACATTCAAAAATACCAACAAATTCAACAACAACCTCAACAATGAATAACACCAATAAATTCAACAATGTCAATATTGAAAAACACCAACAAATTCAAACTAGAACCACAAAATTGAAAAATACAAAAGAGTACAACAAATAACATTGATAACAGCAACAAATTCCACAACAACCTCAAGATTGAAAACTAAGAACAAATTCAACAACCTCAACATTGAAAAATACAAAAAAGTCCAAAAAATAACATTGATAACACCAACAAATTCAACAACAACCACAATATTGGAAATCACAAACAAATTCAACAACAACCTCAACATTGAAAAACACCTGCAAATTCAACATCAATCTCAATATTGAAATCACCATCAAATTCAACAACAACCTCAAAATTGAAAAACGCCAACCAATTCAACAGCAAACTCAGCTTCTAAAAATACAAACAACTTCAATAAAATAAGATTGATAACAGCAACAAATTTAACAAAATCTCAATATTGGAAATCACCAACAAATTCAACAACATCAACATTGCAAAAAATCAACAAATTCAACAACAACCTCAACATTGAAAATCAACAATAAATTCAACAACAACCGCAACAATGAAAAACAACACATTCATCAAGAAGCTCAACTTTCAAAAATACAAAAAAGATCAAAAAAGAACATTCATAACACCAACAAATTCAACAACAACCTCATTTTTTCAATGTCACCAACAAATTGAACAACAACCTCAATATTGAAAGACACCGACAATTTCAACAACAACTTCTACAATGAAAAACACCAAAAAATTCAATAACAACCTCAACATTGAAAAATACAAAAAAGTTCAAAAAATAACATTGAAAAACACCAACATATTCAACAACAACCTCAACATTGAAAAATACCAATAGATTCAACAACAACCTCAACAATGAATAACACCAATAAATTCAACCAGAACCTCAAAATTGAAAAATACAAAAAAGTTCAAAAAATAACATTGATAACAGCAACAAATCCAACAACAACCTCAATATTAAAAAATAAGAACAAATTCAACAACCTCAACATTGAAAAATAAAAACAAATTCAACAACCTCAACATTGAAAAATACAAAAAAGTCCAAAAAATAACATTGATAACACCAACAAATTCAACATCAAACTCAATATTAAAATCACCAACAAATTCAACAACAACCTCAAAATTGAAAAACGCCAACCAATTCAACAACAAACTCAGCTTCTAAAATACAAACAACTTCAATAAAATAAGATTGATAACAGCAACAAATTTAACAAAATCTCAATATTGGAAATCACCAACAAATTCAACAACATCAACATTGCAAAAAATCAACAAATTCAAAAACAACCTCAACATTGAAAATCAACAATAATTTCAACAACAACCACAACATTGAAAAACACCAACATATTCAACAAGAAGCTCAACTTACAAAAATACAAAAAAGATCAAAAAAGAACATTCATAAACACCAACAACTTCAACTATAACCTCAACAATGAAAAACAACAACAAATTCAACAACAACCTCAACATTCAAAAATACCAACAAATTCAACAACAACCTCAACAATGAATAACACCAATAAATTCAACATCGTCAACATTGAAAAACACCAACGAATTCAACTAGAACCACAAAATTGAAAAATACAAAAGAGTACAACAAATAACATTGATAACAGCAACAAATTCCACAACAACCTCAAGATTGAAAACTAAGAACAAATTCAACAACCTCAACATTGAAAAATACAAAAAAGTCCAAAAAATAACATTGATAACACCAACAAATTCAACAACAACCACAATATTGGAAATCACAAACAAATTCAACAACAAACTCAACATTGAAAAACACCTGCAAATTCATCATCAATCTCAATATTGAAATCACCAACAAATTCAACAACAACCTCAAAATTGAAAAACGCCAACCAATTCAACAACAAACTCAGCTTCTAAAAATACAAACAACTTCAATAAAATAAGATTTATAACAGCAACAAATTTAACAAAATCTCAATATTGGAAATCACCAACAAATTCAACAACATCAACATTACAAAAAATCAACAAATTTAACAACAACCTCAACATTGAAAATCAACAATAAATTCAACAACAACCGCAACAATGAAAAACAACACATTCAACAAGAAGCTCAACTTTCAAAAATACAAAAAAGATCAAAAAAGAACATTCATAACACCAACAAATTCAACAACAACCTCATTTTTCAATGTCACCAACAAATTCAACAACAACCTCAATATTGAAAGACACCGACAATTTCAACAACAACTTCTACAATGAAAAACACCAAAAAATTCAATAATAACCTCAACATTGAAAAATACAGAAAATTTCAAAAAATAACATTGATAACACCAACATATTCAACAACAAACTCAATATTGAAAATCTCCAACAAATTCAACATTGAAAAACACCAAAAATTCAACAACAACCTCAACATTGACAAATACAAAAAAGGTCAAAAAATAACATTGATAACACCAACAAATTCAGCAACAAACTCAATATTGAAAAACACCAACAAACTCAGCAACAACCTCAACATTGAAAAACACCAATAATTTCAACAACAACTTCAACATTGAAAAACACCAGCAAATTCAACAACAACCTCAACTTTCAAAACTATAATAAATGTTCAAAAAATAACATTGATAACAGCAACAAATTCAACAAAAACCTCAACACTGAAAAACACCAACAACTTCATCTAAAACATCAACAATGCAAAACAACAAGAAATTCAACAAGAGCCTCAACATTCAAAAACACCAACAAATTCAACCAGAACCTCAAAACTGAAAAATACAAAAAAGTCCAAAAAATAACATGGATAACACCAACAAATTCAACAACAACCACAATATTGGAAATCACCAACAAATTCAACACCAACCTCAACGTTGAAAAAGACCTACAAATTCAACATTAACCTGAACATTGCATAATGCAAAGAAGTTCAAAAAATAACAATGATAAAACCAACAAATTCAACAACCTCAATATTGAAAATCAAAAACAAATTCAACAACAACCTCAACATTGAAAATCGCCACCCAATTCAACAACAAACAAAGCTTTTAAAAATACAAACAACTTCAACAAAAAAAGATTGATAACACCAACAATTTTAACAAAAAACTCAATATTGGAAATAACCAACAAATTCAACAACAACCTCAACATTGAAAAACACCTACAAATACAACATCAACCTTAACATTGCATAATGCAAAGAAGTTCAATAAATAACAATGATAACACCAACAAATTCAACAATAACCTCAATATTGAAAATCACCAACAAATTAAACAACAACCTCAACATTGAAAAACGCCACCCAATTCAACAACAAACTAAGCTTTTAAAAATACAAACAACTTCAACAAAAAAAGATTGATAACACCAACAAATTCAAAAACAAACTCAATATTGAAAATAACCAACAAATTCAGCAACATCAACAGTGCAAAAAACGAACAAAATCAACAAGAATCTCATCATTGAAAATCACCAATAAATTAAACAACAACCACAACATTGAAAAACACCAACAAATTCAACAACAAGCTCAACTTTCAAAAATAAAAAAGTTAAAAAAAGAACATTGATAACACCACCAAATTCAAAAACAACCTCAATATTGAAAGTAACCAACAAATTCAACAACAACCTCAATTTTGAAAGACACCAACAAATTCAACAACAACTGCAAAATTTAAAAATAACAACAAATTCAACAACTACCTCAACATTGAAAAATAGAAGAAAGTCCAAAAAATAACGTTGATAATATCAACAAATTCAAAAACAACCTCAATATTGAAAATCACCGACAAATTCAAAAACAACCTCAACATTGAAAAACGTCAACAAATTCAACAACAACCTCAACATTTAAAAATACAAACAACTTCAACAAAAAAACATTGATAACACCAACAAATTCAACAAAAAACTCAATATTGGAAATCACCAACAAATTCAACAACATCAACATTGCAAAAAACCACCAAATTCAACAACAACCACAACATTGAAAAACATTAACATATTCAACAACATGCTCAACTTTCTAAAATGCAAAAAAGTTCAAAAAAGAACATTAATAACACCAACAAATTCAACAACAAACTCAATATTGAAAATCACCAACAGATTCAACAAAATCAACATTGAAAAACACCAACAAATTCAACAACAACCTCAACATTGAAAAATACCAATAGATTCAACAACAACCTCAACATTGAAAAACACCAATAAATTCAACCAGAACCTCAACATTGAAAAAGAGCAACAAATTCAACAACAACCTGAACATTGAAAAATACCAATAGATTCAACAACAACCTCAACAATGAATAACTCCAATAAATTCAACCAGAACCTCAAAATTGAAAAATACAAAAAAGTTCAAAAAATAACATTGATAACAGCAACAAATTCAACAACAACCTCAATATTGAAAAATAAGAACAAATTCAACAACCTCAACATTGAAAAATAAAAACAAATTCAACAACCTCAACATTGAAAAATACAAAAAAGTCCAAAAAATAACATTGATAACACCAACAAATTCAACATCAAACTCAATATTGAAATCACCAAAAAATTGAACAACAACCTCAAAATTGAAATACGCCAAACAATTCAACATCAAACTCAGCTTTTAAAAATACAAACAACTTCAACAAAAAAAGATCGATAACAGCAACAAATTTAACAAAATCTCAATATTGAAAATCACCAACAAATTCAACAACATCAACATTGCAAAAAATCAACAAATTCAAAAACAACCTCAACATTGAAAATCAACAAAAATTTCAACAACAACCACAACATTGAAAAACACCAACATATTCAACAAGAAGCTCAACTTTCAAAAATACAAAAAAGATCAAAAAAGAACATTGAGAACACCAACAAATTCAACAACAACCTCATTATTCAATGTCACCAACAAATTCAACAACAACATCAACATTGAAAAACACCAACAAATTCAACAACAACCTCAATATTGAAAGACACCAAGAAATTCAACAACAACCTCAAAATTGAAAAACACCAACCAATTCAACACCAAACTCAGCTTCTAAAAATACAAACAACTTCAATAAAATAAGATTGATAACAGCAACAAATTTAACAAAATCTCAATATTGGAAATCACCAACAAATTCAACAACATCAACATTGCAAAAAATCAACAAATTCAACAACAACCTCAACATTGAAAATCAACAATAAATTCAACAACAACCGCAACAATGAAAAACAACACATTCAACAAGAAGCTCAACTTTCAAAAATACAAAAAAGATCAAAAAAGAACATTCATAACACCAACAAATTCAACAACAACATCATTTTTCAATATCACCAACAAATTCAACAACAACATCAATTTGAATGACACCGACAATTTCAACAACAACTTCTACAATGAAAAACACCAAAAAATTCAATAACAACCTCAACATTGAAAAATACAAAAAAGTTCAAAAAATAACATTGAAAAACACCAACAAATTCAACAACAACCTCAACATTCAAAAATACCAACAAATTCAACAAGTACCTCAACTTTCAAAACTATAATAAATGTTCAAAAAATAACATTGATAACAGCAAAAATTTCAACAACAACCTCAACATTCATAAACACCAACAACTTCAACTACAACCTCAACAATGAAAAACAACAACAAATTCAACATCAACCTCAATATTGCATAATGCAAAGAAGTTCAATAAAGAAGAATGATAACACGAACAAATTCAACAATAACCTCAATATTGAAAATCACCAACAAATTCAACAACAGCCACAACAGTGAAAAACACCAAAATATTCAACAAGTTGCTCAACGTTCAAAAATACAAAAAAGTTCAAAAAAGAACCTTAATAACACCAACAAATTCAACAACAAACTCAATATTGAAAATCACCAACAAATTCAACAAAATCAACATTGAAAAACACCAACAAATTCAACAACAACCTCAACATTGAAAAATACCAATAGATTCAACAACAACCTCAACATTGAAAAACACCAATAAATTCAACAACATCCTCAACATTGAAAAACAGCAACAAATTCAACTACAACTTTGAAATATACAAAAAAGTTCAAAAAAGAACATTGATAACACCAACAAAGTCAATAACAACGTTAATATTCAATGTCACCAACAAATTCAACACCAACTCAACATTGAAAAACACCAACAAATTCAACAACAACCTCAATATTGAAAAATACAAAAAAGTTCAAAAAATAACATTAATAACACCAACAAATTCAACAACAAACTCAATATTGAAAATCACCAACAAATTCAACAAAATCAACATTGAAAAACACCAACAAATTCAACAACAACCTCAACATTGAAAATCACCAATAAATTCAACAACAACCTCAACATTGAAAAACAGCAGCAAATTCAACGACAAGCACAACATTGAAGAAAACCAACAAATTCAAAAACAAACTCAACTTTCAAAACAAAATTAAATGTTCAAAAAATAACATTGATAACAGCAACAAATTCAACAACAACCTCAACATTGAAAAACACCAACAAATTCGACTACAACCCCAACAATGAAAAACACCAACAAATTCAACAACAACCTCAACTTTCAAAAACACCAACAAATTCAACAACAACCTCAACAATGAATAACACCAATAAATTCATCAACGTCAACTTTGAAAAACACCAACAAATTCAAACAGAACCTCAAAATTGAAAAATACAAAAAAGTTCAAAAAATAACATTGATAACAGCAACAAATTCAACAACAACCGCAATATTGTAAAATAAGAACAAATTCAACAACCTCAACATTGAAAAATAAGAACAAATTCAACAACCTCAACATTGAAAAATACAAAAAAGTCCAAAAAATAACATTGATAACACCAACAAATTCAACATCAACCTCAATATTGAAATCACCAACAAATTCAACAAAAACCTCAAAATTGAAAAACGCCAACCAATTCAACAAAAACTCAGCTTTTAAAAATACAAACAACTTCAACAAAAAAAGATTGATAACAACAACAAATTTAACAAAATCTCAATATTGAAAATCACCAACAAATTCAACAACATCAACATTGCAAAAAATCAACAAATTCAAAAACAACCTCAACATTGAAAATCAACAATAATTTCAACAACAACCACAACATTGAAAAACACCAACATATTCAACAAGAAGCTCAACTTACAAAAATACAAAAAAGATCAAAAAAGAACATTCATAAACACCAACAACTTCAACTATAACCTCAACAATGAAAAACAACAACAAATTCAACAACAACCTCAACAATCAAAAATACCAACAAATTCAACAACAACCTCAACAATGAATAACACCAATAAATTCAACAACGTCAATATTGAAAAACACCAACAAATTCAAACTAGAACCACAAAATTGAAAAATACAAAAGAGTACAACAAATAACATTGATAACAGCAACAAATTCCACAACAACCTCAAGATTGAAAACTAAGAACAAATTCAACAACCTCAACATTGAAAAATACAAAAAAGTCCAAAAAATAACATTGATAACACCAACAAATTCAACAACAACCACAATATTGGAAATCACAAACAAATTCAACAACAACCTCAACATTGAAAAACACCTGCAAATTCAACATCAATCTCAATATTGAAATCACCATCAAATTCAACAACAACCTCAAAATTGAAAAACGCCAACCAATTCAACAACAAACTCAGCTTCTAAAAATACAAACAACTTCAATAAAATAAGATTGATAACAGCAACAAATTTAACAAAATCTCAATATTGGAAATCACCAACAAATTCAACAACATCAACATTGCAAAAAATCAACAAATTCAACAACAACCTCAACATTGAAAATCAACAATAAATTCAACAACAACCGCAACAATGAAAAACAACACATTCAACAAGAAGCTCAACTTTCAAAAATACAAAAAAGATCAAAAAAGAACATTCATAACACCAACAAATTCAACAACAACCTCATTTTTCAATATCACCAACAAATTCAACAACAACATCAATTTGAAAGACACCGACAATTTCAACAACAACTTCTACAATGAAAAACACCAAAAAATTCAATAACAACCTCAACATTGAAAAATACAAAAAAGTTCAAAAAATAACATTGAAAAACACCAACATATTCAACAACAACCTCAACATTGAAAAATACCAATAGATTCAACAACAACCTCAACAATGAATAACACCAATAAATTCAACCAGAACCTCAAAATTGAAAAATACAAAAAAGTTCAAAAAATAACATTGATAACAGCAACAAATTCAACAACAACCTCAATATTGAAAAATAAGAACAAATTCAACAACCTCAACATTGAAAAATAAGAACAAATTCAACAACCTCAACATTGAAAAATACAAAAAAGTCCAAAAAATAACATTGATAACACCAACAAATTCAACATCAACCTCAATATTGAAATCACCAACAAATTCAACAAAAACCTCAAAATTGAAAAACGCCAACCAATTCAACAAAAACTCAGCTTTTAAAAATACAAACAACTTCAACAAAAAAAGATTGATAACAACAACAAATTTAACAAAATCTCAATATTGAAAATCACCAACAAATTCAACAACATCAACATTGCAAAAAATCAACAAATTCAAAAACAACCTCAACATTGAAAATCAACAATAATTTCAACAACAACCACAGCATTGAAAAGCACCAACATATTCAACAAGAAGCGCAACTTACAAAAATACAAAAAAGATCAAAAAAGAACATTCATAAACACCAACAACTTCAACTGTAACCTCAACAATGAAAAACAACAACAAATTCAACAACAACCTCAACATTCAAAAATACCAACAAATTCAACAACAACCCCAACAATGAATAACACCAATAAATTCAACAACGTCAACATTGAAAAACACCAACAAATTCAACTAGAACCGCAAAATTGAAAAATACAAAAGAGTACGACAAATAACATTGATAACAGCAACAAATTCCACAACAACCTCAACATTGAAAACTAAGAGCAAATTCAACAACCGCAACATTGAAAAATACAAAAAAGTCCAAAAAATAACATTGATAACATCAACAAATTCAACAACAACCACAATATTGGAAATCACAAACAAATTCAACAACAACCTCAACATTGAAAAACATCAACAAATTCAACAACAAGCTCAAAATTGAAAAACACCAACAAATTCAACAACAACCTCAAAATTGAAAAACACCAACCAATTCAACAACAAACTCAGCTTTTGAAAATACAAATAACTTCAACAAAAAAAGATTGATAACAACAACAAATTTAACAAAATCTCATTATTGAAAATCACCAACAAATTCAACAACATCAACATTGCAAAAAATCAACAAATTCAACAACAACCTCAACATTGAAAATCATCAATAAATTCAACAACAACCACAAGATTCAAAAACACGAACATATTCAACAAGAAGCTCAACTTTCAAAAATACAAAAAAGATCAAAAAAGAACATTGATAACAACAACAAATTCAACAACAACCTCAATATTCAATGTCACCAACAAATTCAACAACAACATCAACATTGAAAAACACCAACAAATTCAATAACAAACTCAACATTGAAAAACACCAACAACTTCAACAACCTCAATAATGAAAAACGCCAAAAAATTCAACAAGAACCTCAACATTAAAAAATACGAAAAAGTTCAAAAAATAACATTAGTAACACCAACAAATTCAACAACAAATGCAATATTGAAAATCACAAACAAATTCAACAAAATCAACATTGAAAAACACCAGCAAATTCAACAACAACCTCAGCATTGAAAAACACCAACAAATTCAACAACAAGCTCAACTTTCAAAACTATAATAAATGTTCAAAAAATACCTTTGATAACAGCCACAAATTCAACAAAAACCTCAACATTGAAAAACACCAACAAATTCATCTAAAACATCAACAATGTAAAACGACAAAAAATTCATCAACAACCTCAACATTCAAAAATACCAACAAATTCAACAACAACCTCAACAATGAAAAACACCAATAAATTCAACAACCTCAACATTGAAAATCACCAACATAATCAACAAAAATCTCAACAATGAAAAATACCAATAAATTCAACAACCTCAACATTGAAAATCACCAACAAATTAAACAACAACCTCAACATTGAAAAATATGAACAAATTCAACAACCTCAACATTGAAAAATACAAAAAAGTCCAAAAAATAACATTGATAACACCAACAAATTCAACATCAACCTCAATATTGAAATCACCAACAAATTCAACAACAACCTCAACTTTTAAAAGAAGAGAAAAAGTTCAAAAAAAACATTTATAACACCAACAAATTCCACAACAACCTCAACATTGAAAAACGTCAACAAATTCAACAAAAACCACAATATTGAAAGTCACCAACAAATTCAACAACAACAACATTGAAAAACACGAGCAAATTCAACAACAACCTCAATATTGAAAGACACCAACAAAATCAACTACAACCTCAACACTGAAAAACACCAACAACTTCAACAACCTTAATATTGAAAATCAGCAACAATTTCAACAAACTCAACTTTGAAAAACACCAACAAATTCAACAACAATCTTAACTTTTAAAAATACAAAAAAGTTGAACCAAAGACATTGATGACACCAACAAATTCAACAACAACCTCAACAATGAAAAACACCAACAAATTCAACAACAGCCTCAATATTGAAAGACACCAACATATTCAACATTTACCTCAACATTGAAAAACACCAACAACTTCAACAACCTCAACAATGAAAAATACCAAAAAATTCAACAACAACTGCAACATTCAAAGATATAAACAAATTCAACATGAACCTCAACATTGAAAAATACAAAAAAGTTCAAAAAATAACGTTGATAACACTAACAAATTCAACAACAAACTCAATATTGAAAATCTCCAACAAATTCAACAACATCAACATTGAAAAACACCAATAAATTGAACAACAATCTCAAAATTGAAAAACACCAAGATATTCAACAACAAGCTCAACTTTCAAAAATACAAAAAGGTTCAAAAAATAACATGGACAACAACAACAAATTCAACAAAAACCTCAACATTGAAAAACACCAACAAATATAACAACAACCTCAACAATTAAAAACCACAAACAATTCAACAAAAAACTGAACATTGAATAACAACAATAAATTCAACAACAACTTCAGCATTGAAAAACGCCAACAAATTCAACAACAACCTCAACCTTTAAAAGTACAAAAAAGTTCAAAAAAGAACTTTGATAAAACCAACAAATTCAACAACAACCTCAACATTGAAAAACGCCAACAAATTCAACAACACAGGAACAAATTCAACAACAACCTCAATATTGAAAGTCAACAACAAATTCAGAACACCTCAATATTGAAAGACACCAACAAATTCAACAACAACCTCAACATTGAAAAACACCAACAACTTCAACAAACTTAATATTGAAAGACAGCAACAAGTTCAACAACAACCTCAACATTGAAAAACGCCAACAAATTCAACAACAACCTCAACCTTTAAAAGTATAAAAAGTTCAAAAATGAACTTAGATAACACAAAAAATTCAACAACAACCTCAATATTGAAAATCACCAACAAATTCAACAACATCAACATTGAAAAACAACAACAAATTCAACAACAACCTGAACTTTTAAAAATACAAAAAAGTTTAACAAAAGACATTGATAACACCAACAAATTCAACAACAACATCAACAATGAAAAGCACCAAAAATTTCAACAACAACCACAACATTCAAAAATATAAACAAATTCAACACAAGCCTCAACATTGAAAAATACAAAAAAGTTCAAAAAATAACGTTGATAACACCAACAAATTCAATAACATCAACATTGAAAAACAACAATAAATTCAACAACAACCTCAACATCGAAAAACATCAACAAATTCAACAACAAGCTCAACTTTCAAAAATACAAAAAAGTTCAAAAAATAACATGGATAACACCAACAAATTCAAAAACAACCTCAACATTGAAAAACACCAAGAAATATAACAACAATCTCAACAATTAAAACCAGAAAAAATTCAACAAAAACCTGAACATTGAAAAACAACAATAAATTCAACAACCTCAGCATTGTAAAACACCAACAAATTCAACAACAACCTCAAAATTGAAAGACACCAACAAGTTCAACAACAACCTCAACATTGAAAAACACAAACAACTTCAACAACAACCGTAACATTGTAAAATACAAAAAAGTTCAAAAAATAAAGTTGATAACAGCAACAAAGTCAACAACAAACTCAATATTGAAAATCACCAACAAATTCAACTACATCAACATTTGAAAAACACCAAAAAATGCAAAAACAACCTCAACATTGAAAAAAACCAACAAATTCATCAACAAGATCAACTTTCAAAAATACAAAAAAGTTCAAAAAATAACATTGATAACAGCAACCAATTCAACAACAACCTCAACATTGAAAATCACCAACAAGTTCAACAACAACCTCAACTTATAACGAAGAGAAAAAGTTCAAAGAAAACATTGATAACACCAACAAATTCAACAATAACCTCAATATTGAAAGACAGGAACAAATTCAACAACAACCTCAATATTGAAAGTCAACAACCAATTCAACAACAACCTCAATATTGAAAGACACCATCAAATTCAACAACAACCTCAACATTGAAAAACACCAACAACTTCAACAATCTCAACAATGAAAAACACCAG
Organism: Cetorhinus maximus; assembly: GCF_964194155.1. Classification (NCBI taxonomy): domain Eukaryota; kingdom Metazoa; phylum Chordata; class Chondrichthyes; order Lamniformes; family Cetorhinidae; genus Cetorhinus; species Cetorhinus maximus. The sequence goes on along the minus strand of NW_027596184.1, from coordinate 582,900 downwards.
AAAAATAAACAACTGCAACATTGACAAATACAAAAAAGTTCAAAAAATAACTTTGATAACAGCAACAAATTCAACAACAACCTCAACGTTGAAAAATACAAAAAAGTTCAAAAAATAACATTGATAACACGTACAAATTCAACAACAACCTCAATATTGAAAATTAACAACAAATTCAACAACAACCTCAACATCGAAAAACGTCACACAATTCAACACCAAACTAAGCTTTTAAAAATACATACAACTTCAACAAAAAAAGATTGATAACACCGACAAATTCAACAACAACCTCATCATTGAAAAACACCAACAAATTCATCAACAACCTCAACTTTTAAAAGAGAAAAAGTTCAAAAAAACATTGATAACACCAACAAATTCAACAACAACCTCAACATAGAAAAACGCCAATAAATTCAACAACAACCTCAATATTGAAAGTCACCAACAAATTCAACAACAAAATCAAGAATTAGAAACACCGAAAAATTCAGCAACAACCGCAACATTGAAAAACACCAACAAATTCAACAACAAACTCAACAATGAAAAACACCAACAAATTCAAGAACAACCTCAACATTGAAAAACACCAACAACTTCAACAACCTCAACAATGAAAAACACCAGAAAAATAACCAACCGCAACATTGAAAAATACAAAAAAGTTCAGAAAATAATATTGAGAACACCAACAAATTCAACAGCAAACTCAATATTGAAAATTAACAACAAATTCAACAACTACCTCAACATCGAAAAACACCAACAATTCATCAACAACCTCAACTTTTAAAAGGAGAGAAAAAGTTCAAAAAAAACATTGATAACACCAACAAATTCAACAACAACCTCAACATTGGAAAACGCCAATAAATTCAATAACAACCTCAATATTGAAAGTCTCCAACAAATTCAACAACAACATCAATATTGAAAAACACCAGCAAATTCAACAACAACCTCAATATTGAAAGACACCAACAAATTCAACAACAACCTCAACATTGAAAATCACCCAACAAATTCAACAACTTCAATATTGAAAATCAGCAACAAATTAAACAACAAAATCAACAAATAAAAACAACGAAAAATTCAACAACTACCGCAACATTGAAAAACACCAACAAATTCAAAAACAACCTCAACATTGAAAAACACCAACAAATTCTACAGCAAACTCAATATTGAAAATTAACAACAAATTCAACAACAACCTCAACATTGAAAATCACCAACAAATTCAACAACAACCTCAACATTGAAAAAACCAACAAATTCAACAACAAGTTCAACGTTGAAAAAAACCATCAAATTCAACAACAACCTCAACTTTTAAAAGAAGAGAAAATGTTCTAAAAAAACATTGATAACACCAAGAAATTCAACAACAACCTCAATATTGAAAATCACCAACAAATTCAACAACAACCTCAATATTGAAAATCGCCAACAAATTCAACAACAGCCTCAACATGGAAAAACACCAACAAATTCAATAACAACTTCAACTTTTAAAAGAAGCGAAAAAGTTCAATAAAAACATTGATAACAGCAACAAATTCAACAACAACCTCCACATTGAAAAACGCCAACAAATTCAACAGCAAACTCAATATTGAAAATTAACAACAAGTTCAACAACAACCTCATCATTTAAAATCACCAACAAATTCAACAGTAACCTCAACATTGAAAAAACATGAACATTGAAAAATACCAGCAAATTAAACAACAACCTCGATATTGAAAGACACCATCAAATTCAACAAGAACCTCAACATTGAAAATCACCCAACAAATTCAACAACAACTTCAACATTGAAAAAACCAACAAATTCAACTACAACCTCAACAATGAAAAACACCAAAAAATTCAACTACAACCACAACATTGAAAAACACCAACAAATTCAACAACAGCCTCAACATTGAAAAACACCAACAACTTCAACAACCTCAACAATGAAAAACACGAAAAAAATAAACATCCGCAACGTTGAAAAATACAAAAAAATAACATTGATAACATGAACAAATTCATTGAATCAACATTGAAAAAAAACAACATTTTCAACAACAATCTCAACTTTCAAAAATACAAATAGTTCAAAAAGTAACATTGCTGACATCAACAAATTCAACAACAACCTCAATATTGAAAATCACCAACAAATTCAACAAAATCAACATTTAAAAACACCAACAAATATAACAACAACCGCAACATTGAAAATCATAAACAAATTCAACAACAACCTCAATATTGAAAATCGCCAACAAATTCAACAACAACCTCAACATGGAAAAACACCAACAAATTCAATAACAACCTCAACTTTTAAAAGAAGAGAAAAAGTTCAATAAAAACATTCATAACACCAACAAATACAACAACAACCTCCACATTGAAAAACGCCAACAAATTCAACAGCAAACTCAATATTGAAAAATAACAACAAGTTCAACAACCTCATCATTGAAAATCACCAACAAATTCAACAGCAACCTCAACATTGAAAAAACATGAACATTGAAAATTACCAGCAAATTAAACAACAACCTCGATATTGAAAGACACCAACAAATTCAACAAGAACCAAAACATTGAAAATCACCCAACAAATTCAACAACAACTTCAACATTGAAAAAACCAACAAATTCAACTACAACCTCAACAATGAAAAACACCAAAAAATTCAACAACAACCACAACATTGAAAAACATCAACAAATTCAACAACAACCTCAACATTGAAAAACACCAACAACTTCAACAACCTCAACAATGAAAAACACGAAAAAAATAAACATCCGCAACATTGAAAAATACAAAAAAATAACATTGATAACACGAACAAATTCATTGAATCAACATTGAAAAAACCAACAAATTCAACAACAACCTCAACATTTAAAAGAGAAAAAGTTCAAAAAAAACATTGATAACACGTAAAAATTCAACAACATCCTCAATATTGAAAGTCACCAACAAATTCAACAACAACATCAACATTGAAAAACACCAGCAAATTCAACAACAAGCTCAATATTGAAAATCACCCAACAAATTCAATAACTTCAATATTGAAAATCACCAACAAATTCAACAACAACCTCAACATTGAAAAACGCCAATAAATTCAACAAAAACCTCAATAATGAAAATCACCAAAAAATTAAACAACAACTTCAACATTTAAAAACAACCAACAAATTCAAATACATCCTCAACAATTAAAAACACCGAAAAATTCAACAACAACCGCAACAGTGAAAAACACCAACAAATTCATCAACAACCTCAACATTGAAAAACACCAACAACTTCAGCAACCTCAACAATGAAAAACACCCGAAAAATAAACAACCGCAACATTGAAAAATACAAAAAAGTTCAAAAAATAACATTGATAACATCAACAAATTCAGCATGAAACTCAATATTGAAAATTAACAACAAATTCAACATCAGCCTCAATATTGAAAATCACCAAAAAATTCAACAACAACCTCAACTTTTAAAAGAAGAGAAAAAGTTCAAAAAAAACATTGATAACACCAACAAATTCAACAAAAACCTCAACAATGAAAAAAACCAACAAATTCAACAACAATCTCAACTTTCAAAAATACAAAACGATCAAAAAAAACATTGCTAACACCAACAATTTCAACAACCTCAGAATTGAAAATCCCCAACAAATTCAACAAAATCAACATTGAAAAACACCAACAACCTCAACATTGAAAAACACCAATAAATTCAACAACAACCTCAACATTGAAAAACACCGACAAATTCAACAAAAATCTCAACATTGAAAAAAACCAACAAATTCACCAACAAGCTCAAATTTCAAAAATACAATAAATGTTCAAAAAATAACATTGATAACACCAACAAATTCAACAACAACCTCAACATTGAAAAACACCAACAAATTCGACCTCAACCTAAACAATGAAAAACACCAACAAATTCAACAACAACCTCAACATTCAAAAATACCAACCAATTCAACAACAACCTCAACAATGAAAAACACGAACAAATTCAACTACAACCTCAACATTGAAAAAAACCAACAAATTCAACAACAACATCAACATTGAAAAAAACCTACAAATTCAACAACAAGCTCAACATTGAAAAGCACCAACAAATTCAACAACAACCTCAACTTTTAAATGAAGCGAAAAAGTTCAAAAACAACATTGTTAACACCAACAAATTCAACAACAACCTCAAGAATGAAAAACACCAACAAATTCAACAACAAGCTCAATATTGAAAGACACCAACAAATTAAACAACAACCTCAACATTGAAAAACACCAACAAATTCAACAACAACCTCAACATTTAAAAGAAGTGAAAAAGTTCAAAAAAAAAATTGATAACACCATCAAATTCAACAACAACCTCAAAAATTAAAAACACCGAAAAATTCAACAACAACAGCAACAGTGAAAAACAGCAACAAATTCAACAACAACCTCAACATTGAAAAATACAAAAAAGTTCAATAAATAACATGGATAACAAGAACAAATTCAACAACAACCTCAATGTTTAAAAATACAAAAAAGTTCAAAAAATAACACTGATGACATCAACAAATTCATCATGAAACTCATTATTGAAAATTAACAACAAATTCAACAACATCCTCAACTTTTAAAAGAAGAGAAAAAGTTCAAAAAAAACATTGATAACACCAACAAATTCAACAAAAATCTCAACAATGAAAAAAACCAACAAATTCAACAACAATCTCAACTTTCAAAAATACAATAAGTTCAAAAAATAACATTGCTAACACCAACAAATTCAACAACAACCTCAATATTGAAAATCACCAACAAAGTCAACAAACTCAACATTGAAAAACACCAACAAATTCCACAACAATGTCCACATTGAAATAAACCCACAAATTCACCAACAAGCTCAACTTTCAAAAATACAATAAATGTTCAAAAAATAATATTGAAAACAGCAACAAATTCAACAACAACCTCAATATTGAAAAACACAAACAAAGTCAACAACCTCAACATTGAAAAGCACCAACAAATTCAACAACAATGTCCACATTGAAATAAACCCACAAATTCACCAACAAGCTCAACTTTCAAAAATACAATAAATGTTCAAAAAATAATATTGATAACAGCAACAAATTCAACAACAACCTCAACATTGAAAAACACCAACAAACTCGACCTCAACCTCAACAATGAAAAACACCAACAAATTCAACAACAACCTCAACATTCAAAAGTACCAACCAATTCAACAACAACCTCAACAATGAAAAACACGAACAAATTCAACGACAACCTCAACATTGAAAAGCAGCAACAAATTCAACAACAACCTCAACAATGAAAAACATGAACAAATTCAACATCAACCTCAACATTGATAAATACCAACAAATTCAACATCAACCTCAACATTGAAAAATACAGAAAAGTTCAATAAGTAACATTGATAACACCAACAAATTCAACAACAACCTCCCATATTGAAAAACACCAACAAATTCAACAAATAACTCAACATTGAAAAACACCAACAAATTGAACAACCTCAACTTTGAAAAACACGAACAAATTCAACAACAACCTTAACTTTTAAAAATACAAACAAGTTCAACAAAAAACATTGATAACACCAACAATTTCAACAACAATCTTAGCAATGAAAAATACCAACAAATTCAACAGCAACCTCAACTTTTAAAAGAAGATAAAAAGTTCAAAAAAGACATTCATAACACCAACAAATTTAACAACAAACTCAACATTGAAAACGACAAAAAATTTCAAAAAATAACATTGATAACACAAACAAATTCAACAACAAACTCAAAATTGAAAATCAACAATAAATTGAACAACCTCAACATTGAAAATCACCCAACAGATTCAACAACAACCTCAACATTGAAAAAAACCTACAAATTCAACAACAACTTCAATATTGAAAGACACCAACAAACTCAAAAACAACCTCAACATTGAAAATCACCCAACAAATTCAACAACTTCAACCTTGAAAATCAACAACAAATTCAACAATAACCTCAACATTGAAAAACGGCAACAAATTCAACAAGAACCTCAACATTGAAAATCACCAACAAATTCAACTACAACCTCAACATTGAAAAACATGACCAAATTCAACAACAACCGCAACATTGAAAAACACCAACAAATTCAACAACAACCTCAACAATGATAAACACCAACAAATTCAACAACAACCTCAACATTGAAAAATACCAACAACTTCTACAACCTCAACAATGAAAAACCCCAGAAAAATAAACAACCGCAATATTGAAAAATACAATAAAGTTCAAAAAATAACATTGATAACACCAACAATTTCAACAGTAAACTCAACATTGAAAATCATGAACAAATTCAACAACAACCTCAACATTGAAAAAACCAACAAATTCATCAACAAGCTCAATGTTGAAAAACACAAACAAATTCAACAACAGCCTAAACATTGAAAAGCACCGACAAATTCAACAAAAATCTCAACATTGAAAAAAACCAACAAATTCATCAAAAAGGTCAACTTTCAAAAATACAATAAATGTTCAAAAAATAACATTGATAACAGCAACAAATTTAACAACAACCTCAACAATGATAAACACCAACAAATTCAACAACAACCTCAACATTGAAAAACACCAACAACTTCAACAACCTCAACAATGAAAAACCCTAGAAAAATAAACAACTGCAACACTGAAAAATACAATAAAGTTCAAAAAATAACATTGATAACACCAACAAATTTAACAACAACCTCAACGTTGAAAAATACAAAAAAGTTGAAAAAATAACATTCATAACACCAACAATTTCAACAGTTAACTCAACATTGAAAATCATCAACAAATTCATCAACGAGTTCAACGTTGAAAAACACAAACAAATTCAACAACAACCTCAACATTGAAAAATACAAATAAGTTCAAAAAATAACATTGATAACATTAAACAAATTAAGCAACAACCTCAACATTGAAAACTACAAAAAATTTCAAAAAATAGCATTGCTAACACCAGCAAATTCAACAACAAACTCAATATTGAAAAACAACAACAAATTCAACAACAACCTCAACATTGAAAAAAACCAACAAATTCAACAACAACCTCAACATTGAAAAAAACCTACAAATTCAACAATAAGCTCAACATTGAAAAACACCAACAAATTCAACAACAACCTCAACTTTTTAAAGAAGAGAAAAAGTTCAAAAAAAACATTGATAACACCAACAAATTCAACAATAACCTCAACAATGAAAATCACCAACAAATTCAACAACAAGCTAAATATTGAAAGACATCAACAAATTAAAAAACAACCTCAACTTTCAAAATCACCAACAAATTCAACAACATCCATATTGAAAATTACCAAAAAATTCAACAATAACCTCAACATTGTAAAATGACAACAAATTCAACAACAACCTCAACATTGAAAAACACCAACAATTTCAACAATAACCTCAACATTTAAAAGAAGAGAAAAAGTTCAAAAAAAATCATTTGATAAAACCAACAAATTCAACAACAACCTCAACAATTAAAAATACCGAAAAATTCAACAACAACCGCAACAGTGAAAAACACCAACAAATTCAACAACAACCTCAACACTGAAAAACACCAACAACTTCAGCAACCTCAACAATGAAAATCACCAGAATAATAAACAACCGCAACATTGAAAGATACAAAAAAATTCAATAAGTAACATGGATAACACCAACAAATTCAACAACAACCTCAATGTTTAAAAATACAAAAAAGTTCAAAAAATAACACTGATAACATCAACAAATTCAGCATGAAACTCAATATTGAAAATTAACAACAAATTCAACAACAACCTCAACTTTTAAAATCACCAACAAATTCAACAACAACCTCAACTTTTAAAAGAAGAGAAAAAGTTCAAAAAAAACATTGATAACACCAACAAATTCAACAAAAATCTCAACAATGAAAAAAAACAACAAATTCAACAACAATCTCAACATTCAAAAATACAATAAGTTCAAAAAATAACATTGCTAACACCAACAAATTCAACAACAACCTCAATATTGAAAATCACCAACAAAGTCAACAAACTCAACATTGAAAAACACCAACAAATTCAACAACAGCCTCAACATTGAAAAACACCAACAAATTCAACAACAATGTCCACATTGAAAAAAACCCACAAATTCACCAACAAGCTCAACTTTCAAAAATACAATAAATGTTCAAAAAATAATATTGATAACAGCAACAAATTCAACAACAACCTCAACATTCAAAAATACCAACCAATTCAACAACAACCTCAACAATGAAAAACACGAACAAATTCAACTACAATCTCAACATTGAAAAGCAGCAACAAATTCAACAACAACCTCAACAATGAAAAACATGAACAAATTCAACAACAACCTCAACATTGATAAATACCAACAAATTCAACATCGACCTCAACATTGAAAAATACAGAAAAGTTCAATAAATAACATTGATAACACCAACAAATTCAACAACAACCTCAATATTGAAAATCACCAACAAATTCAACAACAACCTCAACATTGAAAAACACCAACAAATTGAACAACCACAACTTTGAAAAACACCAACAAATTCAACAACAACCTCAACATTGAAAAATACAAAACAGTTCAAAAAATAACATTGATAACACCAACAAATTTAACAACCACCTCAACATTGAAAACGACAAAAAATTTCAAAAAATAACATTGATAACACAAACAAATTCAACAACAAACTCAACATTGAAAATCAACAATAAAGTGAACAAGCTCAACATTGAAAAACACCAACAAATACAACAACAACCTCAACATTCAAAAAAACCTACAAATTCAACGACAAGCTCAACATTGAAAAACACCAACAAATTCAACAACAACCTCAATATTGAAAGACACCAACAAACTCAAAAACAACCTCAACATTGAAAATCACCCAACAGATTCTACAACAACTTCAACATTGAAAAAAACCATCAAATTCAACTACAACCTCAACATTGAAAAACATCAACAAATTCAACAACAACCGCAACATTTAAAAACACTAACAAATTCAACAACAACCTCAGCAATGATAAACATCAACATATTCAACAACAACCTCAACATTGAAAAAAACCATCAAATTCAACTACCACCTCAACATTGAAAAACATCAACAAATTCAGCAACAACCGCAACATTTAAAAACACTAACAAATTCAACAACAACCTCAGCAATGATAAACATCAACATATTCAACAACAACCTCAACATTGAAAAACACCAACAACTTCAACAACCTCAACAATGAAAAACCCCAGAAAAATAAACAACCGCAATATTGAAAAATACAATAAGTTCAAAAAATAACAATGATAACACCAACAAATTCAACAACAACCTCAACGTTGAAAAATACAAAAAAGTTCAAAAAATAACACTGATAACACCAACAAATTCAACAGTAAACTCAACATTGAAAATCACGAACAAATTCAACAACAACCTCAACATTGAAAAAACCAACAAATTCATCAACAAGCTCAACGTTGAAAAACACAAACAAATTCAACAACAGCCTAAACATTGAAAAACACCGACAAATTCAACAAAAATCTCAACATTGAAAAAAACCAACAAATTCATCAAAAAGCTCAACTTTCAAAAATACAATAAACGTTCAAAAAATAACATTGATAACAGCAACAAATTCAACAACAACCTCAACATTGAAAAACACCAACAAATCCAACTACAACCTCAATAATGAAAAACACCAACAAATTCAACAACAACCTCAACATTCAAAAATACCAACCAATTCAAAAACAACCTCAACAATGAAAAACACCAACAAATTCAACAACAACCTCAATATTGAAAGACATCAACAAATTCAAGAACAACCTCAACATTCAAAGTTACCAACAAATTCAACAAAATCAACATTTAAAAACACCAACAAATTCAACAACAACCTCAACATTGAAAGACACCAACAACTTCAACAACGATCTCCACATTGAAAAAAAAACACAAATTCAAAAAGCTCAACTTTCAAAAGTACAATAAATGTTCCAAAAATAACATTGATAACAGCAAAAAATTCAACAACAACCTCAACATTGAAAAGCACCAACAAATTCGACTACAAAATCAACAACGAAAAACACCAACAAATTCAACTACAACCTCCACGTTGAAAAGCAGCAACAAATTCAACAACAACCTCAACATTGAAAAACACCAACAAATTCAACAACAACCTCAATATTGAAAATCACCAACAAATTCAACAAGCTCAACATTGAAAAACACCAACAAATTGAACAACCTCAACATTGAAAAACACCAAAAAATTCAACAACAACCTTAACTTTTAGAAATACAAACAAGTTCAACAAAAATCATTGATAACACCAACAATTTCAACAACAACCTCAACAATGAATAACACTAACAAATTGAGCAACAACCTCAACATTGAAAAACAACAACAAATTCAACAACAACCTCAACATGGAAAAACACCAAAATTTCAACCACCGCAACATTGAAAAATACCAACAAATTTAACAACAACCTCAACTTTTAAAAGAAGAGAAAAAGTTCAAAAAAAAATTGATATCATCAACAAATTCAACAACAACGTCAACAATGAAAAACAGCAACAAATTCAACAACAACCTCAATATTGAAAGACATCAACAAATTCAATAACAACCTCAACATTCAAAATCTCCAACAAATTCTACAACATCAATATTACAAAACAAACACAAATTCAACAACAACCTCAACATTGAAAAACGCCAACAAATTCAACAACAACCTCAATATTGAAAATCACCAACAAATTCAACAACAACCTCAACATTGAAAAACACCAGCAAATTCAACAACAACCTCAACTTATAAAAGGAGAGAAAATTTTCAAAAAAAACATTGATAACACCAACAAATTCAAAAACCTCAACATTGAAAAAGGCCAACATATTCAACAACAACCTCAATATTGAAAGTCACCTACAAATTCAACAACAATATCAACATTGAAAAACACCAACAAATTCAACAACAACCTCAATATTGAAAGACACCAACAAATTCAACAACAACCTCAACATTGAAAAACACAGACAAATTCAACAAAAATCTCAACATTGAAAAAAACCTACAAATTCAACAAAAAGCTTAACTTTCAAAAAAAAATAAATGTTCAAAAAATAACATTGATAACAAATACAATTTCAACAACAACCTCAACATTGAAAAACACTAACTAATTCAACTACAACCTCAACAATGAAAAACACCAACAAATTCAACAACAACCTCAACATTCAAAAATACCAACCAATTCAACAACAACCTCAATATTGAAAGACAGCATCAAATTCAACTACAGCCTCAACATTGAAAAACACCAACATATTCAACAACAACCTCAACTTTAAAAGAAGAGAAAAAGTTCAAAAAAAACATTGATAATGTCAACAACTTCAACAACAACTTCAACATTGAAAAACGCCAACAAATTCAACAACATCCTCAATATTGAAAGTCACCAAGAAATTCAACAACAACATGAACATTTAAAAACACCAGCAAATTCAACAACAACCTCAATATTGAAAGACACCAAAAAATTCAACAACAACCTCAACACTGAAAATCACCCAACAAATTCAACAACATCTTCAACATTGAAAAAACCAACAAATTGAACTACAACCTCAACTATGAAAAACACCAAAAAATTCAACAAAAACCGCAAAATTGAAAAACACCAACAAATTCAAACAACAACCTGAACATGGAAAAACACCAACGACTTCAAACACCTCAACAATGAAAAACACCAGAAAAATCAATAACCGCAACATTGAAAAATACAAAAAAGTTCAAAAAATAACATTGATAACACCAACAAATTCAACAGCAAACTCAAACATGAAAATTAACATCAAATTCAACAACAACATCAACATTGAAAAGCACCAACAAATTCAACAACTACCTCAACATTGAAAAGACCAACAAATTTAACAACAAGCACAACGTTGAAAAACACCAACAAATTCAACAAAAACCTCAACAATGAAAATCACCAACAAATTCAACAACAACCTCAACATTGAAAAACACCAACAAATTCAACAACAAACTCGACATTGAAAAAAATCAAGAAATTCAACAACAATCTCAACTTTCAAAAATACAAATTGTTTTAAAAAATAACATTGCTAACACGAACAAATTCAACAAAAACCTCAATATTGAAAATCACCAACAAATTCAACAAAATCAACATTTAAAAAGACCAACAATTTCAACAACAACCGCAACATTGAAAAACTTCAACAACGATCTCCAAATTGAAACAAACCCACAAATTCAACAACAAGCTCAACTTTCAAAAGTACAATAAATGTTTAAAAAAATAACATTGATAACAGCAACAAATTCGACTACAAACTCAACAATGAAAAACACCAACAAATTCAACTACAACCTCAACATTGAAAAGCAGCAACAAATTCAACAACAACCTCAACATTTAAAAGAAGAGAAAAGTTCAAAAATACATTGATAACACCAACAAATTCAACAACAACCTCAATATTGAAATTCACCAACAAATTCAACAACAACATTGAAAAACACAAGCAAATTCAATAACAAGCTCAATATTGAAAGACACCAACAAATTCAACAACAAACTCAACATTGAAAATCACCCAACAAATTCAATAACTTCAATATTGAAAAACACCAACAAATTCATCAACAACCTGAACATTGAAAAACGCCAATAAATTCAACAACAACCTGAATATTGAAAATCACCAACAAATTCAACAAGAACTTCAACAATGAAAAAAACCAACAAATTCAACTACAACCTCAACAATAAAAAACACCAACAAATTCAACAACAACCTCAACATTGAAAAACACCAATAAATTCAACAACAACCTCAACATTGAAAAACACCGACAAATTCAACAAAAATCTCAACATTGAAAAAAACCAACAAATTCAACAAAAAGCTCAACTTTCAAAAATACAATAAATGTTCAAAAAATAACATTGATAACAGCAACAAATTGAACTACAACCTCAATATTGCAAAAACACCAACAAATTCAACAACAACCTCAACATTCAAAAATACCAACCAATTCAACAACAACCTCAACAATGAAAAACACCAACAAATTCAACAACAACCTCAATATTGAAAAACATCAACAAATTCAAGAACAACCTCAACATTCAAAGTTACCAACAAATTCAACAACATCCATATTGAAAATCACCAACAAATTCAACAACAACCTCAACTTTAAAATAAGAGAAAAAGTTAAAAAAATACCATTGATAAAATCAACAACTTCAACAACAACCTCAACATTGAAAAAGGCCAACAAATTCAACAGCAACCTCATAATTGAAAGTCACCAACAAATTCAACAACAACATCAACATTGAAAAACACCAGCAAATTCAACAGCAACCTCAATATTGAAAGACACCAACAAATTCAACAACAACCTCAACGTTGAAAATCACACAACAAATTCAACAACAACCGCAACATTGAAAAAGACCAACAAATTCAACAACAACCTCAACATTGAAAAACACCAACAAATTCAACAACGATCTCCACATTGAAAAATACCCACAAATTCAACAACAAGCTCAACTTTCAAAAGTACAATAAATGTTCAAAAAATAACATTGCTAACAGCAACAAATTCAACAACAACCTCAACATTGTAAAACACCAACAAATTCAACTACAACCTCAACAATGAAAAACACCAACAAATTCAACAACCTCAACATTCAAAAATACCAACCAATTCAACAACAACCTCAACAATGAAAAACACCAATAAATTCAACAACAACCTTAACATTGAAAAAATACAACAAATTGAACAACCTCAACATTGAAAAACACCAACAAATTCAGCAACAACCTTAACTTTTAAAAATACAAACAAATTCAACTACAACCTCAACAATAAAAAACACCAACAAATTCAACAACAACCTCAACATTGAAAAACAGCAACAACTTCAGCGACCTCAACAATGAAAAACACCAGAAATATAAACAACCGCAACATTGAAAAATACAAAAAAGTTCAATAAATAAAGTTGATAACACCAACAAATTCAACAACAACCTCAACGTTGAAAAATACAAAAATGTTCAAAAAATAACATTGATAACATCAACAAATTCAACATGAAACTCAATATTGAAAATTAACAACAGATTCAACAACAACCTCAACATTGAAAATCACCAACAAATTCAACAACGATCTCCACATTGAAAAAAAGCCTCAAATTCAACAACAAGCTCAACTTTCAAATGTACAATAAATGTTCATAAAATAACATTGATAACAGCAATAAATTCTACAACAACCTCAACAATGTAAAACACCAACAAATTTGACTACAACCTCAACAATGAAAAGCAGCAACAAATTCAACATCAACCTCAACATTTAAAAGAAGAGAAAAAGTTCAAAAAATAACATTGATAACATCAACAAATTCAACATGAGTCTCAATATTGAAAATTAACAACAAATTTAACAACAACCTCAACATTGAAAATCACCTACAAATTCAACAACAACCTCAACAATGAAAAAAACCAACAAATTCAACAACAATCTCAACTTTCAAAAATTCAAAAAGTTCAAAAAATAACATTGCTAACACCAACGAATTCAACAACAACCTCAGTATTGAAAATCACCAACAAATTCAACAAAATCAACATTGTAAAACACCAACAAATTCAACAACAACCTCAACATTGAAAAACACCAATAAATTCAACAACAACCTCAACATTGAAAAACACCGACAAATTCAACAAAAATCTCAACATTGAAAAAAACCAACAAATTCAACAAAAAGCTCAACTTTCAAAAATACAATAAATGTTCAAAAAATAACATTGATAACAGCAACAAATTGATCTACAACCTCAATATTGCAAAAACACCAACAAATTCAACAACAACCTCAACATTCAAAAATACCAACCAATTCAACAACAACCTCAACAATGAAAAACACCAACAAATTCAACAACAACCTCAATATTGAAAAACATCAACAAATTCAAGAACAACCTCAACATTCAAAGTTACCAACAAATTCAACAACATCCATATAGAAAATCACCAACAAATTCAACAACAACCTCAACATTGAAAACACCAGCAAATTCAACAACAACCTCAACATTGAAAAACACCAACAAATTCAACAACAACCTCAACTTTAAAAGAAGAGAAAAAGTTAAAAATAAAACATTGATAAAATCAACAACTTCAACAACAACCTCAACATTGAAAAAGGCCAACAAATTCAACAACAACCTCATAATTGAAAGTCACCAACAAATTCAACAACAACATCAACATTGAAAAACACCGACAAATTCAACAAAAATCTCAACATTGAAAAAAACCAACAAATTCAACAAAAAGCTCAACTTTCAAAAATACAATAAATGTTCAAAAAATAACATTGATAACAGCAACAAATTGAACTACAACCTCAATATTGCAAAAACACCAACAAATTCAACAACAACCTCAACATTCAAAAATACCAACCAATTCAACAACAACCTCAACAATGAAAAACACCAACAAATTCAACAACAACCTCAATATTGAAAAACATCAACAAATTCAAGAACAACCTCAACATTCAAAGTTACCAACAAATTCAACAACATCCATATAGAAAATCACCAACAAATTCAACAACAACCTCAACATTGAAAAACACCAGCAAATTCAACAACAACCTCAACATTGAAAAACACCAACAAATTCAACAACAACCTCAACTTTAAAAGAAGAGAAAAAGTTAAAAATAAAACATTGATAAAATCAACAACTTCAACAACAACCTCAACATTGAAAAAGGCCAACAAATTCAACAACAACCTCATAATTGAAAGTCACCAACAAATTCAACAACAACATCAACATTGAAAAACACCAGCAAATTCAACAGCAACCTCAATATTGAAAGACACCAACAAATTCAACAACAACCTCAACGTTGAAAATCACACAACAAATTCAACAACAACCGCAACATTGAAAAAGACCAACAAATTCAACAACAACCTCAACATTGAAAAACACCAACAAATTCAACAACGATCTCCACATTGAAAAATACCCACAAATTCAACAACAAGCTCAACTTTCAAAAGTACAATAAATGATCAAAAAATAACATTGCTAACAGCAACAAATTCAACAACAACCTCAACATTGTAAAACACCAACAAATTCAACTACAACCTCAACAATGAAAAACACCAACAAATTCAACAACAACCTCAACATTCAAAAATACCAACCAATTCAACAACAACCTCAACAATGAAAAACACCAATAAATTCAACAACAACCTTAACATTGAAAAAATACAACAAATTGAACAACCTCAACATTGAAAAACACCAACAAATTCAGCAACAACCTTAACTTTTAAAAATACAAACAAATTCAACAACAACATCAACATTGAAAAACACCAACAAATTGAACAACCTCAACATTGAAAAACACCAACAAATTCAACAACAACCAAAACTTTTTAAAAAAAACAAGTTCAACAAATAACATTGATCACATCAACAAATTCAACAAAAACCTCAACAATGAAAATCACCAACAATTTCCACAACAATCTCAACATTGAAAAACAGCAACAAATTCAACAATAACATCAACATTGAAAAACACCAACAAATTGAACAACCTCAACATGGAAAAATACTAAAAAGTTCAAAAAATATGATTGATAACACCAACAAATTCAACAACTACCACAACATTGAAAACTACAACGAATTTCAAAAAATAACATTGATAACACCAACAAATTCAACAACAAACTCAATATCGAAAATCAACAACAGATTCAACAACAACCTCAACATGGAAAAACACCAACAAATTCAACAAAAAACTCAACATTGAATAAAACCTACAAATTCAACAACAAGCTCAATGTGGAAAAACACCAACAAATTCAACAACAACCTCAACTTTTAAAATAAGAGAAAAAGTTCAAAAAAAAATTGATAACACCAACAAATTCGACAACAACATCAACAATGAAAAACAACAACAAATTCAACAACAACCTCAATATTGAAGGACACCAACAAATTCAACAACAACCTCAACATTCAAAATCACCAATAAATTCAACAACATCAATATTGAAAATCACCAACAAATTCAACAACAACCTCATCATTGAAAAAGGCCAACAAATTCAACAACAACCTCAATATTGAAAGTCACCAACAAATTCAACAACAACCTCAACATTAAAAAACACAAACAAATTCAACAACAACCTCAACTTTTAAAAGAAGAGAAAAAGATCAAAAAAAACATTGATAACACCAACAAATTCAACAACAACCTCAACATGTTAAAACGCCAACAAATGCAACAACAATCTCTATATTGAATGTCACCAACAAATTCAACAACAACCTCAACATTGCAAAACACCAACAAATTGAACAACAACCTCAACATTGAAAAACACCAACAATTCAACAACATCCTCAACTTTTAAAAGAAGAGAAAAATTCAAATAAAACATTGATAACACAAACAAATTCAACAACAACCTCAACATTGAACAACGCCAACAATTTCGACCAGAACCTCAATATTGAAAATCATCAACAAATTCAACAACAACCTCAACAATGAAAAAAACCAACAAATTCAACTACAACCTCAACAATGAAAAACACCAAAAAATTCAACAACAACCGCAACAATGAAAAACACCCACAAATTCAACAACAACCTGAACATTGAACAACGCCAACAAATTCGACCAGAACCTCAATATTGAAAATCACCAACAAATTCAACTACAACCTCAACAATGAAAACACCAAAAAATTCAACAACAACCGCAACATTGAAAAACACCCACAAATTCAACAACAACCTCAACATTGAAAAACACCAACAACTTAAACAACCTCAACAATGAAAAACACGAAAAAATTAAACAACCACAACAATGAAAAATACCACCAAATTCAACAACAACCTTAACTTTGAATAATACAAAAATGTTCGAAAAATAACATTGATAACACCAACAAATTCAACGACAAACTCGATATTGAAAATCAACAACAAATTCAACAACAACCTCAACATTGAAAACATGCAACAAATTCAACAACAAGCTCAACATTGAAAAACACCAACAAATTCAGCAACAGCCTCAACTTTTAAAAGAAGAGAAAAAGTTCAAAAACGTACATTGATAAAACCAGCAAATTCAACAACAACCTCAATATTGAAAATCACCAACAAATTGAACAACCTCAACATTGAAAAACACCAACAAATTCTACAACACCCTTAACTTTTAAAAAAAACAGGTTCAACAAAAAACATTGATAACACCAACAAATCCAACAACAACCTCAACAGTAAAAAACACCAACAAATTCAACAACAACCTCAACATTGAAACACACCAACAACTTCAACAAACTCAACAATGAAAGACACAGAGAAATTCTAAAACCGCAACAATGAAAAATACCAACAAATTCAACAACAACTTTTAAAAGAAGAGAAATAGTTTAAAAAAAACATTGATAACACCAACAAATTCAACAACAACCTCAACAATGAAAAACACCAAACAATTAAACAACCAAAACAATGAAAAATACCAACAAATTCAACAACAACCTTAACTTTTAAAAGAAGAGAAAAAGTTCAAAAAAAACATTGATAACACCAACCATTTCAACTACAACCTCAACAATGAAAAATACAAAAAAGTTCGTAAAATAACATTGATAACACCAACAAATTCAACAACAACCTCAACATTGAAAAATAAAAAAAAGTTCAAAAAATAACAATGATAACACCAACAAATTCAACAACAAACTCGATATTGAAAATCAACAACAAATTCAACAACTACCTCATCGTTGAAAAATACAAAGAATTTCAAAAAATAACATTTATAACACCAACAATTTCAACAAACTCTATATTGAAAATCAACAACAGATTCAAAAACAACCTCAACATGGAAAAACACCAACAATTACAACAAAAAACTCAATATTGAAAAACACCAACAAATTCAACAATAACCTCAACTTTTAAAAGAAGAGAAAAAGTTCAAAAAAAAATTGATAACACCAACAAATTCGAAAACAACCTCAATTATGAAAAAGACCAACAATTTCAACAACAACCTCAATATTGAAGGACACCAACAAATTCAACAACAACCTCAACATTCAAAATCACCAACAAATTCAACAACATCAATATTGAAATTCACCAACAAATTCAAAAACAACCTCATCATTGAAAAACGTCAACAAATTCAACAACAACCTCAACATTGAACAATGCCAACAGATTCGACCAGAACCTCAATATTGAAAATCACCAACAAATTCAACAACAACCTCTACAATGAAAACACCAAAAAATTCAACAACAACCGCAACATTGAAAAACACCCACAAATTCAAAAACAACCTCATCATTGAAAAACGTCAACAAATTCAATAACAACCTCAATATTGAAAGTCACCAACAAATTCAACAACAACCTCAACATTAAAAAACACAAACAAATTCAACAACAACCTCAACTTTTAAAAGAAGAGAAAAAGATCAAAAAAAACATTGATAACACCAACAAATTCAACAACAACCTCAACATTGCAAAACATCAACAAATGGAACAACAACCTCAACATTGAAAAACACCAACAAATTCAACAACAACCTCAACTTTTAAAAGAAGAGAAAAACTTCAAATAAAACATTGATAACACAAACAAATTCAACAACAACGTCAACATTGAACAACGCCAACAAATTCGACCAGAACCTCAATATTGAAAATCACCAACAAATTCAACAACAACCTCAACAATGAAAAAAACTAACAAATTCAACTACAACCTCAACAATGAAAAACACCAAAAAATTCAAAAACAACCGCAACATTGAAAAACACCCACAAATTCAACAACAACCTCAACATTGAACAACGCCAACAGATTCGACCAGAACCTCAATATTGAAAATCACCAACAAATTCAACAACAACCTCTACAATGAAAACACCAAAAAATTCAACAACAACCGCAACATTGAAAAACACCCACAAATTCAACAACAATCTCAACATTGAAAAACACCAACAACTTAAACAACCTCAACAATGAAAAACACCAAACAATTAAACAAACACAACAATGAAAAAAACCAACAAATTCAACAACAACCTTAACTTTTAAAAGAAGATAAAAAGTTCAAAAAAAACAATGATAACACCAACAATTTCAACAACAACCTCAACATTGAAAAATACAAAAAAGTTCGAAAAATAACATTGATAACACCAACAAATTCAACAGCAAACTCAATGTTGAAAATCAACAACAAATTCAACAACAACCTCAACTTTTAAAAGAAGAGAAAAAGTTCATTAAAAACATTGATAACACTAACAAATTCAAAAACCTCAACAATGAAAAACAACAACAAATTCAACAACAACCTCAACATTGAAAAAAAACAAAAAATTCAACACCAAGCTCAACTTTCAAAAATTCAATAAATTTTCAAAAAATAACATTGATAACATCATCAAATTCAACAACAACTTCAACGTTGAAAAACACCAACAAATTCAACTAGAACCTCAACAATGAAAAACACCAACAAATTCAACAACAAACTTAAAATTGAAAAACACCAACACATTCATCAACAACCTCAATATTGAAAAACACCAACAAATTCAACAACAACCTTAACTTTTAAAAATACAAACAAGTTCAACAAAAAACATTCGTAACACCAACAAATTCAACAACAACCTCAACATTGAAAAACACCAACAACTTCAACAATCTCTACATTGAAAATAACCAACAAATTAAACAACAACCTCAACAATGAAAAACACCAAAAAATTCATCAACAACTTAACATTGAAAAACACCAACAAATTCAACAACAACCTTAATTTTAAAAATACAAACAAGTTCAACAAAAACCTGAACAATGAAAAACATCAACATTCAACAACAAACTCAACACTGAAAAGCAGTAAGAAATTCAACAACAACCTGAACATTTAAAAACACCAACAAATACAACAACATCAATATTGAAAATCGTGAACAAATTCAACAACAACGTCAACATTTAAAAATACAAAAATGTTCAAAAAATAACATAGATAACACCAACAAATTTAGCATCAAACTCAAAATTGAAAAACAACATCAAATTTAACAACAACCTCAACAATGAAAACACAAACAAATTCAACAACAACCTCAACAATGAACAGCCCCAAAAAATTCAACAACAAGCTCAACTTTCAAAAATACAATAAATTTTCAAAAAATAACACCGATAACATCAACAAATTCAACAAAATCTTCAACGTTGAAAAACACCAACAAATTCAACAACAACCTCAATATTGAAAGACACCAACAAATTCAACAACAACCTCAACATTGAAAAACGCCAACAAATTCAACAACAACCTTAACTTCTAAAAATACAAACAAGTTCAACAAAAAACATTGTTAACACCAACAAATTCAACAACAACCTCAACAATGAAAAACACCAACAAATTCAACAACAACCTCAACATTGAAAAATACCATCAACTTAAAAAATCTCTAAATTAAAAAACACCAACAAATTCAGCAACAACCTCAACAATGAAAAACACCAAAAAATTCAACAACAACCTCAACATTGAAAAACACCAACAATTTCAACAACAACCTTAATTTTAAAAATACAAACAAGTTCAACAAAAAACATTGATAACATCAACAAATTCAACAAAAACCTCAACAATGAAAAACATCAACATTCAACAACAAACTCAACATTGAAAAATAGCAACAAAGTCAACAACAACCTCAACAATGCAAAACACCAACAAATTCAACAACAACCTCAACATTGAAAAATACCAACAAATTCAACAACAACCTCAACATTGAAAAATACAAAAATGTTCAAAAAATAACATTGATAAAACCAACAAATTCAAAAGCAATCTCAATATTGAAAATCACCAGCAAATTCAAAAACAACCTCAACATTGAAAAACATCACCAAATTCAACAATAACAACAATTTTGAAACACACCAAGAGTTTCAGCAACGACCTCAACATTGAAAATCAGCGAAAAATTTAAAAACAATCTCAACATTGAACAACGCCAACAAATTCAACAACAACCTCAATATTGAAAAACACCAACAAATTCAACAACAACCTCAATATTGAAAGACACCAACAAATTCAACAACAACCTCAACATTGAAAAACGGCAACAAATTCAACAACAACCTCAACATTGAAAAACGGCAACAAATTCAACAACAACCTCAATATTGAAAGACACCAACAAATTCAACAACAACCTCAATATTGAAAATCACCAACAAATTCAACAACAACCTCAATATTGAAAAACACCAACGAATTCAACAACAAGCTCAACATTGAATAATACCAAAAAATTCAACAACAACCTCAACATTGGAAAATACAGAAACGTTCAAAAAATAACATTGATAACACCAACAAATTCAACAACATCCTCAATATTGAACGATACCAACAAGTTCAACAATGACCTCAACATTGAAAATCAGCAACAAATTCAACAACAATCTCAACATTGAAAAATGCCAACAAATTCAACAACAACCTCAAATTTAAAAGAATAGAAAAAGTTCAAAAAAAACATTGATAACACCAACAAACTCAACAACAACCTCAACGTTGAAAAATACAAAAATGTTCGAAAAATAACATAGATAACACCAACAAATTCAGCAACAAACTCAATACTGAAAAACAACATCAAATTTAACAACAACCTCAACAATGAAAACACCAACAAATTCAACAACAACCTCAAATTTAAAAGAATAGAAAAAGTTCAAAAAAAACATTGATAACACCAACAAACTCAACAACAACCTCAACGTTGTAAAATACAAAAATGTTCTAAAAATAACATAGATAAAACCAACAAATTCAGCAACAAACTCAATACTGAAAAACAACATCAAATTTAACAACAACCTCAACAATGAAAACACCAACAAATTCAACAAAAACCTCACCATTGAAAAACACAAACAAATTCAACAACAACCTCAACAATGAAAAACAACCAAAAAATTCAAAATCAAACTCAACGTTTAAACGTACAAAAAATTAAAACAAAATAAATATTGATAACACCAACAAATTCAACAACAACCTCAACAATGAAAAACACCCAGAAATTCAACAACAACCTCAACAATGAAAAACACCAAGAAATTCAACAACAACCTGAACATTGAAAAACACCAACAAATTCAACAACAACCTCATAATTGAAAAGCAGCAACAAATTCAACAACAACCTCAACAATGAAAAACACCAACAAAGTCAACAACAACCTCAACATTGAAAAATACCAACAAATAAAACAACAACCTCAACATTGAAACGTACAATAAAGTTCAATAAATAACATTGATAACACCAACAAATTGAACAACAACCTCAATATTGAAAATCACCAACAAATTCACCAACAAGCTCAACATTGAAAAACACCATCAAATTTACCAACAACCTCAATATTGAAAGACACTAACAATTTCAACAACAAACTCAACATTGAAAATCAGCAAAAAATTCAAACAACCTCAACATTGAACAAGGCCAACAAATTCAACAACAAGCTCAATTTTGAAAATCACCAGGAAATTCAAAAAGAACCTCAACATTGAAAAACAGCAACAAATTCAACAACAAACTCAATATTGAAAGACGCCAACAAATTCAACAACAACCTCAACATTGAAAACCACCAACCAATTCAACAACATCAATATCGAAAATCATCAACAAATTCAACAACAAACTCAGCATTGAAAAACGCCGACAAATTCAACAACAACCTCAATATTGAAAATCACCAACAAATTCAACAACAACCTCAGCATTGAAAAACACCAACAAATTCAACAACAACCTCAACATTGAAAAATACTGAAAAGTTAAAAAAATAACATTGATAATAACAACAAATTCAACAACATCCTCAATATTGAAAGAGAACAAGTTCAACAACGAACTAAACATTGCAAATCAGCAACAAATTCGAGAAAAATCTCAACATTGAAAAACGCCAACAAATTCAACAACAACCTCAATTTTGAAAATCACCAACAAATTCAAGAACAACCACAATATTGAAAGACACCAACAAATTCAACAACAACCTCAAGATTGAAAAACACCAACAAATTCAACAACAACCTTAACTTTTTAAAATACAAACAAGTTCAATAAAAAAACATTGATAACACCTACAAATTCAACATCAACCTCATCAATGAAAAGCACCAACAAATTCAACAACAACCTCAACATTGAAAAACACCAACAAATTCAACAACAATCTCAACATTGAAAAATGCCAACAAATTCAACAACAACCTGAAATTTAAAGGAATAGAAAAAGTTCAAAAAAAACATTGATAACACCAACAAACTCAACAACAACCTCAACGTTGAAAAATACAAAAATGTTCGAAAAATAACATAGATAACACCAACAAATTCAGCAACAAACTCAATACTGAAAAACAACATCAAATTTAACAACAACCTCAACAATGAAAACACCAACAAATTCAACAACAACCTCAAATTTAAAAGAATAGAAAAAGTTCAAAAAAAACATTGATAACACCAACAAACTCAACAACAACCTCAACGTTGTAAAATACAAAAATGTTCTAAAAATAACATAGATAAAACCAACAAATTCAGCAACAAACTCAATACTGAAAAACAACATCAAATTCAACAACAACCTCAACAATGAAAAACACCAACAAATTCAACAACAACCTCATAATTGAAAAGCAGCAACAAATTCAACAACAACCTCAACAATGAAAAACACCAACAAAGTCAACAACAACCTCAACATTGAAAAATACCAACAAATAAAACAACAACCTCAACATTGAAACGTACAATAAAGTTCAATAAATAACATTGATAACACCAACAAATTGAACAACAACCTCAATATTGAAAATCACCAACAAATTCACCAACAACCTCAACATTGAAAAACACCATCAAATTTAACAACAACCTCAATATTGAAAGACACTAACAATTTCAACAACAAACTCAACATTGAAAATCAGCAAAAAATTCAAACAACCTCAACATTGAACAAGGCCAACAAATTCAACAACAAGCTCAATTTTGAAAATCACCAGGAAATTCAAAAACAACCTCAACATTGAAAAACAGCAACACATTCAACAACAAACTCAATATTGAAAGACACCAACAAATTCAACAACAACCTCAACATTGAAAACCACCAACCAATTCAACAACATCAATATCGAAAATCATCAACAAATTCAACAACAAACTCAGCATTGAAAAACGCCGACAAATTCAACAACAACCTCAATATTGAAAATCACCAAGAAATTCAACAACAACCTCAACATTGAAAAATATCAACAAATTCAACAACAACCTCAACATTGAAATATACTGAAAAGTTAAAAAAATAACATTGATAACACCAACAAATTCAACAACATCCTCAATATTGAATGGCACCAAAAAGTTCAACAACGACCTCAACATTGAAAATCAGCAACAAATTCAACAACAATCTCAACATTGAAAAACGCCAACAAATTCAACGACAACCTCAATTTTGAAAATCTCCAACAAATTCAACAACAATCTCAACATTGAAAAACACCAACAAATTCAACATCAACCTCAATATTGAAAGACACCAACAAATTCAACAACAACCTCAAGATTGAAAAACACCAACAAATTCAACAACAACCTTAACTTTTAAAAATACAAAAAAGTTCAATAAAAAAACATTGATAACACCAACAAATTCAACATCAACCTCATCAATGAAAAGCACCAACAAATTCAACAACAACCTCAGCATTGAAAAACACCAACAAATTCAACAACAACCTCAACATTGAAAAATACCAACAAATTCATCAATAACCTCAACATTGAAAAATACAGAAAAGTTCAAAAAATAACATTGATAACACCAACAAATGCAACAACATTCTCAATATTGATAGGCACCAAAAAGTTCAACAACGTCCTCAACATTGAAAATCAGCAACCATTTCAACAACAATCTCAACATTGAAAAACACTAACAAGTTCAACAACAACCTCAACATTGAAAAACACCAACAAATTCAAAAACAACCTCAACTTTTAAAAGAAGAGAAAAAGTTCAAAAAAAACATTGATAACTCAAACAAATTCAACAACAACCTCAACAATGAAAAACACCAACAAATTCAACAATAACCTCAACGTTGAAAAATACCAACAAATTCAACAACAACCTCAACATTGAAAAATACAGAACAGTTCAAAAAATAACATTGATAATAACAACAAATTCAACAACATCCTCAATATTGAAAGAGAACAAGTTCAACAACGAACTAAACATTGCAAATCAGCAACAAATTCGAGAAAAATCTCAACATTGAAAAACGCCAACAAATTCAACAACAACCTCAATTTTGAAAATCACCAACAAATTCAAGAACAACCACAATATTGAAAGACACCAACAAATTCAACAACAACCTCAAGATTGAAAAACACCAACAAATTCAACAACAACCTTAACTTTTTAAAATACAAACAAGTTCAATAAAAAAACATTGATAACACCTACAAATTCAACATCAACCTCATCAATGAAAAGCACCAACAAATTCAACAACAACCTCAACATTGAAAAACACCAACAAATTCAACAACAAACTCAATATTGAAAGACACCAACAAATTCAACAACAACCTCAACATTGAAAATCAGCGAAAAATTCAAAACAATCTCAACATTGAAAAACACCATCAAATTCAACAACAACCTCAATTTTGAAAAACACCTAAAAATTCAACAACAACCTCAATATTAAAAGACAACAATAAATTCAACATCAACCTCAACATTGAAAATCACCAAACAAATTCAACAACAACCTCAATATTGAAAATCATCAACAAATTCAACAACAACCTCAACATTGAAAAACGCCAACAAATTCAACAACAACCTCAATATTGAAAATCTCCAACAAATTCAACAACAACCTCAACATTGAAAAACGACAACAAATTCAACAACAACCTCAATTTTGAAAATCACCAACAAATTCAACAGCAACCTCAACATTGAAAAACACAAACAAATTCAACAACAACCTCAACTTTTAAAAGAAGAGAAGAAGTTCAAAAAAACATTGATAACACCAACAAATTCAACAACAACCTCAACATTGAAAATCACAAACAAATTCAACAACTTCAATATTGAAATTCACCAACAAATTCAACAACAACCTCAACATTGAAAAACGTCAACAAATTAAACAGGAACCTCCAATTTTAAAAGAAGATAAAAAGTTCAAAAAAAAATTGATAACACCAAGAAATTCAACCACAACCTCAACTTTAAAAATACAAAAAAGTTCGAAAAATTACATTGATAACATCAACAGATTCAACAATAACCTCAACATTGAAAAACACAAAAAATTCAAAAAATAACATTGATAACACCAACAAATTCAACAACAACCTCAACATTGAAAATCACCAACAAATTCAACAACAACCTCAACATTGAAAAGCAGCAACAAATTCAACAACAACCTCAACAATGAAAAACACCAACAAATTCAACAAGAACCTCAACTTTTAAAAGAAGAGAAAAAGTTCAAAAAAACATTGATAACTCCATCAAATTCAACAACAACCTCAACAAAGAAAAACACCAACAAATTCAACAACAACCTCAATATTGAATAATACAGAACAGTTCAAAAAATAACATTGATAATAACAACAAATTCAACAACATCCTCAATATTGAAAGAGAACAACAAGTTCAACAACGGCCTAAACATTGCAAATCAGCAACAAATTCAAGAAAAATCTCAACATTGAAAAACGCCAACAAATTCAACAACAACCTCAATTTTGAAAAACACCAACAAATTCAAGAACAACCTCAACATTGAAAAACACCAACAAATTCAACAACAACCTCAATATTGAAAGACACCAACAAATTCAGCAACAACCTCAAGATTGAAAGACACCAACAAATTCAACAACCACCATAACTTTTAAAAATATAAACAAGTTCAATAAAAAAACATTGATAACACCAACAAATTCAACATCAACCTCAACAATGAAAAGCACCAACAAATTCAACAAAAATCTCAACATTGAAAAACACCAACAACTTTAACAACCTGAACATTGAAAAGCAGCAACAAATTCAAGAACAACCTCAACATTGTAAAACACCAACAAATTCAACAACAACCTCAACATTGAAAAATACCAACAAATTCAACAACATCCTCAACATTGAAAATTAGCGAAAAATTCAACAACATCCTCAACATTGAAAATCACCAACAAATTCAACAACAACCTCAACATTGAAAAGCAGCAACAAATTCAACAACAACCTCAACAAAGAAAAACACCAACAAATTCAACAACAACCTCAACTTTTAAAAGAAGAGAAAAAGCTCAAAAAATAACATTGATAATAACAACAAATTCAACAACATCCTCAATATTGAAAGAGAACAACAAGTTCAACAACTGCCTAAACATTGCAAATCAGCAACAAATTCAAGAAAAATCTCAACATTGAAAAACGCCAACAAATTCAACAACAACCTCAATTTTGAAAATAACCAACAAATTCAAGAACAACCTCAACATTGAAAAACACCAACAAATTCAACAACAACCTCAATATTGAAAGACACCAACAAATTCAGCAACAACCTCAAGATTGAAAGACACCAACAAACTCAACAACCACCATAACTTTTAAAAATATAAACAAGTTCAATAAAAAAACATTGATAACATCAACAAATTCAACATCAACCTCAACAATGAAAAGCACCAACAAATTCAACAAAAATCTCAACATTGAAAAACACCAACAACATTAACAACCTGAACATTGATAACATCAACAAATTCAACAATAACCTCAACAATAAAAAACACCAACAAATTCATCAACAACCTCAACATTGAAAATTACCAACAAATTCAACAACAACCTCAACATTGAAAAGCAGCAACAAATTCAAGAACAACCTCAACATTGTAAAACACCAACAAATTTAACAACAACCTCAACATTGAAAAATACCAACAAATTCAACAACATCCTCAACATTGAAAATTAGCGAAAAATTCAACAACAATCTCATCATTGAAAAACGCCAACAAATTCAGCAACAACCTCAATATTGAAAGACACCAACAATTTCAACAATGACCTCAACATTGAAAATCAGTGAAAAATTCAACAACAATCTCAACATTGAAAAACGCCAACAAATTCAACAACAACCACAATTTTAAAAAACACCTACAAATTCAACAACAACCTCAATATTAAAAGACAACAACAAATTCAACAACAACCTCAACATTGAAAATCACGAACAAATTCAACAACAACCTCAATATTGAAAATCATCAACAAATTCAACAACAACCTCAACATTGAAAAACGCCAACAAATTCAACAACAACCTCAATGTTGAAAATCACCAACAAATTTGTCAACAACCTCAACATTGAAAATTACCAACAAATTCAACAACAACCTCAATATTGAAAATCATCAACAAATTCAACAACAACCTCAACATTGAAAAACGCCAACAAATTCAACAACAACCACAATATTGAAAATCACCAACAAATTCAACAACAACCTCAACATTGAAAAACGCCAACAAATTCAACAACAACCTCAATATTGAAAAGCATCAACAAATTCAACAACAACCTCAACATTGAAAAACGACAACAAATTCAACAACAACCTCAATTTTGAAAATCACCAACAAATTCAACAGCAACCTCAACATTGAAAAACAGCAACAAATTCAACAACAACCTCAACTTTTAAAAGAAGAGAAAAAGTTCAAAAAATCATTGATAACACCAACAAATTTAACATCAACCTCAACAATGAAAAGCACCAACAAATTCAACAAAAACCTCAACATTGAAAAACACCAACAAGTTTAACAACCTCAACATTGAATATCACCAACAAATTCAATAACCACCTCAACAATGAAAAACACCAAAAAATTCAAGAACAACCTCAACATTGAAAAACACCAACAAATTCTACAACAACCTCAATATTGAAAGACACCAACAAATTCAACTACGACCATAATTTTAAAAATGCAAACAAGTTCAACAAAAAACATTGATAACACGAACAAATTCAACAATAACCTCAACAATAAAAAACACCAACAAATTCATCAACAACCTCAACATTGAAAAGCAGCAACAAATTCAACAACAACCTCAACATTGAAAAGCAGCAACAAATTCAACAACAACCTGAACATTTAAAAATACCCACAAATTCAACAACAACCTCAACATTGAAAATCAGCGAAAAATTCAACAACAATCTCAACATTGAAAAACGCCAACAAATTCAACAACAACCTCAATATTGAAAATCATCAACAAATTCAACAACAACCTCAACATTGAAAAACGCCAACAAATTCAACAACAACCTCAATTTTGATAATCACCAACAAATTCAACAACAACCTCAACATTGAAAAACACCAACAAATTCAACAACAACCTCAACTTTTAAAAGAAGAGAAAAAGTTCAAAAAAACATTGATAACACCAACAAATTCAACAACAAGCTTAACATTGAAAAACGCCAACAAATTCAGCAACAACCACAAATTTTAAAAGAAGATAAAAAGTTCAAAAAAAACATTAATAACACCAAGAAATTCAACAACAGCCTCAACATTGAAAAATACAAAAAAGTTCGAAAAATTACATTGATAACATCAACAGATTCAACAATAAACTCAACATTGAAAAATACGAAAAAGTTCAACAAATAACATTGATAACACCAACAAATTCAACAACCTCAACTTTGAAAATCACCAACAAATTCAACAACAACCTCAACATTGAAAAGCAGCAACAAATTCAACAACAACCTCAACAGTGAAAAACACTAACAAATTCAACAACAACTTCAACATTGAAAAATACCAACAAATTCAACTACAACCTCAACATTGAAAAATACAGAACAGTTCAAAAAATAACATTGATAATAACAACAAATTCAACAACATCCTCAATATTGAAAGAGAACAAGTTCAACAACGAACTAAACATTGCAAATCAGCAACAAATTCGAGAAAAATCTCAACATTGAAAAACGCCAACAAATTCAACAACAACCTCAATTTTGAAAATCACCAACAAATTCAAGAACAACCACAATATTGAAAGACACCAACAAATTCAACAACAACCTCAAGATTGAAAAACACCAACAAATTCAACAACAACCTTAACTTTTTAAAATACAAACAAGTTCAATAAAAAAACATTGATAACACCTACAAATTCAACATCAACCTCATCAATGAAAAGCACCAACAAATTCAACAACAACCTCAACATTGAAAAACACCAACAAATTCAACAACAAACTCAATATTGAAAGACACCAACAAATTCAACAACAACCTCAACATTGAAAATCAGCGAAAAATTCAAAACAATCTCAACATTGAAAAACACCATCAAATTCAACAACAACCTCAATTTTGAAAAACACCTAAAAATTCAACAACAACCTCAATATTAAAAGACAACAATAAATTCAACATCAACCTCAACATTGAAAATCACCAAACAAATTCAACAACAACCTCAATATTGAAAATCATCAACAAATTCAACAACAACCTCAACATTGAAAAACGCCAACAAATTCAACAACAACCTCAATATTGAAAATCTCCAACAAATTCAACAACAACCTCAACATTGAAAAACGACAACAAATTCAACAACAACCTCAATTTTGAAAATCACCAACAAATTCAACAGCAACCTCAACATTGAAAAACACAAACAAATTCAACAACAACCTCAACTTTTAAAAGAAGAGAAGTTCAAAAAAACATTGATAACACCAACAAATTCAACAACAACCTCAACATTGAAAATCACCAACAAATTCAACAACTTCAATATTGAAATTCAC
This sequence comes from Cetorhinus maximus, assembly GCF_964194155.1. Classification (NCBI taxonomy): domain Eukaryota; kingdom Metazoa; phylum Chordata; class Chondrichthyes; order Lamniformes; family Cetorhinidae; genus Cetorhinus; species Cetorhinus maximus. The sequence continues at coordinate 550,411 of NW_027596184.1, read as the reverse complement.
CAACAAATTCAACAACAACCTCAACATTGAAAAACGTCAACAAATTAAACAGGAACCTCCAATTTTAAAAGAAGATAAAAAGTTCAAAAAAAACATTGATAACACCAAGAAATTCAACCACAACCTCAACTTTAAAAATACAAAAAAGTTCGAAAAATTACATTGATAACATCAACAGATTCAACAATAACCTCAACATTGAAAAACACAAAAAATTCAAAAAATAACATTGATAACACCAACAAATTCAACAACAACCTCAACATTGAAAATCACCAACAAATTCAACAACAACCTCAACATTGAAAAGCAGCAACAAATTCAACAACAACCTCAACAATGAAAAACACCAACAAATTCAACAAGAACCTCAACTTTTAAAAGAAGAGAAAAAGTTCAAAAAAACATTGATAACTCCATCAAATTCAACAACAACCTCAACAAAGAAAAACACCAACAAATTCAACAACAACCTCAATATTGAATAATACAGAACAGTTCAAAAAATAACATTGATAATAACAACAAATTCAACAACATCCTCAATATTGAAAGAGAACAACAAGTTCAACAACGGCCTAAACATTGCAAATCAGCAACAAATTCAAGAAAAATCTCAACATTGAAAAACGCCAACAAATTCAACAACAACCTCAATTTTGAAAAACACCAACAAATTCAAGAACAACCTCAACATTGAAAAACACCAACAAATTCAACAACAACCTCAATATTGAAAGACACCAACAAATTCAGCAACAACCTCAAGATTGAAAGACACCAACAAATTCAACAACCACCATAACTTTTAAAAATGTAAACAAGTTCAATAAAAAAACATTGATAACACCAACAAATTCAACATCAACCTCAACAATGAAAAGCACCAACAAATTCAACAAAAATCTCAACATTGAAAAACACCAACAACTTTAACAACCTGAACATTGAAAAGCAGCAACAAATTCAAGAACAACCTCAACATTGTAAAACACCAACAAATTCAACAACAACCTCAACATTGAAAAATACCAACAAATTCAACAACATCCTCAACATTGAAAATTAGCGAAAAATTCAACAACATCCTCAACATTGAAAATCACCAACAAATTCAACAACAACCTCAACATTGAAAAGCAGCAACAAATTCAACAACAACCTCAACAAAGAAAAACACCAACAAATTCAACAACAACCTCAACTTTTAAAAGAAGAGAAAAAGCTCAAAAAATAACATTGATAATAACAACAAATTCAACAACATCCTCAATATTGAAAGAGAACAACAAGTTCAACAACTGCCTAAACATTGCAAATCAGCAACAAATTCAAGAAAAATCTCAACATTGAAAAACGCCAACAAATTCAACAACAACCTCAATTTTGAAAATAACCAACAAATTCAAGAACAACCTCAACATTGAAAAACACCAACAAATTCAACAACAACCTCAATATTGAAAGACACCAACAAATTCAGCAACAACCTCAAGATTGAAAGACACCAACAAACTCAACAACCACCATAACTTTTAAAAATATAAACAAGTTCAATAAAAAAACATTGATAACATCAACAAATTCAACATCAACCTCAACAATGAAAAGCACCAACAAATTCAACAAAAATCTCAACATTGAAAAACACCAACAACATTAACAACCTGAACATTGATAACATCAACAAATTCAACAATAACCTCAACAATAAAAAACACCAACAAATTCATCAACAACCTCAACATTGAAAATTACCAACAAATTCAACAACAACCTCAACATTGAAAAGCAGCAACAAATTCAAGAACAACCTCAACATTGTAAAACACCAACAAATTTAACAACAACCTCAACATTGAAAAATACCAACAAATTCAACAACATCCTCAACATTGAAAATTAGCGAAAAATTCAACAACAATCTCATCATTGAAAAACGCCAACAAATTCAGCAACAACCTCAATATTGAAAGACACCAACAATTTCAACAATGACCTCAACATTGAAAATCAGTGAAAAATTCAACAACAATCTCAACATTGAAAAACGCCAACAAATTCAACAACAACCACAATTTTAAAAAACACCTACAAATTCAACAACAACCTCAATATTAAAAGACAACAACAAATTCAACAACAACCTCAACATTGAAAATCACGAACAAATTCAACAACAACCTCAATATTGAAAATCATCAACAAATTCAACAACAACCTCAACATTGAAAAACGCCAACAAATTCAACAACAACCTCAATATTGAAAATCACCAACAAATTCAACAACAACCTCAACATTGAAAAACGCCAACAAATTCAACAACAACCTCAATATTGAAAAGCATCAACAAATTCAACAACAACCTCAACATTGAAAAACGACAACAAATTCAACAACAACCTCAATTTTGAAAATCACCAACAAATTCAACAGCAACCTCAACATTGAAAAACGACAAGAAATTCAACATCAACCTCAACAATGAAAAGCACAAACAAATTCAACAAAAATCTCAACATTGAAAAACACCAACAACTTTAACAATCTCAACATTGAAAATCACCAACAAATTCAATAAACACCTCAACAATGAAAAATACCAAAAAATTCAAGAGCAACCTCAACATTGAAAAACACCAACAAATTCAACAACAACCTCAATATTGAAAGACACCAACAAATTCAACTACAACCATAATTTTAAAAATACAAACAAGTTCAACAAAAAACATTGATAACACGAACAAATTCAACAATAACCTCAACAATAAAAAACACCAACAAATTCGTCAACAACCTCAACATTGAAAATTACCAACAAATTCAACAACAACCTCAATATTGAAAATCATCAACAAATTCAACAACAACCTCAACATTGAAAAACGCCAACAAATTCAACAACAACCACAATATTGAAAATCACCAACAAATTCAACAACAACCTCAACATTGAAAAACGCCAACAAATTCAACAACAACCTCAATATTGAAAAGCATCAACAAATTCAACAACAACCTCAACATTGAAAAACGACAACAAATTCAACAACAACCTCAATTTTGAAAATCACCAACAAATTCAACAGCAACCTCAACATTGAAAAACAGCAACAAATTCAACAACAACCTCAACTTTTAAAAGAAGAGAAAAAGTTCAAAAAATCATTGATAACACCAACAAATTTAACATCAACCTCAACAATGAAAAGCACCAACAAATTCAACAAAAACCTCAACATTGAAAAACACCAACAAGTTTAACAACCTCAACATTGAAAATCACCAACAAATTCAATAACCACCTCAACAATGAAAAACACCAAAAAATTCAAGAACAACCTCAACATTGAAAAACACCAACAAATTCTACAACAACCTCAATATTGAAAGACACCAACAAATTCAACTACGACCATAATTTTAAAAATGCAAACAAGTTCAACAAAAAACATTGATAACACGAACAAATTCAACAATAACCTCAACAATAAAAAACACCAACAAATTCATCAACAACCTCAACATTGAAAAGCAGCAACAAATTCAACAACAACCTCAACATTGAAAAGCAGCAACAAATTCAACAACAACCTGAACATTTAAAAATACCCACAAATTCAACAACAACCTCAACATTGAAAATCAGCGAAAAATTCAACAACAATCTCAACATTGAAAAACGCCAACAAATTCAACAACAACCTCAATATTGAAAATCATCAACAAATTCAACAACAACTTCAACATTGAAAAACGCCAACAAATTCAACAACAACCTCAATTTTGATAATCACCAACAAATTCAACAACAACCTCAACATTGAAAAACACCAACAAATTCAACAACAACCTCAACTTTTAAAAGAAGAGAAAAAGTTCAAAAAAACATTGATAACACCAACAAATTCAACAACAAGCTTAACATTGAAAAACGCCAACAAATTCAGCAACAACCACAAATTTTAAAAGAAGATAAAAAGTTCAAAAAAAACATTAATAACACCAAGAAATTCAACAACAGCCTCAACATTGAAAAATACAAAAAAGTTCGAAAAATTACATTGATAACATCAACAGATTCAACAATAAACTCAACATTGAAAAATACGAAAAAGTTCAACAAATAACATTGATAACACCAACAAATTCAACAACCTCAACTTTGAAAATCACCAACAAATTCAACAACAACCTCAACATTGAAAAGCAGCAACAAATTCAACAACAACCTCAACAGTGAAAAACACTAACAAATTCAACAACAACTTCAACATTGAAAAATACCAACAAATTCAACAACAACCTCAACATTGAAAAATACAGAACAGTTCAAAAAATAACATTGATAATAACAACAAATTCAACAACATCCTCAATATTGAAAGAGAACAAGTTCAACAACGAACTAAACATTGCAAATCAGCAACAAATTCGAGAAAAATCTCAACATTGAAAAACGCCAACAAATTCAACAACAACCTCAATTTTGAAAATCACCAACAAATTCAAGAACAACCACAATATTGAAAGACACCAACAAATTCAACAACAACCTCAAGATTGAAAAACACCAACAAATTCAACAACAACCTTAACTTTTTAAAATACAAACAAGTTCAATAAAAAAACATTGATAACACCTACAAATTCAACATCAACCTCATCAATGAAAAGCACCAACAAATTCAACAACAACCTCAACATTGAAAAACACCAACAAATTCAACAACAAACTCAATATTGAAAGACACCAACAAATTCAACAACAACCTCAACATTGAAAATCAGCGAAAAATTCAAAACAATCTCAACATTGAAAAACACCATCAAATTCAACAACAACCTCAATTTTGAAAAACACCTAAAAATTCAACAACAACCTCAATATTAAAAGACAACAATAAATTCAACATCAACCTCAACATTGAAAATCACCAAACAAATTCAACAACAACCTCAATATTGAAAATCATCAACAAATTCAACAACAACCTCAACATTGAAAAACGCCAACAAATTCAACAACAACCTCAATATTGAAAATCTCCAACAAATTCAACAACAACCTCAACATTGAAAAACGACAACAAATTCAACAACAACCTCAATTTTGAAAATCACCAACAAATTCAACAGCAACCTCAACATTGAAAAACACAAACAAATTCAACAACAACCTCAACTTTTAAAAGAAGAGAAGAAGTTCAAAAAAACATTGATAACACTAACAAATTCAACAACAACCTCAACATTGAAAATCACCAACAAATTCAACAACTTCAATATTGAAATTCACCAACAAATTCAACAACAACCTCAACATTGAAAAACGTCAACAAATTAAACAGGAACCTCCAATTTTAAAAGAAGATAAAAAGTTCAAAAAAAACATTGATAACACCAAGAAATTCAACCACAACCTCAACTTTAAAAATACAAAAAAGTTCGAAAAATTACATTGATAACATCAACAGATTCAACAATAACCTCAACATTGAAAAACACAAAAAATTCAAAAAATAACATTGATAACACCAACAAATTCAACAACAACCTCAACATTGAAAATCACCAACAAATTCAACAACAACCTCAACATTGAAAAGCAGCAACAAATTCAACAACAACCTCAACAATGAAAAACACCAACAAATTCAACAAGAACCTCAACTTTTAAAAGAAGAGAAAAAGTTCAAAAAAACATTGATAACTCCATCAAATTCAACAACAACCTCAACAAAGAAAAACACCAACAAATTCAACAACAACCTCAATATTGAATAATACAGAACAGTTCAAAAAATAACATTGATAATAACAACAAATTCAACAACATCCTCAATATTGAAAGAGAACAACAAGTTCAACAACGGCCTAAACATTGCAAATCAGCAACAAATTCAAGAAAAATCTCAACATTGAAAAACGCCAACAAATTCAACAACAAGCTCAATTTTGAAAAACACCAACAAATTCAAGAACAACCTCAACATTGAAAAACACCAACAAATTCAACAACAACCTCAATATTGAAAGACACCAACAAATTCAGCAACAACCTCAAGATTGAAAGACACCAACAAATTCAACAACCACCATAACTTTTAAAAATATAAACAAGTTCAATAAAAAAACATTGATAACACCAACAAATTCAACATCAACCTCAACAATGAAAAGCACCAACAAATTCAACAAAAATCTCAACATTGAAAAACACCAACAACTTTAACAACCTGAACATTGAAAAGCAGCAACAAATTCAAGAACAACCTCAACATTGTAAAACACCAACAAATTCAACAACAACCTCAACATTGAAAAATACCAACAAATTCAACAACATCCTCAACATTGAAAATTAGCGAAAAATTCAACAACATCCTCAACATTGAAAATCACCAACAAATTCAACAACAACCTCAACATTGAAAAGCAGCAACAAATTCAACAACAACCTCAACAAAGAAAAACACCAACAAATTCAACAACAACCTCAACTTTTAAAAGAAGAGAAAAAGCTCAAAAAATAACATTGATAATAACAACAAATTCAACAACATCCTCAATATTGAAAGAGAACAACAAGTTCAACAACTGCCTAAACATTGCAAATCAGCAACAAATTCAAGAAAAATCTCAACATTGAAAAACGCCAACAAATTCAACAACAACCTCAATTTTGAAAATAACCAACAAATTCAAGAACAACCTCAACATTGAAAAACACCAACAAATTCAACAACAACCTCAATATTGAAAGACACCAACAAATTCAGCAACAACCTCAAGATTGAAAGACACCAACAAACTCAACAACCACCATAACTTTTAAAAATATAAACAAGTTCAATAAAAAAACATTGATAACATCAACAAATTCAACATCAACCTCAACAATGAAAAGCACCAACAAATTCAACAAAAATCTCAACATTGAAAAACACCAACAACATTAACAACCTGAACATTGATAACATCAACAAACTCAACAATAACCTCAACAATAAAAAACACCAACAAATTCATCAACAACCTCAACATTGAAAATTACCAACAAATTCAACAACAACCTCAACATTGAAAAGCAGCAACAAATTCAAGAACAACCTCAACATTGTAAAACACCAACAAATTTAACAACAACCTCAACATTGAAAAATACCAACAAATTCAACAACATCCTCAACATTGAAAATTAGCGAAAAATTCAACAACAATCTCATCATTGAAAAACGCCAACAAATTCAGCAACAACCTCAATATTGAAAGACACCAACAATTTCAACAATGACCTCAACATTGAAAATCAGTGAAAAATTCAACAACAATCTCAACATTGAAAAACGCCAACAAATTCAACAACAACCACAATTTTAAAAAACACCTACAAATTCAACAACAACCTCAATATTAAAAGACAACAACAAATTCAACAACAACCTCAACATTGAAAATCACGAACAAATTCAACAACAACCTCAATATTGAAAATCATCAACAAATTCAACAACAACCTCAACATTGAAAAACGCCAACAAATTCAACAACAACCTCAATATTGAAAATCACCAACAAATTCAACAACAACCTCAACATTGAAAAACGCCAACAAATTCAACAACAACCTCAATATTGAAAAGCATCAACAAATTCAACAACAACCTCAACATTGAAAAACGACAACAAATTCAACAACAACCTCAATATTGAAAATCACCAACAAATTCAACAACAACCTCAACATTGAAAAACGCCAACAAATTCAACAACAACCTCAATATTGAAAAGCATCAACAAATTCAACAACAACCTCAACATTGAAAAACGACAACAAATTCAACATCAACCTCAACAATGAAAAGCACAAACAAATTCAACAAAAATCTCAACATTGAAAAACACCAACAACTTTAACAATCTCAACATTGAAAATCACCAACAAATTCAATAAACACCTCAACAATGAAAAATACCAAAAAATTCAAGAGCAACCTCAACATTGAAAAACACCAACAAATTCAACAACAACCTCAATATTGAAAGACACCAACAAATTCAACTACAACCATAATTTTAAAAATACAAACAAGTTCAACAAAAAACATTGATAACACGAACAAATTCAACAATAACCTCAACAATAAAAAACACCAACAAATTCGTCAACAACCTCAACATTGAAAATTACCAACAAATTCAACAACAACCTCAATATTGAAAATCATCAACAAATTCAACAACAACCTCAACATTGAAAAACGCCAACAAATTCAACAACAACCACAATATTGAAAATCACCAACAAATTCAACAACAACCTCAACATTGAAAAACGCCAACAAATTCAACAACAACCTCAATATTGAAAAGCATCAACAAATTCAACAACAACCTCAACATTGAAAAACGACAACAAATTCAACAACAACCTCAATTTTGAAAATCACCAACAAATTCAACAGCAACCTCAACATTGAAAAACAGCAACAAATTCAACAACAACCTCAACTTTTAAAAGAAGAGAAAAAGTTCAAAAAATCATTGATAACACCAACAAATTTAACATCAACCTCAACAATGAAAAGCACCAACAAATTCAACAAAAACCTCAACATTGAAAAACACCAACAAGTTTAACAACCTCAACATTGAAAATCACCAACAAATTCAATAACCACCTCAACAATGAAAAACACCAAAAAATTCAAGAACAACCTCAACATTGAAAAACACCAACAAATTCTACAACAACCTCAATATTGAAAGACACCAACAAATTCAACTACGACCATAATTTTAAAAATGCAAACAAGTTCAACAAAAAACATTGATAACACGAACAAATTCAACAATAACCTCAACAATAAAAAACACCAACAAATTCATCAACAACCTCAACATTGAAAAGCAGCAACAAATTCAACAACAACCTCAACATTGAAAAGCAGCAACAAATTCAACAACAACCTGAACATTTAAAAATACCCACAAATTCAACAACAACCTCAACATTGAAAATCAGCGAAAAATTCAACAACAATCTCAACATTGAAAAACGCCAACAAATTCAACAACAACCTCAATATTGAAAATCATCAACAAATTCAACAACAACCTCAACATTGAAAAACGCCAACAAATTCAACAACAACCTCAATTTTGATAATCACCAACAAATTCAACAACAACCTCAACATTGAAAAACACCAACAAATTCAACAACAACCTCAACTTTTAAAAGAAGAGAAAAAGTTCAAAAAAACATTGATAACACCAACAAATTCAACAACAAGCTTAACATTGAAAAACGCCAACAAATTCAGCAACAACCACAAATTTTAAAAGAAGATAAAAAGTTCAAAAAAAACATTAATAACACCAAGAAATTCAACAACAGCCTCAACATTGAAAAATACAAAAAAGTTCGAAAAATTACATTGATAACATCAACAGATTCAACAATAAACTCAACATTGAAAAATACGAAAAAGTTCAACAAATAACATTGATAACACCAACAAATTCAACAACCTCAACTTTGAAAATCACCAACAAATTCAACAACAACCTCAACATTGAAAAGCAGCAACAAATTCAACAACAACCTCAACAGTGAAAAACACTAACAAATTCAACAACAACTTCAACATTGAAAAATACCAACAAATTCAACAACAACCTCAACATTGAAAAATACAGAACAGTTCAAAAAATAACATTGATAATAACAACAAATTCAACAACATCCTCAATATTGAAAGAGAACAAGTTCAACAACGAACTAAACATTGCAAATCAGCAACAAATTCGAGAAAAATCTCAACATTGAAAAACGCCAACAAATTCAACAACAACCTCAATTTTGAAAATCACCAACAAATTCAAGAACAACCACAATATTGAAAGACACCAACAAATTCAACAACAACCTCAAGATTGAAAAACACCAACAAATTCAACAACAACCTTAACTTTTTAAAATACAAACAAGTTCAATAAAAAAACATTGATAACACCTACAAATTCAACATCAACCTCATCAATGAAAAGCACCAACAAATTCAACAACAACCTCAACATTGAAAAACACCAACAAATTCAACAACAAACTCAATATTGAAAGACACCAACAAATTCAACAACAACCTCAACATTGAAAATCAGCGAAAAATTCAAAACAATCTCAACATTGAAAAACACCATCAAATTCAACAACAACCTCAATTTTGAAAAACACCTAAAAATTCAACAACAACCTCAATATTAAAAGACAACAATAAATTCAACATCAACCTCAACATTGAAAATCACCAAACAAATTCAACAACAACCTCAATATTGAAAATCATCAACAAATTCAACAACAACCTCAACATTGAAAAACGCCAACAAATTCAACAACAACCTCAATATTGAAAATCTCCAACAAATTCAACAACAACCTCAACATTGAAAAACGACAACAAATTCAACAACAACCTCAATTTTGAAAATCACCAACAAATTCAACAGCAACCTCAACATTGAAAAACACAAACAAATTCAACAACAACCTCAACTTTTAAAAGAAGAGAAGAAGTTCAAAAAAACATTGATAACACCAACAAATTCAACAACAACCTCAACATTGAAAATCACCAACAAATTCAACAACTTCAATATTGAAATTCACCAACAAATTCAACAACAACCTCAACATTGAAAAACGTCAACAAATTAAACAGGAACCTCCAATTTTAAAAGAAGATAAAAAGTTCAAAAAAAACATTGATAACACCAAGAAATTCAACCACAACCTCAACTTTAAAAATACAAAAAAGTTCGAAAAATTACATTGATAACATCAACAGATTCAACAATAACCTCAACATTGAAAAACACAAAAAATTCAAAAAATAACATTGATAACTCCAACAAATTCAACAACAACCTCAACATTGAAAATCACCAACAAATTCAACAACAACCTCAACATTGAAAAGCAGCAACAAATTCAACAACAACCTCAACAATGAAAAACACCAACAAATTCAACAAGAACCTCAACTTTTAAAAGAAGAGAAAAAGTTCAAAAAAACATTGATAACTCCATCAAATTCAACAACAACCTCAACAAAGAAAAACACCAACAAATTCAACAACAACCTCAATATTGAATAATACAGAACAGTTCAAAAAATAACATTGATAATAACAACAAATTCAACAACATCCTCAATATTGAAAGAGAACAACAAGTTCAACAACGGCCTAAACATTGCAAATCAGCAACAAATTCAAGAAAAATCTCAACATTGAAAAACGCCAACAAATTCAACAACAACCTCAATTTTGAAAAACACCAACAAATTCAAGAACAACCTCAACATTGAAAAACACCAACAAATTCAACAACAACCTCAATATTGAAAGACACCAACAAATTCAGCAACAACCTCAAGATTGAAAGACACCAACAAATTCAACAACCACCATAACTTTTAAAAATATAAACAAGTTCAATAAAAAAACATTGATAACACCAACAAATTCAACATCAACCTCAACAATGAAAAGCACCAACAAATTCAACAAAAATCTCAACATTGAAAAACACCAACAACTTTAACAACCTGAACATTGAAAAGCAGCAACAAATTCAAGAACAACCTCAACATTGTAAAACACCAACAAATTCAACAACAACCTCAACATTGAAAAATACCAACAAATTCAACAACATCCTCAACATTGAAAATTAGCGAAAAATTCAACAACATCCTCAACATTGAAAATCACCAACAAATTCAACAACAACCTCAACATTGAAAAGCAGCAACAAATTCAACAACAACCTCAACAAAGAAAAACACCAACAAATTCAACAACAACCTCAACTTTTAAAAGAAGAGAAAAAGCTCAAAAAATAACATTGATAATAACAACAAATTCAACAACATCCTCAATATTGAAAGAGAACAACAAGTTCAACAACTGCCTAAACATTGCAAATCAGCAACAAATTCAAGAAAAATCTCAACATTGAAAAACGCCAACAAATTCAACAACAACCTCAATTTTGAAAATAACCAACAAATTCAAGAACAACCTCAACATTGAAAAACACCAACAAATTCAACAACAACCTCAATATTGAAAGACACCAACAAATTCAGCAACAACCTCAAGATTGAAAGACACCAACAAACTCAACAACCACCATAACTTTTAAAAATATAAACAAGTTCAATAAAAAAACATTGATAACATCAACAAATTCAACATCAACCTCAACAATGAAAAGCACCAACAAATTCAACAAAAATCTCAACATTGAAAAACACCAACAACATTAACAACCTGAACATTGATAACATCAACAAACTCAACAATAACCTCAACAATAAAAAACACCAACAAATTCATCAACAACCTCAACATTGAAAATTACCAACAAATTCAACAACAACCTCAACATTGAAAAGCAGCAACAAATTCAAGAACAACCTCAACATTGTAAAACACCAACAAATTTAACAACAACCTCAACATTGAAAAATACCAACAAATTCAACAACATCCTCAACATTGAAAATTAGCGAAAAATTCAACAACAATCTCATCATTGAAAAACGCCAACAAATTCAGCAACAACCTCAATATTGAAAGACACCAACAATTTCAACAATGACCTCAACATTGAAAATCAGTGAAAAATTCAACAACAATCTCAACATTGAAAAACGCCAACAAATTCAACAACAACCACAATTTTAAAAAACACCTACAAATTCAACAACAACCTCAATATTAAAAGACAACAACAAATTCAACAACAACCTCAATATTGAAAATCACCAACAAATTCAACAACAACCTCAACATTGAAAAACGCCAACAAATTCAACAACAACCTCAATATTGAAAAGCATCAACAAATTCAACAACAACCTCAACATTGAAAAACGACAACAAATTCAACAACAACCTCAATTTTGAAAATCACCAACAAATTCAACAGCAACCTCACCATTGAAAAACGACAACAAATTCAACATCAACCTCAACAATGAAAAGCACAAACAAATTCAACAAAAATCTCAACATTGAAAAACACCAACAACTTTAACAATCTCAACATTGAAAATCACCAACAAATTCAATAAACACCTCAACAATGAAAAATACCAAAAAATTCAAGAGCAACCTCAACATTGAAAAACACCAACAAATTCAACAACAACCTCAATATTGAAAGACACCAACAAATTCAACTACAACCATAATTTTAAAAATACAAACAAGTTCAACAAAAAACATTGATAACACGAACAAATTCAACAATAACCTCAACAATAAAAAACACCAACAAATTCGTCAACAACCTCAACATTGAAAATTACCAACAAATTCAACAACAACCTCAATATTGAAAATCATCAACAAATTCAACAACAACCTCAACATTGAAAAACGCCAACAAATTCAACAACAACCACAATATTGAAAATCACCAACAAATTCAACAACAACCTCAACATTGAAAAACGCCAACAAATTCAACAACAACCTCAATATTGAAAAGCATCAACAAATTCAACAACAACCTCAACATTGAAAAACGACAACAAATTCAACAACAACCTCAATTTTGAAAATCACCAACAAATTCAACAGCAACCTCAACATTGAAAAACAGCAACAAATTCAACAACAACCTCAACTTTTAAAAGAAGAGAAAAAGTTCAAAAAATCATTGATAACACCAACAAATTTAACATCAACCTCAACAATGAAAAGCACCAACAAATTCAACAAAAACCTCAACATTGAAAAACACCAACAAGTTTAACAACCTCAACATTGAAAATCACCAACAAATTCAATAACCACCTCAACAATGAAAAACACCAAAAAATTCAAGAACAACCTCAACATTGAAAAACACCAACAAATTCTACAACAACCTCAATATTGAAAGACACCAACAAATTCAACTACGACCATAATTTTAAAAATGCAAACAAGTTCAACAAAAAACATTGATAACACGAACAAATTCAACAATAACCTCAACAATAAAAAACACCAACAAATTCATCAACAACCTCAACATTGAAAAGCAGCAACAAATTCAACAACAACCTCAACATTGAAAAGCAGCAACAAATTCAACAACAACCTGAACATTTAAAAATACCCACAAATTCAACAACAACCTCAACATTGAAAATCAGCGAAAAATTCAACAACAATCTCAACATTGAAAAACGCCAACAAATTCAACAACAACCTCAATATTGAAAATCATCAACAAATTCAACAACAACTTCAACATTGAAAAACGCCAACAAATTCAACAACAACCTCAATTTTGATAATCACCAACAAATTCAACAACAACCTCAACATTGAAAAACACCAACAAATTCAACAACAACCTCAACTTTTAAAAGAAGAGAAAAAGTTCAAAAAAACATTGATAACACCAACAAATTCAACAACAAGCTTAACATTGAAAAACGCCAACAAATTCAGCAACAACCACAAATTTTAAAAGAAGATAAAAAGTTCAAAAAAAACATTAATAACACCAAGAAATTCAACAACAGCCTCAACATTGAAAAATACAAAAAAGTTCGAAAAATTACATTGATAACATCAACAGATTCAACAATAAACTCAACATTGAAAAATACGAAAAAGTTCAACAAATAACATTGATAACACCAACAAATTCAACAACCTCAACTTTGAAAATCACCAACAAATTCAACAACAACCTCAACATTGAAAAGCAGCAACAAATTCAACAACAACCTCAACAGTGAAAAACACTAACAAATTCAACAACAACTTCAACATTGAAAAATACCAACAAATTCAACAACAACCTCAACATTGAAAAATACAGAACAGTTCAAAAAATAACATTGATAATAACAACAAATTCAACAACATCCTCAATATTGAAAGAGAACAAGTTCAACAACGAACTAAACATTGCAAATCAGCAACAAATTCGAGAAAAATCTCAACATTGAAAAACGCCAACAAATTCAACAACAACCTCAATTTTGAAAATCACCAACAAATTCAAGAACAACCACAATATTGAAAGACACCAACAAATTCAACAACAACCTCAAGATTGAAAAACACCAACAAATTCAACAACAACCTTAACTTTTTAAAATACAAACAAGTTCAATAAAAAAACATTGATAACACCTACAAATTCAACATCAACCTCATCAATGAAAAGCACCAACAAATTCAACAACAACCTCAACATTGAAAAACACCAACAAATTCAACAACAAACTCAATATTGAAAGACACCAACAAATTCAACAACAACCTCAACATTGAAAATCAGCGAAAAATTCAAAACAATCTCAACATTGAAAAACACCATCAAATTCAACAACAACCTCAATTTTGAAAAACACCTAAAAATTCAACAACAACCTCAATATTAAAAGACAACAATAAATTCAACATCAACCTCAACATTGAAAATCACCAAACAAATTCAACAACAACCTCAATATTGAAAATCATCAACAAATTCAACAACAACCTCAACATTGAAAAACGCCAACAAATTCAACAACAACCTCAATATTGAAAATCTCCAACAAATTCAACAACAACCTCAACATTGAAAAACGACAACAAATTCAACAACAACCTCAATTTTGAAAATCACCAACAAATTCAACAGCAACCTCAACATTGAAAAACACAAACAAATTCAACAACAACCTCAACTTTTAAAAGAAGAGAAGAAGTTCAAAAAAACATTGATAACACCAACAAATTCAACAACAACCTCAACATTGAAAATCACCAACAAATTCAACAACTTCAATATTGAAATTCACCAACAAATTCAACAACAACCTCAACATTGAAAAACGTCAACAAATTAAACAGGAACCTCCAATTTTAAAAGAAGATAAAAAGTTCAAAAAAAACATTGATAACACCAAGAAATTCAACCACAACCTCAACTTTAAAAATACAAAAAAGTTCGAAAAATTACATTGATAACATCAACAGATTCAACAATAACCTCAACATTGAAAAACACAAAAAATTCAAAAAATAACATTGATAACACCAACAAATTCAACAACAACCTCAACATTGAAAATCACCAACAAATTCAACAACAACCTCAACATTGAAAAGCAGCAACAAATTCAACAACAACCTCAACAATGAAAAACACCAACAAATTCAACAAGAACCTCAACTTTTAAAAGAAGAGAAAAAGTTCAAAAAAACATTGATAACTCCATCAAATTCAACAACAACCTCAACAAAGAAAAACACCAACAAATTCAACAACAACCTCAATATTGAATAATACAGAACAGTTCAAAAAATAACATTGATAATAACAACAAATTCAACAACATCCTCAATATTGAAAGAGAACAACAAGTTCAACAACGGCCTAAACATTGCAAATCAGCAACAAATTCAAGAAAAATCTCAACATTGAAAAACGCCAACAAATTCAACAACAACCTCAATTTTGAAAAACACCAACAAATTCAAGAACAACCTCAACATTGAAAAACACCAACAAATTCAACAACAACCTCAATATTGAAAGACACCAACAAATTCAGCAACAACCTCAAGATTGAAAGACACCAACAAATTCAACAACCACCATAACTTTTAAAAATATAAACAAGTTCAATAAAAAAACATTGATAACACCAACAAATTCAACATCAACCTCAACAATGAAAAGCACCAACAAATTCAACAAAAATCTCAACATTGAAAAACACCAACAACTTTAACAACCTGAACATTGAAAAGCAGCAACAAATTCAAGAACAACCTCAACATTGTAAAACACCAACAAATTCAACAACAACCTCAACATTGAAAAATAC
The DNA here is from genome assembly GCF_964194155.1 of Cetorhinus maximus. NCBI lineage: Eukaryota > Metazoa > Chordata > Chondrichthyes > Lamniformes > Cetorhinidae > Cetorhinus > Cetorhinus maximus. Next base: position 533,501 of record NW_027596184.1, on the reverse strand, counting down.
CAACAAATTCAACAACATCCTCAACATTGAAAATTAGCGAAAAATTCAACAACATCCTCAACATTGAAAATCACCAACAAATTCAACAACAACCTCAACATTGAAAAGCAGCAACAAATTCAACAACAACCTCAACAAAGAAAAACACCAACAAATTCAACAACAACCTCAACTTTTAAAAGAAGAGAAAAAGCTCAAAAAATAACATTGATAATAACAACAAATTCAACAACATCCTCAATATTGAAAGAGAACAACAAGTTCAACAACTGCCTAAACATTGCAAATCAGCAACAAATTCAAGAAAAATCTCAACATTGAAAAACGCCAACAAATTCAACAACAACCTCAATTTTGAAAATAACCAACAAATTCAAGAACAACCTCAACATTGAAAAACACCAACAAATTCAACAACAACCTCAATATTGAAAGACACCAACAAATTCAGCAACAACCTCAAGATTGAAAGACACCAACAAACTCAACAACCACCATAACTTTTAAAAATATAAACAAGTTCAATAAAAAAACATTGATAACATCAACAAATTCAACATCAACCTCAACAATGAAAAGCACCAACAAATTCAACAAAAATCTCAACATTGAAAAACACCAACAACATTAACAACCTGAACATTGATAACATCAACAAACTCAACAATAACCTCAACAATAAAAAACACCAACAAATTCATCAACAACCTCAACATTGAAAATTACCAACAAATTCAACAACAACCTCAACATTGAAAAGCAGCAACAAATTCAAGAACAACCTCAACATTGTAAAACACCAACAAATTTAACAACAACCTCAACATTGAAAAATACCAACAAATTCAACAACATCCTCAACATTGAAAATTAGCGAAAAATTCAACAACAATCTCATCATTGAAAAACGCCAACAAATTCAGCAACAACCTCAATATTGAAAGACACCAACAATTTCAACAATGACCTCAACATTGAAAATCAGTGAAAAATTCAACAACAATCTCAACATTGAAAAACGCCAACAAATTCAACAACAACCACAATTTTAAAAAACACCTACAAATTCAACAACAACCTCAATATTAAAAGACAACAACAAATTCAACAACAACCTCAACATTGAAAATCACGAACAAATTCAACAACAACCTCAATATTGAAAATCATCAACAAATTCAACAACAACCTCAACATTGAAAAACGCCAACAAATTCAACAACAACCTCAATATTGAAAATCACCAACAAATTCAACAACAACCTCAACATTGAAAAACGCCAACAAATTCAACAACAACCTCAATATTGAAAAGCATCAACAAATTCAACAACAACCTCAACATTGAAAAACGACAACAAATTCAACAACAACCTCAATTTTGAAAATCACCAACAAATTCAACAGCAACCTCACCATTGAAAAACGACAACAAATTCAACATCAACCTCAACAATGAAAAGCACAAACAAATTCAACAAAAATCTCAACATTGAAAAACACCAACAACTTTAACAATCTCAACATTGAAAATCACCAACAAATTCAATAAACACCTCAACAATGAAAAATACCAAAAAATTCAAGAGCAACCTCAACATTGAAAAACACCAACAAATTCAACAACAACCTCAATATTGAAAGACACCAACAAATTCAACTACAACCATAATTTTAAAAATACAAACAAGTTCAACAAAAAACATTGATAACACGAACAAATTCAACAATAACCTCAACAATAAAAAACACCAACAAATTCGTCAACAACCTCAACATTGAAAATTACCAACAAATTCAACAACAACCTCAATATTGAAAATCATCAACAAATTCAACAACAACCTCAACATTGAAAAACGCCAACAAATTCAACAACAACCACAATATTGAAAATCACCAACAAATTCAACAACAACCTCAACATTGAAAAACGCCAACAAATTCAACAACAACCTCAATATTGAAAAGCATCAACAAATTCAACAACAACCTCAACATTGAAAAACGACAACAAATTCAACAACAACCTCAATTTTGAAAATCACCAACAAATTCAACAGCAACCTCAACATTGAAAAACAGCAACAAATTCAACAACAACCTCAACTTTTAAAAGAAGAGAAAAAGTTCAAAAAATCATTGATAACACCAACAAATTTAACATCAACCTCAACAATGAAAAGCACCAACAAATTCAACAAAAACCTCAACATTGAAAAACACCAACAAGTTTAACAACCTCAACATTGAAAATCACCAACAAATTCAATAACCACCTCAACAATGAAAAACACCAAAAAATTCAAGAACAACCTCAACATTGAAAAACACCAACAAATTCTACAACAACCTCAATATTGAAAGACACCAACAAATTCAACTACGACCATAATTTTAAAAATGCAAACAAGTTCAACAAAAAACATTGATAACACGAACAAATTCAACAATAACCTCAACAATAAAAAACACCAACAAATTCATCAACAACCTCAACATTGAAAAGCAGCAACAAATTCAACAACAACCTCAACATTGAAAAGCAGCAACAAATTCAACAACAACCTGAACATTTAAAAATACCCACAAATTCAACAACAACCTCAACATTGAAAATCAGCGAAAAATTCAACAACAATCTCAACATTGAAAAACGCCAACAAATTCAACAACAACCTCAATATTGAAAATCATCAACAAATTCAACAACAACCTCAACATTGAAAAACGCCAACAAATTCAACAACAACCTCAATTTTGATAATCACCAACAAATTCAACAACAACCTCAACATTGAAAAACACCAACAAATTCAACAACAACCTCAACTTTTAAAAGAAGAGAAAAAGTTCAAAAAAACATTGATAACACCAACAAATTCAACAACAAGCTTAACATTGAAAAACGCCAACAAATTCAGCAACAACCACAAATTTTAAAAGAAGATAAAAAGTTCAAAAAAAACATTAATAACACCAAGAAATTCAACAACAGCCTCAACATTGAAAAATACAAAAAAGTTCGAAAAATTACATTGATAACATCAACAGATTCAACAATAAACTCAACATTGAAAAATACGAAAAAGTTCAACAAATAACATTGATAACACCAACAAATTCAACAACCTCAACTTTGAAAATCACCAACAAATTCAACAACAACCTCAACATTGAAAAGCAGCAACAAATTCAACAACAACCTCAACAGTGAAAAACACTAACAAATTCAACAACAACTTCAACATTGAAAAATACCAACAAATTCAACAACAACCTCAACATTGAAAAGTACAAAAAAGTTCAAAAAATAACATTGATAACACCAACAAATTGAACAACAACCTCAATATTGAAAATCGCCAACAAATTCAACAACAACTTCAACATTGGAAAATACCAACAAATTCAACAACAACCTCAACATTGAAAAATACACAAAAGTTCAAAAAATAACATTGATAACACCAACAAATTCAACAACAACCTCAATAATGAAAGACACCAACAATTTCAACAACGACCTCAACATTGAAAATCAGCGAAAAATTCAACAACAATCTCAACATTGAAAAACACCAACAAATTCAACAACAACCTCAATATTGAAAGACACCAACAAATTCAACAACAACCTCAACATTGAAAATCACCAACCAATTCAACAACAACCTCAATATTGAAAGAAACCAACAAATTCACAACAACCTCAACATTGAAAATCACCAACCAATTCAACAACATCAATATTGAAAATCATCAATAAATTCATCTACATCCGCAACATTGAAAAACGCCAACAAATTCAACAACAACATCAATATTGAAAATCACCAACAAACTCTACAACAACCTCAACATTGAAATTCATCAACAAATTCAAAAACAACCTGAACATTGGAAAATACCTACAAATTCAATAACAACATCAACATTGAAAAATAGCAACAAATTCAGCAACAACCTCAACATTGAAAAATACTGAAAAGTTAAAAAAATAACATTGATAACACCAACAAATTCAAGAACATCCTCAATATTGAAAGACACCAAAAAGTTCAACAGCGACCACAACATTGAAAATCAGCAACAAATTCAACGACAACCTCAATTTTGAAAATCACCAACAAATTCAACAACCTCAACATTGAAAATCACCAACAAATTCAACAACAACCTCAACTTTTAAAAGAAGAGAAAAAGTTCAAAAAAACATTGATAACACCAACAAATTCAACAACAACCTCAATATTGAAAGTCATAAACAAATTCAACAACAACTTCAACATTGAAAAACAGCAACAAATTCAACAACAAAATCAATATTGAAAGACACCAACAAATTCAACAACAACCTCAACATTGAAAATCACCAACAAATTCAACAACTTCAATATTGAAATTCACCAACAAATTCAACAACAACCTCAACATTGAAAAACGTCAACAAATTAAACAAGAACCTCAAATTTTAAAAGCAGTTAAAAAGTTCAAAAAAAACATTGATATCACCAAGAAATTCAACAGCAAACCCAACTTTAAAAATACAAAAAAGTTCGAAAAATTACATTCATAACATCAACAGATTCAACAATAACCTCAACATTGAAAAACACAAAAATTTCAAAAAATAACATTGATAACACCAACAAATTCAACAACAACCTCAACATTTAAAATCACCAACAAATTCAACAACAACATCAACATTGAAAAGCAGCAACAAATTCAACAACAACCTCAACAATGAAAAACACCAACAAATTCAACAACAACCTCAACTTTTAAAAGAAGAGAAAAAGTTCAAAGAAAACATTGATAACTCCATCAAAATCAACAACAACATCAACGATGAAAAACACCAACAAATTCAACAACAACCTCAACATTGAAAAATACCAACAAATTCAACAACAACCTCAACATTGAAAGATACAGAACAGTTCAAAAAATAACATTTGTAATAACAATAAATTCAACAATATCCTCAATATTGAAAGAGAACAACAAGTTCAACAACGATGTAAACATTGCAAATCAGCAACAAATTCAAGAAAATTCTTAACATTGAAAAACGCCAACAAATTCAACAACAACCTCAATTTTGAAAATCACCAACAAATTCAAGGACAACCTCAACATTGAAAAACACCAACAAATTCAACAACAACCTCAACATTGAAAAGCAGCAACAAATTCAAGAACAAACTCAACAATGATGAACATCAACAAATTCAACAACAACCTGAACATTGAAAGATACCAACAAATTCAACAACAACCTCAACTTTGAAAGTCAGCGAAAAATTCAACAACAATTTCAACATTGAAAAACGTCAACAAATTCAACAACAACCTCAATATTGAAATTCACCAACAAATTCAAGACCATCAATATTGAAAATCATCAACAAATTCAACAACAACCTCAACATTGAAAAACGCCAACAAATTCAACAACAACCTTAATATTGAAAATCACCAACAAATTCAACAACAACCTCAACATTGAAAAACGACAACAAATTCAACAACAACCTCAATTTTGAAAATCACCAACAAATTCAACAGCAACCTCAACATTGAAAAACACCAACAAATTCAACAACAACCTCAACTTTGAAAAGAAGAGAAAAAGTTCAAAAAAACATTGATAACACCAACAAATTCAACATCAACCTCATCAATGAAAAGCACCAACAAATTCAACAAAAATCTCAACATTGAAAAACACCAACAACTTTAACAACCTCAGCATTGAAAATCCCAACAAATTCAATAAACACCTCAACAATGAAAAACACCAAAAAATTCAAGAGCAACCTCAACATTGAAAAACACCAACAAATTCAACAACAACCTCAATATTGAAAAACACCAAAAAATTCAACAACAACCTCAACATTGAAAAACACCAACTGATTCAACAACCACCTCAACATTGAAAAACACCAACAAATTCAACAACAACCTCAACTTTTAAAAGAAGAGAAAAAGTTCAAAAAAAACATTGATAACACCAACACATTCAACACCAACCTCAAACATTGAAAAATAAACAAATTCAACAACAATCTCAAAATTGAAAAACACCAACAATTTCAACATCAACCTCAACATATAAAACTACAAAAAATGTTCAAAAAAGATCATTGATAAAACCAACAAATTCAACAACAACCTGTATATTGAAAGAAACAAACAAATTCAAGAACAACCACAATATTGAAAGTCACCAACAAATTCAACAACAACCTCAACATTGAAAAACACCAATGAATTCAACAACAACCTCAACATTGAAAATCACCAACAAATTCAACAACAACCTCAACAGTGAAAAACAACAACAAATTCAACAACAACCTCAACTTTTAAAAATACAAACAAGTTCAACAAAAAACATTGATAACACGAACAAATTCAACAACAACCTCAACATTGAAAAACACCAACAAATTGAACAACAACCTCAACATTGAAAAACACCAGCAACTTCAACAACCCCAACAATGAAAAACAACAAATAATTCAAAAGGAACCGCAACATTGACAAATACCAACAAATTCAACAACAACCTCAGCTTCTAAAAGAAGATAAAAAGTTCAAAAAAAACATTGATAACAACAACAAATTCATCAACAACCTCAACATTGAAAAATAGAAAAATGTTCAAAAAATAACATTGATAACACCAACAAATTCAACAACAAACAAAACATTTAAAACTACAAAGAGTTCAAAAAATAACATTGATAACAACAACAAATTCAACAACTAACTCAATATTGAAAAACATCCACAAATTCAACAACCTCAACATTGAAAAACACCAACAAATTTAACAACCTCAACAATGAAAAACACCAAAAAATTCAACAACAACCTCAACATTGAAATACACCAACAAATTCAACAACAACCATAACTTTTAAAAATACAAACAAGTTCAAAAAAAACATTGATAACACCAACAAATTCAACAAAAACCTCAACAATGAAGAACACCAACAAATTCAGCAACAAACCTCAAGATTGATAAACAGCAACAAATTCAACAACAACCTCAACAATAAAAACAAAAACAACAAATTCAACAACAATCTCAACATTGAAAAATACAAAAAAGTTCAAAAAATAACATTGATAACATGAACAAATTCAACAACAACCTCAATACTGAAAATCACCAACAAATTCAACAACAACCTCAATATTGAAAGATACCAACAAGTTCAACAAGGACCTCAACATTGAAAATCAGCAACAAATTCAACAACAATCTCAACATTGAAAAATGCCAACAAATTCAACAACAACCTCAAATTTTAAAAATACAAAAAAGTTCAACAAAAACATTGATAACACCAACAAATTCAACTAAAACCTCAACAATGAAAAACACCAACAAATGCAACAACAACCTCAACATTGAAAAACACCAACAAATTCAACAACAACCTCAACATTGAAAAATACAAAAAAGTTCAAAAAATAACATTGATAACACCAACAAATTCAACAAAAACCTCAACAATGAAAAACACCAACACATGCAACAACAACCTCAACAATGAAAAACACCAACAAATTGAACAACCTCAACATTGAAAAATACAAAAAAGTTCAAAAAATAACATTGATAACACCAACAAATTCAACAACAACTTCAACAATGAAAAACACCAGCAAATTCAACAACAACTTCAACATTGAAAATCACCGAAAATTCAACATGAACCACAATATTGAAAATCACCAACAAATTCAACAACTTCAATATTGAAAATCACCAACAAATTCAACAACAACCTCAACTTCTAAAAGAAGAGAAAAAGTTCAAAAACTACATTGATAACACCAACAAATTCAACAACAACCTCAGCATTGAAAAATACAAAAAGTTCAAAAAATAACATCGATAACACCAACAAATATTCAAAATCAAACTCAACATTGAAAATCAACAACAAATTCAACAACAACCTCAACATTGAAAAATACCAACTAATTCAACAACTTCAATATTGAAAGCCACCAACAAATTCTACAACAACCTCAACATTGAAAATCATCAACATGTTCAACAACTTCAATATTGAAAGTCACCAACCATTCTACAACAACCTCAACATTGAAAAACGCCAACAAATTCAACAACAACCTCAAATTTCATTGAGAAGAAATGGCTTGAAGAAGCCTTTTGTCTTTGTTTCTGAATATTATATGCAAAGATGGATTATTCTAATTTCCTCTCCTTGAACATTGGATTTCTGTAACTTTTTTTAGTAGCTGCACACCACAGAAGAAAACCTCAGTAGGTCTTAGGTATCCTGCTCAAGTGCTGCACTACTTCTGTGCAAGAGTCAAAATAAAAATTAGGATAAGAAGTCAAACTGCAGTTCTTCATACAATTTGTATTTCACATATTTTATAGATTTCCAGATCACTCATTCCTCAGCTAACTGAAGACCCATGTAGAAAAGTTTATTAGATTGTTAATTGAATTTTGCCACTGACCATATCCCATCTTTGAGTCCGTTATCTGTTGCATGGATCACTGCTGTTAATTGCTGCTGCCTTTGGAGCACTTTCTCAACAGTTTCAATAAATAAAAACCTGGCTTGAATTACAAATCATTTTAAGAATATAGCTATATTTTAGATAGAAAATCTGCTACGTCTGGATATGAGTTTGATGTATAATTCAATATGTGGATGTCTTCTCCCAAAGCAAGTCTTGCTTTTGGATTACTCCTTCCCTTGTTGATCTATATTGGCTCTCTGTTAACTGGAACATTAGCCATTAAATTTTTATTCCTCACCCTTTAAATCCCTCTGTGTCCCACATCATCCTATTTCTAGAATATTCCCTAGCCCAATATTGTCTTACCACACTTATGAACTTCCCTAAGATTTGTACCTTTTTATGTATTTCCCCATTCCCTTTGCCATGCATTTGTCAACAGAGCTGACCAATCTCTGTTTTCCTTGCATCTGAAAAACCTCCAAGGTATTTTCTACATTAAAGGTCTATGCAAATGCAAGTTGTTAAATGATTTGCTGAAAATTACACTATTAAGTGGGGATATTAAGTTATACTACAACACATGAAAATGAAAAATACATGAAAAAGCACTTGCTATGCCTTTCATATCCTCATGATGCTAAAGCGCTTACTTTTTAAACTTAAATACTTATGCAGTGCAGTTACTGTTGCTATGTAAGCAAATAATGGAACCAGTCTTGGCACAGCAAGGGCCCACAATTGACAAATGAGGTAAATGACCAATTTGTTTTTGTGTATTAGTAGAGGTATCAGTATTGTTCTGGGTATTGAGAGAACTGCCTCCTCTACAAATTATTACCCTGGGATCTTTTATGTTGACTTAAATTGACTGACAGGGACATGTCGTCCAAAAGATGGCACCACTGACATTGCAGTACTCCCTCAGTTCTGAGCTTGATAGCATTACTTGACATTGTTATAAAGTCTTTCATGTTTCTAGAGCGTGCAATTGTGCTTTATGCATTCTGGAAAAAGGAAACTTCTTTGTAAAATGAAAAAAGCTCTATAATCCAAAATGACACCATTATTATCTTGAGAAATTTGTACTTTGTTTTCTTAATGCTGCCACCAGCTGTTATGACAGTTCTGTCTTCTCATCAAACATTAGCCGCAAACTTAAAAAGTACATAATAAGCTTGACTTCAGTTGTGGTTTTGCTGAGGAGAGCTGCCAGAATTGTATAAAAGTTGTATAAAATGGTGATCATATGAATGCAGTTCTATGGCTCAAGATACTAAGAAATAGCCACAATTCTAATTATGATGTTTAAAGCAGTTATATTCTTTTTGTTCCATGTTAACATCCTTTTAAATCCCACTGTGGAGCACAGAAAGGAAGGCTGCATTTCTGCAGCACCTTTCATGATCTCAGGACATCTCAAAGCACCTTTCGATCAACGAAGTGTTTGTTGAATGCAGTCGCTGTTGTAATATAGGTTTGACAGCCAGGTTTTACACTGCAAGCTTGGACAAAACAGCAATGTGGTAGTAACCAGATAATCTCTTTTTTTGAGATATTGATTGTGTGCGCACTGATGAACTGCTGCGGGAGTGGTGTGGGCAGTGGTGTAGCGCTGTGGGAGTGGTGTGGGTTGTGGTGTAGCGTTGTGGGAGTGGTGCGGACAGTGGTGTAGCGCTGTTGCAGTGGTGCGGACAGTGGTGTAGCACTGTGGGTTTGGTGTGGGCAGTGGTGTAGGGCTGTGGGATTGGATTGGGCAGTTGTGTAGTGCTATGGCAGTGGTGTGGGCAGTGGTGTAGCGCTGTGGGAATGGTGTTGGCAGTGGTGTAGCGCTGTGGGAGTGGTGTGGGCAGTGGTGTAGCGCTGTGGGAGTGGTGTTGGCAGTGGTGTAGTGCTGTGGGAGAGGTGTGGGATGTGGTGTAGTGCTGTGGGAGTGGAGTGGTCTAGTGCTGTGGGAGTGGTGTGGGCAGTGGTTTAGCGCTGTGGGAGTGGTGTGTGCTGTGGTGTAGCGCTGTGGGAGTGGTGTGGGCAGTGGTGTAGCGCTGTGGGAGTGGTGTGGGCAGTGGTGTAGCGCTGTGGGAGTGGTGTGGGCAGTGGTGTAGTGCTGTGGGATTGGTGTGGGGTGTGGTGTAGCACTTTGAGAGTAATGTGGGCAGTGGTGTAGTGCTGTGGGAGTCGTGTGGTTTGTGGTGTAGCGCAGTGGGAGTGGTGTCGGCAGTGGTGTAGCGCTGTGGGAGTGGTGTTGGCAGTGGTGTAGTGCTCTGGGAGTGGTGTGGGCAGTGGCGTAGTGCTGTGGGTGTGTTGTGGGCAGTGGTGTAGTGCTGAGGGAGTGGTGTCGGGTGTGGTGTAGCGCTGTGGGTGTGGTGTGGGCAGTGGTGTAGTGCTGTGGGAGTCGTGTGGTTTGTGGTGTAGCGCAGTGGGAGTGGTGTCGGCAGTGGTGTAGCGCTGTGGGAGTGGTGTTGGCAGTGGTGTAGTGCTCTGGGAGTGGTGTGGGCAGTGGCGTAGTGCTGTGGGTGTGTTGTGGGCAGTGGTGTAGTGCTGAGGGAGTGGTGTGGGGTGTGGTGTAGCGCTGTGGGTGTGGTGTGGGCAGTGGTGTAGCGCTGTGGGAGTGGTGTTGGCAGTGGTGTAGCGCTGTGGGAGTGGTGTGGGCAGTGGTGTAGCGCTTTGGGAGTGGTGTGGGATGTGGTGTAGTGCTGAGGGAGTGGAGTGGTGTAGCGCTATGGGAGTGGTGTGGGCAGTGGTGTAGCGCTGTGGGAGTGGTGTGGGGTGTGGTGTAGTGCTGTGGGACTGGTGTGGGCTGTGGTGTAGCGCTGTAGGAGTGGTGTGGGCAGCGGTGTAGTGCTGTGGTAGTGGTGTGGGCAGTGTTGTAGCACTGTGGGAGCGGTGTGGGTAGTGGTGTAGTGCTGTGGGAGTGGTGTGGGCAGTGGTGTAGCGCTGTGGTGTGGTGTGTGCGGTAGTGTAGCGCTGTGGGAGTGGTGTGGGCAGTGGTGTAGCGTTGTGGGGGTGATGTGGGCAGTGGTGTAGTGCTGTGGGAGTGGTGTGGGCAGTGGTGTAGTCCTGTGGGAGTGGTAAGGACAGTGGTGTAGCGTTGTGGGAGTGTGTGGTCAGTGGTGTAGTGCTCTGGGTGTGGTGTGGGCAGTGGTGTAGCGCTGTGGGAGTGGTGTGGGCAGTGGTGTACTGCTGTGGGAGTGGTGTGGGCAGTGGTGTAGTGCTGTGGGAGTGGTGTGGGAAGCGGTGTAGTGCTGTGGGAATGGTGTGGGTAGTGGTGTAGCGCTGTGGGAGTGGTGTGGGCTGTGGTGTAGTGCTAGTGCTGTGGGAGTGGTGTGGGCAGTGGTGTAGTGCTGTGGGAGTGGTGTGGGCAGTGGTGTAGTGCTGTGGGAGTGGTGTGGGCAGTGGTGTACTGCTGTGGGAGTGGTGTGGGCAGTGGTGTAGTGCTGTGGGAGTGGTGTGGGAAGCGGTGTAGTGCTGTGGGAATGGTGTGGGTAGTGGTGTAGCGCTGTGGGAGTGGTGTGGGCAGTGGTGTATCGTTGTGGGAGTAGTCTGGGCAGTGGTGTAGCGCTATGGGAGTGGTGTGGGCAGTGGTGTAGCGCTGTGGGAGTGATGTGGGCAGTGGTGTAGCGCTGTGGGACTGGTGTGGGCAGTGGTGTAGCGCTGTGGGAGTGGTGTGGGCAGTGGTGTAGCGCTGTGGGAGTGATGTGGGCAGTGGTGTAGTGCTGTGGGAGTGCTGTGGGCAGTCGTGTAGCGCTGTGGGATTGGTGTGGGCAGCGCTGTAGCGCTGCGGGGTTTATGTGGGCAGTGGTGTAGCGCTGCGAGAGTGGTGTGCGCACTGAGGAACTGCTGCGGGAGTGGTGTGGGCAGTGGTGTAGCGCTGTGGGAGTGGTGTGCGCACTGAGGAACTGCTGTGGGAGTGGTGTGGGTTGTGGTGTAGCACTGTGGGAGTGGTGCGGACAGTGGTGTAGCGCTGTTGCAGTGGTGCGGACAGTGGTGTAGCACTGTGGGTTTGGTGTGGGCAGTGGTGTAGGGCTGTGGGATTGGATTGGGCAGTTGTGTAGTGCTATGGCAGTGGTGTGGGCAGTGGTGTAGCGCTGTGGGAATGGTGTTGGCAGTGGTGTAGCGCTGTGGGAGTGGTGTGGGCAGTGGTGTATCGCAGTGGGTGAGGTGTGGGCAGTGGTGCAGAGGTGTGGGATTGGTGTGGGTTGTGGTGTAGTGCTGTGGGAGTGGTGTGGGAAGTGCTATAGTGCTGTGGGAGTGGTGTGGGCAGTGGTGTAGTGCTGTGGGAGTGGTGTGGGCAGTTGTGTAGCGCTGTGGGAGTGGTGTGGTCAGTGGTGTAGCGCTGTGGGAGTGGTGTGGGCAGTGGTGTAGGGCTGTGGGAGTGGTGTGGGCAGTGGTGTATCGCAAGTGGGTGCTGGTGTGGGCAGTGTTGTAGCGCTGTGGTTGTGGTGTGGGTTGTGGTGTAGCACTTTGGGAGTTTTGTGGGCAGTGGTGTTGCTCTGTGGGAGTGGTGAGGGTTGTGGTGTAGTGCTTTGGGAGTGGTGTGGCCAGTGGTGTAGTGCTGTGGGAGTGGTGTGGGCAATGGTGTAGTGCTGTGAGAGTGGTGTGGGCAGTGGTGTAACGCTGTGGGAGTGGTGTGGGCAGTGGTGTAGCGCTGTGGGAGTGGTGTGGGCATTGTTGTAGCTGTGGGAGTGGGGTGGGCAGTGGTGTAGCGCTGTGGGAGTGGTGTGGGCAGTGGTGTAGCGCTGTGAGAGTGGTGTGGACCGTGGTGTAGCGCTGTGGTAGTGTTGTGGGCATTAGCTTAGCGCTTTGGGAGTGGTATGGGCAGTGATGTAGCGCTATGGGAATGGTGTGGGCAGTGGTTTAGCTCTGTGGGGGTGGTGTGGGCAGTGGTGTAGTGCTGTGGTTGTGGTGTGTTTCGTGGTGTAGCGCTGTGGGAGTGGTGTGGGCAGTGGTGTAGCGCTGTATGAGTGGTGAGGGTTGTCTTGCAGAGCTGTGGGAGTGGTGTGGGTTGTGGTGTAGAGCTGTGGGAGTGTGGAGGGCAGTGGTGTAGCGCTGCTGGAGTGTTGTGTGCAGTGGTGTAGAACTGTGGGAGTGGTGTCGGCAGAGGTGTAGCGCTGCTGGAGTCGTGTGGGCAGTGGTGTAGCGCTATGGGAGTGATGTGGGACGTGGTGTAGTGCTGTGGGAGTGGTGTGGGCAGTGGTGTAGTACTTTGGGTGTGGTGTGGGCAGTGGTGCAACGCTGTGGGTGTGGTGTGGGTTGTGGCATAGCGCTGTGGGTGTGGTGAGGGCAGTAGTGTAGCGCTGTGGGAGTGGTGTGGAGTGTGGTGTAGTACTTTGTGTGTGGTGTGGGCAGTGGTGTAGTGCGGTGGGAGTGGCTTGGGCAGTGGTGTAGTGCGGTGGGAGTGGCATGGGCAGTGGTGTAGAGATATGAGATGGTGTGGGCAGTGGTGTAGCGCTGTGGGAGTGGTGTGGGCAGTGGTGTAGCGCTCTGGGAGTGTTGTAGGCCGTTGTGTATTGATGTGCGAGTGGTGTGGGCAGTGGTGTAACGCTGTGGGTGTGGTGTGGGCAGTGGTGTATCGCAGTGGGTGAGGTGTGGGCAGTGTTGTAGCGCTGTGGGACTGTTGAGGGCAGTGGTGTAGCGCTGTGGGAGTGGTGTGGCAGTGGTGTAGCGCTGTGTGAGTGGTTTGGGCAGGGGTGTAGTGCTGTGGTTGTGGTGTGTTTTGTGGTGTAGCGCTGTGGGAGTGGTGTGGGCAGTGTTGTAATCTTGTGGGAGTGGTGTGGGCAGTGGTGTAGCGCTGTGGGAGTGGTGTGGGTTGTGGTGCAGCGCTGTGGGAGTGGTGTGGGCAGTGGGGTAGCGCTGTGGGTGAGGTGTGGACAGTGGTGTAGCGCTGTGGGAGTGGTGTGGGCTGTGGTGTAGCGCTGTGGGAGTTGTGTGGGCAGTGTTGTAATTCTGTGGGAGTGGTGTGGGCAGTGGTGTAGTGCTGTGGGAGTGGTGTGGGCAATGTTGTAGCGCTGCTGGAGTGGTGTGGGTTGTGGTGTAGCGCTGTGGGAGTGGTGTGGGCAGTGGTGTAACGCAGTGGGTGTGGTGTGGGCAGTGGTGTAGCGCTTTGGGAGTGTTGTGGGCAGTGGTGTTGCGCTGTGGGAGTGGTGCGGGTTGTGGTGTAGTGCCGTGGGAGTGGTGTGGGCAGTGGTGTCGCGCTGCTGGAGTGGTTTGGTCAGTGGCCTAGCGCTGTGGGAGTTGTGTGTGCAGTGGTGTAGTGCTGTGGGAGTTCTGTGTGCAGTGGTGTAGTGCTCTGGGAGTGGTGTGGGCAGTCGTGTATTGCTGTGGGAGTGGAGTGGGCAGTGGTGTAACGCTGTGGAGTGGTGTGGGCAGTGGTGTAGCGCTGTGGGAGTGGTGCGGGCAGTGGTGTAGCTGTGGGAGTGGTGTGGGCAGTGGTGTAGCGCTGTGGGAGTGTTGTGAGCAGTGGTGTAGCGCTCTGGGAGTGGTGTGGGCCGTGGTGTAGTGCTGTGGGAGTGGTGTGGGCAGTGGTGTAGCGCTGTGGTAGTGTTGTGGGCATTAGCTTAGCGCTATGGGAGTGGTATGGGCAGTGATGTAGCGCTATGGGAATGGCGTGGGCAGTGGTGTAGCGCTGTGGTTTTGGTGTGTTTCGTGGTGTAGCGCTGTGGGAGTGGTGTGGGCAGTGGTGTAGCGCTGTGGGAGTGGTGTCGGCAGAGGTGTACCGCTGCTGGAGTGGTGTGGGCAGTGGTGTAGTGCTGCGGGAGTGTTGTGGGCAGTGGTGTAGAACTTTGGGTGTGGTGTGGACAGTGGTGTAGCGCCGTGGGAATGGTGTGGGCAGTGGTGCAACGCTGCGGGTGTGGTGTGGGTTGTGGCGTAGAGCTGTGGGTGTGGTGTGGGTTTTGTTGTAGCGCTCTGGGAATGGTGTGGGCAGTGGTGCAACGCTGTGGGAGTGGTGTGGGCAGCGGTGCAGCACTGTGGGAGTGGTGTGGAGTGTGGTGTAGTACTTTGGGTGTGGTGTGGGCTGTGGTGTATTGCGGTGGGAGTGGCTTGGGCAGTGGTGTAGAGCTGTGGGATGGTGTGGGCAGTGGTGTAGCGCTGTGGGTGTGGTGTGGGAAATGGTGTAGTGTTGTGGGATAGGTGTGGGCAGTTGTGTAGCGCGGTGGGAGTGGCTTGGCCAGTGGAGTAGCGCTGTGGGAGTGGTGTGGGCAGTGGTGTAGCGCTGTGGGAGTGGTGTGGATAGTGGTGTAGCGCTGTGGGAGTGGTGTGGCCAGTGCTGTAGCGCTGTGGGAGTGGTGTGGGCAGTGGTGTAGCGCTGTGGTTGTGGTGTGGGCAGTGTTGTAATGCTGTGGGAGTGGTGTGGGGAGTGGTTTAGCGCTGTAGGAGTGGTGTGGGTTGTGGTGTTGCGCTGTGGGAGTGGTGTGGGCAGTTGTGTAGCGCTGTGGGAGTGTTCTGGGCAGTTGTGTATTGATGTGGGAGTGGTTTGGGCAGTGGTGTAACGCTGTGGGTGTGGTGTGTGCAGTGGTGTATCGCAGTAGGTGAGGTGTGTGCAGTGGTGTAGTGCTGTGGGAGTGGTGCGGGTTGTGGTCTATTGCTGTGTGAGTTGTGTGTGCAGTGGTGTAGTGCTGTGGGAGTGGTGTGGGTTGTGGCGTAGCGCTGTGGGTGTGGTGTGGAGTGTGGTGTAGTACTTTGGGTGTGGTGTGGGCTGTGGTGTAGTGCGGTGGGAGTGGCTTGGGCAGTGGTGTAGAGCTGTGGGATGGTGTGGGCAGTGGTGTAGCGCTGTGGGTGTGGTGTGGGCAATGGTGTAGTGTTGTGGGATAGGTGTGGGTTTCGGTGTAGTGCTGTGGGAATGGTGTGGACAGTGGTGTAGCGCTGAGGGAGTGTGTGGGCATTGGTGTAGTGCTTTGGGAATGGTGTGGGCAGTGGTGTAGCGCTGTGGGAGAGGTGTGGGCAGTGGTGTAGCGCTGTGGGAGAGGTGTGGACAGTGGTGTAGCGCTGTGGGTGAGGTGTGGACAGTGGTGTAGTGCTGTGGGAGTGGTGTGGTCAGTGGTGTAGCGCTGTGGGAGTGGTGTGGGCAGTGTTGTAATGCTGTGGGAGTGGTGTGGGCAGTGGTGTAGCGCTGTGGGAGTGGTGTGGGTTGTGGTGCTGCGCTGTGGGACTGGTGTGGACAGTGGTGTAGCGCTGTGGGTGAGGTGTGGACAGTGGTGTAGCGCTGTGGGAGTGGTGTGGGCTGTGGTGTAGCGCTGTGGGATTGGTGTGGGCAATGTTGTAGCGCTGCTGGAGTGGTGTGGTTTGTGGTGTAGCGCTGTGGGAGTGGTGTGGGCAGTGTTGTAATTCTGTGGGAGTGGTGTGGGCAGTGGTGTAGTGCTGTGGGAGTGGTGTGGGCAATGTTGTAGCGCTGCTGGAGTGGTGTGGTTTGTGGTGTAGCGCTGTGGGAGTGGTGTGGGCAGTGGTGTAACGCAGTGGGTGTGGTGTGGGCAGTGGTGTATTGCAGGGGGTGCGGTGTGCGTTGTGGTGTAGCGCTTTGGGAGTGTTGTGGGCAGTGGTGTTGCGCTGTGGGTGTGGTGCGGGTTGTGGTGTAGTGCCGTGGGTGTGGTGTGGGCAGTGGTGTAGCGCTGCTGGAGTGGTTTGGGCAGTGGCCTAGCGCTGTGGGAGTTGTGTGTGCAGTGGTGTAGTGCTGTGGGAGTTGTGTGTGCAGTGGTGTAGTGCTCTGGGAGTGGTGTGGGCAGTGGTGTATTGCTGTGGGAGTGGAGTGGGCAGTGGTGTAACGCTGTGGGAGTGGTGTGGGCAGTGGTGTAGCTGTGGGAGAGGTGTGGGCAGTGGTGTAGCGCTGTGGGAGTGTTGTGAGCAGTGGTGTAGCGCTGTGGGAGTGGTGTGGGCCGTGGTGTAGTGCTGTGGGAGTGGTGTGGGCAGTGGTGTAGCGCTGTGGTAGTGTTGTGGGCATTAGCTTAGCGCTGTGGGAGTTGTATGGGCAGTGATGTAGCGCTATGGGAATGGTGTGGGCAGTGGTGTAGCGCTGTGGGAGTGGTGTGGGCAGTGGTGTAGCGCTGTGTGAGTGGTTTGGGCAGTGGTGTAGTGCTGTGGTTTTGGTGTGTTTCGTGGTGTAGCGCTGTGGGAGTGGTGTGGGCAGTCGTGTAGCGCCGTGGGAATGGTGTGGGCAGTGGTGCAACGCTGTTGGTGTGGTGTGGGTTGTGGCGTAGCGCTGTGGGTGTGGTGTCGGCAGTGGTGCAACGCTGTGGGTGTGGTGTGGGTTGTGGCGTAGTCCTGTGGGTGTGCTGTGGGTTTTGGTGTAGCGCTCTGGGAATGGTGTGGGCAGAGGTGCAACGCTGTGGGTGTGGTGTTGGTTGTGGCGTAGCGCTGTGGGTGTGGTGTGGGTTTTGGTGTAGCGCTCTGGGAATGGTGTGGGCAGTGGTGCAACGCTGTGGGAGTGGTGTGGGCAGCGGTGTAGCGCTGTGGGAGTGGTGTGGAGTGTGGTGTAGTACTTTGGGTGTGGTGTGTGCTGTGGTGTAGTGCGGTGGGAGTGGCTTGGGCAGTGGTGTAGCGCTGTGGGTGTGGTGTGGGCAATGGTGTAGTGTTGTGGGATAGGTGTGGGCAGTTGTGTAGCGCGGTGGGAGTGGCTTGGGCAGTGGTGTAGCGCTGTGGGAGTGGTGTGGGCAGTGGTGTAGCGCTGTGGGAGTGGTGTGGATAGTGGTGTAGCGCTGTGGGAGTGGTGTGGATAGTGGTGTAGTGCTGTGGGAGTGGTGAGGGTTGTGGTGTAGCGCTGTGGGAGAGGTGTGGGCAGTGCTGTAGCGCTGTGGGAGTGGTGTGGGCAGTGGTGTAGCGCTGTGGGTGTGGTGTGGGCAGTGTTGTAATGCTGTGGGAGTGTTGTGGGCAGCTGTGTATTGATGTGGGAGTGGTGTGGGCAGTGGTGAAACGCTGTGTGTTTGGTGTGTGCAGTGGTGTATCGCAGTGGGTGAGGTGTGGGCAGTGTTGTATTGCTGTGGGTGTGGTGTGGGCAGTGGTGTAGCCCTGTGGGAGTGGTGTGGGCAGTGGTGTAGCGCTATGGGAGTGGTGTGGGCAGTGGTGTAGCGCTGTGGGAATGGTGTTGTCAGTGGTGTAGCGCTGTGGGAGTGGTGTGGGCAGTGGTGTATCACAGTGGGAGTGGTGTGGGCAGTGGTGTAGTGCTGTGGGAGTGGTGTGGGTTGCGGTGTAGAGCTGTGGGAGTGTTGAGGGCAGTGGTGTAGCGCAGCTGCAGTGGTGTGTGCAGTGGTCAAGCGCTGTGGGAGTTGTGTGTGCAGAGGTGAAGTGCTGTGGGAGTGTTGTGGGTTGTGGTCTAGCTCTGTGGGAGTTGTGTGTGCAGTGGTGTAGTGCTGTGGGAGTGGTGTGGGTTGTGGTGTAGTGCTGTGGGAGTGGTGTCGGTTTTGGTGTAGCGCTGTGGGCGTGGTGTGGGTTTTGGTGTAGCACTATGGTAGTGGTGTGGGTGGTGGTGTAGCGTTGTGGGAGTGGAGTTGGCAGTGGTGTAGTGCTGTGGGAATAGTGTGGGCAATGGTGTAGCGCTATGGGAGTGGCGTGGGCACTGCTGTAGCCCTATGCAAGTGGTATGGGCTGTGGTGTAGTGCTGTGGGAGTGGTGTGGGCAGTGGTGTAGCGCAGCGGGGGTGATGTTGCCAGTGGTGTAGTGCAGCGGGAGTGGTGTGGGCAGTGGTGTAGCTCTGTGGGAGTGGTGTGGGCAGTGGTGTAGCGCTGCGAGAGTGGTGTGGACCGTGGTTTAGCGCTGTGGGAGTGGTGTGGGCAGTGGTGTAATGCTGTCGCAGAGGTGTGGGCAGAAGTGTAGCGCTGTGGGAGTGTTGTGGACAGTGGTGTAGCGCTGTGGGAGTGGTGCGGGCAGTGGTGTAGAGCTGTGGAAGTCGTGTGGGCAGTGGTGTAGTGCTGCGGGGGTGGTGTGGGACGTGTTGTAGTGCTGTGGGAGTGGTGTGGGCAGTGGTGTAGTACTTTGGGTGTGGTGTGGGCAGTGGTGTAGCGCTGTGGCAGTGGTGTGGGCAGTGGTGTAGCGCCGTGGGAATGGTGTGGGCAGTGGTGCAACGCTGTGGGTGTGGTGTGGGTTGTGGCGTAGCGCTGTGGGTGTGGTGTGGGCAGTGGTGCAACGCTGAGGGTGTGGTGTGGGTTGTGGCGTAGCGCTGTGGGTGTGGTGTAGGTTTTGGTGTAGCGCTCTGGGAATGGTGTGGGCAGTGGTGCAACGCTGTGGGAGTGGTGTGGGCAGCGGTGTAGCGCTGTGGGAGTGGTGTGGAGTGTGGTGTAGTACTTTGGGCGTGGTGTGGGCAGTGTTGTAGGGTGGTGGGATTGGCTTGGGCAGTGGTGTAGCGCTGTGGGAGTGGTGTGGGCAGTGGTGTAGCGCTGTGGGTGTGGTTTGGGCAATGGTGTAGTCTTGTGGGATAGGTGCGGGCAGTGGTGTAGCGCGGTGGGAGTGGCTTGGGCAGTGGTGTAGCGCTGTGGGAGTGGTGTGGGCAGTGGTGTAGCGCTGTGGGAGTGGTGTGGGCAGTGGCGTAGCGCTGTGGGATTGGTGTGGGCAGTGGTGTAGCGCTGTGGCAGTGGTGTGGATTGTGGTGTAGCGCTGTGGGAGTGGTGTGAGCAGTGCTGTACCGCTGTGGGAGTGGTGTGGGCAGTGGTGTAGCGCTGGGGATGTGGTGTGGGCAGTGTTGTAATGCTGTGGGAGTGGTGTGGGGAGTGGTGTAGCGCTGTGGGAGTGGTGTGGGTTGTGGAGTAGCGCTCTGGGAGTGGTGTGGGCAGTGGTGTAGCGCTGTGGGAGTGTTGTGTAGTGTTGTGTATTGATGTGGGAATGGGGTGGGCATTGGTGTAACGCTGTGGGTGAGGTGTGCGCAGTGTTGTAGCGCTGTGGGTGTGGTGTCGGTTGTGCTGTAGCGCTGTGGGAGTGGTGTGGGTTGTGGTGTAGAGCTGTGGGAGTGTTGAGCGCAGTGGTGTAGTGTTGTGGGAGTGGTGTGTGCAGTGGTGTAGCGCTGTGGGAGTGGTGTGGGCAGTGGTGTAGAGCTGTGGGATTGGTGTGGGTTGAGGTGAAGTGCTGTGGGAGTGGTGTGGGCAGTGGTGTAGCGCTGTGGGAGTGGTGTGGGCAGAGGTGTAGTGCTGTGGGAGTGGTGTGGGCAGTGGTGTAGTGCTGTGGGAGTGGTGTGGGCAGTTGTGTAGCCCAGTGGGAGTGGTGTGGGCAGCGGTGTATCGCAGTGGGTGAGGTGTGGTCAGTGTTTTAGCGCTGTGGCTGTGGTGTGGGTTGTGGTGTAGCGCTTTGGGAGTTTTGTGGGCAGTGGCGTTGCGCTGTGGGAGTGGTGATGGTTGTGCTGTAGTGCTGTGGGAGTGGTGTGGGCAGTGGTGTAGTGCTGTGGGAGTGGTGTGGGCAGTGGTGTAGTGCTGTGTGAGTGGTGTGGGCAGTGGTGTAGTGCTGTGGGAGTGGTGTGGGCAGTTGTGTAGTGCTGTGGGAGTGGTGTGGGCAGTGGTGTAACGCTGTGGGAGTGGTGTGGGCAGTGGTGTAGCGCTGTGGGAGTGGTGTGGGCAGTGGTGTAGCTGTGGGAGTGGTGTGGGCCGTGGAGTAGAGCTGTGGGAGTGGTGTGGGCAGTGGTGTAGCACTGTGGTAGTGTTGTGGGCATTAGCTTAGCGCTGTGGGAGTGGTATCGGCAGTGATGTAGCGCTATGGGAATGGTGTGGGCAGTGGTGTAGCGCTGTGTGAGTGGTTTGGGCAGTGGAGTAGCGCTGTGGTTGTGGTGTGTTTTGTGGTGTAGCGCTGTGGGAGTGGTGTGGGCAGTGGTGTCGCGCTGTATGAGTGGTGAGGGTTGTCTTGCAGAGCTGTGGGAGTGGTGTGGGTTGTGGTGTAAATCTGTGGGAGTGTGGAAGGCAGTGGTGTAGCGCTGCTGGAGTCGTGTGTGCAATGGTGAAGCGCTTTGGGAGTGGGGTCGGCAGAGGTGTAGCGCTGCTGGAGTGGTGTGGGCAGTGGTGTAGCGCTGTGGGAGTGGTGTGGGACGTGGTGTTGTGCTGTGGGAGTGGTGTGGGCAGTGGTGTAGTACTTTGGGTGTGGTGTGGGTTGTGGCATAGCGCTGTGGGTGTGGTGTGGGCAGTGGTGCAACGCTGTGGGTGTGGTGTGGGTTGTGGCGTAGCGCTGTGGGTGTGGTGTGGGCAGTGGTGTAGCGCTGTGGGAGTGGCTTGGGCAGTGGTGTAGTGCGGTGGGAGTGGCTTGGGCAGTGGTGTAGAGCTGCGGGATGGTGTGGGCAGTGGTGTAGCGCTGTGGGTGTGGTGTGGGCAATGGTGTAGTGCTGTGGGTTAGGTGTGGGCAGTGCTGTAGCGCGGTGGGAGTGGCTTGGGCAGTGGTGAAGCGCTGTGGGAGTGTTGTGGGCAGTGGTGTAGCGCTGTGGGAGTGGTGTGGATAGTGCTGTAGCGCTGTGGGAGTGTTGTGGGCAGTGGTGTAGCGCTGAGGGAGTGCTGTGGGCAGTGGTGTAGCGCTGTGGGAGTGTTGTGGGCCGTTGTGTATTGATGTGGGAGTGGTGTGGGCAGTGGTGTAACGCTGTGGGTGTGGTGTGGGCAGTGGTGTATCGCAGTGGGTGAGGTGTGGGCAGTGTTGTAGCGCTGTGGGAGTGTTGAGGGCAGTTTTGTAGTGCTGTGGGAGTTGTGTAGGCAGTGGTATAACGCTGTGGGAGTGGTGTGGGCAGTGGTGTAGAGCTGTGGGATTGGTGTGGGTTGTGGTGTAGTGCTGTGGGAGTGGTGTGGGCAGTGGTATTGCGCTGTGGGAGTGGTGTGGGCAGTGGTGTAGCGCTGTGGGAGTGGTGTGGGCAGTGGTGTAGTGCTGTGGGAGTGGTGTGGGCAGTGGTGTAGCGCTGTGGGAGTGGTGTGTTCAGCGGTGTAGCGCTGTGGGAGTGGTGTGGGCAGTGGTGTAGCGCAGTGGGAGTGGTGTGTGCAGTGGTGTAGGGCTGTGGGAGTTGTGTGTGCAGTGGTGTAGCGCTGTGGGATTGGTGTGGGTTGTGGTCTAGCGCTGTGGGAGTGGTGTGGGCAGTGGTGTAGCGCTGTGGGAGTGGTGTGTGCAGTGGTGTAGGGCTGTGGGAGTTGTGTGTGCAGTGGTGTAGCGCTATGGGAGTGGTGTGGGTTGTGGTCTAGCGCTGTGGGAGTTGTGTGTGCAGTGGTGTAGTGCTGTGGGAGTGGTGTGGTCAGTGGTGTAGCGCTGTGGGAGTGGTGTGGATAGTGGTGTAGCGCTGTGGGAGTGGAGTGGATAGTGCTGTAGTGCTGTGGGAGTGGTGTGGGTTGTGGTGTAGCCCTGTGGGAGTGGTGTGTGCAGTGCTGTAGCGCTGTGGGAGTGGTGTGGGCAGTGGTGTAGCGCCTGGGATGTGGTGTGGGCAGTATTGTAATGCTGTGGGAGTGGTGTGGGGAGTGGTGTAGCGCTCTGGGAGTGGTGTGGGTTGTGGAGTAGCGCTGTGGGAGTGGTGTGGGCAGTGGTGTAGCGCTGTGGGAGTGTTGTGTAGAGTTGTGTATTGATGTGGGAGTGGTGTGGGCATTGGTGTAACGCTGTGGGTGAGGAGTGGGCAGTGTTGTAGCGCTGTGGGTGTGGTGTGTGTTGTGCTGTAGCGCTGTGGGAGTGGTGTGGGTTGTGGTGTAGAGCTGTGGGAGTGTTGAGGGCAGTGGTGTAGTGCGGTGGGAGTGGTGTAGGCAGTGGTGTAGCGCTGTGGGAGTGGAGTGGGCAGTGGTGTAGAGCTGTGGGATTGGTGTGGGTTGAGGCGAAGTGCTGTGGGAGTGGTGTGGGCAGTGGTATAGTGCTGTGGGAGTGGTGTGGGCAGTGGCGTAGTGCTGTGGGAGTGGTGTGGGCAGTGGTGTAGTGCTGTGGGAGTGGTGTGGGCAGGTGTGTAGCCCTGTGGGAGTGGTGTGGTCAGTGGTGTATCGCTGTGGGTGTGGCGTGGGTTGTGGTGTAGCGCTTTGGGAGTTTTGTGGGCAGTGGTGTTGCGCTGTGGGAGTGGTGTGGGCAGTGGTGTAGTGCTGTGGGAGTGGTGTGGGCAGTGGTGTAGCTGTGGGAGTGGTGTGGGCAGTGGTGTAGCGCTGTGGGAGTTGTGTGGGCAGTGGTGTAGCTGTGGGAGTGGTGTGGGCAGTGGTGCAGCGCTGTGGGAGTTGTGTGGGCAATGGTGTATCGCTGTGAGTGAGGTGTGGGCCGTGGTGTAGCTGTGGGAGTGGTGTGGGCAGAGGTGTAGCTCTGTGGGAGTTGTGTGGGCAGTGGTGTATTGCTGTGGGAGTGGTGTGGGCAGTGGTGTAGCGCTGTGGTAGTGTTGTGGGCATTAGCTTAGCGCTGTGGGAGTGGTATGGGCAGTGATGTAGCGCTATGGGACTGGTGTGGGCAGTGGTGTAGCGCTGTGGGAGTGGTGTGGGCAGTGGTGTAGCGCTGTGTGAGTGGTTTGTGCAGTGGTGTAGTGCTGTGGTTGTGGTGTGTTTTGTGGTGTAGCGCTGTGATAGTGGTGTGGGCAGTGGTGTAGCGCTCTATGAGTGGTGATGGTTGTCTTGCAGAGCTGCGGGAGTGGTGTGGGTTGTGGTGTAGATCTGTGCGAGTGTGGAGGGCAGTGGTGTAGCGCTGCTGGAGTGGTGTGGGCAGTGGTGTAGCGCTGTGGGAGTGGTGTGGGACGTGGTGTAGTGCTGTGAGAGTGGTGTGGGCAGTGGTGTAGTACTTTGAGTGTGGTGTGGGTTGTGGCGTAGCGCTGTGGGTGTGGTGTGGGCAGTGGTGTAGCGCTGTAGGAGTGGATTGGGCAGTGGTGTAGTGCGGTGGGAGAGGCTTGGACAGTGGTGTAGAGCTGTGGGATGGTGTGGGCAGTGGTGTAGCGCTGTGGGTGTGGTGTGGGCAATGGTGTAGTGTTGTGGGATAGGTGTGGGCAGTGGTGTAGCGCTGTGGGAGTGTTGTGGGCAGTGCTGTAGCGCTGTGGGAGTGGTGTGGATAGTGCTGCAGTGCTGTGGGAGTGGTTTGGGTTGTGGTGTAGCGCTGTGCGAGTGGTGTGGGCAGTGGTGTAGCGCTGTGGGAGTGTTGTGGGCCGTTGTGTATTGAAGTGGGTGTGTTGTGGGCAGTGGTGTAACGCTGTGGGTGTGGTGTGGGCAGTGGTGTATCGCAGTGGGTGAGGTGTGGGCAGTGTTGTAGCGCTGTGGGAGTGTTGAGGGTAGTGGTGTAGTGCTGTGGCAGTTGTGTAGGCAGTGGTGTAACGCTGTGGGAGTGGTGTGGGCAGTGGTGTAGAGCTCTGGGAGTGGTGTGGGCAGTGGTATTGCGCTGTGGGAGTGGTGTGGGCAGTGGTGTAGAGCTGTGGGAGTGGTGTGGGCAGTGGTGTAGAGCTGTGGGAGTGGTGTGTTCAGCGGTGTAGCGCTGTGGGAGTGGTGTGGGCAGTGGTGTAGCGCTGTGGGAGTGGTGTGTGCAGTGGTGTAGGGCTGTGGGAGTGGTGTGAGTTGTGGTCTAGCGCTGTGGGAGTTGTGTGTGCAGTGGTTTAGCGCTGAGGGAGTGGTGTGGGTTGTGGTCTAGCGCTGTGGGAGTTGTGTGTGCAGTTGTGTAGTGCTGTGGGAGTGGTGTGGGTAGTGGTGTAGTGCTATGGGAATGGTGTGGGCAGTGGTGTAGCGCTGTGGGAGAGGTGTGGACAGTGGTGTAGCGCTGTGGGTGAGGTGTGGACAGTGGTGTAGCGCTGTGGGAGTGGTGTGGGCAGTGGTTTAGTGCTGTGGGAGTGGTGTGTGTTGTGGTGTAGCGCTGTGGGCGTGGTGTGGGCAGTGGTGTTGCGCTGTGGGTGAGGTGTGGACAGTGGTGTAGTGCTGTGGGAGTGGTGTGGGTTGTGGTGTAGCGCTGTGGGATTGGTATGGGCAGTGGTGTAGCGCTGTGGGAGTGGTGTGAGCAGTGTTGTAATGCTGTGGGAGTGGTGTGGGCAGTGGTGTAGCGCTGTGGGAGAGGTGTGAGCAGTGTTGTAATGCTGTGGGAGTGGTGTGGGCAGTGGTGTAGTGCTGTGGGTGTGGTGTGGGCAGTGGTGTAGTGCTGTCGGAGTGGTGTGGGTTGTGGTGTAGCGCTGTGGGAGTGGTGTTGGCAGTGGTGTAGCGCTGTGGGTGAGGTGTGGACAGTGGTGTAGCGCTGTGGGAGTGGTGTGGGCAGTGGTGTAGCGCTGTGGGAGTGGTCTGGGCAGTGTTGTAATGATGTGGGAGTGGAGTGGGCAGTGGTGTAGTGACGTGGGAGTGGTGTGCGCAGAGTTGTAGCGCTGCTGGAGTGGTGTGGGTTGTGGTGTAGCGCTGTGGGAGTGTGTGGGCAGCGGTGTAACGCCGTGGGTGTGGTGTGGGCAGTGTTGTATCGCAGTGGGTGAGGTGTGGGCAGTGTTGTAGCGCTGTGGGTGTGGTGTGGGTTGTGGTGTAGCGCTTTGGGAGTGTTGTGGGCAGTGGTGTTGCGCTGTGGGAGTGGTGAGGGTTGTGGTGTAGTTCTGTGGGAGTGGTGTGGGCAGTGGTGTAGCGCTGCTGTAGTAGTTTGGGCAGTGGTCTAGCGCTGTGGGAGTTCTGTGTGCATTGATGAAGTGCTGTGAGAGTGGAGTGGGCAGTGGTGTAACGCTGTGGGAGTGGTGTGGGCAGTTGTGTAGCGCTTTGGGAGTGGTGTGGGCAGTGGTGTAGCTGTGGGAGTGGTGTGGGCAGTGGTGTAGCGCTGTGGGAGTGGTGTTGGCAGTGGTGTAGCGCTGTGGGAGTAGTGTGGGCAGTGGTGTAGCGCTGTGAGAGTGGTGTGAGCCGTGGTGTAGGGCTGTGGGAGTGGTGTGGGCAGTGGTGTAGCGCTGTTGTAGTGTTGTGGGCATTAGCTTAGCGCTGTGGGAGTGGTATGGGCAGTGATGTAGCGCTATGGGAATGGTGTGGGCAGTGGTGTAGCGCTGTGGGAGTGGTGTGGCAGTGGTGTAGCGCTGTGTGAGTGTTTTGGGCAGTGGTGTAGTGCTGTGGTTGCGGTGTGTTTTGTGGTGTAGCGCTGTGGGAGTGGTGTGGGCAGTGGTGTAGCGCTGTCTGAGTGGTGAGGGTTGTCTTGCAGAGCTGTGGGAGTAGTGTGGGTTGTGGTGTAGAGCTGTGGGAGTGTGGAGTGCAGTGGTGTAGCGCTGCTGGAGTGGTGTGGGCAGTGGTGTAGCTCTGTGGGAGTGGTGTCGGCAGAGGTGTAGCGCTGCTGGAGTGGTGTGGGCAGTGGTGTAGTACTGCGGGAGTGGTGTGGGACGTGGTGTACTGCTGTGGGAGCGGTGTGGGCAGTGGTTTAGTACTTTGGTCTGGTGTGGGCAGTGGTGCAGTGCTGTGGGAGAGGTGTGGGCAGTGGTGTAGCGCCGTGTGAATGGTGTGGGCAGTGGTGCAACGCTGTGGGTGGGTGTGGGTTGTGGCGTAGCGCTGTGGGTGTGGTGTGGGCAGTGGTGCATCGCTGTGGGTGTGGTTTGGGTTGTGGCGTAGCGCTGTGGGTGTGGTGCGGGTTTTGAAGTAGCGCTCTGGGAATGGTGTGGGCAGTGGTGCAACGCTGTGGGTGTGGTGTGGGTTGTGGCATAGCGCTGTGGGAGTGGTGTGGGTTTTGGTGTAGCTCTCTGGGAATGGTGTGGGCAGTGGTGCAACGCTGTTGGTGTGGTGTGGGCAGCACTGTAGCGCAGTGGGAGTGGTGTGGAGTGTGGTGTAGTACTTTGGGTGTGGTGTGGGCAGTGGTGTAGTGCGGTGGGAGTGGCTTGGGCAGTGGTGTAGAGCTGTGGGATGGTGTGGGCAGTGGTGTAGCGCTGTGGGTGTGGTGTGGGCAATGGTGTAGTGTTGTGGGATAGGTGTGGGCAGTGGTGTAGCGCGGTGCTAGTGGCTTGGACAGTGGTGTAGAGCTGTGGGATGGTGTGGGCAGTGGTGTAGCGCTGTGGGTGTGGTGTGGGCAATGGTGTAGTGTTGTGGGATAGGTGTGGGCAGTGGTGTAGCGCGGTGGGAGTGGCTTGGGCAGTGGTGTAGCACTGTGGGAGTGGTGTGGGCAGTGGTGTAGCGCTGTGGGAGTGGTGTGGATAGTGGTGTAGCGCTGTGGGTGCGGTGTGGATAGTGGTGTAGTGCTGTGGGAGTGGCGTGGGTTGTGGTGTAGCGCTGTGGGAGTGGTGTGGGCAGTGCTGTAGCGCTGTGGGAGTTGTGTGGGCAGTGGTGTATCACAGTGGTTGAGGTGGGGGCAGTGGTGTAGCGCTGTGGGTGTGGTGTGGGTTGTGGTGTAGCGCAGTGGGAGTGGGGTGGGATGTGGTGTAGTGCTGTGGGATTGGTGTGGGCAGTGGTGTAGTGCTGTGGGAGTGGTGTGGGCAGTGGTGTAGTGCTGTGGGAGTGGTGTGGGCAGTTGTGTAGCGCTGTGGGAGTGGTGTGGGCAGTGGTGTAGCGCTGTGGGAGTCGTGTGGGCAGTGGTGTAGCGCTGTTTGAGTGGTGTGGGCAGTGGTGTAGCGCTGTGGGAGCTGTGTGTGCAGTGGTGTAGTGCTGCGGGAGTGGTGTGGGTTGTGGTGTAGAGCTGTTGGAGTGTTGAGGGCAGTGGTGTAGCGCAAATGCAGTGGTGTGTGCAGTGGTCTAGCGCTGTGGGAGTTGTGTGTGCAGTGGTGTAGTGCTGTGGGAATGGTGTGGGTTGTGGTCTAGCGCTGTGGGAATTGTGTGTGCAGTGGTGTAGTGCTGTGGGCGTGGTGTGGGTTTTGGTGTAGCACGATGGGAGTGGTGTGGGTTGTGGTGTAGCGCTGTGGGAGTGGAGTTGGCAGTGGTGTAGTGCTGTGGGAATGGTGTGGGCAATGGTGTAGCGCTATGGGAGTGGCGTGGGCACTGCTGTAGCCCTGTGCAAGTGGTATGAGCTGTGGTGTCGTGCTGTGGGAGTGGTGTGGGCAGTGGTGTAGCGCAGCGGGGGTGATGTGGGCAGTGGTGTAGTGCTGCGGGAGTGGTGTGGGCAGTGGTGTAGCTCTGTGGGAGTGGTGTGGGCAGTGTTGTAGTGATGCGGGAGTGGTGTGTGCAGTGGTGTAGCGCTGTGGGGGTGGTTTGGGTTGTGGTCTAGCGCTGTGGGAGTTGTGTGTGCAGTGGTGTAGTGCTGTGGGAGTGGTGTGAGTTGTGGTCTAGCGCTGTGGGAGTTGTGTGTGCCGTGGTTTAGCGCTGAGGGAGTGGTGTGGGTTGTGGTCTAGCGCTGTGGGAGTTGTGTGTGCAGTTGTGTAGTGCTGTGGGAGTGGTGTGGGTAGTGGTGTAGTGCTTAGGGAATGGTGTGGGCAGTGGTGTAGCGCTGTGGGAGAGGTGTGGACAGTGGTGTAGCGCTGTGGGTGAGGTGTGGACAGTGGTGTAGCGCTGTGGGAGTGGTGTGGGCAGTGGTGTAGTGCTGTGGGAGTGGTGTGTGTTGTGGTGTCGCGCTGTGGGAGTGCTGTGGGCAGTGGTGTAGTGCTGTGGGTGAGGTGTGGACAGTGGTGTAGTGCTGTGGGAGTGGTGTGGGTTGTGGTGTAGCGCTGTGGGATTGGTATGGGCAGTGGTGCAGCGCTGTGGGAGAGGTGTGGGCAGTGTTGTAATGCTGTGGGAGTGGTGTGGGCAGTGGTGTAGTGCTGTGGGTGTGGTGTGGGCAGTGGTGTAGTGCTGTCGGAGTGGTGTGGGTTGTGGAGTAGCGCTGTGGGAGTGGTGTTGGCAGTGGTGTAGCGCTGTGGGTGAGGTGTGGACAGTGGTGTAGCGCTGTGGGAGTGGTGTGGGCAGTGGTGTAGCGCTGTGGGAGTGGTGTGGGCAGTGTTGTAATGCTGTGGGAGTGGAGTGGGCAGTGGTGTAGTGATGTGGGATTGGTGTGGGCAGTGTTGTAGCGCTGCTGGAGTGGTGTGGGTTGTGGTGTAGCGCTGTGGGAGTATGTGGGCAGTGGTGTAACGCTGTGGGTGTGGTGTGGGCAGTGTTGTATCGCAGTGGGTGAGGTGTGGGCAGTGTTGTAGCGCTGTGGGTGTGGTGTGGGTTGTGGTGTAGTTCTGTGGGAGTGGTGTGGGCAGTGGTGTAGCGCTGCTGTAGTAGTTTGGGCAGTGGTCTAGCGCTGTGGGAGTTGTGTGTGCAGTGGTGAAGTGCTGTGGGAGTGGAGTGGGCAGTGGTGTAACGCTGTGGGAGTGGTGTGGGCAGTGGTGTAGCGCTTTGGGAGTGGTGTAGGTAGTGATGTAGCTGTGGGAGTGGTGTTGGCAGTGGTGTAGCGCTGTGGGAGTAGTGTGGGCAGTGGTGTAGCGCTGTGAGAGTGGTGTGAGACGTGGTGTAGTGCTGTGGGAGTGGTGTGGGCAGTGGTGTAGCGCTGTTGTAGTGTTGTGGGCATTAGCTTAGCGCTGTGGGAGTGGTATGGGCAGTGATGTAGCGCTATGGGAATGGTGTGGGCAGTGGTGTAGCGCTGTGGGAGTGGTGTGGCAGTGGTGTAGCGCTGTGTGAGTGTTTTGGGCAGTGGTGTAGTGCTGTGGTTGCGGTGTGTTTTGTGGCGTAGCGCTGTGGGAGTGGTGTGGGCAGTGGTGTAGCGCTGTCTGAGTGGTGAGGGTTGTCTTGCAGAGCTGTGGGAGTAGTGTGGGTTGTGGTGTAGAGCTGTGGGAGTGTGGAGTGCAGTGGTGTAGCGCTGCTGGAGTGGTGTGGGCAGTGGTGTAGCTCTGTGGGAGTGGTGTCAGCAGAGGTGTAGCGCTGCTGGAGTGGTGTGGGCAGTGGTGTAGTACTGCGGGAGTGGTGTGGGACGTGGTGTACTGCTGTGGGAGTGGTGTGGGCAGTGGTTTAGTACTTTGGTCTGGTGTGGGCAGTGGTGCAGTGCTGTGGGAGAGGTGTGGGCAGTGGTGTAGCGCCGTGTGAATGGTGTGGGCAGTGGTGCAACGCTGTGGGTGTGGTGTGGGTTGTGGCGTAGCGCTGTGGGAGTGGTGTGGGTTTTGGTGTAGCGCTCTGGGAATGGTGTGGGCAGTGGTGCAACGCTCTGGGTGTGGTGTGGGCAGCGCTGTAGCGCTGTGGGAGTGGTGTGGAGTGTGGTGTAGTACTTTGGGTGTGGTGTGGGCAGTGGTGTAGTGCGGTGGGAGTGGTGTGGGCAGTGGTGTAGAGCTGTGGGATGGTGTGGGCAGTGGTGTAGCGCTGTGGGTGTGGTGTGGGCAATGGTGTAGTGTTGTGGGATAGGTGTGGGCAGTGGTGTAGCGCGGTGGGAGTGGATTGGGCAGTGGTGTAGCACTGTGGGAGTGGTGTGGGCAGTGGTGTAGCGCTGTGGGAGTGGTGTGGATAGTGGTGTAGCGCTGTGGGTGCGGTGTGGATAGTGGTGTAGTGCTGTGGGTGTGGTGTGGGCAGTGCTGTAGCCCTGTGGGAGTTGTGTGGGCAGTGGTGTATCACAGTGGTTGAGGTGTGGGCAGTGGTGTAGCGCTGTGGGTGTGTTGTGGGTTGTGGTGTAGCGCAGTGGGAGTGGGGTGGGATGTGGTGTAGTGCTGTGGGATTGGTGTGGGCAGTGGTGTAGTGCTGTGGGAGTGGTGTGGGCAGTGGTGTAGTGCTGTGGGAGTGGTGTGGGCAGTTGTGTAGCGCTGTGGGAGTGGTGTGGGCAGTGGTGTAGCGCTGTGGGAGTCGTGTGGGCAGTGGTGTAGCGCTTTGTGAGTGGTGTGGGCAGTGGTGTAGCGCTGTGGGAGCTGTGTGTGCAGTGGTGTAGTGCTGTGGGAGTGTTGTGGGTTGTGGTGTAGAGCTGTTGGAGTGTTGAGGGCAGTGGTGTAGCGCAGCTGCAGTGGTGTGTGCAGTGGTCTAGCGCTGTGGGAGTTGTGTGTGCAGTGGTGTAGTGCTGTGGGAGTGGTGTGGGTTTTGGTGTAGCGCTGTGGGCGTGGTGTGGGTTTTGGTGTAGCACTATGGGAGTGGTGTATGTTGTGGTGTAGCGCTGTGGGAGTGGAGTTGGCAGTGGTGTAGTGCTGTGGGAATGGTGTGGGCAATGGTGTAGCGCTATGGGAGTGGCGTGGGCACTGCTGTAGCCCTGTGCAAGTGGTATGAGCTGTGGTGTCGTGCTGTGGGAGTGGTGTGGGCAGTGGTGTAGCGCAGCGGGGGTGATGTGGGCAGTGGTGTAGTGCTGCGGGAGTGGTGTGGGCAGTGGTGTAGCTCTGTGGGAGTGGTGTGGGCAGTGGTGTACTGCTGCGGGAGTGGTGTGGGCAGTGGTGTAGTGCTGTGGGAGTGGTTTGGCAGTGGTGTAGTGCTGTGGGAGTGGTGTGGGCAGTGGTGTAGCGCTGTGGGAGTGGTGTGGGCAGTGGTGTAGCGCTGCGGAAGTGGTGTGGACCGTGGTGTAGTGCTGTGGGAGTGGTATGGGCATTGGTGTAATGCTGTCGGAGTGGTGTGGGCAGAAGTGTAGCGCTGTGGGAGTGGTGTGGACAGTGGTGTAGCGCTGTGGGAGTGGTGTGCACAGTTGAGTAGTGCTGTGGGAGTGTTGTGGACAGTGGTGTAGTGCTGTGGGAGTGGTGTGGACAGTGGTGTAGTGCTGTGAAAGTCGTGTGCGCAGTGGTGTAGTGCTGCGAGGGTGATCTGGGCAGTTGTTTAGCGCTCCGGGAGTGTTGTGGGTTTCGGTGTAGTGCTGTGGGAATGGTGTGGACAGTGGTGTAGTGCTTTGGGAATGGTGTGGGCAGTGGTGTAATGCTGTGGGAGAGGTGTGGACAGTGGTGTAGCGCTGTGGGTGAGGTGTGGACAGTGGTGAAACGCTGTGGGAGTGGTGTGGGCAGTGGATTAGCGCTGTGGGAGTCGTGTGGGCAGTGTTGTAGTGCGGTGGGAGTTGTGTGTGCAGTGGTGTAGTGCTGTGGGAGTGGTGTGGGCAGTGGTGTAGTGCTGTGCGAGTGGTGTGGGCAGTGGTGTAACGCTGTGGGAGTGGTGTGGGCAGTGGTGTAGCGCTGTGGGAGTGGTGTGGGCAGTGGTGTAGCTGTGGGAGTGGTGTGGGCAGTGTTGTAACGCTGTGGGAGTGGTGTGGGCAGTGGTGTAGCGCTGTGAGAGTGGTGTGGGCCGTGGTGTAGTGCTGTGGGAGTGGTGTGGGCAGTGGTGTAGCGCTGTGGGAGTGTTGTGGGCATTAGATTAGCGCTGTGGGAGTGGTATGGGCAGTGATGTAGCGCTGTGGGAGTGGTGTGGGCAGTGGTGAAGTGCTGTGGTTGTCGTGTGTTTCGTGGTGTTGCGCTGTGGGAGTGCTGTGGGCAGTGGTGTAGCGCTGTGGGATTGGTGTCGGCAGAGGTTTATCGCTGCTGGAGTGGTGTGGGCAGTGGTGTAGTGCTTCGGGAGTGGTGTGGGACGTGGTGTAGTGCTGTCGGAGTGGTGTGGGCAGTGGTGTAGTACTTTGGGTGTGGTGTGGGCAGTGGTGTAGCGATGTGGGAGTGATGTGCGCAGTGGGAATGGTGTGGGCAGTGGTGCAACGCTGTGGGTGTGGTGTGGGTTGTGGCGTAGCGCTGTGGGTGTGGTGTGGGCAGTGGTGCAACGCTGAGAGTGTGGTGTGGGTTGTGGCGTAGCGCTGTGGGTGTGGTGTGGGTTTTGGTGTAGCGCTCTGGGAATGGTGTGGGCAGTGGTGCAACGCTGTGGGTGTGGTGTGGGTTGTGGCGTAGCGCTGTGGGTGCGGTGTGGGTTTTGGTGTAGCGCTCTGGGAATGGTGTGGGCAGTGGTGCAACGCTGTGGGAGAGGTGTGGGCAGCGGTGTAGCGCTGTGGGAGTGGTGTGGAGTGTGGTGTAGTACTTTGGGTGTGGCGTGGGCAGTGGTGTAGTGCGTTGGAATGGTGTGCGCAGTGGTGTAGAGCTGTGGGATGGTGTGGGCAGTGGTGTAGCGCTGTGGGCGTGGTGTGGGCAATGGTGTAGTGTTGTGGGAGTGTTGTGGGTAGTGGTGTAGAGCTGTGGGAGTGTTGAGGGCAGTGGTGTAGCGCAGCTGCAGTGGTGTGTGCAGTGGTCTAGCGCTGTGGGAGTTGTGTGTGCAGTGGTGTAGTGCTGTGGAAGTGGTGTGGGTTGTGGTCTAGCGCTGTGGGAGTTGTGTGTGCAGTGGTGTAGTGCTGTGGGAGTGGCTTGGGCAGTGGTGTTGGGCTGTGGGAGTGGTGTGGGCAGTGGTGTAGCGCTGTGGGAGTGGTGTGGTTAGTGGTGTAGCGCTGTGGGAGTGGTGTGGGCAGTGCTGTAGCCCTGTGGGAGTGGTGTGGGCAGTGGTTTAGCGCTGCGGGTGTGGTGTGGGCAGTGTTGTAATGCTGTGGGAGTGGTGTGGGGAGTGGTGTAGCGCTGTGGGAGGGGTGTGGGTTGTGGTGTAGCGCTGTGGGAGTTGTGTGGGCAGTGGTGTAGCGCTGTGGCAGTGTTGTGGGCAGTTGTGTATTGATGTGGGTGTGTTGTGGGCAGTGGTGTAACGCTGTGGGTGTGGTGTGTGCAGTGGTGTATCGCAGTGGGTGAGGTGTGGGCAGTGTTGTAGCGCTGTGGGTGTGGTGTGGGTTGTGCTGTAGCGCTGTGGGAGTGATGTGGGTTGTAGTGTAGAGCTGTGGGTGTGGTGTAGGCAGTGGTGTAGCGCTGTGGGAGTGGTGTGGGCAGTGGTGTAGCGCTGTGCGAGTGGTGTGTGCAGTGGTGTAGCGCTGTGGGAGTGGTGTGGGCAGTTTTGTAGAGCTGTGGGATTGGTGTGGGCAGTGGTGTTGTGCTGTGGGAGTGGTGTGGGCAATGGTGTAGCGCTGTGGGAGTTGTGTGTGCAGTGGTGTAGTGCTGTGGGAGTGTTGTGGGTAGTGGTGTAGAGCTGTGGGAGTGTTGAGGGCAGTGGTGTAGCGCAGCTGCAGTGGTGTGTGCAGTGGTCGAGCGCTGTGGGAGTTGTGTGTGCAGTGGTGTAGTGCTGTGGAAGTGGTGTGGGTTGTGGTCTAGCGCTGTGGGAGTTGTGTGTGCAGTGGTGTAGTGCTGTGGGAGTGGTGTTGCTTTTGGTGTAGCGCTGTGGGCGTGGTGTGGGTTTTGGTGTAGCGCTGTGGGAATGGTGTGGGCAGTGGTGTAGCGCAATGGGAGTGGCGTGGGCACTGCTGTAGCCCTGTGCAAGTGGTATGGGCTGTGGTGTAGTGCTGTGGGAATGGTGTGGGCAGTGGTGTAGCGCAGCGGGGGTGATGTGGGCAGTGGTGTAGCGCTGTGGGAGTGGTGTGGGCAGTTGTGTAACACTGTGGGAGTGGTGAAGGCAGCGGTGTAACGCTGTGGGAGTGGTGTGGGCAGTGGTGTAACGCTGTGGGTGTGGTGTGGGCAGTGGTGTAGCGCTGTGGGAGTGTTGTGGGCAGTGGTGTAGCGCTGTGGGAGTGGTGTGGGCAGTGGTGTAGCGCTGTGAGAGTGACGTGGGCAGTGGTGTAGCGCTGTGGGAGTGGTGTGGGCAGTGGTGTAGCGCTACTGGAGTGGTGTGGACAGTGGTGTAGTGCTGTGGGAGTGGATCGGGCAGTGGTGTAGCGCTGCTGGAGTGGTGTGGGTTGTTGTGTAGCACTGTGGGAGTGGTGTGTGTTGTGGGGTAGTGCTGTGGGAGTGGTGTTGGCAGTGGTGTAATGCTGTGGGAATGGTGTTGGCAGTGGTTTAGTGCTGTGGGATTGGTGTGGGCAGTGGTGTCGTGCTGTGGGAGTGTTGAGGGCAGTGGTGTAGCGCAGGTGCAGTGGTTTGGGCAGTGGTGTAACGCTGTGGGAGTAGTGTGTGCAGTGGTGTAGCGCTGTGGGAGTGGTGTGGGCTGCGGTGTAGTGCTGTGGGAGTGGGGTGGGAAGTGGTGTAGCGCTGTGGGAGTGGAGTGGGTTGTGGTGTAGCGCTGTGGGAGTGGTGTGGGCAGTGGTGTAGCGCTGTGGGAGTGGTGTGTGCAGTGGTGTAGCGCTGTGGGAGTGGTGTGGGCAATGGTGCAGGGCTGTGGGATTGGATTGGACAGTTGTGTAGTGCAATGGCAGTATTGTGGGCAGTGGTGTAGCTCTGTGGGAATGGTGTTGTCAGTGGTGTAGCGCTGTGGGAGATGTGTGGGCTGTGGTGTATCGCAGTGGGTGAGGTGTGGTCAGTGTTGTAGCGCTGTGGGTGTGGTGTGGGTTGTGGTGTAGCGCTTTGGGAGTGGTGTGGGCAGTGGTGTAGTGCAGTGGGAATGGTGTTGGCTGTGGTGTAGCGCTGTGGGAGTGGTGTGGGCAATGGTGTAGTGTTGTGGGATAGGTGTGGGCAGTGGTGTAGCGCGGTGGGAGTGGCTTGGGCAGTGGTGTAGGGCTGTGGGAGTGGTGTGGGCAGTGGTGTAGCGCTGTGGGAGTGGTGTGGATAGTGGTGTAGCGCCGTGGGAGTGGTGTGGGCAGTGGTGTAACGCTGTGGGTGTGGTGTGGGCAGTGGTGTAGCGCTGTGGGAGTGTTGTGGGCAGTGGTGTAGCGCTGTGGGAGTGGTGTGGGCAGTGGTGTAGCGCTGTGAGAGTGACGTGGGCAGTGGTGTAGCGCTGTGGGAGTGGTGTGGGCAGTGGTGTAGCGCTACTGGAGTGGTGTGGACAGTGGTGTAGTGCTGTGGGAGTGGATCGGGCAGTGGTGTAGCGCTGCTGGAGTGGTGTGGGTTGTTGTGTAGCACTGTGGGAGTGGTGTGTGTTGTGGGGTAGTGCTGTGGGAGTGGTGTTGGCAGTGGTGTAATGCTGTGGGAATGGTGTTGGCAGTGGTTTAGTGCTGTGGGATTGGTGTGGGCAGTGGTGTCGTGCTGTGGGAGTGTTGAGGGCAGTGGTGTAGCGCAGGTGCAGTGGTTTGGGCAGTGGTGTAACGCTGTGGGAGTAGTGTGTGCAGTGGTGTAGCGCTGTGGGAGTGGTGTGGGCTGCGGTGTAGTGCTGTGGGAGTGGGGTGGGAAGTGGTGTAGCGCTGTGGGAGTGGAGTGGGTTGTGGTGTAGCGCTGTGGGAGTGGTGTGGGCAGTGGTGTAGCGCTGTGGGAGTGGTGTGTGCAGTGGTGTAGCGCTGTGGGAGTGGTGTGGGCAATGGTGCAGGGCTGTGGGATTGGATTGGACAGTTGTGTAGTGCAATGGCAGTATTGTGGGCAGTGGTGTAGCTCTGTGGGAATGGTGTTGTCAGTGGTGTAGCGCTGTGGGAGATGTGTGGGCTGTGGTGTATCGCAGTGGGTGAGGTGTGGTCAGTGTTGTAGCGCTGTGGGTGTGGTGTGGGTTGTGGTGTAGCGCTTTGGGAGTGGTGTGGGCAGTGGTGTAGTGCAGTGGGAATGGTGTTGGCTGTGGTGTAGCGCTGTGGGAGTGGTGTGGGCAATGGTGTAGTGTTGTGGGATAGGTGTGGGCAGTGGTGTAGCGCGGTGGGAGTGGCTTGGGCAGTGGTGTAGGGCTGTGGGAGTGGTGTGGGCAGTGGTGTAGCGCTGTGGGAGTGGTGTGGATAGTGGTGTAGCGCCGTGGGAGTGGTGTGGGTTGTGGTGTAGCGCTGTGGGAGTGGTGTGGGCAGTGGTGTAGCGCTGTGGGAGTGGTGTGGGTTGTGGTGTAGCGCTGTGGGAGTGGTGTGGGCAGTGCTGTAGCCCTGTGGGAGTGGTGTGGGCTGTGGTTTAACGCTGTGGGTGTGGTGTGGGCAGTGTTGTAATGCTGTGGGAGTGGTGTGGGGAGTGGTGTAGCGCTGTGGGAGCGGTGTGGGTTGTGGTGTAGCGCTGTGGGAGTTGTGTGGGCAGTGGTGTAGCGCTGTGGCAGTGTTGTGGGCAGTTGTGTATTGATGTGGGTGTGGTGTGGGCAGTGGTGTAACGCTGTGGGTATGGTGTGTGCAGTGGTGTATCGCAGTGGGTGAGGTGTGGGCAGTGTTGTAGCGCTGTGGGTGTGGTGTGGGTTGTGCTGTAGCGCTGTGGAAGTGATGTGGGCAGTGGTGTAGAGCGGTGGGATAGGTGTAGGTTGTGGTGTAGTGCTGTGGGAGTGGTGTGGGCAGTGGTATAGTGCTGTGGGAGTGGAGTGGGCAGTTGTGTAGCGCTGTGGCTGTGTTGTGGGCAGTTGTGTATTGATGTGGGTGTGGTGTGGGCAGAGGTGTAGAGCTGTGGGTGTGGTGTAGGCAGTGGTGTAGCGCTGTGGGAGTGGTGTGGGCAGTGGTGTAGCGCTGTGCGAGTGGTGTGGGCAGTGGTGTAGCGCTGTGGGAGTGGTGTGGGCAGTTTTGTAGAGCGGTGGGATAGGTGTAGGTTGTGGTGTAGTGCTGTGGGAGTGGTGTGGGCAGTGGTATAGTGCTGTGGGAGTGGAGTGGGCAGTTGTGTAGCGCTGTGGGAGTGGTGTGGTCAGTGGTGTAGCGCTGTGGGAGTGGTGTGGGCAGTGGTGTAGTGCTGTGGGAGTGGTGTGGGCAGTGGTGTAGCGCTGTGGGAGTTGTGTGTGCAGTGGTGTAGTGCTGTGGGAGTGTTGTGGGTTGTGGTGTAGAGCTGTGGGAGTGTTGAGGGCAGTGGTATAGCGCAGCTGCAGTGGTGTGTGCAGTGGTCTAGCGCTGTGGGAGTTGTGTGTGCAGTGGTGTAGTGCTGTGGGAGTGGTGTGGGCAGTCGTGTAGGGCTACTGGAGTGGTGTGGGTTGTTGTGTAGCACTGTGGGAGTGGTGTGTGTTGTGGGGTAGTGCTGTGGGAGTGGTGTTGGCAGTGGTGTAGTGCTGTGGGAATGGTGTTGGCAGTGGTGTAGCGCTGTGGGAGTGATGAGGGCAGTGGTGTAGCGCAGCTGCAGTGGGTTGGGCAGTGGTGTAACGCTGTGGGAATTGTGTGTGCAGTGGTGTAGCGAAGTGGGAGTGGAGTGGGTTGTGGTGTAGCGCTGTGGGAGTGGAGTGGGTTTTGGTGTAGCGCTGTGGGAGTGGTGTGGGCAGTGGTGTAGAGCTGTGGGAGTGGTGTGTGCAGTGGTGTAGCGCTGTGGGAGTGGTGTGGGCAGTGGTGCAGGGCTGTGGGATTGGATTGGACAGTTGTGTAGTGCAATGGCAGTATTGTGGGCAGTGGTGTAGCGCTGTGGGAATGGTGTTGTCAGTGGTGTAGCGCTGTGGGAGATGTGTGGGCAGTGGTGTATCGCAGTGGGTGAGGTGTGGTCAGTGTTGTAGCGCTGTGGGTGTGGTGTGGGTTGTGGTGTAGAGCTTTGGGAGTGGTGTGGGCAGTGGTGTAGTGCAGTGGGAATGGTGTTGGCTGTGGTGTAGCGCTGTGGGAGTGGTGTGGGCAGTGGTGTAGCGCTGTGGGTGTGGTGTGGGTTGTGGTGTAGCGCTGTGGGAGTGGTGTGGGCAGTGGTGTTGTGCTGTGGGAGTGGTGTGGGAAGTGGTGTAGCGCTGTGGGAGTGGTATTGGCTGAGGTGTAGCGCTGTGGGAGTGGTGTGGGCAGTGGTGTCGCGCTGTGGGAGTGGTGTGGGCAGTGGTGTAGCGCTGTGGGAGTGGTGTGGGCAGTGGTGTAGTGCTGTGGGAGTGGTGTGGGCAGTGGTGTAGTGCTGTGGGATTGGTGTGGGTGTGGTGTAGCGCTGTGGGAGTGGTGTGCACAGTGGTGTAGTGCTGTGGGAGTGGTGTGGACATTGGTGTAGTGCTGCGGGAGTGGTGTGGACAGTGGTGTAGTGCTGTGGGAGAGGTGTGGGTGTGGTGTAGCGCTGTGGGAGTGGTGTGCACAGTGGTGTAGTGCTGTGGGAGTGGTGTGGGTTTCGGTGAAGTGCTGTGGGAATGGTGTGGACAGTTGTGTAGCGCTGTGGGAGTGTGTGGGCAGTGGTGTAGTGCTTTGGGAATGGTGTGTACAGTGGTGTAGCGCTGTGGGACTCGTGTGGGCAGTGGTGTAGCGCTGTGGGTGTGGTGTTGGTTGTGGTGTAACGCTGTGGGATTGGATTGGGCAGTGGTGTAGTGCCATGGAAGTGGCGTGGTGTGTGGTGTAGCGCTGTGCGTTTCGTGTGTGTTGTGGTGTTGCGCTGTGGGAGTGGCGTGGGCAGTGGTGTAGTGCTGTGGCAGTGCTGTGGGCAGTGGTGTGGCGCAGCGGGAGTGGTGTGGGCAGTGGTGTAGCGCTGTGGGAGTGGTGTGGGCAGTTGTGTAACACTGTGGGAGTGGTGTGGGCAGCGGTGTAACGCTGTGGGAGTGGTGTGGGCAGTGGTGTAACGCTGTGGGTGTGGTGTGGGCAGTGGTGTAGCGCTGTGGGAGTGGTGTGGGCAGTGGTGTAGCGCTGTGGGAGTGGTGTGGGCAGTGGTGTAGCGCAGTAAGAGTGGCGTGGGCAGTGGTGTAGCGCTGTGGGAGTGGTGTCGGCTGTGGTGTAGCGCTTTGGGATTGGTCTGGCCAGTGGTGTAGCGCTGTGGGAGTGGTGTGGGCAGTGGTGTAGCGCTGTGGGAGCGGTGTGGACAGTGGTGTATCGCTGTGGGAATGGTGTTGGCTGTGGTGTAGCGCTGTGGGAGTGGTGTGGGCAGTGGTGTAGCGCTGTGGGAGTGGTGTGGGTTGTGGTGTAGCGCTGTGGGAGAGGTGTGGGCAGTGGTGTAGTGCTGCGGGAGTGGTGTGGGCAGTGGTGTAGCGCTGTGGGATTAGTGTTTGCTGAGGTGTAGCGCTGTGGGAGTGTTGTGGTCACTGGTGTAGTGCTGCGGGAGTGGTGAGGGTAGTGGTGTAGCGCTGTGGGAGTGGCGTGGGCACTGCTGCAGGCCTCTGGGAGTGCTATGTGCTGCGGTGTAGTGCAGGGGAGTGGTGTGGGCAGTGGTGTAGTGCTGTGGGAGTGGTGTGGGCAGTGGTGTAGCGCTAGGGAGTGGTGTGGGCAGTGGTGTAGTGCTGCTGGAGTGGTGTGGGTTGTTGTGTAGCGCTGTGGGAGTGGTGTGTGTTGTGGGGTAGTGCTGTGGGAGTGGTGTTGGCCGTGGTGTAGTGCTTTGGGAATGGTGTTGGCAGTTGTGTAGTGCTGTGGGATTGGTGTGGGCAGTGGTGTAGTGCTGTGGGAGTGTTGAGGGCAGTGGTGTAGCGCAGCTGCAGTGGCTTGGGCAGTGGTGTAACGCTGTGGGATTTGTGTGTGCAGTGGTGCAGCGCTGTGGGAGTGGTGTGGGCAGTGGTGTAGCGCTGTTGTTGTGGTTTGTGTTGTGGTGTAACGCTGTGGGAGTCCTGTGGGCAATGGTGTAGCGCTGTGGGAGTGGTGTGGGCAGTGGTGTAGCGCTGTGGGAGTGGTGTGGGCATTGGTTTAGCGCTGCGGGAGTGGTGTGGGCAGTGGTGTAGCGCTGTGGGAGTGGTGTGGGCAATGGTGTAACGCTGTGGGAGTGGTGTGGGCAGTGGCGTAGCGCTACGGGTGTGGTGTGGTCAGTGCTGTAACGCTGTGGGAGTGGTGTGGGCAATGGTGTAACGCTGTGGGAGTGGTGTGGGCAATGGTGTTGCGCTGTGGGAGTGGTGTGGGCAGTGGTGTAGCGCTGTAGGAGTGGTGTGGGCAGTGGTGTAGTGCTGTGGGAGTGGTGTGGGCAGTGGTCAAGCGCTGTGGGCGTGGTGTGGGCAGTGGTGTAGTGCTGTGGGTGTGGTGTGGGCAGTGATGTCGCGCTGTGGGAGTGTTGTGGGCAGTGGTGTAGCGCTGTGGGATTGGTGTGGGTTGTGGTATAGATCTGTGGCAGTGGTGTGTGCAGTGGTTTAGCGCTGTGATACTGATGTGGGTATTTGCTTAGCGCTGTGTGTGTGGTGTGAGTTGTGGAGTAGAGCTACGGAAATGGTGTGACCAGAGGTGTACTGATGTGGGAGTGGTGTGGGCAGTGGTGTAGCGCTGTGGGAGTGGTGTGGGCAGTGGTGTAGTGCTGTGGGAGTGGTGTGGGCAGTGGTGTAGTGCTGTGGGAGTAGTGTGGGTAGTGGTGTAGTGCTGTGGGAGTTGTGTGGGCAGTGGTGTAGTGCTGTGGGAGTGGTGTGGGTTGTGGTGTAGTGCTGTGGGAGTGGTGTGGGCTGTGGTGTAGCGCTGTGGGAGTTGTGTGTGCAGTGGTGTAGTGCGGTGGGAGTTGGTGTGGGTTGTGGTGTAGTGCTGTGGGAGTGGTGTGGGCTATGTTGTAGTGCTGTGGGAGTGGGGTGGGCATTGGTGTAATGCTGTGGGAGTGGTTTGGGTTGTGGTGTAGTGCTGTGGGAGTGGTGTGGGCAGTGGTGTAGCGCTGTGGGAGTGGTTTGTGTTGTGGTTTAGCGCTGTGGGAGTGGTGTGGGTTTTGGTAGAGCGCTGTTGGAGTGGTGTGGGCAGTGGTGTAGCGCTGTGGGAGTGGTGTGGGCAGTGGTGTAGCGCTGTGGGAGTGGTGTGGGCAGTGGTGTAGCGCTGTGGGAGTGGTGTGGGCAGTGGTGTAACGCTGTGGGAGAGGTGTGGGCAGTGGTGTAGCGCTGTGGGAGTGGTGTGGGCATTGGTGTAACGCTTTGGGTGTGGTGTGAGTTGTGGTTTAATGCTGTGGGAGTTGTGTGGGCAGTGGTGCAGCGCTGAGGGAGTGATGTGGGTAGTGGTGTAGCGCTGTGGGAGTGGTGTGGGTAGTGGTGTAGTGCTGTGGGAGTGGTGTGGGCAGTGGTGTAGTGCTGTGGGAGTGGTGTGGGCAGTGGTGTAGTGCTGTGGGAGTAGTGTGGGTAGTGGTGTAGTGCTGTGGGAGTTGTGTGGGCAGTGGTGTAGTGCTGTGGGAGTGGTGTGGGTTGTGGTGTAGTGCTGTGGGAGTGGTGTGGGCTGTGGTGTAGCGCTGTGGGAGTTGTGTGTGCAGTGGTGTAGTGCGGTGGGAGTTGGTGTGGGTTGTGGTGTAGTGCTGTGGGAGTGGTGTGGGCTGTGTTGTAGTGCTGTGGGAGTGGGGTGGGCAGTGGTGTAATGCTGTGGGAGTGGTTTGGGTTGTGGTGTAGTGCTGTGGGAGTGGTGTGGGCAGTGGTGTAGCGCTGTGGGAGTGGTTTGTGTTGTGGTTTAGCGCTGTGGGAGTGGTGTGGGTTTTGGTAGAGCGCTGTTGGAGTGGTGTGGGCAGTGGTGTAGCGCTGTGGGAGTGGTGTGGGCAGTGGTGTAGCGCTGTGGGAGTGGTGTGGGCAGTGGTGTAGCGCTGTGGGAGTGGTGTGGGCAGTGGTGTAACGCTGTGGGAGAGGTGTGGGCAGTGGTGTAGCGCTGTGGGAGTGGTGTGGGCATTGGTGTAACGCTTTGGGTGTGGTGTGAGTTGTGGTTTAATGCTGTGGGAGTTGTGTGGGCAGTGGTGCAGCGCTGAGGGAGTGATGTGGGTAGTGGTGTAGCGCTGTGGGAGTGGTGTGGGTAGTGGTGTAGTGCTGTGGGAGTGGTGTGGGCAGTGGTGTAGTGCTGTGGGAGTGGTGTGGGCAGTGGTGTAGTGCTGTGGGAGTAGTGTGGGTAGTGGTGTAGTGCTGTGGGAGTTGTGTGGGCAGTGGTGTAGTGCTGTGGGAGTGGTGTGGGTTGTGGTGTAGTGCTGTGGGAGTGGTGTGGGCTGTGGTGTAGCGCTGTGGGAGTTGTGTGTGCAGTGGTGTAGTGCGGTGGGAGTTGGTGTGGGTTGTGGTGTAGTGCTGTGGGAGTGGTGTGGGCTGTGTTGTAGTGCTGTGGGAGTGGGGTGGGCAGTGGTGTAATGCTGTGGGAGTGGTTTGGGTTGTGGTGTAGTGCTGTGGGAGTGGTGTGGGCAGTGGTGTAGCGCTGTGGGAGTGGTTTGTGTTGTGGTTTAGCGCTGTGGGAGTGGTGTGGGTTTTGGTAGAGCGCTGTTGGAGTGGTGTGGGCAGTGGTGTAGCGCTGTGGGAGTGGTGTGGGCAGTGGTGTAGCGCTGTGGGAGTGGTGTGGGCAGTGGTGTAGCGCTGTGGGAGTGGTGTGGGCAGTGGTGTAACGCTGTGGGAGAGGTGTGGGCAGTGGTGTAGCGCTGTGGGAGTGGTGTGGGCAATGGTGTAACGCTGTGGGAGTGGTGTGGGCAGTGGCGTAGCGCTGCGGGTGTGGTGTGGTCAGTGGTGTAACGCTGTGGGAGTGGTGTGGGCAATGGTGTAACGCTGTGGGTGTGGTGTGGGCAATGGTGTTGCGCTGTGGGAGTGGTGTGGGCAGTGGTGTAGCGCTGTGGGAGTGGTGTGGGCAGTGGTGTAGTGCTGTGGGAGTGGTGTGGGCAGTGGTCAAGCGCTGTGGGCGTGGTGTGGGCAGTGGTGTAGTGCTGTGGGTGTGGTGTGGGCAGTGATGTCGCGCTGTGGGAGTGTTGTGGGCAGTGGTGTAGCGCTGTGGGATTGGTGTGGGTTGTGGTATAGATCTGTGGCAGTGGTGTGTGCAGTGGTTTAGCGCTGTGATACTGATGTGGGTATTTGCTTAGCGCTGTGTGTGTGGTGTGAGTTGTGGAGTAGAGCTACGGAAATGGTGTGACCAGAGGTGTACTGATGTGGGAGTGGTGTCGGCAGTGGTGTAGCGCTGTGGGAGTGGTGTGGGCAGTGGTGTAGCGCTGTGGGAGTGGATTGGGCAGTGGTGTAGCGCTGTGCGTTTGGTGTGAGCAGTGGTGTAGCGCTGTGGGAGTGGTGTGAGCAGTGGTGTAGCGTTGTGGGAGTGGTGTGGGCAGTGGTGTAGTGCTGTGGGAGTGGTGTGTGTTGTGTTGTAGCGTTGTGGGAGTGGAGTGGACAGTGGTGTAGTGCTGCGGGAATGGTGTGTGTTATGATGTAGCCCTGTGGGAGTGGTGTGGGCAGTGGTGTAGTGCTGTGGGAGTGGTGTGGGCAGTGGTGTAGCGCTTTGAGAGTGGTGTGGGCAGTGGTGTAGTGCTGTGGGAGTAGTGTGGGTAGTGGTGTAGCGCTGGGGACTGGTGTGGGTTTTGGTGTAGCGCTGTGTGAGTGGTTTGAGCAGTGGTGTATTGCTGTGGGTGTGGTGTGGGCAGTGGTGAAGCGGTGTGGGAGTGGTGTGGGCAGTGGTGTAGCGCTGTGGGTGTGGTGTGGGCAGTGGTGTAGTGCTGTGGGTGTGGTGTGGGCAGTGGTCAAGCGCTGTGGGCGTGGTGTGGGCAGTGGTGTAGTGCTGTGGGTGTGGTGTGGGCAGTGATGTCGCGCTGTGGGAGTGTTGTGGGCAGTGGTGTAGCGCTGTGGGATTGGTGTGGGTTGTGGTATAGATCTGTGGCAGTGGTGTGTGCAGTGGTTTAGCGCTGTGATACTGATGTGGGTATTTGCTTAGCGCTGTGTGTGTGGTGTGAGTTGTGGAGTAGAGCTACGGAAATGGTGTGACCAGAGGTGTACTGATGTGGGAGTGGTGTGGGCAGTGGTGTAGCGCTGTGGGAGTGGTGTGGGCAGTGGTGTAGCGCTGTGGGAGTGGATTGGGCAGTGGTGTAGCGCTGTGCGTTTGGTGTGGGTAGTGGTGTAGCGCTGTGGGAGTGGTGTGGGCAGTGGTGTAGTGCTGTGGGAGTGGTGTGGGCAGTGGTGTAGCGCTGTGAGAGTGGTGTGGGCAGTGGTGTAGTGCTGTGGGAGTAGTGTGGGTAGTGGTGTAGCGCTGGGGACTGGTGTGGGTTTTGGTGTAGCGCTGTGTGAGTGGTTTGAGCAGTGGTGTATTGCTGTGGGTGTGGTGTGGGCAGTGGTGAAGCGGTGTGGGAGTGGTGTGGGCAGTGGTGTAGTACTGTGGGAGTGGTGTGGGCAGTGGTGTAGTGCTGTAGGAATGGTGTGGTCAGTGGTGTAGTGCTGTGGGAGTGATGTCGGCATTGGTGTAGTGCTGTGGGAATGGTGTC
Organism: Cetorhinus maximus; assembly: GCF_964194155.1. NCBI lineage: Eukaryota > Metazoa > Chordata > Chondrichthyes > Lamniformes > Cetorhinidae > Cetorhinus > Cetorhinus maximus. The sequence continues at coordinate 488,562 of NW_027596184.1, read as the reverse complement.
GGCAGTGGTGTAGCGCTGTGGGATTGGTGAGGGCAGTGGTGTAGTGCTGTGTGAGTGGTGTGGGCAGTGGTGCAGCGCTGAGGGAGTGATGTGGGTAGTGGTGTAGCGCTGTGGGAGTGGTGTGGGTAGTGGTGTAGTGCTGTGGGAGTGGTGTGGGCAGTGGTGTAGTGCTGTGGGAGTGGTGTGGGCAGTGGTGTAGTGCTGTGGGAGTAGTGTGGGTAGTGGTGTAGTGCTGTGGGAGTTGTGTGGGCAGTGGTGTAGTGCTGTGGGAGTGGTGTGGGTTGTGGTGTAGTGCTGTGGGAGTGGTGTGGGCTGTGGTGTAGCGCTGTGGGAGTTGTGTGTGCAGTGGTGTAGTGCGGTGGGAGTTGGTGTGGGTTGTGGTGTAGTGCTGTGGGAGTGGTGTGGGCTGTGTTGTAGTGCTGTGGGAGTGGGGTGGGCAGTGGTGTAATGCTTTGGGAGTGGTTTGGGTTGTGGTGTAGTGCTGTGGGAGTGGTGTGGGCAGTGGTGTAGCGCTGTGGGAGTGGTTTGTGTTGTGGTTTAGCGCTGTGGGAGTGGTGTGGGTTTTGGTAGAGCGCTGTTGGAGTGGTGTGGGCAGTGGTGTAGCGCTGTGGGAGTGGTGTGGGCAGTGGTGTAGCGCTGTGGGAGTGGTGTGGGCAGTGGTGTAGCGCTGTGGGAGTGGTGTGGGCAGTGGTGTAACGCTGTGGGAGAGGTGTGGGCAGTGGTGTAGCGCTGTGGGAGTGGTGTGGGCATTGGTGTAACGCTTTGGGTGTGGTGTGAGTTGTGGTTTAATGCTGTGGGAGTTGTGTGGGCAGTGGTGCAGCGCTGAGGGAGTGATGTGGGTAGTGGTGTAGCGCTGTGGGAGTGGTGTGGGTAGTGGTGTAGTGCTGTGGGAGTGGTGTGGGCAGTGGTGTAGTGCTGTGGGAGTGGTGTGGGCAGTGGTGTAGTGCTGAGGGAGTAGTGTGGGTAGTGGTGTAGTGCTGTGGGAGTTGTGTGGGCAGTGGTGTAGTGCTGTGGCAGTGGTGTGGGTTGTGGTGTAGTGCTGTGGGAGTGGTGTGGGCTGTGGTGTAGCGCTGTGGGAGTTGTGTGTGCAGTGGTGTAGTGCGGTGGGAGTTGGTGTGGGTTGTGGTGTAGTGCTGTGGGAGTGGTGTGGGCTGTGTTGTAGTGCTGTGGGAGTGGGGTGGGCAGTGGTGTAATGCTGTGGGAGTGGTTTGGGTTGTGGTGTAGTGCTGTGGGAGTGGTGTGGGCAGTGGTGTAGCGCTGTGGGAGTGGTTTGTGTTGTGGTTTAGCGCTGTGGGAGTGGTGTGGGTTTTGGTAGAGCGCTGTTGGAGTGGTGTGGGCAGTGGTGTAGCGCTGTGGGAGTGGTGTGGGCAGTGGTGTAGCGCTGTGGGAGTGGTGTGGGCAGTGGTGTAGCGCTGTGGGAGTGGTGTGGGCAGTGGTGTAACGCTGTGGGAGAGGTGTGGGCAGTGGTGTAGCGCTGTGGGAGTGGTGTGGGCATTGGTGTAACGCTTTGGGTGTGGTGTGAGTTGTGGTTTAATGCTGTGGGAGTTGTTTATTATGGGCTGTGGGAGTGGAGTGGGCAGTGGTGTAGTGCTGTGGGAATGGTGTGGGCAGTGGTGTAGCGCTGTGGGAGTGGTGTGGGCAGTGGTGTAGCGCTGTGGGTTTGGTGTGGGCACTGTTGTAGTGCTGTGGGAGTGGTGTGGGCTGAGGTGTAGCGCTGTGGGTGTGGTGTGGGCTGTGGTGTAGCGCTGTGGGAGTGGTGTGGGCAGTGGTGTAGCGCTGTGGGAGTGGTGTGGGCAGTGGTTTAGCGCTGCGGGAGTGGTGTGGGCTGTCGTGTAGCGCTGTGGGAGTGGTGTGGGCAGTGGTTTAGCGCTGCGGGAGTGGTGTGGGCAGTGATGTAGCGCTGTGGGAGTGGTGTGTGCAGTGGTGTAGCGCTGTGGGTGTGGTGTGGGCAGTGGTGTAGTGCTGTGGGAGTGGTGTGGGCAATGGTGTAGAGCTGGGGAGTGATCTGGACAATGGTGTATTGCTGTGGTTGTGGTGTGTTTTGTGGTGTAACGCTGTGGGAGTGCTTTGGGCAGTGGTGTCGCGCTATGGGAGTGGTGTGGGCAGTGGTGTATCGCAGTGGGTGAGGTGTTGGCAGTCTTGTAGCGCTGTGGGTGTGGTGTGGGCAGTGGTGTAGCGGTGTGGGAGTGGTGTGGGCTGTGGTGTAGCTCTGTGGGATTGGTGTGGGCAGTGGTGTAGCGCTGTGGGAATGGTGTCGGCAGTGGTGTAGGGCTCTGGGAGTGGTGTTGGCAGTGGTGTAGCGCTGTGGGAGTGTTGTGGGCAGTGGTGTATTGCTGCGGGACTGGTGTGGGTAGTGGTGTAGCGCTGTGGGAGTGGTGTGGGCAGTGGTGTAGAGCTGTGGGAATGGTGTTGGCAGCGGTGTAGCGCTGTGGGAGTGGTGTGGGCAGTGGTGTAGCGCTGCGGGAGTGGTGCTGGCAGTGGTGTAGTGCTGTGGGAATGGTGTTGGCAGTGGTGTAGCGCTGTGGGAATGGTGTTGGCAGTGGTGTAGCGCTGTGTGAGGTGTACTGGCAGTGGTGTAGTGCTGTGGGAATGGTGTTGGCAGTGGTTTTGCGCTGTGGGAGTGGTGTGGGCAGTGGTGTAGCGCTTTGGGAGTGGTGTGGGCAGTGGTGTAGCGCTGTGGGTGTGGTGTTGGTTGTGGTGTAGTGCTGTGGGAGTGGTGTGGGCAGTGGTGTAGCGCTGTGGGAGTAGTGTGTGCAGTGGTGTAACGCTGTGGGAGTGGTGTGGGGAGTTGTGTAGCGCTGTGGGAGTGTTGTGGGCAATGGAGTAGCGCTGTGGGAGTGGTGTGGGCAGTGGTGGAGCGCTGTGGGAGTGGTGTGGGCAGTGGGGTAGTGCTGTGGGAGTGGTGTGGGTAGTGGTGTAGCGCTGTGGGTGTGGTGTGGGTAGTGGTGTAGCGCTGTGGGAGTGGTGTGGGTAGTGGTGTAGTGCTGTGGGAGTGGTGTGCGCTGAGGTGTAGTGCTGTGAGATTGGTGTGGGTTGTGGTATAGCGCTGTGGCAGTGGTGTGTGCAGTGGTTTAGCGCTGTAGTACTGATGTGGGCAATTTAAACAGTGCCCCCATCATAAACGCTATTTAAACAGTGCCCCCATTATAAACACTATATAAACAGTGCCCGCATGCTAAACACTATATAAACAGTGCTCCCATCATAAAAACTATATAAACAGTGTCCCCATCATAAACACTATATAAACCGTGCCCCCATCATAAACCCTATTTAAACAGTGCCCCATCATAAACACTATATAAACAGTGCCCCCATCATAAACACTATATAAACAGTGCCCCCATCATAAACACTATTTAAACAGTGCCCCCATCATAAACCCTATTTAAACAGTGCCCACATCATAAACACTATTTAAACAGTGCCCCCATCATTAACCCTATATAAACAGTGCCCCCATCATAAGCACTGTTTAAACAGTGCCCCCATCATAAACACTATTTAATCAGTTCCCCCATCGTAAACACTATATAATCAGTGACCACATCATAAATACTAAATAAATAGTGCCCCCATCATAAAAAGTATTTAAACACTGCCCCCATTATAAACATTATATAAACAGTGACGCATCATAAACACTATATAAACAGTGCCCCCATCATAAATACTATATAAACAGTGCCCCCATCATAAACACAATATAAATAGTGCCCCCATCATAAACACTATTTAAAAAGTGCCCCATCATAAACACTATATAAACAGTGCCCCCATCATAAACACTATATAAACAGTGCCCCATCATAACACTATATAAACAGTGACCCCATCATAAACACTATTTAGACTGGGATACCCATCATAAACACTATTTAAACAGTGCCCCCATCATAAACACTATTTAAACAGTGCCCCCATCATAAACACTATTTAAACAGGGCCTCCATCATAAAGACTATTTAAACAGTGCACCCATCATAAACACTATTTAAACGGGGCCCCCATCACAAACACTATTTATACAGTGCACCCATCATAAACACTACTTGAACAGTGCCCCATCATAAACACTATGTAAACAGTGCCACCATCATAAACACTATATAAACAGTGCCCCCATCATAAACACTATATAAACAGTGCCCCCATCATAATCCCTATTTAAACAGTGCCCCATCATAAACACTATATAAACTGTGCCCCATCATAAACACTATATAATCAGTGCCCCCATCATAAACAGTATATAAACACTGCGCCCATCATAAACACTATATAAACAGTGCCCCATCATAAACACTATATAAACAGTGCCCCCATCATAAACACTATTTAACCAGGGCCCCATCATAAACACTATATTAGCAGTGCCACATCATAAACACTATTTAAACAGTGCCCCATCATAAACACTATATAAACTCTGCCCCAGCATAAACACTATATAAACAGTGCCCCCATCATAAAATCTATATAAACTTTGCCCCCATCATAAACACTATATGAACTTTGCCCCCATCATAAACACTATATAAACAGTGCCCCCATCATAAACACTATATAAACAGAGACCCAACATAAACACTATACAAACAGTGCCCCCATCATAAACACTATATAAACAGTGCCCCCATCATTAACACTATTTAAACAGTGCCCCCATCATAAACACTATATAAACAGTGCCCCCATCATAAAAACTATATAAACAGTGCCCCCATCATAAACTCTATATAAAAAGTTCCCCCATCATAAACACTATTTAAACAGTGCCCCCATCATATACACTATATGCAGTGCCCCCATCATGAACACTATTTAAACAGTGCCCCCAACATAAACACTATTTAAACAGAGCCCCAGCATAAACACTATTTAAACAGAGCACCCATCATAAATACTATTGAAACTGTGCCGCCATCATAATCACTATATAAACAGTGCCCCATCATAAACACTATATAAACAGTGCCCCCATCATAAAGATTATATAAACAGTGCCCCGTCATAAACACTATATAAAAAGTGTCCCCATCATAAACACTATATAAACAGTGCTCCCATCATAAACACTATATAAACAATTCCCCCATCATAAACACTAATTAAACAGTGCCCCCATCATAAACACTACATAAACAGTGCTCCCATTATAAACACTATATAAACAGTGCCCCATCATAAACACTAAAAAAACAGTGCCCCATCATAAACACTATATAAACACTTTCCCATCATAAACACTATATAAACGGTGCCCCCATCATAAACACTATATAAACAGTGACCCATCATAAACACATTTTAAACAGTGCCCACATCATAAACACTATTTAAACAGTGCCCCCATCATAAACCCTATATAAACAGTGCCCCATCATAAACACTATATAAACAGTGCCCATAATAAACACTATTTAAACAGTGCCCCATCATAAACACTATTTAAACAGTGCCCACATCATAAACACTATTTAAACAGTGCCCCCATCATAAACCCTATATAAACAGTGCCCCATCATAAACACTATATAAACAGTGCCCCATAATAAACACTATTTAAACAGTGCCCCCATCATAAACACTATATAAACAGTGCCCCATCATAAACACTATATAAACAGTGCCCCCATCATAAACACTATATAAACACTGCCCCAACATAAACACTATATAAACAGTGCCCCATCATAAACACTATTTAAACAGTGCCCCCATCGTAAACACTATATAAACAGTGCCCCATCATAAACACTATTTAAACAGTGCCCCCATCGTAAACACTATATAAACATTGCCCCCATCATAAACACTATATAAACAGTGCCCCATCAATTACACTATATAAACAGTTCCCCCATCATAAACACTATATAAACGGTGCCTCCAGCATAAACACTATATAAACAGTGCCCCAATCATAATCAATATTTAAACATTGCCACATCATAAACACTATATAAACAGTCCCCCCATCATAAACACTACATAAACAGTGCCCCATCATAAACCCTATTTAAACAGCGCCCCCGTCATAAACACTATTTAAACAGCACCCACATCATAAACACTATATAAACACTGCCCCCACATCATAAACACTATATAAACACTGCCCCCATACATAAACACTATTTAAAAAGTGCCCCCATCATAAACACTATATAAACAGTGCCCCATCATAAAGAGTATATAAACAGTGCCCCATCATATACACTATTTAAACAGTGCCCCCATCATAAACACTATTTAAACAGTGCCCCCATCATAAACACTATTTAAACAGTGCCCCCATAATAAAAACTATTTAAACAGTGCCCCCATCATAAACACTATTTAAACAGTTCCCCCATCATTAACACTATTTAAACAGTGCCCCCATCATAAACACTATTTAAACAGTGCCTCCATCATAAACACTATATATACAGTGTCCCCATCATAAACACTATTTAAACAGTTCCCCCATCATTAACACTATTTAAACAGTGCCCCCATCATAAACACTATATAAACAGTGCCCCCATCATAAACACTATTTAAACAGTGCCACCATCATAAACACTATATAAACAGTGCTCCATCATAAACACTGTTTAAACAGTGCCCCATCATATACACTATTTAAACAGTGCCACATCATAAACACTATTAAACAGTGCCCCCATCATAAACACTATATAAACAGGGCCTCATCATAAACACTATTTAAACAGTTCCCACATCATAAACACTATATAATACAGTGCCACCATCATAAACACTATACTATCAGTGCCCCATCATAAACACTACATAAAATGTGCCCCCATCATAAATACTTTATAAACAGTGCCCCATCATAAACACATTATAAACAGTTCCCCCATTCATAAACACTATATAAACAGTGCCTCCATCATAAACACTATATACACAGTGCCCCCATCATAAACACTTTTTAAACAGTGCCACATCATAAACACTATATAAACGGTGCCCCCATCAAAAACACTATATAAACAGTTCCCCCATCACAAACACTATATAAACAGTGACCCCATCATAAATTCTATATATACAGTGCCCCCATCATAAACACTATATAAACAGTGCCCCAATCATAAACACTATATAAACAGTGCCCCCATCATAAATACTATATAAACAGAGTCCTAATCATAAACGCTATATAAATAGTGCCCCCATCATAAACACTATATAAACAGTGCACCCATCATAAACATTATTTAAACAGTGCCCCATCATAAACACTATTTAAACAGGGCCCCCATCATAAACATTATTTAAACAGTGGTCCCATCATAAACACTATATAAACAGTGCCCCCATCATAAACACTATATAAACAGTGCCCCATCTTAAACACTATTTATACAATGCCCCCATCATAAACACTACATAAACAGTGCCCCATCATAAACACTATATAAACAGTGCCTCCATCATAAACACTATATAAACAGGGCCCCCATCATAAAAACTATATAAAGAGTGCTCCCATCATAATCACGATATAAACAGTGCCCTATCATAAACACTATATAAACAGTGCCCCCATCATTAACACTATATAAACAGTGCCCCCATCATAAACATTATATAAACAGTGCCCCCAGCCTAAACACTATATAAAAAGTGCCCCCATCATAAACACTATATAAACAGTGCACCCATCATAAACACTATAAAACAGTGCCCCCATCATAAACACTATTTAAACAGTGCCCCATCATAAACACTATTTAAACAGGGCCCCTATCATAAACACTATATAAACAGTGCCCCCATTATAAACATTATTTAAACAGTGCCCCATCATAATCACTATATAAACAGTGCCCCCATCATAAACACTATATAATCAGTGCCCCAATCCTAAACACTATATAAACAGTGCCCTATCATAAACACTATATAAACATTGCCCCCATCATAAGCACTATATAAACAGTGCCCCATCATAAAAACTATATAAACAGTGCCCCCATCATAAACACTATATAAACATTGCCGCCATCATAAACACTATATAAACACTGCGCCCATCATAAACACTATATAAACAGTGCCCCATAATAAACACTGTATAAACAGTGCCCCCATCATAGATACTATATAAACAGACCCCATCATAAACACTATATAAACAGTGCCCCCATCATAAACACTATTTAAACAGTGCCCCATCATAAACACTATTTAATCAGTTCCCCCATCGTAAACACTATATAATCAGTGACCACATCATAAATACTAAATAAATAGTGCCCCCATCATAAAAAGTATTTAAACACTGCCCCCATTATAAACATTATATAAACAGTGACGCATCATAAACACTATATAAACAGTGCCCCCATCATAAATACTATATAAACAGTGCCCCCATCATAAACACAATATAAATAGTGCCCCCATCATAAACACTATTTAAAAAGTGCCCCATCATAAACACTATATAAACAGTGCCCCCATCATAAACACTATATAAACAGTGCCCCATCATAACACTATATAAACAGTGACCTCATCATAAGCACTATTTAGACTGGGCACCCATCATAAACACTATTTAAACAGTGCCCCCATCATAAACACTATTTAAACAGTGCCCCCATCATAAACACTATTTAAACAGGGCCTCCATCATAAAGACTATTTAAACAGTGCCCCCATCATAAACACTATTTAAACGGGGCCCCCATCACAAACACTATTTATACAGTGCACCCATCATAAACACTACTTGAACAGTGCCCCATCATAAACACTATGTAAACAGTGCCACCATCATAAACACTATATAAACAGTGCCCCCATCATAAACACTATATAAACAGTGCCCCCATCATAATCCCTATTTAAACAGTGCCCCATCATAAACACTATATAAACTGTGCCCCATCATAAACACTATATAATCAGTGCCCCCATCATAAACAGTATATAAACACTGCGCCCATCATAAACACTATATAAACAGTGCCCCATCATAAACACTATATAAACAGTGCCCCCATCATAAACACTATTTAACCAGGGCCCCATCATAAACACTATATTAGCAGTGCCACATCATAAACACTATTTAAACAGTGCCCCATCATAAACACTATATAAACTCTGCCCCAGCATAAACACTATATAAACAGTGCCCCCATCATAAAATCTATATAAACTTTGCCCCCATCATAAACACTATATGAACTTTGCCCCCATCATAAACACTATATAAACAGTGCCCCCATCATAAACACTATATAAACAGAGACCCAACATAAACACTATATAAACAGTGCCCCCATCATAAACACTATATAAACAGTGCCCCCATCATTAACACTATTTAAACAGTGCCCCCATCATAAACACTATATAAACAGTGCCCCCATCATAAACACTATATAAACAGTGCCCCCATCATAAACTCTATATAAAAAGTTCCCCCATCATAAACACTATTTAAACAGTGCCCCCATCATATACACTATATGCAGTGCCCCCATCATGAACACTATTTAAACAGTGCCCCCAACATAAACACTATTTAAACAGAGCCCCAGCATAAACACTATTTAAACAGAGCACCCATCATAAATACTATTGAAACTGTGCCGCCATCATAATCACTATATAAACAGTGCCCCATCATAAACACTATATAAACAGTGCCCCCATCATAAAGATTATATAAACAGTGCCCCGTCATAAACACTATATAAAAAGTGTCCCCATCATAAACACTATATAAACAGTGCTCCCATCATAAACACTATATAAACAATTCCCCCATCATAAACACTAATTAAACAGTGCCCCCATCATAAACACTACATAAACAGTGCTCCCATTATAAACACTATATAAACAGTGCCCCATCATAAACACTAAAAAAACAGTGCGCCATCATAAACACTATATAAACACTTTCCCATCATAAACACTATATAAACGGTGCCCCCATCATAAACACTATATAAACAGTGACCCATCATAAACACTTTTTAAACAGTGCCCACATCATAAACACTATTTAAACAGTGCCCCCATCATAAACCCTATATAAACAGTGCCCCATCATAAACACTATATAAACAGTGCCCCATAATAAACACTATTTAAACAGTGCCCCATAATAAACACTATTTAAACAGTGCCCACATCATAAACACTATTTAAACAGTGCCCCCATCATAAACCCTATATAAACAGTGCCCCATCATAAACACTATATAAACAGTGCCCCATAATAAACACTATTTAAACAGTGCCCCCATCATAAACACTATATAAACAGTGCCCCATCATAAACACTATATAAACAGTGCCCCCATAATAAACACTATATAAACACTGCCCCAACATAAACACTATATAAACAGTGCCCCATCATAAACACTATTTAAACAGTGCCCCCATCGTAAACACTATATAAACAGTGCCCCATCATAAACACTATTTAAACAGTGCCCCCATCGTAAACACTATATAAACATTGCCCCCATCATAAACACTATATAAACAGTGCCCCATCAATTACACTATATAAACAGTTCCCCCATCATAAACACTATATAAACGGTGCCTCCAGCATAAACACTATATAAACAGTGCCCCAATCATAATCAATATTTAAACATTGCCACATCATAAACACTATATAAACAGTCCCCCCATCATAATCACTACATAAACAGTGCCCCATCATAAACCCTATTTAAACAGCGCCCCCGTCATAAACACTATTTAAACAGCACCCACATCATAAACACTATATAAACACTGCCCCCATACATAAACACTATTTAAAAAGTGCCCCCATCATAAACACTATATAAACAGTGCCCCATCATAAAGAGTATATAAACAGTGCCCCATCATATACACTATTTAAACAGTGCCCCCATCATAAACACTATTTAAACAGTGCCCCCATCATAAACACTATTTAAACAGTGCCCCCATAATAAAAACTATTTAAACAGTGCCCCCATCATAAACACTATTTAAACAGTTCCCCCATCATTAACACTATTTAAACAGTGCCCCCATCATAAACACTATTTAAACAGTGCCTCGATCATAAACACTATATATACAGTGTCCCCATCATAAACACTATTTAAACAGTTCCCCCATCATTAACACTATTTAAACAGTGCCACATCATAAACACTATTAAACAGTGCCCCCATCATAAACACTATATAAACAGGGCCTCATCATAAACACTATTTAAACAGTTCCCACATCATAAACACTATATAATACTTTGCCACCATCATAAACACTATACTATCAGTGCCCCATCATAAACACTACATAAAATGTGCCCCCATCATAAATACTTTATAAACAGTGCCCCATCATAAACACATTATAAACAGTTCCCCCATTCATAAACACTATATAAACAGTGCCTCCATCATAAACACTATATACACAGTGCCCCCATCATAAACACTTTTTAAACAGTGCCACATCATAAACACTATATAAACGGTGCCCCCATCAAAAACACTATATAAACAGTTCCCCCATCACAAACACTATATAAACAGTGACCCCATCATAAATTCTATATATACAGTGCCCCCATCATAAACACTATATAAACAGTGCCCCAATCATAAACACTATATAAACAGTGCCCCCATCATAAATACTATATAAACAGAGTCCTAATCATAAACGCTATATAAATAGTGCCCCCATCATAAACACTATATAAACAGTGCACCCATCATAAACATTATTTAAACAGTGCCCCATCATAAACACTATTTAAACAGGGCCCCCATCATAAACATTATTTAAACAGTGGTCCCATCATAAACAGTATATAAACAGTGCCCCATCTTAAACACTATTTATACAATGCCCCCATCATAAACACTACATAAACAGTGCCCCATCATAAACACTATATAAACAGTGCGTCCATCATAAACACTATATAAACAGGGCCCCCATCATAAAAACTATATAAAGAGTGCTCCCATCATAATCACGATATAAACAGTGCCCTATCATAAACACTATATAAACAGTGCCCCCATCATTAACACTATATAAACAGTGCCCCCATCATAAACACTATATAAACAGTGCCCCCAGCCTAAACACTATATAAAAAGTGCCCCCATCATAAACAGTATATAAACAGTGCCCCATCTTAAACACTATTTATACAATGCCCCCATCATAAACACTACATAAACAGTGCCCCATCATAAACACTATATAAACAGTGCCTCCATCATAAACACTATATAAACAGGGCCCCCATCATAAAAACTATATAAAGAGTGCTCCCATCATAATCACGATATAAACAGTGCCCTATCATAAACACTATATAAACAGTGCCCCCATCATTAACACTATATAAACAGTGCCCCCATCATAAACACTATATAAACAGTGCCCCCAGCCTAAACACTATATAAAAAGTGCCCCCATCATAAACACTATATAAACAGTGCACCCATCATAAACACTATAAAACAGTGCCCCCATCATTAACACTATTTAAACAGTGCCCCCATCATAAACACTATATAAACAGTGCCCCCATCATAAACACTATATAAACAGTGCCCCCATCATAAACTCTATATAAAAAGTTCCCCCATCATAAACACTATTTAAACAGTGCCCCCATCATATACACTATATGCAGTGCCCCCATCATGAACACTATTTAAACAGTGCCCCCAACATAAACACTATTTAAACAGAGCCCCAGCATAAACACTATTTAAACAGAGCACCCATCATAAATACTATTTAAACTGTGCCGCCATCATAATCACTATATAAACAGTGCCCCATCATAAACACTATATAAACAGTGCCCCCATCATAAAGATTATATAAACAGTGCCCCGCCATAAACACTATATAAAAAGTGTCCCCATCATAAACACTATATAAACAGTGCTCCCATCATAAACACTATATAAACAATTCCCCCATCATAAACACTAATTAAACAGTGCCCCCATCATAAACACTATATAAACAGTGCCCCATCATAAAGAGTATATAAACAGTGCCCCATCATATACACTATTTAAACAGTGCCCCCATCATAAACACTATTTAAACAGTGCCCCCATCATAAACACTATTTAAACAGTGCCCCCATAATAAAAACTATTTAAACAGTGCCCCCATCATAAACACTATTTAAACAGTTCCCCCATCATTAACACTATTTAAACAGTGCCCCCATCATAAACACTATTTAAACAGTGCCTCCATCATAAACACTATATATACAGTGTCCCCATCATAAACACTATTTAAACAGTTCCCCCATCATTAACACTATTTAAACAGTGCCCCCATCATAAACACTATATAAACAGTGCCCCCATCATAAACACTATTTAAACAGTGCCACCATCATAAACACTATATAAACAGTGCTCCATCATAAACACTGTTTAAACAGTGCCCCATCATATACACTATTTAAACAGTGCCACATCATAAACACTATTAAACAGTGCCCCCATCATAAACACTATATAAACAGGGCCTCATCATAAACACTATTTAAACAGTTCCCACATCATAAACACTATATAATACAGTGCCACCATCATAAACACTATACTATCAGTGCCCCATCATAAACACTACATAAAATGTGCCCCCATCATAAATACTTTATAAACAGTGCCCCATCATAAACACATTATAAACAGTTCCCCCATTCATAAACACTATATAAACAGTGCCTCCATCATAAACACTATAAACACAGTGCCCCCATCATAAACACTTTTTAAACAGTGCCACATCATAAACACTATATAAACGGTGCCCCCATCAAAAACACTATATAAACAGTTCCCCCATCACAAACACTATATAAACAGTGACCCCATCATAAATTCTATATATACAGTGCCCCCATCATAAACACTATATAAACAGTGCCCCAATCATAAACACTATATAAACAGTGCCCCCATCATAAATACTATATAAACAGAGTCCTAATCATAAACGCTATATAAATAGTGCCCCCATCATAAACACTATATAAACAGTGCACCCATCATAAACATTATTTAAACAGTGCCCCATTATAAACACTATTTAAACAGGGCACCCATCATAAACATTATTTAAACAGTGGTCCCATCATAAACACTATATAAACAGTGCCCCCATCATAAACACTATATAAACAGTGCCCCATCTTAAACACTATTTATACAATGCCCCCATCATAAACACTACATAAAGAGTGCCCCATCATAAACACTATATAAACAGTGCCTCCATCATAAACACTATATAAACAGGGCCCCCATCATAAAAACTATATAAAGAGTGCTCCCATCATAATCACGATATAAACAGTGCCCTATCATAAACAGTATATAAACAGTGCCCCCATCATTAACACTATATAAACAGTGCCCCCATCATAAACACTATATAAACAGTGCCCCCAGCCTAAACACTATATAAAAAGTGCCCCCATCATAAACACTATATAAACAGTGCACCCATCATAAACACTATAAAACAGTGCCCCCATCATTAACACTATTTAAACAGTGCCCCCATCATAAACACTATATAAACAGTGCCCCCATCATAAACACTATATAAACAGTGCCCCCATCATAAACTCTATATAAAAAGTTCCCCCATCATAAACACTATTTAAACAGTGCCCCCATCATATACACTATATGCAGTGCCCCCATCATGAACACTATTTAAACAGTGCCCCCAACATAAACACTATTTAAACAGAGCCCCAGCATAAACACTATTTAATCAGAGCACCCATCATAAATACTATTTAAACTGTGCCGCCATCATAATCACTATATAAACAGTGCCCCATCATAAAAACTATATAAACAGTGCCCCCATCATAAAGATTATATAAACAGTGCCCCGCCATAAACACTATATAAAAAGTGTCCCCATCATAAACACTATATAAACAGTGCTCCCATCATAAACACTATATAAACAATTCCCCCATCATAAACACTAATTAAACAGTGCCCCCATCATAAACACTACATAAACAGTGCTCCCATTATAAACACTATATAAACAGTGCCCCAGCATAAACACTAAAAAAACAGTGCCCCATCATAAACACTATATAAACACTTTCCCATTATAAACACTATATAAATGGTGCCCCCATCATAAACACTATATAAACAGTGACCCATCATAAACACTATTTCAACAGTGCCCACATCATAAACACTATTTAAACAGTGCCCCCGTCATAAACCCTATATAAACAGTGCCCCATCATAAACACTATATAAACAGTGCCCCATAATAAACACTATTTAAACAGTGCCCCCATCATTAACAATATATAAACAGTGCCCCATCATAAACACTATATAAACAGTGCCCCCATCATAAACACTATATAAACACTGCCCCAACATAAACACTATATAAACAGTGCCCCATCATAAACACTATTTAAACAGTGCCCCCATCGTAAACACTATATAAACAGTGCCTCCAGCATAAACTCTATTTAAACAGTGCCTCCATCATAAACACTATTTAAACAGTACCCACATCATAAACACTATATAATCACTGCTCCCATACATAAACACTATTTAAACAGTGCCCCCTTCATAAACACTATGCAAACAGTGCCCCATCATAAACACTATATAAACAGTGCCTCATCATAAACACTATATAAACAGTGCCCCCATCATAAACACTATTTAAACATTCCCCATCATAAACACTATTTAAACAGTGGCCTCATCATAAACACTAAAAAACAGTGCCCCATCATAAACACTATTTAAACATTGCCCCCATCATAAACACTATATAAACAGTGCCCCATCAATTACACTATATAAACAGTTCCCCCATCATAAACACTATATAAACAGTGCCTCCAGCATAAACACTATATAAACAGTGCCCCAATCATAATCAATATTTAAACATTGCCACATCATAAACACTATATAAACAGTGCCCCCATCATAAACACTAAAAAAACAGTGCCCCATCATAAACACTATATAAACACTTTCCCATCATAAACACTATATAAACGGTGCCCCCATCATAAACACTATATAAACAGTGACCCATCATAAACACTTTTTAAACGGTGCCCACATCATAAACACTATTTAAACAGTGCCCCCATCATAAACCCTATATAAACAGTGCCCCATCATAAACACTATATAAACAGTGCCCCATAATAAACACTATTTAAACAGTGCCCCATCATAAACACTATTTAAACAGTGCCCACATCATAAACACTATTTAAACAGTGCCCCCATCATAAACCCTATATAAACAGTGCCCCATCATAAACACTATATAAACAGTGCCCCATAATAAACACTATTTAAACAGTGCCCCCATCATAAACACTATATAAACAGTGCCCCATCATAAACACTATATAAACAGTGCCCCCATCATAAACACTATATAAACACTGCCCCAACATAAACACTATATAAACAGTGCCCCATCATAAACACTATTTAAACAGTGCCCCCATCGTAAACACTATATAAACAGTGCCCCATCATAAACACTATTTAAACAGTGCCCCCATCGTAAACACTATATAAACATTGCCCCCATCATAAACACTATATAAACAGTGCCCCATCAATTACACTATATAAACAGTTCCCCCATCATAAACACTATATAAACGGTGCCTCCAGCATAAACACTATATAAACAGTGCCCCAATCATAATCAATATTTAAACATTGCCACATCATAAACACTATATAAACAGTCCCCCCATCATAAACACTACATAAACAGTGCCCCATCATAAACCCTATTTAAACAGCGCCCCCGTCATAAACACTATTTAAACAGCACCCACATCATAAACACTATATAAACACTGCCCCCACATCATAAACACTATATAAACACTGCCCCCATACATAAACACTATTTAAAAAGTGCCCCCATCATAAACACTATATAAACAGTGCCCCATCATAAAGAGTATATAAACAGTGCCCCATCATATACACTATTTAAACAGTGCCCCCATCATAAACACTATTTAAACAGTGCCCCCATCATAAACACTATTTAAACAGTGCCCCCATAATAAAAACTATTTAAACAGTGCCCCCATCATAAACACTATTTAAACAGTTCCCCCATCATTAACACTATTTAAACAGTGCCCCCATCATAAACACTATTTAAACAGTGCCTCCATCATAAACACTATATATACAGTGTCCCCATCATAAACACTATTTAAACAGTTCCCCCATCATTAACACTATTTAAACAGTGCCCCCATCATAAACACTATATAAACAGTGCCCCCATCATAAACACTATTTAAACAGTGCCACCATCATAAACACTATATAAACAGTGCTCCATCATAAACACTGTTTAAACAGTGCCCCATCATATACACTATTTAAACAGTGACACATCATAAACACTATTAAACAGTGCCCCCATCATAAACACTATATAAACAGGGCCTCATCATAAACACTATTTAAACAGTTCCCACATCATAAACACTATATAAACACTGCCCCCATACATAAACACTATTTAAAAAGTGCCCCCATCATAAACACTATATAAACAGTGCCCCATCATAAAGAGTATATAAACAGTGCCCCATCATATACACTATTTAAACAGTGCCCCCATCATAAACACTATTTAAACAGTGCCCCCATCATAAACACTATTTAAACAGTGCCCCCATAATAAAAACTATTTAAACAGTGCCCCCATCATAAACACTATTTAAACAGTTCCCCCATCATTAACACTATTTAAACAGTGCCCCCATCATAAACACTATTTAAACAGTGCCTCCATCATAAACACTATATATACAGTGTCCCCATCATAAACACTATTTAAACAGTTCCCCCATCATTAACACTATTTAAACAGTGCCCCCATCATAAACACTATATAAACAGTGCCCCCATCATAAACACTATTTAAACAGTGCCACCATCATAAACACTATATAAACAGTGCTCCATCATAAACACTGTTTAAACAGTGCCCCATCATATACACTATTTAAACAGTGACACATCATAAACACTATTAAACAGTGCCCCCATCATAAACACTATATAAACAGGGCCTCATCATAAACACTATTTAAACAGTTCCCACATCATAAACACTATATAATACAGTGCCACCATCATAAACACTATACTATCAGTGCCCCATCATAAACACTACATAAAATGTGCCCCCATCATAAATACTTTATAAACAGTGCCCCATCATAAACACATTATAAACAGTTCCCCCATTCATAAACACTATATAAACAGTGCCTCCATCATAAACACTATATACACAGTGCCCCCATCATAAACACTTTTTAAACAGTGCCACATCATAAACACTATATAAACGGTGCCCCCATCAAAAACACTATATAAACAGTTCCCCCATCACAAACACTATATAAACAGTGACCCCATCATAAATTCTATATATACAGTGCCCCCATCATAAACACTATATAAACAGTGCCCCAATCATAAACACTATATAAACAGTGCCCCCATCATAAACACTATATAAACAGTGCACCCATCATAAACATTATTTAAACAGTGCCCCATCATAAACACTATTTAAACAGGGCCCCCATCATAAACATTATTTAAACAGTGGTCCCATCATAAACACTATATAAACAGTGCCCCCATCATAAACACTATATAAACAGTGCCCCATCTTAAACACTATTTATACAATGCCCCCATCATAAACACTACATAAACAGTGCCCCATCATAAACACTATATAAACAGTGCCTCCATCATAAACACTATATAAACAGGGCCCCCATCATAAAAACTATATAAAGAGTGCTCCCATCATAATCACGATATAAACAGTGCCCTATCATAAACACTGTATAAACAGTGCCCCCATCATAAACTCTATATAAAAAGTTCCCCCATCATAAACACTATTTAAACAGTGCCCCCATCATATACACTATATGCAGTGCCCCCATCATGAACACTATTTAAACAGTGCCCCCAACATAAACACTATTTAAACAGAGCCCCAGCATAAACACTATTTAAACAGAGCACCCATCATAAATACTATTTAAACTGTGCCGCCATCATAATCACTATATAAACAGTGCCCCATCATAAACACTATATAAACAGTGCCCCCATCATAAAGATTATATAAACAGTGCCCCGCCATAAACACTATATAAAAAGTGTCCCCATCATAAACACTATATAAACAGTGCTCCCATCATAAACACTATATAAACAATTCCCCCATCATAAACACTAATTAAACAGTGCCCCCATCATAAACACTACATAAACAGTGCTCCCATTATAAACACTATATAAACAGTGCCCCAGCATAAACACTAAAAAAACAGTGCCCCATCATAAACACTATATAAACACTTTCCCATTATAAACACTATATAAATGGTGCCCCCATCATAAACACTATATAAACAGTGACCCATCATAAACACTATTTCAACAGTGCCCACATCATAAACACTATTTAAACAGTGCCCCCGTCATAAACCCTATATAAACAGTGCCCCATCATAAACACTATATAAACAGTGCCCCATAATAAACACTATTTAAACAGTGCCCCCATCATAAACAATATATAAACAGTGCCCCATCATAAACACTATATAAACAGTGCCCCCATCATAAACACTATATAAACACTGCCCCAACATAAACACTATATAAACAGTGCCCCATCATAAACACTATTTAAACAGTGCCCCCATCGTAAACACTATATAAACAGTGCCTCCAGCATAAACTCTATTTAAACAGTGCCTCCATCATAAACACTATTTAAACAGTACCCACATCATAAACACTATATAATCACTGCTCCCATACATAAACACTATTTAAACAGTGCCCCCTTCATAAACACTATGCAAACAGTGCCCCATCATAAACACTATATAAACAGTGCCTCATCATAAACACTATATAAACAGTGCCCCCATCATAAACACTATTTAAACATTCCCCATCATAAACACTATTTAAACAGTGGCCTCATCATAAACACTAAAAAACAGTGCCCCATCATAAACACTATTTAAACATTGCCCCCATCATAAACACTATATAAACAGTGCCCCATCAATTACACTATATAAACAGTTCCCCCATCATAAACACTATATAAACAGTGCCTCCAGCATAAACACTATATAAACAGTGCCCCAATCATAATCAATATTTAAACATTGCCACATCATAAACACTATATAAACAGTGCCCCCATCATAAACACTACATAAACAGTGCCCCATCATAAACCCTATTTAAACAGCGCCCCCGTCATAAACACTATTTAAACAGCACCCACATCATAAACACTATATAAACACTGCCCCCACATCATAAACACTATATAAACACTGCCCCCATACATAAACACTATTTAAAAAGTGCCCCCATCATAAACACTATATAAACAGTGCCCATCATAAAGAGTATATAAACAGTGCCCCATCATATACACTATTTAAACAGTGCCCCCATCATAAACACTATTTAAACAGTGCCCCCATCATAAACACTATTTAAACAGTGCCCCCATAATAAAAACTATTTAAACAGTGCCCCCATCATAAACACTATTTAAACAGTTCCCCCATCATTAACACTATTTAAACAGTGCCCCCATCATAAACACTATTTAAACAGTGCCTCCATCATAAACACTATATATACAGTGTCCCCATCATAAACACTATTTAAACAGTTCCCCCATCATTAACACTATTTAAACAGTGCCCCCATCATAAACACTATATAAACAGTGCCCCCATCATAAACACTATTTAAACAGTGCCACCATCATAAACACTATATAAACAGTGCTCCATCATAAACACTGTTTAAACAGTGCCCCATCATATACACTATTTAAACAGTGCCACATCATAAACACTATTAAACAGTGCCCCCTTCATAAACACTATATAAACAGGGCCTCATCATAAACACTATTTAAACAGTTCCCACATCATAAACACTATATAATACAGTGCCACCATCATAAACACTATATAAACAGTGCTCCATCATAAACATTATTTAAACATTGATGTGCACTGTCCCAGGACTGAATTGAAATTCTGTCCCCGTCTCTGTGCTGTGCACTGTCCGATGACTTGCTTTAAATTATAGCCCCATCGCTGTGCTATGCATTGACCCAGGATTGACTTTAAATTATGGTGCCAACAATTTGCTGCGCTCTGTCCCAGGACTGACTTTAAATTCTGGCCCCATCACTATTTAAACAGTTTCCATCATAAACACTATTTAAACTGCTTTAATAGCGTTTATGATGGAGCACTGATTAAATAGTGATTATGATGGCTCACTGTTTAAATAGAGTTTATGATGCGGGCACTGTTTATATAGTGTTTATGATGGTGGCACTGTTTAAATAGGATTTATGATGGGGCACTGTTTATATAGTGTTTATGATGGGGGCACTGTTTAAATAGAGTTTATGATGGGGGCTCTGTTTATACAGTTTAAACAAAAAAACCATTCATAACACCAACAAAATAAACAACAACCTCAATATTGAAAATTTTCATCAAATTCAACAACAACCTCAATATTGACAAACACCAAAAAATTCAACAACAACGTCAATATTGACAAACACCAACAAATTCGACAACAATCTCAACTTTAAAAAATACAAATAAGTTCAAAAATTAACATTGATAACACCAACAAATTCAACAACAACCTCAACATTGAACAACACCAACAAATTCAACAATAACCTCAACATTGAAAAACACCAACAAATTCAACAACAAGCTCAATATTGAAAATCCCAAAAAATTCAACAACAACCTCAGCTTTTAAAAGTACAAAAAAGTTCAACAAATTAAACGTTGATAATACCATCAAATTAAACAACAACCTCAACATTGAAAAACATCAACAAATTCAACAAACAAACTCAACATTGAAAAACGCCAACAATTTGAACAACAACCTTATCTTTTAAAATTATAAACAAGTTCAACAAAAAAACATTGATAACACCAACAAATTCAACAACAACCTCAACAGTGAAAGACACCAGCAATTTCAAAAACAACCTCAACATTGAAAAATACAAAACAGTTCAATAAATAACACTGATGACACCAACAAATTCAACATCAACCTCAATATTGAAAATCACCAACAAATTCAACAACCTCAAGACTGAATATCACCAACATATTCAGCAACAACCTCAACTTTGAAAAACACAAATAAGTTCAAAAAAACCAGTCATAACACCAACAAATTCAACAACAACCTGAATATTGAAAATCACCAACAAATTCAACGACCTCAACATTGAAAAACACCAACACATTGAACAACAACCTCATCATTGAAAAACACCAATAAATTCAACAACCTCAACATTGAAAATCACTGACAAATTCAACAACCACAACACTGAACATCACCCAGAAATTAAGCCACAACCTCAACATTGAAAAACACCAACAAATTCAACAACATCAGCTTTGAAAATACAAAAAGTTTCAAAAAAATAACATTGATAACACCAACATATTAAACAACAGCCTCAATATTGACAATCATCAACAATACCAACAACAAACTCAACATTGAAAAACTCCAACAAATTCAACAACAACCTCAACTTTTAAAAGAACAAAAATGTTCAACAAAATAAACGTTGATAACACCAACAAATTTAACAACAATCTAAATATTGAAAATCTCCAACAAATTCAACGACCTCAACTTTGAAAAACACCAACAAATTCAATGACAACCTCAACTTTAAAAAATACAAACAAGTTCAACAAAAAACATTGATAACACCAAAAAATTCAACAAGAAACTCAATGTTGAAAATCACCAACGAATTCAACAACAACCTCAATATTGAAAATCACCAAAATATTCAACAACCTCAACAATGAATATCACCAACAAATTCAACAACAACCTGAATATTGAAAAGCGCCAACAAATTCAACAACAACCTCTACTTTCAAAAATACAAAAAATTTCAAAAAGTAACATTGTTAACAACAACAAATTAAAAAACAAGCTCAATATTCATTATCACCAACAAATTCAACAACACATTCAACTTTGAAAAATATAAAAAAGTTCAACAAAAAAAACATTGATAACACCAACTAATTCAACAACAAACTCAACTTTGAAAAATACCAACAAATTCAACAACAACCACAACTTTCAAATGTACAAAAAAGTTGAAAAAAGAACGTTGATAACACCAAAAAATTCAAAAACAACCTCAATAATGAAAAACACCAACAAATTCAACAACAACCTCAACATTGGAAAACGCCAACAAATTCAAAAACAACCTCAACAATGAAAAACACCAACAAATTCAAAATCAAACTCATCTTTTAAAAGTACAAAAATGTTCAACAAAAAAACATTGATAACACCAATAAATTCAACAACAACCTCAATATTGAAAATCACCAACAAATTCAACAACAGCCTCAACATTGAAAAACGCCAACAAATTCAACAAAAACCTTAATATTGAAAATCACCAACAAATGCAACGACCTCAACTTTGAAAAATACCAACAAATTCAACAGCAACCTCAATATAGAAAAACACCAACAAATTCAACAACAACCTCAACATAGAAAAACACAAAAAGTTCAAAAAAAAAACATTCATAAAACAAACAAATTTAACAACAACCTCAATATTGAAAATCAACAACAAATTCAACGACCTCAACTTTGAAAAACACCAACAAATTCAAAATCAACCTCAACATTTAAAAGTACAAAAAAGCTCAACAATAATAACATTGATAACACCAACAAATTAAACAACAAACTCAATATTGAAAATCACCAACAAATTCAATAACATCAACATTGAAAAACACAAAAAGTTCAAAAAAAAACATTCATAACACAACCAAATTTAACAACAACCTCAATATTGAAAAACACCAACAAATTGAACAACAACCTCATCATTGAAAAACACCAATCAAT
Organism: Cetorhinus maximus; assembly: GCF_964194155.1. NCBI lineage: Eukaryota > Metazoa > Chordata > Chondrichthyes > Lamniformes > Cetorhinidae > Cetorhinus > Cetorhinus maximus. Next base: position 464,431 of record NW_027596184.1, on the reverse strand, counting down.
TCAACAACCTCAACATTGAAAAGCACCAACAAATTCAACAACAACCTCAACATTGAAAACGCAAAAAATTTCAACAACAACCTCAAAATTGAAATGCACCAACACATTCAGCAACAACCTCAACTTTGAAAAACACAAAAAATTTCAAAAAAATCATTCAGAACACAAACAAATTCAACGACAACCTCAACATTGATAAACACCCACAAATTCAACGACAACCTCAATATTGAAAAACAACAACAAATTCAACAACAACTTCAACTTTGAAAAATACAAAAAGTTTCAAAAAAATAACATTGATAACACCAACATATTCAACAACAACCTCAATATTGAAAATGCCAACAAATTCAACAACAACCTCAACTTTTAAAAGTACACAAAAGTCAACAAAATAAACGTTGATAACACCAACAAATTTAACAACAACCTCAATATTGAAAATCACTGACAAATTCAACAACCTCAACACTGAAAATCACCTACAAATTCAGCAACAACCTCAAAATTGAAAAACACCAACAAATTCAACAACAACATCAACTTTGAAAATACAAGAAGTTTCCAAAAAATAACATTGATAACACCAACATATTAAACAACAACCTCAATATTGACAATCATCAACAATACCAAAAACAAACTCAACATTGATAAACTCCAACAAATTCAACAACAACCTCAACTTTTAAAAGTACAAAAAAGTTCAACAAAATAAACGTTGATAACACCAACAAATTTAACAACAATCTAAATACTGAAAATCACCAACAAATACAACGACCTCAACTTTGAAAAACACCAACAAATTCAATGACAACCTCAACTTTATAAAATACAAACAAGTTCAACAAAAAACATTGATAACACCAAAAAATTCAACAAGGAACTCAATGTTGAAAATCACCAACGAATTCAACAACAACCTCAATATTGAAAATCACCAAATTATTCAACAACCTCAACACTGAATATCACCAACAAATTCAACAACTACCTGAGTATTGAAAAACGCCAACAAATTCAACAACAACCGCAATATTGAAAAACATCTACAAATTAAACAACAACCTCAACTTTCAAAAATACAAAAAAGATCAAAAAATAACATTGATAACACCAACATATTCAACAACAACCTCAATATTGACAATCACAAATAATTCCAACAACAAACTCAACATTGAAAAACGCCAACAATTTCAACAACAACCTCAATATTTCAGCAACAACCTCAACATTTAAAAGTACAAAAAAGTTCAACAAAATAAACGTTGATAACACCAACAAATATTAACAACAACCTCAATATTGAAAATCACCAACGAATTCAACAACCTCAACACTGAATATCAACAACAAATTCAGCAAAAACCTGAACTTTGAAAAGCACAAAGAATTTCAAAAAATATATTCATTACACCAACAAATTCAACATCAACCTGAATATTGAAAATCACCAACAAATTCAGCAACAAACTCAAGATTGAAAAGAACAAAAAAGTTCAAAAAACCATTCATAATACCAACAAATTCAACAAAAACCTGAATATTGAAAATCACCAACAAATTCAACGACCTCAACATTGAAAAACACCAACAAATTCAACGACAACCTCATCATTGAAAAACACCAATAAATTCAACAACAACCTCAACTTTCAAAAATACAATAAAGATCAAAAAATAACATTGATAACGTCAACAAATCCACCAGTAACCTGAACATTGAAAAACACCAACAAATTCAACTACAACCTCAACTTTGAAAAACGCCAACAATTTCAACAACAACCTCAATATTGAAAATCCCAACAAATTGAACAACAAGCTCAACTTTCAAAAATAGAAAAAAGTTCAAACAATAACATTGATAACACCAACAAATTCAACAACAACCTCAACATTGGAAAACACCAACAAATTCAACAACCTCAACACTGAGTATCACCAACACATTCAGCAACAACCTCAACGTGGAAACACACAAAAAAGTTCAAAAAAAACATCATAACAACAACAAAATCAACAACAATCTTAATATTGAAAATCACCAACAAATTCAATGACCTCAACATTGAAAACACCAATAAATTCAACAACAACCTCAACTTTTAAAAGTACAAAAAAGTTCAAAGAAAAATATTGATAACACCAACAAATTCAACAACAACCACAATATTGAAAATCACCAACAAATTCAACAACCTCAACATTGAAAAATACAAAAAAGTTCAGAAATAAACATTCATAACACCAACAAATTCAACAACAACCTTAGTATTGAAAATCACCAGCAAATTCAACGACCTCAACTTTGAAAAATACCAACAAATTCAACAACAACCTCAACATTGAAAATCAACAAAGAATTCAACAACTTCAACAATGAATATCACCAACAAATTCGCAACAACGTAAACCTTGAAAAACACAAAAAAGTAAAAAAAAACATTCATAACACCAACAAATTGAACAACAACCTTAATATCGAAAACCACCAACAAATTCAATAACAACCTCAACTTTTAAAAATACAAACAAGTTCAACAAAAAAAGCATTGATAACACCAACAAATTAAACAACAAACTCAATATTGAAAATCACCAACAAATTCAACAACATCAACATTGAAAAACACAAAAAAGTTCAAAATAAAAAATTCATAACACCAACAAATTTAACAACAACCTCAATATTGAAAATCACCAACAAATTCAACAACAACGTAAACATTGAAAAACACCAAAAAATTCAAAAACTGATTATCACCAACAAATTCAGCAACAACCTCAACTTTGAAAAACACAAAAAAGTTAAAAAAAACCATTGGTAACAGTAACAAATTAAACAACAACCTCAATATTGAAAATCACCAACAAATTCAACTACCTCAACTTGGAAAAACACCAACAACTCCAACAACAACGTCAACAATGAAAAACACCAACAAATTCAAAATCAACCTCAATTTTTAAAAGTACAAAAAAGTACATCAAAATAAACATTGATAACATCAATAAATTCAGCAAAAACCTCAACTTTGAAAAACACAAAAAAGTTCAAAAAAACCATTGATAACACCAACAAATTCAACGACCTCAACTTTGAAAAACACAAACAAATTAAACAGCAACCTCAACAATGAAAAACACCAACAAATTCAACAACAACCTCAACATTGAAAAACACCAACAAATTCAACAACCTCAACATTGAATATCACCAACAAATTCAGCAACAACCTCAAATTTGAAAAACACAAAAAAGTTCAGAAAAAACCATTCATAACATCAACAAGTTCACCAACAACCTCAATATTGAAAAACACCTACAAATTCAACAACCTCAACTCTTATAAATAAAACCAAGTTCAACAAAAAAACATTGATTACACCAACAAATTCAACAACCACCTCAACATTGAAAAACACCAACAAATTCAACAACAAGCTCAACGTTGAAACGCACCAACATATTCAACAACAATCTCAACATGGAAAAACGCGAAGAATTTCAACAACAACCTCAACATTGAAAATCCCAACAAATTCAACAATAACCTCAACATTGAAAAGTACAAAAAAGTTCAACAAAATAAACATTGATAACACGAACAAATTCATCAACATCCTCAATATTGAAAATCACCAGCAAATTCAACAACCTCAACATTGAAAAACACAAAACAGTTCAAAAGAAAACATTGCTAACACCAACAAGTTCAACAACATCCTTAACTTTTAAAAATACAAACAAGTTCAACAATGAAAAACACCAAAAAATTCAACAATAACTTCAACATTGAAAAAACACCAACAAATTCAACAGCAACTTCAACATTGAAAAACACCAACAAATTCAACAACAACCTCAACAATGAAAAACACCAACAAATTCAACAATAACTTCAACATTGAAAAAAAAACAACAAATTCAACAACCACCTCAACATTGAAAAACACCAACAAATTCAACAACAAGCTCAATATTCAAAATCACCAACAAATTCAACAACCTCAACACTGAATATCACCAACAAATTCAGCAACAAAATTAACTTTGAAAAACACAAAAAAGTTTTAAAAAACAACATTCATAACACCAACAAATTTAATAACAACCACAATATTGAAAATCACCAACAAATTCAAAGGCCTCAACTATGATAACACCAACAAATTAAACAACAACCTCAACTTTTAAAAATACAAATAAGTTTAACAAAAAAAAACATTGATAACTCCAACAAATTCAACACCAAACTCAATATTGAAAATCACCAACAAATTCAAAAACAACCTCAACATTGAAAAACACAAACAAATTCAACAACCTCAACAAATTCAACAACATCATTGACTTATAAAAATACAAACATGTTCAACAACAACCTCAACAATGAAAAATAGCGAAAAATTCAACAATAACCGCAACATTGAAAAATACCAACAAATTCAACAACAACCTCAGCATTGAAAAATACAAAAAAGTTCAAAAAATAACATTGATAACACCTACAAATTAAACAATAACCTCAACATTGAAAAACGCCAACAAATTCAACAACAACCTCAACATTGAAAATCACCAACAAATTCAACAACAACCTCATCATTGAAAAACACCAACCAATTCAACAACAACCTCATCTTTTAAAAGTACTAAAAAGTTGAAAAAAGAACATTGATAACACCACCAAATTCAACAACAACCTCAACATTGAAAAACAACATCAAATTTAACAACAACCTCAACAATCAAAACACCAACTAATTCAACAAAAACCTCACCATTGAAAAACACCAACAAATTCAACAACAACCTCAACAATGAACAGCATCAAGAAATTCAACAACAACGTCAACATTGAAAAATACCAACAAATTCAACAACAACTTCAACTTTGAAAAATACAAAAAATTTCAAAAAATAACATTGATAACGCCAACAATTTCAACAACAACCACAATATTGAAAATCCCCAGCAAATTCAACAACATCAACATTGAAAAAAACCAACAAATTCAACAACAACCTCAACATTGAAAAACATCAACAAATTCAACAACAAATTCAACATTGAAAAACACAAAAAAATTCAACTACAAACTCAACATTGAAAAATATCAACAAATTCAACAACAACCTCAATATTGAAAATCCAAACAATTTCAACAACAACCTCAACTATTAAAAGTACCATAAAGTTCAACAAAATAAACGTTGATAACACCAACAAATTCATCTACAACTTCAATATTGAAAATCACCAGCAAATTCAACAACCTCAACATTGAAAAACACAAAACAGTTCAAAAGATAACATTGATAACACTAACAAATTCAACAACATCAACATTGTAAAACACCAACCAAATCAACAACAACCTCAATATTGAAAATCACCAACAACTTCAACCACCTCAACTTTGAAAAACATCAACAAATTAAACAACAACCTCAACATTTAAAAGTACAAAAAAGTTCAACAAAATGAACAGTGAAAACACCAATAAATTCAACAATGACCACAACTTTTAAAAATACAAACAAGTTCAACAAAATAAACATTGATGGCACTGTCCAATTCACCCAACTAAACACTGAATATCACCAACAAGTTCAACAACAACATCAAAATTGAAAAACATCAACGAATTTAACAACAACCTCAACATTGAAAATCACCAACAAATTCAACAACAACCTCATCATTGAAAAACATCAACAAATTCAACATCAACCTCAACTTGTAAAAGTACTAAAAAGTTGAAAAAAGCCATTGATAACACCAACAAATTGAACAACAACCTCAATATTGAAAATCACCAACAAATTCAACAACCTCAACATTGAAAAACACAAAACAGTTCAAAAGAAAACATTGATAACACCAACAAATTCAACAACATCAACATTGAAAAACACCAACAAATTAAACAACAACCTCAACATTTAAAATTACAAAAAAGTTCAACAAAATGAACAATGAAAATACCAGTAAATTCAACAACGACCACAACTTTTAAAAATACAAACAAGTTCAACAAAATAAACGTTGATGACAATATCCAATTCAACAACAACCTCAACATTTAAAATCACCAATAAATTCACCAAACTAAACACTGAATATCACCAACAAGTTCAACAACAACATCAACATTGAAAAACATCACTAAATTTAACAACAAACTCAACATTGAAAATCACCAACAAATTCAACAACAACCTCATCATTGAAAAACACCAACAAATTCAACAACAACCTCAACATTTACATGTACTAAAAAGTTGAAAAAACCATTGATAACACCAACAAATTGAACAACAACCTCAATATTGAAAATGACCAACAAACTCAACAACAACCTCAACATTGAAAATTACCAACAAATTCAACAACAACCTCATCAGTGATAAACACCAACAAATTCAACAATAACCTCAACTTTTAAAAGTACAAAAAAGTTGAACAAAGAACATTGATAACACCAACAAATTCAACAAAAACCTCACCAATGAACAGCAACAAAAAATAAAACAACAACCTCAACATTGAAAAACGCCGACAAATTCAACAACAACTTCAACAATGAAAAACAACCAACAAATTCCAAATCAACCTCAACCTTTAAAATTACAAATACGTTCAACAAAATAAACATTGATAACATCAATAAGTTCTGCAGAAACCTCAACTTTGAGAAACTCAAAAAAGTTCAAATAAAACAACTGATAACCCCAACAAATTCAACAACAACAGCAATATTAAAAATCACCAACCAATTCAACGACCACAACTTTGAAAAACACCAACAAATTCAACAACATCCTCAACTTTTAAAAATACAAACAAGTTCAAAAAAAATTGATAACACCAAAAAATTCAACAACAACCTCAAAAATAAAAAACACCAAAAAATTGAACAACAATTGCAACATTGAAAAATACCAACAAATTCAACAACAACCTCAACATTGGAAAATACAAAACAGTTCAAAAAATAACATTGATAACACCAACAAATTCAAAAACAACCCCAATATTAAAAATCACCAACAAATTCAATAACAACCTCAACATTGAAAAACACCAATAAATTCAACAACAACCTCAGCATTGAAAAACACAAAACAAATTCAACAACAACCTCAACATTGAAAAGGAATAAAAAATTGAGCAACAACCTCAACTTTTAAAACTACAAAAATGTTCAACAAAACAAACATTGACAACAGCAACAAATTCAACTACATCCTCTATGTTTAAAATCACCAACAAATGCAACAATCTCAACATTGAAAAACACCAACAAATTTAACAATCAACTCAACAATGGAAAGACCACAAAATTCAACAATAACCTCACCATTGAGAAACACCAACAAATTCAACAAGAACCTCAACATTGAAAAACACCAACAAATTCAACAACCTCAAAATTGAAAAAACGCCAACAAATTCAACAACAACCTCAACATTGAAAAATTCAAAAAAGTTCAAAAAATAACATTAATAACACCAACAAATTCAACAACAACCTCAATATTGAAAATCACCAACAAAATTCACAACCTCAACATTGAAAAACGCCAAAAAATTCAACAACAACCTCAATATTGAAAATCACCAAAAAATTCAACAACCTCAACACTGTATATCGCCAACAAATTCATCAACAACATCAACTTTGAAAAACACAAAAAAGTTCAAAAAAACCCATTGATAACACCAACAAATTCAACAACAACCTCATCATTGAAAATCACCAACAAATTCAACGACCTCAACTTTGAAAAACACCAACAAATTCTACAACAACCTCAACATTGAAAAACAACATCAAATTTAACAACAACCTCAACAATGAAAACACCAACAAATTCAACAAAAACCTCACCATTGAAAAACACCAACAAATTCAACAACAACCTCAACAATGAACAGCATCAAGAAATTCAACAACAACCTCAACATTGAAAACCGCCAACAAATTCAACAACATCCTCAACAATGAAAAACAACCAACAAATTCAAAATCAACCTCAACGTTTAAACGTACAAAAAAGTTCAACAAAATAAACATTGCTCACATCAATGAATTCAGCAAAAACCTCAACTTTGAAAAACACAAAAAAGTTCAAAAAAAAACCATTGATAACCCCAACAAATTCAACAGCAATAGCAATATTGAAAATCACCAACCAATTCAACGAACTCAACTTTCAAAAACACCAACAGATTCAACAACATCCTCAACTTTTAAAAATACAAACAAGTTCAACAAAAAAATTGATAACACCAACAAATTCAACAACAACCTCAACATTGAAAAACAACCAAAAAATTCAACTACAAACTCAACATTGAAAAATACAAAACAGTTCAACAAATAACATTGGTAACACCAACAAATTCAACAGCAACCTCAACATTGAAAAACATCAACAAATTCAACAACAAACTCAACATTGAAAAATACCAACAAATTCAACAACAACTTCAACTTTGAAAAATACTAAAAAGTTCGAAAAATAACATTGATAACACCAACAAGTTTAACAACAACCTCAACATTGAAAAACACCAACAATTTCAACAACAACGTCAATATTGAAAATCCAAACAAATTCAACAACAACCTCAACAATGAACAGCAACAAAAAATAAAACAACAACCTCAACATTGAAAAACGCCAACAAATACAACAACAACTTCAACATTGACAAACAACCAACAAATTCCAAATCAACCTCAACCTTTAAAATTACAAATAGGTTCAATAAAATAAACATTGATAACATCAATAAATTCTGCAAAAATCTCAACTTTGAGAAACACAAAAAAGTTCAAATTATACAATTAATAACCCCAACAAATTCAACAACAACAGCAATATTAAAAATCACCAACCAATTCAACGACCTAAACTTTGAAAAACACCAACAAATTCAACAACATCCTCAAATTTTAAAAATACAAACAAGTTCAAAAAAAAATTGATAAAACCAACAAATTCAACAACATCCTCAGCAATGAAAAACACCAACAAATTCAACAACATCCTCAACAATGAAAAACACCAACAAATTCAACAACACCCTCAAAAATGAAAAACACCAAAAAATTGAACAACAATCGCAACATTGAAAAATACCAACAAATTCAACAACAACCTCAACATTGAAAAATACAAAACAGTTCAAAAAATAACATTGATAACACCAACAAATTCAACAACAACATTAATATTAAAAATCACCAACAAATTCAATAACAACCTCAACATTGAAAAACACCAACAAATTCAACAACAACATCAACATTGAAAAACACAAAACAAATTCAACAACAACCTCAACATTGAAAAACACCAACAACTTCAAGACCAAGCTCAACAATGATATAAAAGAAAATATTCAACAAAAACCTCAACATTGAAAAATACAAAAAAGTTCAAAAAATAACATTAATAGCACCAAGAAATTCAACAACAACCTCAATATTGAAAATCACCAACAAATTCAACGACCTCAACTTTGAAAAACACCAACAAATTCAACAACAACCTCAACTTTTAAAAATACAAACAAGTTCAGCAAAAAAAACATTGATAACACCAACAAATTCAACAAGAAACTCAACATTGAAACATACCATCCAATTGAAACAACAACGTCATCATTGAAAAAAACAAACAAATTCAACAACAACCTCAACTTTTAATAGTACAAAAAAGTTGAAAAAAGAACATTGATAACACCAACAAATTCAACGACAACCTCAAAAATGAAAAACACCAACAAATTCAAAATCAACCTCAACTTTTAAAAGTACAAAAAAGTTCAACAAAACACCAACCACTTCAACAACAACCTTAACTTTTAAAAATACATACAAGCTCAACAAAAAACATTGATAACACCAACAAATTCAACAACAACCTCAACAATGAAAAACACCAACAAATTCAACAACAACGTCAACATTGATAAAACACCAACAAATTCAACAACAACCTCAACATTGAAAAACACCAACAAATTCAACAACAACCTCAACATTGATAACACCAACAAATTCAACAACAACCTCAACAATGAAAAACACCAACAAATTCAACAACAACCTCAATATTGAAAATCACCAACAAATTCAACTACAATCTCAACATTGAAAAACAACAACACATTCAACAACAACCTTGACATGGAAAAACACCAACAAATTCAACAACAACTTCCACTTTGAAAAATACAAAATACTTTGACCTAAACTTTGAAAAACAGCAACAAATTCAACAACAACCTCAACTTTTAAAAATACATACAAGTTCAACGAAAAAAAACATTGATAACACCAAGAAATTCAACAACAAACTCAATATTGAAAATCACCAACAAATTCAACAACATCAACACTGAAAAACACGAATAAATTCAACAACAACATCAACATTGAAAAACACAAAACAAATTCAACAACAACCTCAACATTGAAAAAGAATAAAAAATTCAGCAGCAACCTCGCCTTTTAAACCTACAAAATAGTTCAACAAAATAAACATTGACAACATCAACAAATTCAACTACTTCCTCAATGTTTAAAATCACCAACAAATGCAAGAACCTCAACATTGAAAAACACCAACAAATTTAACAACCAACTCAACAATGGAAAGGCCAGAAAATTCAACACAACCTCACCATTCAGAAACACCAACAAATTCAACAAGAACCTCAACATTGAAAAACACCAACAAATTCAAAATCAAGCTCAACAATGATATAAAAGAAAATATTCAACAACAACCTCAACATTGAAAAATACAAAAAAGTTCAAAAAATAACATTAATAGCACCAACAAATTCAACAACAACCTCAATATTGAAAATCACCAACAAAATTCAACAACCTCAACAATGAAAAACACCAACAAATTCAACAACAACCTCAACATTGAAAATCAGCAACAAATTCAACAACAACCTCAACAATGAAAAACACCAACAAATTCAACAACAACCTCAATATTGAAAATCACCAACAAATTCAACTACAACCTCAACATTGAAAAACAACAACACATTCAACAACAACCTTGACATGGAAAAACACCAACAAATTCAACAACAACTTCCACTTTGAAAAATACAAAATACTTTGACCTAAACTTTGAAAAACAGCAACAAATTCAACAACAACCTCAACTTTTAAAAATACATACAAGTTCAACGAAAAAAAACATTGATAACACCAAGAAATTCAACAACAAACTCAATATTGAAAATCACCAACAAATTCAACAACATCAACACTGAAAAACACGAATAAATTCAACAACAACATCAACATTGAAAAACACAAAACAAATTCAACAACAACCTCAACATTGAAAAAGAATAAAAAATTCAGCAGCAACCTCACCTTTTAAACCTACAAAAAAGTTCAACAAAATAAACATTGACAACATCAACAAATTCAACTACTTCCTCAATGTTTAAAATCACCAACAAATGCAAGAACCTCAACATTGAAAAACACCAACAAATTTAACAACCAACTCAACAATGGAAAGGCCAGAAAATTCAACACAACCTCACCATTCAGAAACACCAACAAATTCAACAAGAACCTCAACATTGAAAAACACCAACAACTTCAAGACCAAGCTCAACAATGATATAAAAGAAAATATTCAACAACAACCTCAACATTGAAAAATACAAAAAAGTTCAAAAAATAACATTAATAGCACCAACAAATTCAACAACAACCTCAATATTGAAAATCACCAACAAAATTCAACAACCTCGACATTGAAAAACGCCAACAAATTCAACAACAACCTCAATACTGAAAATCACCAAAAAATTCAACAACCTCAACATTGTATATCACCAACAAATTCATCAACATCCTCAACTTTGAAAAACACAAAAAAGTTCAAAAAAACCCATTGATAACACCAACAAATTCAACAACAACCTCTATATTGAAAATCACCAACAAATTCAACGACCTCAACTTTGAAAAACACCAACAAATTCAACAACAACCTCAACTTTTAAAAATACAAACAAGTTCAGCAAAAAAAACATTTATTACACCAACAAATTCAACAAGAAACTCAACATTGAAACATACCAACCAATTGAAACAACAACGTCATCATTGAAAAAAACAAACAAATTCAACAACAACCTCAACTTTTAGTAGTACAAAAAAGTTGAAAAAAGAACATTGATAACACCAACAAATTCAACAACAACCTCAACAATGAAAAACACCAAAAAATTAAACAACAGCCTCAACATTGAAAAACACCAACAAATTCGAAATCAACCTCAACTTTTAAAAGTACAAAAAAGTTCAACAAAACACCAACCACTTCAACAACAACCTTAACATTTAAAAATACATACAAGCTCAACAAAAAAAATTGATAACACCAACAAATTCAGCAACTACCTCAACAATGAAAAACACCAACAAATTCAACAACAAAGTCAACTTTGAAAAACACCAACAAATTCAACAACAACCTCAACAATGAAAAACACCAACAAATTCAACAACAACGTCAAATTTGAAAAACACCAACATATTCAACAACAACCTCAACATTGAAAAACACCAACAAATTGAACAACAACCTCAACATTGATAACACCAACAAATTCAACAACCTCAACAATGAAAAACACCAACAAATTCAACAACAACCTCAACATTGAAAATCAGCAACAAATTCAACAACAACCTCAACAATGAAAAACACCAACAAATTCAACAACAACCTCAATATTGAAAATCACCAACAAATTCAACTACAACCTCAACATTGAAAAACAACAACACATTCAGCAACAACCTTGACATGGAAAAGCACCAACAAATTCAACAACAACCTCAACAATGAAAAATACCAACAAATTCAACAACAACCTCATCATTGTAAAATACAAAACAGTTCAAAAAATAACATTGATAACACCAACAAATTCAACAACAACATTAATATTAAAAATCACCAACAAATTCAATAACAACCTCAACATTGAAAAACACCAACAAATTCAACAACAACATCAACATTGAAAAACACAAAACAAATTCAACAACAACCTCAACATTGAAAAAGAATAAAAAATTCAGCAACAACCTCACCTTTTAAAACTACAAAAAAGTTCAACAAAATAAACATTGACAACATCAACAAATTCAACTACATCCTCAATGTTTAAAATCACCAACAAATGCAAGAACCTCAACATTGAAAAACACCAACAAATTTAACAACCAACTCAACAATGGAAAGGCCAGAAAATTCAACACAACCTCACCATTCAGAAACACCAACAAATTCAACAAGAACCTCAACATTGAAAAACACCAACAACTTCAAGACCAAGCTCAACAATGATATAAAAGAAAATATTCAACAAAAACCTCAACATTGAAAAATACAAAAAAGTTCAAAAAATAACATTAATAGCACCAAGAAATTCAACAACAACCTCAATATTGAAAATCACCAACAAAATTCAACAACCTCGACATTGAAAAACGCCAACAAATTCAACAACAACCTCAATATTGAAAATCACCAAAAAATTCAACAACCTCAACACTGTATATCACCAACAAATTCATCAACAGCCTCTACTTTGAAAAACACAAAAAAGTTCAAGAAAACCAATTGATAACACCAACAAATTCAACAACAACCTCTATATTGAAAATCATCAACAAATTCAACGACCTCAACTTTGAAAAACACCAACAAATTCAACAACAACCTCAACTTTTAAAAATACAAACAAGTTCAGCAAAAAAAACATTGATAACACCAACAAATTCAACAAGAAACTCAACATTGAAACATAACATCCAATTGAAACAACAACGTCATCATTGAAAAAAACAAACAAATTCAACAACAACCTCAAGTTTTAATAGTACAAAAAAGTTGAAAAAAGAACATTGATAACACCAACAAATTCAACGACAACCTCAAAAATGAAAAACACCAACAAATTCAAAATCAACCTCAACTTTTAAAAGTACAAAAAAGTTCAACAAAACACCAACCACTTCAACAACAACCTTAACTTTTAAAAATACATACAAGCTCAACAAAAAACATTGATAACACCAACAAATTCAACAACAACCTCAACAATGAAAAACACCAACAAATTCAACAACAACGTCAACATTGATAAAACACCAACAAATTCAACAACAACCTCAACATTGAAAAACACCAACAAATTCAACAACAACCTCAACATTGAAAATCAGCAACAAATTCAACAACAACCTCAACAATGAAAAACACCAACAAATTCAACAACAACCTCAATATTGAAAATCACCAACAAATTCAACTACAACCTCAACATTGAAAAACAACAACACATTCAACAACAACCTTGACATGGAAAAACACCAACAAATTCAACAACAACTTCCACTTTGAAAAATACAAAATACTTTGACCTAAACTTTGAAAAACAGCAACAAATTCAACAACAACCTCAACTTTTAAAAATACATACAAGTTCAACGAAAAAAAACATTGATAACACCAAGAAATTCAACAACAAACTCAATATTGAAAATCACCAACAAATTCAACAACATCAACACTGAAAAACACGAATAAATTCAACAACAACATCAACATTGAAAAACACAAAACAAATTCAACAACAACCTCAACATTGAAAAAGAATAAAAAATTCAGCAGCAACCTCACCTTTTAAACCTACAAAAAAGTTCAACAAAATAAACATTGACAACATCAACAAATTCAACTACTTCCTCAATGTTTAAAATCACCAACAAATGCAAGAACCTCAACATTGAAAAACACCAACAAATTTAACAACCAACTCAACAATGGAAAGGCCAGAAAATTCAACACAACCTCACCATTGAGAAACACCAACAAATTCAACAAGAACCTCAACATTGAAAAACACCAACAACTTCAAGACCAAGCTCAACAATGATATAAAAGAAAATATTCAACAACAACCTCAACATTGAAAAATACAAAAAAGTTCAAAAAATAACATTAATAGCACAAACAAATTCAACAACAACCTCAATATTGAAAATCACCAACAAAATTCAACAACCTCGACATTGAAAAACGCCAACAAATTCAACAACAACCTCAATACTGAAAATCACCAAAAAATTCAACAACCTCAACATTGTATATCACCAACAAATTCATCAACATCCTCAACTTTGAAAAACACAAAAAAGTTCAAAAAAACCCATTGATAACACCAACAAATTCAACAACAACCTCTATATTGAAAATCACCAACAAATTCAACGACCTCAACTTTGAAAAACACCAACAAATTCAACAACAACCTCAACTTTTAAAAATACAAACAAGTTCAGCAAAAAAAACATTTATTACACCAACAAATTCAACAAGAAACTCAACATTGAAACATACCAACCAATTGAAACAACAACGTCATCATTGAAAAAAACAAACAAATTCAACAACAACCTCAACTTTTAATAGTACAAAAAAGTTGAAAAAAGAACATTGATAACACCAACAAATTCAACAACAACCTCAACAATGAAAAACACCAAAAAATTAAACAACAGCCTCAACATTGAAAAACACCAACAAATTCGAAATCAACCTCAACTTTTAAAAGTACAAAAAAGTTCAACAAAACACCAACCACTTCAACAACAACCTTAACATTTAAAAATACATACAAGCTCAACAAAAAAAATTGATAACACCAACAAATTCAACAACAACCTCAACAATGAAAAACACCAACAAATTCAACAACAAAGTCAACTTTGAAAAACACCAACAAATTCAACAACAACCTCAACAATGAAAAATACAAAACAGTTCAAAAAATAACAGTGATAACATCAACAAATTCAACAACAACCTCAAAATTGAAAATCACCAACAAATTCAACAACATCAACATTGAAAAACACCAATAAATTCAACAACAACCTCAACATTGAAAAACACATAACAAATTCAACAACAACCTCAACATTGAATAAGAATAAAAAATTGAGCTAAAACATCACATTTTAAAACTGCAAAAAAGTTCAACAAAATAAACATTGACAACATCAACAAATTCAACTACATCCTCAATGTTGAAAATCACCAACAAATGCAACAACCTCAACATTGAAAAACACCAACAAATTTAACAACCAACTCAACAATGGAATGACCAAAATATTCAACACAACCTCACCATTGAGAAACACCAACAAATTCAACAAGAACCTCAACATTGAAAAACACCAACAACTTCAAGACCAAGCTCAACAATGATATAAAAGAAAATATTCAACAACAACCTCAACATTGAAAAATACAAAAAAGTTCAAAAAATAACATTAATAACACCAACAAATTCAACAACAACCTCAATAATGAAAATCACCAGCAAAATTCAACAACCTCAACGTTGAAAAATGCCAACAAATTCAACGAGAACCTCAATATTGAAAATCACCAAAAAATTCAACAACCTCAACATTGTATATCACCAACAAATTCATCAACAACCTCAACTTTGAAAAACACAAATAAGTTCAAAAAAACCCATTGATAACACCAACAAATTCAAAAACAACCTCTATATTGAAAATCACCAACAAATTCAACAACAAACTCAACTTTTAAAAACACAAACATCTTCAACAGAAAAAGACATTGATAACATCAACAAATTCAACAACAAACTCAATATTGAAAATCACCAGCAAATTCAACAATATCAACATTGAAAAACACAAACAATTTTAACAACAACCTCAACATTGAAAAAAACCAAAAAATTCAACAATAACCTCATCATTGAAAAATATCAACAAATTCAACAAAAACCTCAACATTGAAAAACACCAACAAATTCAACACCAACCTCAACCATGAAAAACACCAAAAAATTCAACAACAACCGCAACATTGAAAAATACAAAAAAGTTCAAAAAAAAAATTGATAACACCATCAAATTCAACAACAAACTCAATATTGAAAATCACCAACAAATTCAACAACCTCAAGATTGAAAAACACCAATAAATTCAACAACAACCTCAACATTGAAAAAGACCAACAAATTTATCAACAACCTCAACAATGAAAAACACCAAAAAGTTCCAAAAAATCCTCAACATTGAAAAACACCAACACATTCAACAACAAGCTCAACTTTTAACAGTACAAAAAAGTTAAAAAAAACATTGATAACAACTACAAATTGAACAATAACCTCAGTATTGAAAATCACCAACAAATTCAACAACAAACTCAACATTGAAAAACACAAAACAAATTCAACAAATATCTCAACATTTAAAAGTACAAAAAAGTTCAAAAAAGAACATTGATAACACCAACAAATTCTACAACATCCTCCATACTGAAAATCACCAACAAATTCAACAACCTCAACATTGAAAAACGCCATCAAATTCAACAAGCACGTTAACTTTTAAAAAGACGAACAAGTTCAACATAAAACATTGTTCAATCCAATAAATTCAACATTGAAAATCACAAACAAATTCAACAACAACCGCACTATTGAAAATCACCAACAAATTCAACACCAACCTCAACATTGAAAAACGCCAACAAATTCAACAACAAAATCTACTTTTAAAAATACAACCAACTTCAACAAAAAAAGACATTGATAAGATCAACAAATTCAACAACAACCTCAAAATTGAAAATCACCAACAAATTCAACAACAACCTCAACATTGAAAATCACCAACAAATTCAACAACAACCTCAACATTGAAAAACACCAACAAATTCAACAACAACCTCAACAAAGAAAAACACCAACAAATTCAACAACAACCTCAACATTGAAAAATACAAAAAAGTTCAAAAAATAACATTGATAACTCCACCAAATTCGGCAACAACATCAATATTGAAAATAACCAACAAATTCATCAACCTCAACATTGAAAAACACCAACAAATTCAACAACAACCTCAACAGAGAAAAACACCAACAACTTCATCAAATTCAACAATGAAAAACACCAATAAATTCAACAACAAACTCAACATTGAAAAAAACCAACAAATTTAACATCAAGCTCAAATTTCAAAAATACAAAAAAGTTCAAAAAATTACATGGATAACACCAACAAATTCAACAACAACCTCAATATTGAATGTTCACAACAAATTCAACAACAACCACAACATTTAAAAGCACCAACAAATTTTACAACAACGTCAACAATGAAAAACACCAAAAAATTTAACTAAAAACTCAACATTGAAAAACACCAACAAATTCAACAACATCCTCAATATTGAAAATCACCAACAAATTCAACAACCTCAACATTGAATATCACCAACAAATTTGCAACAACTTCAACTTTGAAAAACACAAATAAGTTTTAAAAAATCCATTCATGATACCAACAAATTCAACAATAAGCTTAGTATTGAAAATCACCAACAAATTCAACGACCTAAACATTGAAAAACACCAACAAATTCAACAACAAACAACTTATAAAAATACAAACAAGTTCAACAAAATAAACATTGCTGACACTATCCAATTCAACAAAAACCTCACCAATGAAAAACACCAACAAATTCAACAACAACCACAACATTGAAAAATACCAACAGTTTCAACAACAACCTCAACTTATATCCGACAAAACATTTCAACAATATAACCATTGACAACACCAACAAATTCAACTACAACCACAACTTTCAAAAATACAAGAAAGTTCAAAAAATAACATTGATAACACCAACAAAATCAACCACAACATCCACATTGAAAAACACCAACAAATTCAAGAACAACTTCAACTTTGAAAAATACAAAAAAGTTCAAAAAATAACATTGATAACGCCAACAAATTCAACAACAAACTCAATGTTGAAAATCACCAACAAATTCTACAACCTCAACACTGATAAACCTCAACAAATTCAACAACAACCTCAACAGAGAAAAACACCAACAACTTGAAAAACCTCAACAATGTAAAACAACCATAAATTCAACAACAAACTCAACATTGAAAAACACCAAAAAATTCAACAACAACCTCAATATTGAAAATCACCAACAAATTCAACAACCTCAACATTGAAAAACACCAACAAATTCAAGAACAACCTGAAATTTTAAAACTACAATTTTTTTCTACAAAAAACTTTGATAACACCAACAAATACAAAAACAACCTCAACATTGAAAAACACCTAAAAATTCAACAACAACTGCAACATTGAAAAATACCAACAAATTCAACAACATCCTCAACCTTTAAAAGTACAAAAAAGTTCAAGAAAGAACTTTGATAACACCAACAAATTGAATAACATCCTCAGAATTGAAAATCACCAACAAATTCAACATCCTCAACATTGAAAAACACCTACAAATTCAACAACAACCTTAACTTTTAAAAATACAAACAAGTTCAACAAAAGACATTGATAACACCAAGAAATTCAACAACAATCACAACAATGAAAAACACCAAAAAATTCAACTACAACCTCAACATTGAAAAACACCGACAAATTTAACAACAACCTCAACATTGAAGAAACACCAACACATTCAACAACAACCTCAACATTGAAAAACACCAATAAATTCAACAACAACCTCAACATTGAAAAACACCAACAAATTCAACAACAACTTCAACTTTGAATAATACAAAAAGTTCAAAAAATAAGGTTGATAACAGCAACAAATTCAACAACCACCTCATCTTTGTAAAACACCAAAAAATTCAACAACAACCGCATCATTGAAAAAAACGAACAAATTCAACAACAACCTCAACATTGAAAAATACAAATAAGTTCAAAAATTAACGTTGATAACACCAACAAATTCAACAACAAACTCAATATTGAAAACCACCAACAAATTTAGCAACAACCTCTACCTTTAAAAATACAAACAATTTCAACAAAATTAACATTGATGATGCAATCCAATTCCACAACAAACTCAACATTTAAAATCAGCAACAAATTCAGCAACCACAACACTGAAAATAACCAACAAATTGAAGAACAACATCAACATTGAAAAACAATAAAAAATTTAGCAAACTTCAACTTTTAAAACTACAAAAAAGTTCAACAAAATAAACATTGACAACACCAACAAATTCAACTAAAACCTCAACATTGAAAATCACCAACGAATTTAACAACAACCTCAACTTTTAAAAGTACAAAAAAGTTAAAAAAAACATTGATAACTCCAACAAATTCAACCTCAATTTTGAAAATCAGCAGCAAATTCACCAACAACCTCAACATTCAAAAACGCCAACAAATTCAACAACAACCTCAACCTTTAATAGTACAAATAAGTTCAAAAAAGAACATTGATAACACCAACAAATTCAACAACAACCTCAACATTGAAAAACACCAACACATTCAACAACAACCTCAACATAGAAAAACACAAAAAAATTCAACAACAACCTCAACAATGAAAAACACCCAAAAAATTCAACAATAACCGCAACATTGAAAAATAACAACAAATTCAACAACCGCAACATTGAAAAGTGCAAAAAAGTTCAAATAATAACATTGATAACACCAACAACTTCAACAACAACCTCAATATTAAAATCACCAACAAATTCAAAAAAATACTCAACTTTTAAAAACACAAACAACTTCAACAAAAAAACATTGATAACCTCAATGTTGAAAATCACCAACAAATTCAACAACATCAACAACGAAAAACACCAACAAATTCAACAACAACCTCAACATTGAAAAACACCATCAAATTCAACAACAACCTCAACATTGAAAAATATCCACAAATTCAACTACAACCTCAACATTGAATGACACCAACAAATGCAACAACAACCTCATCATTGAAAAACACCAACAAATTCAACTACAACTTCAAATTTGAAAAATACAAAAAGTTCAGAAATAACATTGATAACACCAACAAAGTCAACAACAAACTCAATATTGAAAATCACCAAAAATTTCAACAGCAACCTCAACTTTGAAAAACACCAACAAATTAAGCAACAACCTCAACATTGAAAAACACCAACAAATTCAACAACAACCTTAACTTTTAAAAATACAAGTTTATTCAACAATAAACTTTGATAATACCAACATATTCAACAACAACCTTAACGTTGAAAAACACCAACAAATTCAACAACAACCTCAACATTGAAAAACACCAATAAATTTAACAACAACCTCTACAATTAAAAACAACAAAATATTCAACAAAAACCTCAACATTTAAAAACACGAACAAATTCAACAACCACCTCAACATTGAAAAACACCAACAAATTCAACAACAAGCTCAGAATTGAAAAACACCAACAAATTCAACAACAAGCTCAACTTTCAAAAATACAAAAAAGTTTAAAAAAGAACATTGATAACACCAACAAATTCAACAACAACCTCAATATTGAAAGTCACCAACAAATTTAACAACAACCACTACATTTAAAAACACCAACAAATTTAACAGCAAATTCAACAATGAAAAATACCAAAAAATTAAAAAAAAACTCAACATTGAAAAACACCAACAAATTCAACAACTTCAATATTGAAAATCTCCAACAAATTCAACAACCTCAACATTGAAAAAGACCAACAAATTCAACAACAACCTTTACATTTAAAAATACAAATTTATTCAACAAAACTTTGATAACACCAACAACTTCAACAACAACTTCAACATTCAAAAACACCAAAAAATTCAACAACAACCTCAACATTGCAAAACACCGACAAATTTAACAACAACCTCAACATGGAAAAACACCTAAAAATTCAACAACAACCGCAATATTGAAATATAACAACAAATTCAAAAACAACCTCAACCTTTAAAAGTATAAAAAAGTTCAAAAAATAACTTTAATAACACCACAAATTGAACAACATCCTCAACATTGAAAAACACCAAGAAATTCAACAACAACCTCAACATTGAAAAACACCGACAAATTTAACAACAACCTCAACATTGAAAAAACACCAACAACTTCATCAACCTCAACATTGTAAAACACCAAAAAATTCAACAACAACATCAAAATTGAAAAACACCAACAAATGCAGCAACCTCAACACTGAAAATCACCAACAAATTCAACTACAGCATCAAAATTGCAAAAACAATAAAAAAATTCAGCAAGAACCTCAAATTATAAATCTACAAAAAAGTTCAACAAAATAAAAATTCATAACACCAATACATTCAGCAAGAAGCTCAACTTTGAATACCACCAACAAATTCAACAACCTCAACATTGATAACACCAACAAATTCAACAACAACCTTAACTTTTAAAAATACAAACAAGTTCAACAAAAATCATTGATAACACCAACAAATTCAACAACAACCTCAACAATGAAAAACACCAACAAATTCAACAACAACGTCAACATTGAAAATCACCAACAATCTCGACAACAACCTCAACACTGAATATCACCAACAAATTCGCAACAACTTCAACTTTGAAAAACACAAAAAAGTTTTAATAAAACCATTCATGACTCCAACAAATTCAACAATAAGCTTAATATTGAAAATCACCAACAAATTCAACGACCTAAACTTTGAAAAACACCAACAAATTCAACAACAAACAACTTTTAAAAATACAAACAAGTTCAACAAAATAAACATTGATGACACTATCCAATTCAACAACAACCTCAACATTGAAAAACACAAACAAATTTAACAACAACCTCAACAATGAAAAGACCAAAAAATTCAACAAAAACCTCACCAATGAAGAACACCAACAAATTCAACAACAACCACAACATTGAAAAACACCAACAGTTTAAACAACAACATCAACTTTTATAGGACAAAAAAGTTCAGCAATATAACCATTTATAACACCAACAAGTTCACCTACAACTTCAACTTTCAAAAATACAAAAAAGGCCAAAAAATAACATGGATAACACCAACAAAATCAACCACGACATCCACGTTGAAAAACACCAAAAAATTCAAGAACAACATCAACTTTGAAAAATACAAAAAAGTTCAAAAAATAACATTGATAACGCCATCCAATTCAACAACAAACTCAATATTGAAAATCACCAACAAATTCTACAACCTCAACACTGAAAAACCCCGACAAATTGAACAAACGAACTTAACATTGAAAAACACCTACAAATTCAACAATAACCTGAACATAGAAAAACACCAACAACTTCAACAACCTCAACAATGAAAAACACCAATAAATTCAACAACAAACTCAACATTGAAAAAAAACAACAAATTTAGCAACAAACTCAATATTGAATGTTCACAACAAATTCAACCACAACATTTAAAAGCACCAACAAATTTAACAACAACGTCAACAATGAAAAACACCAAAAAATTTAACTAAAAACTCATCATTGAAAAACACCAAGAAATTCAACAATAACCTCAATCTTTAAAAGCACAAAAAAGTTAAAAAAATACCATTGATAAAACCAAAAAATTCAACAACAACCTCAATATTGAAAATCACCAACAAATTCAACAACCTCAACATTGAAAAACACCAACAAATTCAAGAACAACCTTAACTTTTAAAAATACAAATTTATTCAACAAAAAACTTTGATAACACCAACAAATTCAACAACAACCTCAACATTCAAAAACACCAACACATTCAACAACAACCTCAACATTGAAAAACACCTACAAATTCAACAACAACCTCAACATTGAAAAATACCAACAAATTCAACAACAACCTCAACATTGAAAAACACCTAAAAATTCAACAACAACCTCAACATTGAAAAATACCAACAAATTCAACAACAACCTCAACCTTTAAAAGTACAAAAAAGTTCAAGAAAGAACTTTGATAACACCAACAAATTGAACAACATCCTCTGAATTGAAAATCACCAACAAATTCAACATCCTCAACGTTAAAAAACACCAACAAATTCAACAACAACCTTAACTTTTAAAAATACAAACAAGTTCAACAAAAGACATTGATAACACCAAGAAATTCAACAACAACCTCAACAATGAAAAACTCCAAAAAATTCAACTACAACCTCAACATTGAAAAACACCGACAAATTTAACAACAACCTCAACAATGAAAAAAACCAAAAAATTCAACATCAACCGCAACATTGAAAAATAACAACAAATTCAACAACAACTCATCAATAAAAAATACAAAAAAGTTCAAAAAATAACATTGATAATGCCAACAAATTCCACAACAAATTAAATATTGAAAATCACCAACAAATTCAACAACATCAACATTGAAAAACACCAATAAATTCAACAAAAACCACAACATTGAAAAAAACTGACAAATTCAACAACAAGCACAACTTTCTGAAATACAAAAACGTTCAAAAAATAACATGGATAACACCAACAAATTCAACAATAACCTCAACATTGAAAAACAACAACAAATTTAACAAGAACCTCAACAATTAAAAACAAGAAAATTCAAGAAAAACCTCAACAATGAAAATCACGAACAAATTCAACAACAACCTCAACATTGAAAAACAACAATAAATTCATGAACAACCTCAACATTGAAAAAACACCAACAAATTCAACAACGAGCTCAACCTTCAAAAATACAAATAAGTTTTAAAAAGAACATTTATAACACCAACAAATCCAACAACCAACTCAATATTGAAAGTCACCAACAAATTCACCAACAATCTCAACTTTTAAAAAAAGAGAAAAAGTTCAAAAAAAACATTGATAACACCAACAAATTCAACAATAACCTCAATATTGAAAGACACGAACAGAATCAACAACACCCTCCATATTGAAAGTCACCAACAAATTAAACAACAACCTCAATATTGAAAGTCACCAACAAATTCAACAACAACCTCAATACTGAAAGACACCAACAAATTCAACAACAACTTCAATACTGAAAGACATCAACAAATTCAACAACAACCTCAACCTTTAAAAGTACAAAACAGTTCAAAAAATAACATTGATAACACCAACAAATTCAACAGCAACCTCAATATTGAAAATCACCAACAAATTCAACAACCTCATCATTGAAAAACGCCAACAAATTCAAGAACAACCTTAACTTTTAAAAATACAAATTTATTCAACAAAAAATTTTGATAGCACCAACAAATTCAACAACAACCTCAACATTGAAAAACACCTAAAAATTCAAAAACAACCTCAACATTGAAAACACCTAAAAATTCAACAACCGCAACACTGAAAAATACCAACAAATTCAACAACAAGCTCAACCTTGAAAAGTACAAAAAAGTTCAAGAAAGAACTTTGATAACACCAACAAATTGAACAACATCCTCAGAATTGAAAATCACCAACAAATTCAACATCCTCAACATTGAAAAATACCTACAAGTTCAACAACAACCTTAACTTTTAAAAATACAAACAAGTTCAACAAAAGACATTGATAACACCAAGAAATTTAACAACAACCTCAACATTGAAAAAACACCAACAACTTCAACAACCTCAACAATGAAAAAGACAAAAAAATTCAACAACAACCCCAACATTGAAAAATACCAACAAATTCAACAACAACCTCAACATTAAAAAATACAAAAATGTTTAAAAGATAACATTGAAAATCACCAACAAATTCAACAGCATCAACATTGAAAAACACCAATAAATTCAACAACAACCTCAACATTGAAAAAAGCTGACAAATTCAACAACAAGCACAACTTGCTAAAATACAAAAAAGTTCAAAAAATAACATGGATAACACCAAGAAATTCAACAATAACCTCAACATTGAAAAACAACAACAAATTTAACAATAACCTCAACAATTAGAAACAAGAAAATTCAAGAAAAATCTCAACAATGAAAATCACAAACAAATTCAACAACAACCTCAACATTGAAAAACAACAATAAATTCATGAACAACCTCAACATTGAAAAGACACCAACAAGTTCAACAACAACCTCAACTTCCAAAAATACAAATAAGTTTTAAAAAGAACATTAATAACACCAACAAATTAAAATAACAACCTCAATATTGAAAGTCACCAACAAATTCAACAACAACCTCAACTTTTAAAAAAAGAGAAAAAGTTCAAAACAAACATTGATAACACCAACAAATTCAACAATAACCTCAATATTGAAAGACACAAACATATTCAACAACAACCTCAATATTGAAAGTCACCAACAAATTCAATAACAACCTCAATACTGAAAGACACCAACAAATTCAACAACAACCTCAACATTGAAAAATGCCAACAAATTCAACAAAAACCTCAACATTGAAAAACACCAACAAATTCAACAACAACCTCAATATTGAAAATCAACAACAAATTCAACAACCTCAACATTGAAAAACACCCCCAAATTCAACAACAACCTTAAATTTTAAAAATACAAATTTATTCAACAAAAAACTTTGATAACACCAACAAATTAAACAACATCCTCAGAATTGAAAATCACCAACAAATTCAACATCCTCAACGTTGAAAAACAACAACAAATTCAACAACAACCTTAAATACAAACAAGTTCAACAAAAGACATTGATCACACCAAGGAATTCAACAACAACCTCAACAATGAAAAACACCAACAAATTCAACAACAACCGCAAGATTGAAAAACACCAACAAATTCAACAACAACCTCAACGTTTAAAAGTACAAAACAGTTCAAAAAATAACACTGATAACAGCAACAAATTCATCAACAACCTCAATATTGAAAAACACCAACAAATTCAACAACAACCTTAACTATTAAAAATACAAATTTATTCAACAAAAAACTTTGATAACACCAACAAATTCAACAACAACCTCAACTTTTAAAAAAAGAGAAAAAGTTCAAAACAAACATTGATAACACCAACAAATTCAACAATAACCTCAATATTGAAAGACACAAACATATTCAACAACAACCTCAATATTGAAAGTCACCAACAAATTCAATAACAACCTCAATACTGAAAGACACCAACAAATTCAACAACAACCTCAACATTGAAAAATGCCAACAAATTCAACAAAAACCTCAACATTGAAAAACACCAACAAATTCAACAACAACCTCAATATTGAAAATCAACAACAAATTCAACAACCTCAACATTGAAAAACACCCCCAAATTCAACAACAACCTTAAATTTTAAAAATACAAATTTATTCAACAAAAAACTTTGATAACACCAACAAATTAAACAACATCCTCAGAATTGAAAATCACCAACAAATTCAACATCCTCAACGTTGAAAAACAACAACAAATTCAACAACAACCTTAAATACAAACAAGTTCAACAAAAGACATTGATCACACCAAGGAATTCAACAACAACCTCAACAATGAAAAACACCAACAAATTCAACAACAACCGCAAGATTGAAAAACACCAACAAATTCAACAACAACCTCAACGTTTAAAAGTACAAAACAGTTCAAAAAATAACACTGATAACAGCAACAAATTCATCAACAACCTCAATATTGAAAAACACCAACAAATTCAACAACAACCTTAACTATTAAAAATACAAATTTATTCAACAAAAAACTTTGATAACACCAACAAATTCAACAACAACCTCAACATTCAAAAATACCAACAAATTCAACAACAACCTCAACATTGAAAAGACCTAAAAATTTAACAACAACCGCAACATTGAAAAATACCAACAATTCAAAAACAACCTCAACCTTTAAAAGTACTAAGAAGTCCAAAACAGAACTTTGATAACACCAACAAATTGAACAACATCCTCTGAATTGAAAATCACCAACAAATTCAACATCCTCAACATTGAAAAACGCCAAAAAATTCAACAACAACCTAAACATTGAAAAACACCAACAAATTCAACATCCTCAACGTTAAAAAACACCAACAAATTCAACAACAACCTTAACTTTTAAAAATACAAACAAGTTCAACAAAAGAAATTGATAACATCAAGAAATTCAACAACAACGTCAACAATGAAAAACACCAACAAATTCAACAACAGCCTCAATATTGAAAATAACCAACAAATTCAACAACAACATCAACCTTTAAAAGTACAAAACAGTTCAAAAAATAACATTGATAACACAAACAAATTCAACAACAGACTCAATATTGAAAATCACCAACAAATTCAACAACATCAACATTGAAAAACACCAAAAAATTCAAAAGCAAACTCAACAATGAATAACAACAAAAAATTCAAGAACAACCGCAACATTGTAAATCACCAAGAAATTCAACAACAACCTCAACTTTTTAAAGAAGACAAAAAGTTCAAAAAAAACATTGATAACACCAACAAATTCAACAATAAATTCAATATTGAATGACACTAACAAATTCAACAACTACCTCGATATTGAAAGTAAGCAACACATTCAACAACAACCTCAATATTGAACGACACCAACAAATTCAACAACAACCTCAACATTGAAAAACGCCAACAAATTCAACAACAAACTCAACATTGAAAAAAAACCAACAGTTTCAACAACCTCAATATTGAAAAACACCAATAAATTCAACAACAACCTCAACATTGAAAAACGCCAACAAATTCAACAACAACCTCAACATTGAAAAAAAACCAACAACTTCAACAACCTCAATATTGAATGTCACCAACAAATTCAACAACAACCGCAACATTGAAAAACACCAACAAATTCAACAACAACCTCAACGTTTAAAAGTACAAAACAGTTCAAAAAATAACACTGATATCACCAACAAATTCAACAACAACCTCAATATTGAAAAACACCAACAAATTCAACAACAACCTTAACTATTAAAAATACAAATTTATTCAACAAAAAACTTTGATAACACCAACAAATTCAACAACAACCTCAACATTCAAAAACACCAACAAATTCAACAACAACCTCAACATTGCAAAACAACAGAAAATTCAACAACAACCGCAACATTGAAAAATACCAACAATTCAAAAACAACCTCAACCTTTAAAAGTACTAAGAAGTCCAAAACAGAACTTTGATAACACCAACAAATTGAACAACATCCTCTGAATTGAAAATCACCAACAAATTCAACATCCAAAACATTGAAAAACGCCAAAAAATTCAACAACAACCTAAACATTGAAAAACACCAACAAATTCAACATCCTCAACGTTAAAAAACACCAACAAATTCAACAACAACCTTAACTTTTAAAAATACAAACAAGTTCAACAAAAGACATTGATAACATCAAGAAATTCAACAACAACGTCAACAATGAAAAACACCAACAAATTCAACAACAGCCTCAATATTGAAAATAACCAACAAATTCAACAACAACATCAACCTTTAAAAGTACAAAACAGTTCAAAAAATAACATTGATACCACAAACAAATTCAACAACAGCCTCAATATTGAAAATCACCAACAAATTCAACAACATCAACATTGAAAAACACCAACAAATTCAACAACAACCTCAACATTGAAAAACACCAACAACTTCACCAACCTCAATATTGAAAGTCACCAACATTTTCAACAACCACTGCATTGAAAAACACCAAGAAATTTAACAACAACGTCAACAATGAAAAACAAAAAAAAATTTAACAAAAAACTCAACATTGAAAAACACCAACAAATTCAACAACAACATCAACCTTTAAAAGTACAAAACAGTTCAAAAAATAACATTGATAACACAAACAAATTCAACAACAGCCTCAATATTGAAAGTCACCAACAAATTCAACAACATCAACATTGAAAAACACCAAAAAATTCAAAAGCAAACTCAACAATGAATAACAACAAAAAATTCAAGAACAACCGCAACATTGTAAATCAGCAAGAAATTCAACAACAACCTCAACTTTTAAAAGAAGAGAAAAAGTTCAAAAAAAACATTGATAACACCAACAAATTCAACAATAAATTCAATATTGAATGACACGAACAAATTCAACAACTACCTCGATATTGAAAGTAAGCAACAAATTCAACAACAACCTCAATATTGAACGACACCAACAAATTCAACAACAACCTCAACATTGAAAAACGCCAACAAATTCAACAACAAACTCAACATTGAACAAAAAACCAACAGTTTCAACAACCTCAATATTGAAAAACACCAATAAATTCAACAACAACCTCAACATTGAAAAAAGCCAACAAATTCAACAACAACCTCAATATTGAAAAAAACCAACAACTTCAACAACCTCAATATTGAAAGTCACCAACAAATTCAACAACAACCGCAAGATTGAAAAACACCAACAAATTCAACAACAACCTCAACGTTTAAAAGTACAAAACAGTTCAAAAAATAACACTGATAACAGCAACAAATTCATCAACAACCTCAATATTGAAAAACACCAACAAATTCAACAACAACCTTAACTATTAAAAATACAAATTTATTCAACAAAAAACTTTGATAACACCAACAAATTCAACAACAACCTCAACATTCAAAAATACCAACAAATTCAACAACAACCTCAACATTGAAAAGACCTAAAAATTTAACAACAACCGCAACATTGAAAAATACCAACAATTCAAAAACAACCTCAACCTTTAAAAGTACTAAGAAGTCCAAAACAGAACTTTGATAACACCAACAAATTGAACAACATCCTCTGAATTGAAAATCACCAACAAATTCAACATCCTCAACATTGAAAAACGCCAAAAAATTCAACAACAACCTAAACATTGAAAAACACCAACAAATTCAACATCCTCAACGTTAAAAAACACCAACAAATTCAACAACAACCTTAACTTTTAAAAATACAAACAAGTTCAACAAAAGAAATTGATAACATCAAGAAATTCAACAACAACGTCAACAATGAAAAACACCAACAAATTCAACAACAGCCTCAATATTGAAAATAACCAACAAATTCAACAACAACATCAACCTTTAAAAGTACAAAACAGTTCAAAAAATAACATTGATAACACAAACAAATTCAACAACAGACTCAATATTGAAAATCACCAACAAATTCAACAACATCAACATTGAACAATACCAATAGATTCAACAACAACCTCAACATTGAAAAACAGCAATAAATTCAACAACAACCTCAACATTGAAAAACAGCAACAAATTCAACTACTACTATGAAATATACAAAAAAGTTCAAAAAAGAACATTGATAACACCAACAAATTCATTAACAACCTTAATATTCAATGTCACCAACAAATTCAACACCAACTCAACATTGAAAAACACCAACAAATTCAACAACAACCTCAATATTGAAAGACACCAACAAATTCAACAACAACCTCAACATTGAAAAATACAAAAAAGTTCAAAAAATAACATTAATAACACCAACAAATTCAACAACAAACTCAATATTAAAAATCACCAACAAATTCAACAAAATCAACATTGAAAAACACCAACAAATTCAACAACAACCTCAACACTGAAAAGCACCAATAAATTCAACAAAAACCTCAACTTTGAAAAACATCAGCAAATTCAACAACAAGCACAACATTGAAAAAAACCAACAAATTCAGCAACAACCTCAACTTTCAAAACTATAATAAATGTTCAAAAAATAACATTGATAACAGCAACAAATTCAACAACAACCTCAACATTGAAAAACACCAACAAATTCGACTACAACCCCAACATTGAAAAACACCAACAAATTCAACAACAACCTCAACTTTCAAAAACACCAACAAATTCAACAACAACCTCAACAATGAATAACACCAATAAATTCAACCTGAACCTCAAAATTGAAAAATACAAAAAAGTTCAAAAAATAACATTGATAACAGCAACAACTTCAACAACAACCTCAATATTGAAAAATAAGAACAAATTCAACAAACTCAACATTGAAAAATAAGAACAAATTCAACAACCTCAACATTGAAAAATACAAAAAAGTCCAAAAAATAACATTGATAACACCAACAAATTCAACATCAAACTCAATATTGAAATCACCAAAAAATTCAACAACAACCTCAAAATTGAAAAACACCAACCAATTCAACAACAAACTCAGCTTTTAAAAATACAAACATTGCAAAAAATCAACAAATTCAAAAACAACCTCAACATTGAAAATCAACAAAAATTTCAACAACAGCCACAACATTGAAAAACACCAACATATTCAACAAGAAGCTCAACTTTCAAAAATACAAAAAAGATCAAAAAAGAACATTGATAACACCAACAAATTCAACAACAACCTCATTATTCAATGTCACCAACAAATTCAACAACAACATCAACATTGAAAAACACCAAGAAATTCAACAACAACCTCAACATTGAAAAACACCAACAACTTCAACAACTCAACAATGAAAAACACCAAAAAATTCAACAACAACCTCAACATTGAAAAAAACAAGAAAGTTCAAAAAATAACATTAATAACACCAACAAATTCAACAACAAACTCAATATTAAAATCACCAACAAATTCAACAAAATCAACATTGAAAACCACCAACAAATTCAACAACAACCTCAACATTGAAAAACACCAATAAATTCAACAACAACCTCAGCATTGAAAAACACCTTCCAATTCAACAACAACCTCAACATTGAAAAAAACCAATAATTTCAACAACAACCTCAACTTTCAAAACTATAATAAATGTTCAAAAAATAACATTGATAACAGCAAAAATTCAACAAAAAACTCAACATTGAAAAACACCAACAACTTCATCCAAAACCTCAACAATGAAAAACAACAACAAATTCAACAACACCCTCAACATTCAAAAATACCAACAAATTCAACAAGTACCTCAACTTTCAAAACTATAATAAATGTTCAAAAAAAAACTTTGATAACAGCAAAAAAATTCAACAACAACCTCAACATTCATAAACACCAACACCTTTAACTACAACCTCAACAATGAAAAACAACAACAAATTCAACATCAACCTCAACATTGCATAATGCAAAGAAGTTCAATAAATAACAATGATAACACGAACAAATTCAACAATAACCTCAATATTTAAAATCACCAACAAATTCAATAACAACCACAACATTGAAAAACATCAAAATATTCAACAACATGCTCAACGTTAAAAAATACAAAAAAGTTCAAAAAAGAACCTTAATAACACCAACAAATTCAACAACAAACTCAATATTGAAAATCACCAACAAATTCAACAAAAACAACATTGAAAAACACCAACAAATTCAACAACAACCTCAACATTGAAAAATACAAAAAAGTTCAAAAAATAACACTAATAACACCAACAAATTCAACAACAAACTCAATATTGAAAATCACCAACAAATTCAACAAAATCAACATTGAAAAAAACCAACAAATTCAACAGCAACCTCAACTTTCAAAACAAAATTAAATGTTCAAAAAATAACATTGATAACAGCAACAAATTCAACAACAACCTCAACATTGAAAAACACCAACAAATTCGACTACAACCCCAACAATGAAAAACACCAACAAATTCAACAACTACCTCAACTTTCAAAAACACCAACAAATTCAACAACAACCTCAACAATGAATAAAACCAATAAATTCATCAACGTCAACATTGAAAAACACCAACAATTTCAAACAGAACCTCAAAATTGAAAAATACAAAAAAGTTCAAAAAATAACATTGATAACAGCAACAAATTCAACAACAACCGCAATATTGAAAAATAGGAACAAATTCAACAACCTCAACATTGAAAAATAAGAACAAATTCAACAACCTCAACATTGAAAAATACAAAAAAGTCCAAAAAATAACATTGATAACACCAACAAATTCAACATCAAACCCAATATTGAAATCACCAAAAAATTCAACAAAAACCTCAAAATTGAAAAACGCCAAAAAATTCAACAAAAACTCAGCTTTTAAAAATACAAACAACTTCAACAAAAAAAGATTGATAACAGCAACAAATTTAACAAAATCTCAATATTGAATATCACAAACAAATTCAACAACATCAACATTGCAAAAAATCAACAAATTCAAAAACAACCTCAACATTGAAAATCAACAATAATTTCAACAACAACCACAACATTGAAAAACACCAACATATTCAACAAGAAGCTCAACTTACAAAAATACAAAAAAGATCAAAAAAGAACATTCATAAATACCAACAATTTCAACTATAACCTCAACAATGAAAAACAACAACAAGTTCAACAAGAACCTCAACATTCAAAAATACCAACAAATTCAACAACAACCTCAACAATGAATCACACCAATAAATTCAACAACGTCAACATTGAAAAACACCAACAAATTCAACTAGAACCACAAAATTGAAAAATACAAAAGAGTACAGCAAATAACATTGATAACAGCAACACATTCCACAAAAACCTCAACATTGAAAACTAAGAACAAATTCAACAACCTCAACATTGAAAAATACAAAAAGTCCAAAAAATAACATTGATAACACCAACAAATTCAACCACAACCACAATATTGGAAATCACAAACAAATTCAACAACAAGCTCAACATTGAAAAACACCTACAAATTCAACAACAACCTCAAAATTGAAAAACGCCAACCAATTCAACAACAACCTCAACATTGAAAAATACCAATAGATTCAACAACAACCTCAACATTGAAAAACAGCAATAAATTCAACAACAACCTCAACATTGAAAAACAGCAACAAATTCAACTACAACTATGAAATATACAAAAAAGTTCAAAAAAGAACATTGATAACACCAACAAATTCATTAACAACCTTAATATTCAATGTCACCAACAAATTCAACACCAACTCAACATTGAAAAACACCAACAAATTCAACAACAACCTCAATATTGAAAGACACCAACAAATTCAACAACAACCTCAACATTGAAAAATACAAAAAAGTTCAAAAAATAACATTAATAACACCAACAAATTCAACAACAAACTCAATATTAAAAATCACCAACAAATTCAACAAAATCAACATTGAAAAACACCAACAAATTCAACAACAACCTCAACACTGAAAAGCACCAATAAATTCAACAAAAACCTCAACTTTGAAAAACATCAGCAAATTCAACAACAAGCACAACATTGAAAAAAACCAACAAATTCAGCAACAACCTCAACTTTCAAAACTATAATAAATGTTCAAAAAATAACATTGATAACAGCAACAAATTCAACAACAACCTCAACATTGAAAAACACCAACAAATTCGACTACAACCCCAACATTGAAAAACACCAACAAATTCAACAACAACCTCAACTTTCAAAAACACCAACAAATTCAACAACAACCTCAACAATGAATAACACCAATAAATTCAACCTGAACCTCAAAATTGAAAAATACAAAAAAGTTCAAAAAATAACATTGATAACAGCAACAACTTCAACAACAACCTCAATATTGAAAAATAAGAACAAATTCAACAAACTCAACATTGAAAAATAAGAACAAATTCAACAACCTCAACATTGAAAAATACAAAAAAGTCCAAAAAATAACATTGATAACACCAACAAATTCAACATCAAACTCAATATTGAAATCACCAAAAAATTCAACAACAACCTCAAAATTGAAAAACGCCAAACAATTCAACATCAAACTCAGCTTTTAAAAATACAAACAACTTCAACAAAAAAAGATCGATAACAGCAACACATTTAACAAAATCTCAATATTGAAAATCACCAACAAATTCAACAACATCAACATTGCAAAAAATCAACAAATTCAAAAACAACCTCAACATTGAAAATCAACAAAAATTTCAACAACAACCACAACATTGAAAAACACCAACATATTCAACAAGAAGCTCAACTTACAAAAATACAAAAAAGATCAAAAAAGAACATTGAGAACACCAACAAATTCAACAACAACCTCATTATTCAATGTCACCAACAAATTCAACAACAACATCAACATTGAAAAACACCAACAAATTCAACAACAACCTCAATATTGAAAGACACCAAGTAATTCAACAACAACCTCAACATTGAAAAACACCAACAACTTCAACAACCTCAACAATGAAAAACACCAAAAATTCAACAACAACCTCAACATTGAAAAAAACTAAAAAGTTCAAAAAATAACATTAATAACACCAACAAATTCAACAACAAACTCAATATTGAAAATCACCAACAAATTCAACAAAATCAACATTGAAAAAGACCAACAAATTGAACAACAACCTCAACATTGAAAAACACCTTCAAATTCAACAACAACCTCAACATTGAAAAAAACCAATAAATTCAACAACAACCTCAACTTTCAAAACTATAATAAATGTTCAAAAAATAACATTGATAACAGCAAAAATTCAACAAAAATCTCAACATTGAAACACACCAACAACTTCATCCAAAACCTCAACAATGAAAAACAACAACAAATTCAACAACAACCTCAACATTCAAAAATACCAACAAATTCAACAAGTACCTCAACTTTCAAAACTATAATAAATGTTCAAAAAATAACATTGATAACAGCAAAATATTCAACAACAACCTCAACATTCATAAACACCAACAACTTCAACTACAACCTCAACAATGAAAAACAACAACAAATTCAACATCAACCTCAACATTGCATAATGCAAAGAAGTTCAATAAATAAGAATGATAACACGAACAAATTCAACAATAACCTCAATATTGAAAATCACCAACAAATTCAACAACAGCCACAACATTGAAAAACACCAAAATATTCAACAAGTTGCTCAACGTTCAAAAATACAAAAAAATTCCAAAAAGAACCTTAATAACACCAACAAATTCAACAACAAACTCAATATTGAAAATCACCAACAAATTCAACAAAATCAACAATGAAAAACACCAACAAATTCAACAACAACCTCAACATTGAAAAATACCAATAGATTCAACAACAACCTCAACATTGAAAAACACCAATAAATTCAACAACATCCTCAACATTGAAAAACAGCAACAAATTCAACTACAACTTTGAAATATACAAAAAAGTTCAAAGAAGAACATTGATAACACCAACAAATTCAAAAACAACCTCAATATTGAAAGTAACCAACAAATTCAACAACAACCTCAATATTGAAATACACCAACAAATTCAACAACAACTGCAAAATTTAAAAATAACAACAAATTCAACAACTACCTCAACATTGAAAAATAGAAGAAAGTTCAAAAAATAACGTTGATAATACCAACAAATTCAAAAGCAACCTCAATATTGAAAATCACCGACAAATTCAAAAACAACCTCAACATTGAAAAACGCCAACAAATTCAACAACAAACTCAACATTTAAAAATACAAACAACTTCAACAAAAAAAATTGATAACACCAACAAATTCAACAAAAAACACAATATTGGAAATCACCAACAAATTCAACAACATCAACATTGCAAAAAACCACCAAATTCAACAGCAACCACAACATTGAAAAAGACCAACATATTCAACATCATGCTCAACTTTCTAAAATGCAAAAAAGTTCAAAAAAGAACATTAATAACACCAACAAATTCAACAACAAACTCAATATTGAAAATCACCAACAAATTCAACAAAATCAACATTGGAAAACACCAACAAATTCAACAACAACCTCAACATTGAACAATACCAATAGATTCAACAACAACCTCAACATTGAAAAACAGCAATAAATTCAACAACAACCTCAACATTGAAAAACAGCAACAAATTCAACTACTACTATGAAATATACAAAAAAGTTCAAAAAAGAACATTGATAACACCAACAAATTCATTAACAACCTTAATATTCAATGTCACCAACAAATTCAACACCAACTCAACATTGAAAAACACCAACAAATTCAACAACAACCTCAATATTGAAAGACACCAACAAATTCAACAACAACCTCAACATTGAAAAATACAAAAAAGTTCAAAAAATAACATTAATAACACCAACAAATTCAACAACAAACTCAATATTAAAAATCACCAACAAATTCAACAAAATCAACATTGAAAAACACCAACAAATTCAACAACAACCTCAACACTGAAAAGCACCAATAAATTCAACAAAAACCTCAACTTTGAAAAACATCAGCAAATTCAACAACAAGCACAACATTGAAAAAAACCAACAAATTCAGCAACAACCTCAACTTTCAAAACTATAATAAATGTTCAAAAAATAACATTGATAACAGCAACAAATTCAACAACAACCTCAACATTGAAAAACACCAACAAATTCGACTACAACCCCAACATTGAAAAACACCAACAAATTCAACAACAACCTCAACTTTCAAAAACACCAACAAATTCAACAACAACCTCAACAATGAATAACACCAATAAATTCAACCTGAACCTCAAAATTGAAAAATACAAAAAAGTTCAAAAAATAACATTGATAACAGCAACAACTTCAACAACAACCTCAATATTGAAAAATAAGAACAAATTCAACAAACTCAACATTGAAAAATAAGAACAAATTCAACAACCTCAACATTGAAAAATACAAAAAAGTCCAAAAAATAACATTGATAACACCAACAAATTCAACATCAAACTCAATATTGAAATCACCAAAAAATTCAACAACAACCTCAAAATTGAAAAACACCAACCAATTCAACAACAAACTCAGCTTTTAAAAATACAAACATTGCAAAAAATCAACAAATTCAAAAACAACCTCAACATTGAAAATCAACAAAAATTTCAACAGCCACAACATTGAAAAACACCAACATATTCAACAAGAAGCTCAACTTTCAAAAATACAAAAAAGATCAAAAAAGAACATTGATAACACCAAC
This sequence comes from Cetorhinus maximus, assembly GCF_964194155.1. Taxonomy (NCBI): domain Eukaryota; kingdom Metazoa; phylum Chordata; class Chondrichthyes; order Lamniformes; family Cetorhinidae; genus Cetorhinus; species Cetorhinus maximus. The sequence goes on along the minus strand of NW_027596184.1, from coordinate 425,382 downwards.
AAATTCAACAACAAACTCAATATTGAAAATCACAAACAAATTCAACAAAATCAACATTGAAAAACACCAGCAAATTGAACAACAACCTCAACATTGAAAAACACCAATAATTTCAACAACAACCTCAACATTGAAAAAAAGCAACAAATTCAACAACAACCTCAACTTTCAAAACTATAATAAATGTTCAAAAAATAACATTGATAACAGCAACAAATTCAACAAAAACCTCAACATTGAAAAACACCAACAACTTCATCTAAAACATCAACAATGAAAAACAACAAAAAATTCAACAACAACCTCAACATTCAAAAATACCAACAAATTCAATAACAACCTCAACAATGAAAAACACCAATAAATTCAACAACCTCAACCTTGAAAATCACCAACATATTCAACAAAAATCTCAACAAAGAAAAATACCAATAAATTCAACAACCTCAACATTGAAAATCACCAACAAATTAAACAACAACCTCAACTTTTAAAAACACCAACAAATTCAACCAAAAACTCAAATTTGAAAAATACAAAAAGTTCAAAAAATAACATTGATAATAGCAACAAATTCAACAAAAACCTCAACATTGAAAAATAAGAACAAATTCAACAACCTCAATATTGAAAAATACAAAAAAGTCCAAAAAATAACATTGATAACACCAACAAATTCAACAACAACCACAATAATGAAAATCACCAAAAATTTCAACAACAACCTCAACATTGAAAAACACCAACAAATTGAACAACCTCAACTTTGAAAAACACCACCAAATTCAACAACAAACTTAACATTTAAAAAGACAAAACAAGTTCAACAAAAAAGATTGATAACACCTACAATTTCAACAACAACCACAACAATGAAAAATAACAACAAATTCAACAGCAACATCTACTTTTAAAAGAAGATAAAAAGTTAAAAAAAAACATTCATAACACCAACAAATTCAACAACAACCTCAACATTGAATAATACAAAAAAGCTCAATAAATAACATTGAAAACACCATCAAATTCAACAACCACCTAAACATTAATAACTACAGAAAATTTCAAAAAATAACATTGATTACACAAACAAATTCAACAACAAACTCAATATTGAAAATCAAAAATAAATTCAACAACCTCAACATTGAAAAACACCTACAAATTCAACAACAAGGTCAACATTGAAAAAAACCTACAAATTCAACAACAAGCTCAACATTGAAAAACACCAACAAATTCAACAACAACCTCAACATTGAAAATCACCAACAAATTCAACAACAACCTCAACATTGAAAAACGCCAACAAATTCAACAAGAACCTCAATATTGATAATCACCAACAAATTCAACAACAACTTCTACATTGAAAAAAACCAACAAATTCAACAACAACCGCAACATTGAAAAACACCAACAAATTCAACAACAAGCTCAACAATGAAAAACACCAACAAATTCAACAACAACCTCAACATTGAAAAACACCAACAACTTCAAAAACCTCAACAATGAAAAACACCAGAAAAATAAACATTAAAAAGTACAAATGTTCAAAAATTACATTGATAACACCATCAAATTCAACAACAACCTCAACTTTTAAAAGAAAAGATAAAGTTCAAAAAAAACATTGATAACACCAACAAATTCAACAACAACCTCAACATTGATAAATACCAACAAATTGAACATCAACCTCAACACTGAAAAATACAGAAAAGTTCAAAAAATAACATTGATAACACCAAAAATTCAACAACCGCAACATTGAAAAATAGCAACAAATTCAACAACAACTTAAACGTTTTAAGAAGAGAAAAAGTTCAAAAAAAACATTGATAACACCAACAAATTCAACAACAATCTCAACATTGAAAAAAACCAACAAATTCAACAACAAACTCAACTTTCAAAAATACAAATAGTTCAAAAAATAACATTGCTAACACCAACAAATTCAACAACAACCTCAATATTGAAAATCACCAACAAATTCAACAAAATCAACATTTAAAAACACCAACAAATTCAACAACAACCTCAACATTAAAAAACACCAATAAATTCAACAACAACCTCAACATTGAAAAACACCAACAAATTCAACAACAATGTCCACATTGAAAAAAACCCACAAATTCACCAACAAGCTCAAATTTCAAAAATACAACAAATGTTCAAAAAATAACATTGATAACAGCAACAAATTAAACAACAACCTCAACATTGAATAACACCAACAACTTCGACTACAACCTCAACCATGAAAAACACCAACAAATTCAACAACAACCTCAACAATCAAAAATACCAACTAATTCAACAACAACCTCAACAATGAAAAACACCAACAAATTCAACTACAACCTCAACATTGAAAAGCAGCAACAAATACAACAACAACCTCAAATGAAAATCACGAACAAATTCAAAAACAACCTCAACATTGATGAATACCAATAAATTCAACATCAACCTCAACATTTAAAAATACTGAAAAATTCAAAAAATAACATTGATAACACCAACAAATTCAACAACAACCACAATATTGAAAATCACCAAAAATTTCAACAACAACCTCAACATTGAAAAACATCAACAAATTGAACAACCTCAACTTTGAAAAACACCAACAAATTCAACAACAACCTTAACTTTTAAAAAGACAAATAAGTTCAACAAAAAAGATTGATAACACCGACAATTTCAAGAACAACCACAACAATGAAAAATAACAATAAATTCAACAGTAACATCTACTTTTAAAAGAAGAGAAAAAGTTAAAAATAAACATTCATAACACCAACAAATTCAACAACAACCTCAACATTGAATAATACAAAAAAGCTCAATAAATAACATTGATAACACCATCAAATTCAACAACCACCTAACATTAATAACTACAGAAAATTTCAAAAAATAACATTAATAACACAAACAAATTCAAGAACAAACTCAATATTGAAAATCAACAATAAATTCAACAACCTCAACATTGAAAAACACCAACAAATTCAACAAAAACGTCAACATTGAAAAAAAACCTACAAATTCAACAACAAGCTCAACATTGAAAAACACCAACAAATTCAACAACAACCTCAACATTGAAAATCACCCAACAAATTCAACAACAAGCTCAACATTGAAAAACACCAACAAATTCGACTACAACCTCAACAATGAAAAACACCAACAAATTCAACAACAACCTCAACAATCAAAAATACCAACTAATTCAACAACAACCTCAACAATGAAAAACACCATCAAATTCAACTACAACCTCAACATTGAAAAGCAGCAACAAATACAACAACAACCTCAACATTGAAAAACAACAACAAATTCAACAACAACCTCAACATTGAAAAAAACCTACAAATTCAACAAAAAGCTCAACATTGAAAATCACCAACAAATTCAACAAAATTAGCACTTAAAAACACGAACAAATTCAACAACAACCTCAACAATGAAAAACACCAATAAATTCAACAACAACCTCAACATTGAAAAAAACCTACAAATTCAACAAAAAGCTCAACATTGAAAAACACCAACAAATTCAACAACAAACTCAACATTGAAAAACACCAACAACTTCAACAACCTCAACACTGAAAAACACCAAATAATTCAACAACAACCTCAACATTAAAAAATACAAAAAAGTTCACAAAATAACATTAATAACACCAACAAATTCAACAACAAACTCAATATTGAAAATCACAAACAAATTCAACAAAATCAACATTGAAAAACACCAGCAAATTGAACAACAACCTCAACATTGAAAAACACCAATAATTTCAACAACAACCTCAACATTGAAAAACACCAGCAAATTCAACAACAACCTCAACATTGAAAAAAAGCAACAAATTCAACAACAACCTCAACTTTCAAAACTATAATAAATGTTCAAAAAATAACATTGATAACAGCAACAAATTCAACAAAAACCTCAACATTGAAAAACACCAACAACTTCATCTAAAACATCAACAATGAAAAACAACAAAAAATTCAACAACAACCTCAACATTCAAAAATACCAACAAATTCAATAACAACCTCAACAATGAAAAACACCAATAAATTCAACAACCTCAACCTTGAAAATCACCAACATATTCAACAAAAATCTCAACAAAGAAAAATACCAATAAATTCAACAACCTCAACATTGAAAATCACCAACAAATTAAACAACAACCTCAACTTTTAAAAACACCAACAAATTCAACCAAAAACTCAAATTTGAAAAATACAAAAAGTTCAAAAAATAACATTGATAATAGCAACAAATTCAACAAAAACCTCAACATTGAAAAATAAGAACAAATTCAACAACCTCAACATTGAAAAATACAAAAAAGTCCAAAAAATAACATTGATAACACCAACAAATTCAACAACAACCACAATAATGAAAATCACCAAAAATTTCAACAACAACCTCAACATTGAAAAACACCAACAAATTGAACAACCTCAACTTTGAAAAACACCACCAAATTCAACAACAAACTTAACATTTAAAAAGACAAAACAAGTTCAACAAAAAAGATTGATAACACCTACAATTTCAACAACAACCACAACAATGAAAAATAACAACAAATTCAACAGCAACATCTACTTTTAAAAGAAGATAAAAAGTTAAAAAAAAACATTCATAACACCAACAAATTCAACAACAACCTCAACATTGAATAATACAAAAAAGCTCAATAAATAACATTGAAAACACCATCAAATTCAACAACCACCTAAACATTAATAACTACAGAAAATTTCAAAAAATAACATTGATTACACAAACAAATTCAACAACAAACTCAATATTGAAAATCAAAAATAAATTCAACAACCTCAACATTGAAAAACACCTACAAATTCAACAACAAGGTCAACATTGAAAAAAACCTACAAATTCAACAACAAGCTCAACATTGAAAAACACCAACAAATTCAACAACAACCTCAACATTGAAAATCACCAACAAATTCAACAACAACCTCAACATTGAAAAACGCCAACAAATTCAACAAGAACCTCAATATTGATAATCACCAACAAATTCAACAACAACTTCTACATTGAAAAAAACCAACAAATTCAACAACAACCGCAACATTGAAAAACACCAACAAATTCAACAACAACCTCAACAAATAAAAACACCTACAAATTCAACAACAACCTCAACATTGAAAAACACCAACAACTTCAAAAACCTCAACAATGAAAAACACCAGAAAAATAAACATTAAAAAGTACAAATGTTCAAAAATTACATTGATAACACCATCAAATTCAACAACAACCTCAACTTTTAAAAGAAGAGATAAAGTTCAAAAAAAACATTGATAACACCAACAAATTCAACAACAACCTCAACATTGATAAATACCAACAAATTGAACATCAACCTCAACACTGAAAAATACAGAAAAGTTCAAAAAATAACATTGATAACACCAAAAATTCAACAACCGCAACATTGAAAAATAGCAACAAATTCAACAACAACTTAAACGTTTTAAGAAGAGAAAAAGTTCAAAAAAAACATTGATAACACCAACAAATTCAACAACAATCTCAACATTGAAAAAAACCAACAAATTCAACAACAAACTCAACTTTCAAAAATACAAATAGTTCAAAAAATAACATTGCTAACACCAACAAATTCAACAACAACCTCAATATTGAAAATCACCAACAAATTCAACAAAATCAACATTTAAAAACACCAACAAATTCAACAACAACCTCAACATTAAAAAACACCAATAAATTCAACAACAACCTCAACATTGAAAAACACCAACAAATTCAACAACAATGTCCACATTGAAAAAAACCCACAAATTCACCAACAAGCTCAAATTTCAAAAATACAACAAATGTTCAGAAAATAACATTGATAACAGCAACAAATTAAACAACAACCTCAACATTGAATAACACCAACAACTTCGACTACAACCTCAACCATGAAAAACACCAACAAATTCAACAACAACCTCAACAATCAAAAATACCAACTAATTCAACAACAACCTCAACAATGAAAAACACCAACAAATTCAACTACAACCTCAACATTGAAAAGCAGCAACAAATACAACAACAACCTCAACAATGAAAATCACGAACAAATTCAAAAACAACCTCAACATTGATGAATACCAATAAATTCAACATCAACCTCAACATTGAAAAATACTGAAAAATTCAAAAAATAACATTGATAACACCAACAAATTCAACAACAACCACAATATTGAAAATCACCAAAAATTTCAACAACAACCTCAACATTGAAAAACATCAACAAATTGAACAACCTCAACTTTGAAAAACACCACCAAATTCAACAACAACCTTAACTTTTAAAAAGACAAATAAGTTCAACAAAAAAGATTGATAACACCGACAATTTCAAGAACAACCACAACAATGAAAAATAACAATAAATTCAACAGTAACATCTACTTTTAAAAGAAGAGAAAAAGTTAAAAAAAAACATTCATAACACCAACAAATTCAACAACAACCTCAACATTGAATAATACAAAAAAGCTCAATAAATAACATTGATAACACCATCAAATTCAACAACCACCTAACATTAATAACTACAGAAAATTTCAAAAAATAACATTAATAACACAAACAAATTCAAGAACAAACTCAATATTGAAAATCAACAATAAATTCAACAACCTCAACATTGAAAAACACCAACAAATTCAACAAAAACGTCAACATTGAAAAAAAACCTACAAATTCAACAACAAGCTCAACATTGAAAAACACCAACAAATTCAACAACAACCTCAACATTGAAAATCACCCAACAAATTCAACAACAACCTCAACATTGAAAAACGCCAACAAATTCAACAAGAACCTCAATATTGATAATCACCAACAAATTCAACAACAACTTCTACATTGAACAACACCAACAAATTCAACAACCACAACATTGAAAAACACCAACAAATTCAACAACAACCTCAACAATGAAAAACACCAACAAATTCAACAACAACCTCAACATTGAAAAACACCAACAACTTCAAAAACCACAACAATGAAAAACACCAGAAAAATAAACATTAAAAAGTACAAATGTTCAAAAAATTACATTGATAACACCATCAAATTCAACAACAACCTCAACTTTTAAAAGAAGAGATAAAGATCAAAAAAAACATTGATAACACCAACAAATTCAACAACAACCTCAACATTGATAAATCCCAACAAATTCAACCTCAACCTCAACACTGAAAAATACAGAAAAGTTCAAAAAATAACATTGATAACACCAAAAATTCAACAACCGCAACATTGAAAGATAGCAACAAATTCAACAACAACCTAAACTTTTTAAGAAGAGAAAAAGTTCAAAAAAAACATTGATAACACCAACAAATTCAACAACAATCTCAACATTGAAAAAAACCAACAAATTCAACAATAATCTCAACTTTCAAAAATAGAAATAGTTCAAAAAATAACATTGCTAACACCTACAAATTCAACAACAACCTCAATATTGAAAAAGACCAATAAATTCAACAACAACCTCAACATTGAAAAACACCAACATTTTCAACAACAATGTCCACATTGAAAAAAACCCACAAATTCACCAACAAGCTCAAATTTCAAAAATACAACAAATGTTCAGAAAATAACATTGATAACAGCAACAAATTAAACAACAACCTCAACATTGAAAAACACCAACAACTTCGACTACAACCTCAACAATGAAAAACACCAACAAATTCAACAACAACCTCAACAATCAAAAATACCAACTAATTCAACAACAAGCTCAACAATGAAAAACACCAACAAATTCAACTACAACCTCAACATTGAAAATCAGCAACAAATACAACAACAACCTCAACATTGAAAAACAACAACAAATTCAACACCAACCTCAACATTGAAAAAAACCTACAAATTCAACAAAAAGCTCAACATTGAAAATCACCAACAAATTCAACAAAATTAGCACTTAAAAACACGAACAAATTCAACAACAACCTCAACATTGAAAAAAACCTACAAATTCAACAAAAAGCTCAACATTGAAAAACACCAAAAAATTCAACAACAACCTCAGAATTGAAAGACACCAACAAATTCAAAAACAACCTCGAGATTGAAAATCACCCAACAAATTCAACAACTTCAATATTGATAATCACCAACAGATTCAACAACAACATCAACATTGATAAATGCCAACAGTTTCAACAAGAACCTCAATATTGAAATTCACCAACAAATTCAACAACAACTTCAACATTGAAAAAAACTAACAAATTCAACTACAAACTCAACAATGAAAAACACCAAAAAATTCAACAACAACTGCAACATTGAAAAACACCAACAAATTCAAAAACAACCTCAATATTGAAAATCAACAACAAATTCAACAACAACCTCAATATTGAAAAAAACCAACAAATTCAACAACAGCCTCAACATTGAAAAAAACCTACAAATTCAAAAACAAGTTCAACATTGAAAAACACCAACAAATTCAACAACAACCTCAACTTTTAAAAGAAGAGAAAAAGTTCAAAAAAAACATTGATAACACCAACAAATTCAACAACAACCTCAACATTGAAAAACACCAACCAATTCATCAACAAGCTCAATATTGAAAGACATCAACAAATTCAACAACATCTTCAACATTCAAAATCACCAACAAATTCAACAACATCCATATTGAAAATTACCAAAAAATTCAACAATAACCTGAACATTGTTAAACGCCAACAAATTCAACAACAACCTCAACATTGAAAAACACCAACAGATTCAACAACAACCTCAACATTTAAAAGAGAAAAAGTTCAAAAAAAACATTGATAACACCAACAAATTCAACAACAACCTCAATATTGAATGTCACCAACAAATTCAACAACAACATCAACATTGAAAAACACCAGCAAATTCAACACCAAGCTCAATATTGAAAGACACCAACAAATTCAACAACAACCTCAACATTGAAAATCACCAAACAAATTCAATAACTTTAATATTGAAAATCACCAACAAATTCAACAACAACCTCAACATTGAAAAACGCCAATAAATTCAACAAGAACCTCAATATTGAAAATGACCAACAATTTCAACAACAACTTCAACATTGAAAAAAACCAACAAATTCAACTACAAACTCAACAATTAAAAACACCAAAAAATTCAACAACAACCGCAACATTGAAAAACACCAACAAATTCAACAACAACCTCAACACTGAAAAACACCAACAAATTGATAACCTCAACATTAAAAATCACCAACAAATTCAACAACATCCTTAACTTTAAAAATACAAACAAGTCCAACAAAAATATTGATAACACCAACAATTTAAACCACAACCTCAACAATGAAAAATACCAACAAATTCAACAACGACCTCAATTTTTAAAAGAAGAGAAAAAGTTCAATAAATGCATTGAAAACACCAACAAATTCAACAACAACCTCAGCATTGAAAAAAACAAAAAAGTTCACAAAATAACATTGATAACACCAACAAATTCAACAACAAACTCAATATTGAAAATCAACAATAAATTCAACAACCTCAACGTTGAAAAACACCAACAAATTCAACAACAACGTCAACATTGAAAAAAGCCTACAAATTCAAAAACAAGCTCAACATTGAAAAACACCAACAAATTCAACAACAACCTCAACATTGAAAATCACCCAACAAATTCAACAACAACCTCAACATTGAAAAACGCCAACAAATTCATCAAGAACCTCAATATTGATAATCACCAACAAATTCAACATCAACTTCTACTTTGAACAAAACCAACAAATTCAACAACAATAGCAACATTGAAAAACACCAACAAATTCAACAACAACCTCAACAATGAAAAACATCAACAAATTCAACAACAACCTCAACATTGAAAAACACGAACAACTTCAAAAACCTCAACAATGAAAAACACCAGAAAATAAACATTAAAAAGTACAAATGTTCAAAAAATTACATTGATAACACCATCAAATTCAACAACAACCTCAACTTTTAAAAGAGATAAAGTTCATAAAAGCATTGATAACACCAACAAATTCAACAACAACCTCAACATTGATAAATACCAACAAATTCAACAACAACCGCAACATTGAAAGATAGTAACAAATTCAATAACAACCTAAACTGTTTAAGAAGAGAAAAAGTTCAAAAAAAACATTGATAACACCAACAAATTCAACTACAACCTCAACATTGAAAAACACCAACAAATTCAACAAAAACGTCAACATTGAAAAAAAACCTACAAATTCAACAACAAGCTCAACATTGAAAAACACCAACAAATTCAACAACAACCTCAACATTGAAAATCACCCAACAAATTCAACAACAACCTCAACATTGAAAAACGCCAACAAATTCAACAAGAACCTCAATATTGATAATCACCAACAAATTCAACAACAACTTCTACATTGAACAACACCAACAAATTCAACAACCACAACATTGAAAAACACCAACAAATTCAACAACAACCTCAACAATGAAAAACACCAACAAATTCAACAACAACCTCAACATTGAAAAACACCAACAACTTCAAAAACCACAACAATGAAAAACACCAGAAAAATAAACATTAAAAAGTACAAATGTTCAAAAAATTACATTGATAACACCATCAAATTCAACAACAACCTCAACTTTTAAAAGAAGAGATAAAGATCAAAAAAAACATTGATAACACCAACAAATTCAACAACAACCTCAACATTGATAAATCCCAACAAATTCAACCTCAACCTCAACACTGAAAAATACAGAAAAGTTCAAAAAATAACATTGATAACACCAAAAATTCAACAACCGCAACATTGAAAGATAGCAACAAATTCAACAACAACCTAAACTTTTTAAGAAGAGAAAAAGTTCAAAAAAAACATTGATAACACCAACAAATTCAACAACAATCTCAACATTGAAAAAAACCAACAAATTCAACAATAATCTCAACTTTCAAAAATAGAAATAGTTCAAAAAATAACATTGCTAACACCTACAAATTCAGCAACAACCTCAATATTGAAAAAGACCAATAAATTCAACAACAACCTCAACATTGAAAAACACCAACATATTCAACAACAATGTCCACATTGAAAAAAACCCACAAATTCACCAACAAGCTCAAATTTCAAAAATACAACAAATGTTCAGAAAATAACATTGATAACAGCAACAAATTAAACAACAACCTCAACATTGAAAAACACCAACAACTTCGACTACAACCTCAACAATGAAAAACACCAACAAATTCAACAACAACCTCAACAATCAAAAATACCAACTAATTCAACAACAAGCTCAACAATGAAAAACACCAACAAATTCAACTACAACCTCAACATTGAAAATCAGCAATACAACAACAACCTCAACATTGAAAAACAACAACAAATTCAACACCAACCTCAACATTGAAAAAAACCTACAAATTCAACAAAAAGCTCAACATTGAAAATCACCAACAAATTCAACAAAATTAGCACTTAAAAACACGAACAAATTCAACAACAACCTCAACATTGAAAAAAACCTACAAATTCAACAAAAAGCTCAACATTGAAAAACACCAAAAAATTCAACAACAACCTCAGAATTGAAAGACACCAACAAATTCAAAAACAACCTCGAGATTGAAAATCTCCCAACAAATTCAACAACTTCAATATTGATAATCACCAACAGATTCAACAACAACATCAACATTGATAAATGCCAACAGTTTCAACAAGAACCTCAATATTGAAATTCACCAACAAATTCAACAACAACTACAACATTGAAAAAAACTAACAAATTCAACTACAAACTCAACAATGAAAAACACCAAAAAATTCAACAACAACTGCAACATTGAAAAACACCAACAAATTCAAAAACAACCTCAATATTGAAAATCAACAACAAATTCAACAACAACCTCAATATTGAAAAAAACCAACAAATTCAACAACAGCCTCAACATTGAAAAAAACCTACAAATTCAAAAACAAGTTCAACATTGAAAAACACCAACAAATTCAACAACAACCTCAACTTTTAAAAGAAGAGAAAAAGTTCAAAAAAAAATTGATAACACCAACAAATTCAACAACAACCTCAACATTGAAAAACACCAACCAATTCATCAACAAGCTCAATATTGAAAGACATCAACAAATTCAACAACATCTTCAACATTCAAAATCACCAACAAATTCAACAACATCCATATTGAAAATTACCAAAAAAATTCAACAATAACCTGAACATTGTTAAACGCCAACAAATTCAACAACAACCTCAACATTGAAAAACACCAACAGATTCAACAACAACCTCAACATTTAAAAGAGAAAAAGTTCAAAAAAAACATTGATAACACCAACAAATTCAACAACAACCTCAATATTGAATGTCACCAACAAATTCAACAACAACATCAACATTGAAAAACACCAGCAAATTCAACACCAAGCTCAATATTGAAAGACACCAACAAATTCAACAACAACCTCAACATTGAAAATCACCAAACAAATTCAATAACTTTAATATTGAAAATCACCAAAACCCACAAATTCACCAACAAGCTCAAATTTCAAAAGTACAACAAATGTTCAAAAAATAACATTGATAACAGCAACAAATTAAACAACAACCTCAACATTGAATAACACCAACAACTTCGACTACAACCTCAACCATGAAAAACACCAACAAATTCAACAACAACCTCAACAATCAAAAATACCAACTAATTCAACAACAACCTCAGCAAAGAAAAACACCAACAAATTCAACTACAACCTCAACATTGAAAAGCAGCAACAAATACAACAACAACCTCAACAATGAAAATCACGAACAAATTCAAAAACAACCTCAACATTGATGAATACCAATAAATTCAACATCAACCTCAACATTGAAAAATACTGAAAAATTCAAAAAATAACATTGATAACACCAACAAATTCAACAACAACCACAATATTGAAAATCACCAAAAATTTCAACAACCTCAACATTGAAAAACACCAACAAATTCAACAAAAACGTCAACATTGAAAAAAAACCTACAAATTCAACAACAAGCTCAACATTGAAAAACACCAACAAATTCAACAACAACCTCAACATTGAAAATCACCCAACAAATTCAACAACAACCTCAACATTGAAAAACGCCAACAAATTCAACAAGAACCTCAATATTGATAATCACCAACAAATTCAACAACAACTTCTACATTGAACAACACCAACAAATTCAACAACAACCACAACATTGAAAAACACCAACAAATTCAACAACAACCTCAACAATGAAAAACACCAACAAATTCAACAACAACCTCAACATTGAAAAACACCAACAACTTCAAAAACCACAACAATGAAAAACACCAGAAAAATAAACATTAAAAAGTACAAATGTTCAAAAAATTACATTGATAACACCATCAAATTCAACAACAACCTCAACTTTTAAAAGAAGAGATAAAGATCAAAAAAAACATTGATAACACCAACAAATTCAACAACAACCTCAACATTGATAAATCCCAACAAATTCAACCTCAACCTCAACACTGAAAAATACAGAAAAGTTCAAAAAATAACATTGATAACACCAAAAATTCAACAACCGCAACATTGAAAGATAGCAACAAATTCAACAACAACCTAAACTTTTTAAGAAGAGAAAAAGTTCAAAAAAAACATTGATAACACCAACAAATTCAACAACAATCTCAACATTGAAAAAAACCAACAAATTCAACAATAATCTCAACTTTCAAAAATACAAATAGTTCAAAAAATAACATTGCTAACACCTACAAATTCAACAACAACCTCAATATTGAAAAAGACCAATAAATTCAACAACAACCTCAACATTGAAAAACACCAACATATTCAACAACATTGTCCACATTGAAAAAAACCCACAAATTCACCAAAAAGCTCAAATTTCAAAAATACAACAAATGTTCAGAAAATAACATTGATAACAGCAACAAATTAAACAACAACCTCAACATTGAAAAACACCAACAAATTCGACTACAACCTCAACAATGAAAAACACCAACAAATTCAACAACAACCTCAACAATCAAAAATACCAACTAATTCAACAACAACCTCAACAATGAAAAACACCAACAAATTCAACCACAACCTCAACATTGAAAAGCAGCAACAAATACAACAACAACCTCAACAATGAAAATCACGAACAAATTCAAAAACAACCTCAACATTGATGAATACCAATAAATTCAACATCAACCTCAACATTGAAAAATACTGAAAAGTTCAAAAAATAACATTGATAACACCAACAAATTCAACAACAACCACAATATTGAAAATCACCAAAAATTTCAACAGCAACCTCAACATTGAAAAACACCAACAAATTGAACAACCTCAACTTTGAAAAACACCAACAAATTCAACAACAACCTTAACTTTTAAAAAGACAAACAAGTTCAACAAAAAAGATTGATAACGCCTACAATTTCAACAACAACCACAACAATGAAAAATAACAACAAATTCAACAGTAACATCTACTTTTAAAAGAAGAGAAAAAGTTAAAAAAAAACATTCATAACACCAACAAATTCAACAACAACCTCAACATTGAATAATACAAAAAAGCTCAATAAATAACATTGATAACACCATCAAATTCAACAACCACCTAACATTAATAACTACAGAAAATTTCAAAAAATAACATTGATAACACAAACAAATTCAACAACAAACTCAATATTGAAAATCAACAATAAATTCAACAACAACCTCAACATTGAAAAACACCAACAAATTCAACAACAACCTCAATATTGAAAGACACCAACAAATTCAAAAACAAACTCGAGATTGAAAATCACCCAACAAATTCAACAACTTCAATATTGAAAATCACCAACAAATTCAACCACAACATCAACATTGATAAACGCTAACAAATTCAACAAGAACCTCAATATTGAAAAACACCAACAAATTCAACAACAACTTCAACATTGAAAAAAACCAACAAATTCAACTACAACCTCAACAATGAAAAACACCAAAAAAATTCAACAACAACCGCAACATTGAAAAACACCAACAAATTCAACAACAACCTCAACAACAAAAATCACCAACAAATTCAACAACAACCTCAACATTGAAAAAACCAACAAATTCAACAACAACCTCAACATTTTAAAATACAAAAAAGTTCAAAAAATAACATTGATAACACCAACAAATTCAACAACAATCTCAATATTGAAAATCAACAACAAATTCAACAACTTCAATATTGAAAATTAACAACAAATTCAACCACAACATCAACATTGATAAACGCCAACAAATTCAACAAGAACCTCAATATTGAAATTCACCAACAAATTCCACAACAACTTCAACATTGAAAAAAACCAACAAATTCAACAACAACCTCAACATTGAAAAAACCAACACATTGAACAACAAGCTCAACGTTGAAAAACACGATCAAACTGAACATCAACTTCAACTTTTAGAAGAAGAGAAAAAGTTAAAAAAAACACATTGATGACACAAACAAATTCAATAACAACCTCAACATTTTAAAATACAAAAAAGTACAAAAAATAACATTGATAACACCAACAAACTCAACAACAAACTCAATATTGAAAATCAACAACAAATTCAACAACAACCTCAACATTGAAAAAAAACCAACAAATTCAACAACAACCTCAACATTGAAGGTCACCAACAAATTCAACAACAACCTCAACATTGAAAAACACCAACAAATTCAATAACAACCTCAATATTGAAAGTCACCAACAAATTCAACAACAACCTCAATATTGAAAGACACCAACAAATTCAAAAACAACCTCAACGTTCAAAAATACAAAAAGTTCAAAAAATAACATTGCTAACACCAACAAATTCAACAACAACCTCAATATAGAAAATCACCAACAAATTCAACAAAATCAACATTGAAAAACACCAACAATTTCAAGAACAACCTCAATATTGAAAAACACAGACAAATCAACATAAATCTCAAAATTGAAAAAAACCAACAAATTCAACTACAACCTCGACAATGGAAAACACCAACAAATTCAGCAACAACCTCAACATTCAAAAATACCAACCAATTCAACAACAACCTCAACAATGAAAAACACCAAAAAATTCAAGAACAACCTCAATATTGAAAGACATCAACAAATTCAACAACAACCTCAACAATGAAAAACAAAAACAAATTCAACAACAACCTCAATACTGAAAATCACCAACAAATTCAACAAAAACCTTAACTTTTAAAAATCCAGACAAGTTCAACAAAAAAGCATTGATAACACCAACAATTTCAACAAACACCTCAACAATGAAAAAAACCAACAAATTCAACAGCAACCTCAACTTTTAAAGGAAGGGAAAAATTGCAAAAAAAACAGTCATAACACCAACAAATTCAACAACAACCTCAACATTGAAAAATACAAAAAAGTTCAAAAAATAACATTGATAACAGCAACAAATTCAACAACAACCTCAACATTGAAAACTACAAAAAATTTCAAAAAATAACATTGATAACACGAACAAATTCAACAACAAACTGAGGATTGAAAATCAACAATAAATTCAACAACATCAACATTGAAAAACACCAACAAATTCAACAACAAGGTCAACATTGAAAAACACCAACAAATTCAACAACAACCTCAATATTGAAAGACACCAACAAATTCAAAAACAACCTCAACATTGAAAATCACTCAACAAATTCAACAACTTCAATATTGAAAATCACCAACAAATTCAACAACAACCTCAACATTGAAAAACGACAATAAATTCAACAAGAACCTCAATATTGAAAATCGCCAACAAATTCCACAACAACTTCAACATTGAAAAAAACCAACAAATTCAACTACAACCTCAACATTGAAAAACACCAACAAATTCAATAACAACCTCAACAATAAAAATCACCAACAAATTCAACAACAACCTCAACATTGAAAAAACCAACACATTGAACAACAAGCTCAACGTTGAAAAACACGATCAAACTGAACATCAACCTCAACTTTTAAAAGAAGAGAAAAAGTTAAAAAAAACACATTGATGACACAAACAAATTCAATAACAACCTCAACATTTTAAAATACAAAAAAGTACAAAAAATAACATTGATAACACCAACAAACTCAACAACAAACTCAATATTGAAAATCAACAACAAATTCAACAACAACCTCAACATTGAAAAAAACCAACAAATTCAACAACAACCTCAACATTGAAAGTCACCAACAAATTCAACAACAAACTCAACATTGATAAACACCAACAAATTCAATAACAAACTCAATATTGAAAGTCACCAACAAATTCAACAACAACCTCAACATTGAAAATCATCCAACAAATTCAATAACTTTAATATTGAAAATCACCAACAAATTCAACAACAACCTCAACATTGAAAATCGCCCAACAAATTCAATCACTTTAATATTGAAAATCACCAACAAATTCAACAAGAACCTCAATATTGAAAATCACCAACAAATTCAATAACAACTTCAACATTGAAAAAAGCCAACAAATTCAACTACAACCTCAACAATTAAAAACACCGAAAAATTAATCAACAACCGCAACAGTGAAAAACACCAACAAATTCAACAACAACCTCAACAATAAAAAAAAACAACAAATTCAACAACAACCTGAGCATTGAAAGACACCAACAACTTCAGCAACCTCAACACTGAAAAACAACAGTAAAATAAACAACTGCAACATTGAAAAATACAAAAAAGTTCGATAAATAACATTGATAACACCAACAAATTCAACAACAACCTCAACATTGAAAAATACAAAAAAGTAGAATAAATAACATTGATAACATCAACAAATTCAACATGAAACTCAATATTGAAAATTAACAACAAATTCAACTACAACCTCAACTTTAAAATCACCAACAAATTCAACAACAACCTCAAATTTTAAAAGAAGAGAAAAAGATCAAAAAAAACATTGATAACACCAACAAATTCAAAAAAAAAACTCAACAATGAAAAAAACCAACAAATTCAACAACAATCTCAACTTTCAAAAATACAAAAAGTTCAAAAAATAACATTGCTAACACCAACAAATTCAACAACAACCTCAATATAGAAAATCACCAACAAATTCAACAAAATCAACATTGAAAAACACCAACAATTTCAAGAACAACCTCAATATTGAAAAACACAGACAAATCAACATAAATCTCAAAATTGAAAAAAACCAACAAATTCAACTACAACCTCGACAATGAAAAACACCAACAAATTCAACAACAACCTCAACATTCAAAAATACCAACCAATTCAACAACAACCTCAACAATGAAAAACGACAATAAATTCAACAAGAACCTCAATATTGAAAATCGCCAACAAATTCCACAACAACTTCATCATTGAAAAAAGCCAACAAATTCACCTACAACCTCAACATTGAAAAACACCAACAAATTCAATAACAACCTCAACAATAAAAATCACCAACAAATTCAACAACAACCTCAACATTGAAAAAACCAACACATTGAACAACAAGCTCAACGTTGAAAAACACGATCAAACTGAACATCAACCTCAACTTTTAAAAGAAGAGAAAAAGTTAAAAAAAACACATTGATGACACAAACAAATTCAATAACAACCTCAACATTTTAAAATACAAAAAAGTACAAAAAATAACATTGATAACACCAACAAACTCAACAACAAACTCAATATTGAAAATCAACAACAAATTCAACAACAACCTCAACATTGAAAAAAACCAACAAATTCAACAACAACCTCAACATTGAAAGTCACCAACAAATTCAACAACAACCTCAACATTGATAAACACCAACAAATTCAATAACAACCTCAATATTGAAAGTCACCAACAAATTCAACAACAACCTCAACATTGAAAATCATCCAACAAATTCAATAACTTTAATATTGAAAATCACCAACAAATTCAACAAAAACGTTAAATTTTAAAAATCCAGACAAGTTCAACAAAAAAGCATTGATAACACCAACAATTTCAACAAACACCTCAACAATGAAAAAAACCAACAAATTCAACAGCAACCTCAACTATTAAAGGAAGGGAAAAATTGCAAAAAAAACAGTCATAACACCAACAAATTCAACAACAACCTCAACATTGAAAAATACAAAAAAGTTCAAAAAATAACATTGATAACAGCAACAAATTCAACAACAACCTCAACATTCAAAAATACCAACCAATTCAACAACAACCTCAACAATGAAAAACGACAATAAATTCAACAAGAACCTCAATATTGAAAATCGCCAACAAATTCCACAACAACTTCAACATTGAAAAAAACCAACAAATTCAACAACAAGTTCAACATTGAAAAAAACCAACAAATTCAATAACAACCTCAACAATAAAAATCACCAACAAATTCAACAACAACCTCAACATTGAAAAAACCAACACATTGAACAACAAGCTCAACGTTGAAAAACACGATCAAACTGAACATCAACCTCAACTTTTAAAAGAAGAGAAAAAGTTAAAAAAAAACACATTGATGACACAAACAAATTCAATAACAACCTCAACATTTTAAAATACAAAAAAGTACAAAAAATAACATTGATAACACCAACAAACTCAACAACAAACTCAATATTGAAAATCAACAACAAATTCAACAACAACCTCAACATTGAAAAAAACCAACAAATTCAACAACAACCTCAACATTGAAAGTCACCAACAAATTCAACAACAACCTCAACATTGATAAACACCAACAAATTCAAGAACAACCTCAATATTGAAAGTCACCAACAAATTCAACAACAACCTCAACATTGAAAATCATCCAACAAATTCAATAACTTTAATATTGAAAATCACCAACAAATTCAACAAAAACCTTAACTTTTAAAAATCCAGACAAGTTCAACAAAAAAGCATTGATAACACCAACAATTTCAACAAACACCTCAACAATGAAAAAAATCAACAAATTCAACAGCAACCTCAACTTTTAAAGGAAGGGAAAAATTGCAAAAAAAACAGTCATAACACCAACAAATTCAACAACAACCTCAACATTGAAAAATACAAAAAAGTTCAAAAAATAACATTGATAACAGCAACAAATTCAACAACAACCTCAACATTGAAAACTACAAAAAATTTCAAAAAATAACATTGATAACACGAACAAATTCAACAACAAACTCAAGATTGAAAATCAACAATAAATTCAACAACATCAACATTGATAAACACCAACAAAATCAACAACAAGTTCAACATTGAAAAACACCAACAAATTCAACAACAACCTCAATATTGAAAGACACCAACAAATTCAAAAACAACCTCAACATTGAAAATCACCCCACAAATTCAACAACTTCAATATTGAAAATCACCAAAAAATTCAACAACAACCTCAACATTGAAAAACGACAATAAATTCAACAAGAACCTCAATATTGAAAATCGCCAACAAATTCCACAACAACTTCAACATTGAAAAAAACCAACAAATTCAACTAAAACCTCAACAACGAAAAACACCAAAAAATTCAACAACAACCGCAACATTAAAAAACACCAACAAATTCAACAGCAACCTCAACATTGAAAAACGACAATAAATTCAACAAGAACCTCAATATTGAAAATCGCCAACAAATTCCACAACAACTTCAACATTGAAAAAAACCAACAAATTCAACTAAAACCTCAACAACGAAAAACACCAAAAAATTCAACAACAACCGCAACATTAAAAAACACCAACAAATTCAACAGCAACCTCAACATTGAAAAACACGAACAACTTCAAAACCTCAACAGTGAAAAACACCAGAAAAATAAACAACCGCAACATTGAAAAATACAATAAAGTTCAAAAAATAACATTGATATCACCAACAAATTCAACAACAACCTCAACATTGAAAACTACAAAAAATTTTCAAAAAATAACATTGATAACACCAGCAAATTCAACAACAAACTCAATATTGAAAATCAACAACAAATTCAACAACAAGCTCAACATTGAAAAACACCAACAAATTCAACAACAACCTCAACTTTTAAAAGAATAGAAAAAGTTCAAAAAAAACATTGATAACACCAATAAATTCAACAACAACCTCAACAATGAAAAATACCAACAAATTCAACAACAAGCTCAATATTGAAAGACATCAACAAATTCAACAACAACCTCAACATTCAAAATCAGCAACAAATTCAACAACATCCATATTGAAAATTACCAAACAATTCAACAATAAGGTCAACATTGTAAAACGCTAACAAATTCAACAACAACCTCAACATTGAAAAACGCCAACAAATTCAACAACAACCTCAACATTTAAAAGAGAAAAAGTTGTAAAAAAAACATTGATAACGCCAACAAATTCAACATCATCCTCAATATTGAAAGTCACCAACAAATTAAACAACATCAACATTGAAAAACACCAGCAAATTCAACAACAAGCTCAATATTGAAAATCACCCAACAAATTCAACAACAACTTCAACATTTAAAAAAAACCAACAAATTCAAATAAATCCTCAACAATAAAAAACACCAAAAAATTCAACAACAACCGCAACAGTGAAAAACACCAACAAATTCATCAACAATCTCAACATTGAATAATACAAAAAAGATCAAAAAATAACATTGATAGCACCAACAAGTTAAGCAACAACCTCAACATTGAAAACTACAAAAAATTTTCAAAAAATAACATTGATAACACCAGCAAATTCAACAACAAACTCAATATCGAAAATCAACAACAAATTCAACAACAAGCTCAACGTTGAAAAACACCAACAAATTCAACAACAACCTCAACTTTTAAAAGAATAGAAAAAGTTCAAAAAAAACATTGATAACACCAACAAATTGAACAACAACCTCAACAATGAAAAATACCAACAAATTCAACAACAAGCTCAATATTGAAAGACATCAACAAATTCAACAACAACCTCAACATTCAAAATCACCAACAAATTCAACAACATCCATATTGAAAATTACCAAACATTTCAACAATAAGGTCAACATTGTAAAACGCTAACAAATTCAACAACAACCTCAACATTGAAAAACACCAACAAATTCAACAACAACCTCAACATTTAAAAGAGAAAAAGTTCAAAAAATACATTGATAACACCAACAAATTCAACAACATCCTCAATATTGAAAGTCACCAACAAATTCAACAACAACATCAACATTGAAAAACACCAGCAAATTCAACAACAAGCTCAATATTGAAAATCACCCAACAAATTCAATAACTTCAATATTGAAAATCACCAACAAATTCAACAACAACTTCAACATTTAAAAAAAACCAACAAATTCAAATAAATCCTCAACAATTAAAAACACCAAAAAATTCAACAACAACCGCAACAGTGAAAAACACCAACAAATTCATCAACAACCTCAACATTGAAAAACACCAACAACTTCAGCAACCTCAAGAATGAAATACAACAGAAAAATAAACAACCGCAACATTGAAAAATACAAAAAAGTTAAATGAATAACATTGATAACACCAACAAATTCAACAACAACCTCAACGTTGAAAAATACAAAAAAGTTCAAAAAATAACATTGATAACATCAACAAATTCAACATGACACTCAATATTGAAAATTAACAACAAATTCAACATCAGCCTCAACATTGAAAGTCACCAACAAATTCAACAACAACCTCAACTTTTAAAAGAAGAGAAAAAGTACAAAAAAAACATTGATAACACCAACAAATTCAACAAAAACCTCAACAATGAAAAAAACCAACAAATTCAACAACAATCTGAACTTTCAAAAATACAAAAAGATCAAAAAATAACATTGCTAACAGCAACAATTTCAACAACCTCAAAATTGAAAATCACCAACAAATTCAACAAAATCAACATTGAAAAACACCAACAAATAAAAACAACAACCTCAACATTGAAAAACACCAATAAATTCAACATCAACCTCAACATTGAAAAAAACCAACAAATTCACCAAGAAGCTCAAATTTCAAAAATACAATAAATGTTCAAAAAATAACATTGATAACACCAACAAATTCAACAACAACCTCAACATTGAAAAACACCAACAAATTCGACCTCAACCTCAACATTCAAAAATACCAACCAATTCAACAACAACCTCAACAATGAAAAACACGAACAAATTCAACTACAACCTCAACATTGAAAAAAACCTACAAATTCAACAACAAGCTCAACATTGAAAAGCACCAACAAATTCAACAACAACCTCAACTTTTAAATGAAGAGAAAAAGTTCAAAAAAAACATTGATACCACCAACAAATTTAACAACAAACTCAACAATGAAAAACACCAGCAAATTCAACAACAAGCTCAATATTGAAAATCACCCAACAAATTCAATAACTTCAATATTGAAAATCACCAACAAATTCAACAACAACTTCAACATTTAAAAAAAACCAACAAATTCAAATAAATCCTCAACAATTAAAAACACCAAAAAATTCAACAACAACCGCAACAGTGAAAAACACCAACAAATTCATCAACAACCTCAACATTGAAAAACACCAACAACTTCAGCAACCTCAAGAATGAAATACAACAGAAAAATAAACAACCGCAACATTGAAAAATACAAAAAAGTTAAATGAATAACATTGATAACACCAACAAATTCAACAACAACCTCAACGTTGAAAAATACAAAAAAGTTCAAAAAATAACATTGATAACATCAACAAATTCAACATGACACTCAATATTGAAAATTAACAACAAATTCAACATCAGCCTCAACATTGAAAGTCACCAACAAATTCAACAACAACCTCAACTTATAAAAGAAGAGAAAAAGTACAAAAAAAACATTGATAACACCAACAAATTCAACAAAAACCTCAACAATGAAAAAAACCAACAAATTCAACAACAATCTGAACTTTCAAAAATACAAAAAGATCAAAAAATAACAATGCTAACAGCAACAATTTCAACAACCTCAAAATTGAAAATCACCAACAAATTCAACAAAATCAACATTGAAAAACACCAACAAATAAAAACAACAACCGCAACATTGAAAAACACCAATAAATTCAACATCAACCTCAACATTGAAAAAAACCAACAAATTCACCAAGAAGCTCAAATTTCAAAAATACAATAAATGTTCAAAAAATAACATTGATAACACCAACAAATTCAACAACAACCTCAACATTGAAAAACACCAACAAATTCGACCTCAACCTCAACAATGAAAAACACCAACAAATTCAACAACAACCTCAACATTCAAAAATACCAACCAATTCAACAACAACCTCAACAATGAAAAACACGAACAAATTCAACTACAACCTCAACATTGAAAAAAACCTACAAATTCAACAACAAGCTCAACATTGAAAAGCACCAACAAATTCAACAACAACCTCAACTTTTAAATGAAGAGAAAAAGTTCAAAAAAAACATTGATACCACCAACAAATTCAACAACAAGCTCAATATTGAAAGACATCAACAAATTAAACATCAACATCAACTTTCAAAATCACCAACAAATTCAACAACATTCATATTGAAAATTACCAAAAAATTCAAAAGTAACCTCAACATTGTAAAACGACAACAAATTCAACAACAACCTCAACATTGAAAAACACCGAAAAATTCAACAACAACCGCAACAGTGAAAACACCAACAACTTCAACAACAACCTCAACATTGAAAAACACCAACAACTTCAGTAAACTCAACAATGAAAAACACCAGAATAATAAACAACCGCAACATTGAAAAATACAAAAAAGTTCAATAAATAACATGGATAACAAGAACAAATTCAACAACAACCTCAATGTTGAAAAATACAAAAAAGTTCAAAAAATAACACTGTTAACATCAACAAATTCAGCATGAAACTCAATATTGAAATTAACAACAAATTCAACAACAACCTCAACATTGAAAATCACCAACAAATTCAACAACAACCTCAACTTTTAAAAGAAGAGAAAAAGTTCAAAAAAAAAATTGATAACATCAAGAAATTCAACAAAAATCTCAACATTGAAAAAAACCAACAAATTCAACAACAATCTCAACATTCAAAAATACAATAAGTTCAAAAAATAACATTGCTAAAACCAACAAATTCAACAACAACCTCAATATTGAAAATCACCAACAAAGTCAACAAAATCAACATTGAAAAACACCAACAAATTCAACAACAACCTCAACATTGAAAAACACCAATAAATTCAACAACAACCTCAACATTGAAAAACACCAACAAATTCAACAACAATGTCCACATTGAAAAAAATCCACAAATTCACCAAAAAGCTCAACTTTCAAAAATACAATAAATGTTCAAAAAATAATATTGATAACAGCAACAAATTCAAAAACAACCTCAACATTGAAAAACACCAACTAACTCGACTTCAACCTCAACAATGAAAAACACCAACAAATTCAACAACAACCTCAACATTCAAAAATACCAACCAATTCAACAACAACCTCAACATTGAAAAATACAGAAAAGTTCAATAAATAACATTTTTAACACCAACAAATTCAACAACAACCTCAATATTGAAAGACATCAACAAATTCAACAACAACCTCAACAATGAAAAACATGAACAAATTCAACAACAACCTCAACATTGATAAATACCAACAAATTCAACATCAACCTCAACATTGAAAAATACAGAAAAGTTCAATAAATAACATTTTTAACCCCAACAAATTCAACAACAACCTCAATATTGAAAGACATCAACAAATTCAAGACGAACCTCAACATTCAAAATTGCCTACAAATTCAACAAAATTCTCAACATTGTAAGATGCCAACAAATTCAACAACAACGTCAACATTGAAAATCACCAACAAATTCAAAAAAATCAACATTGAAAAACACCAAAAAATTCAACAACAACCTCAACTTTTAAAAGAATAGAAAAATTTCAAAAAAAACATTGATAACACGAACAAATTCAAACACAACCTCAACGTTGTAAAACGCCAACAAATTCAACAACAAACTCAACATTGAAAAACACGAACAACTTCAACAACAACCTCAACATTGAAAAAGGCCAAAATAATTCAACAACAGCCTCAATATTGAAAGTCACCAACAAATTCAACAACAACATGAACACTGAAAAACACCAGCAAATTCAACAACAAACTGAATATTGAAAGGCACCAACAAATTGAACAACAACCTCAACATTGAAAATCACCCAACAAATTCAACAACTTCTTCAACATTGAAAAAACCAACAAATTCAACTACAACCTCAACAATGAAAAACACCAAAAAATTCAACAACAACTGCAAAATTGAAAAACACCATCAAATTCAACAACAACCTCAACAATGAAAAACACCATCATATTCAACAACAACCTGAACATTGAAAAACACCAACAACTTCAACAACCTCAACAATGAAAAACACCTGAAAAATAAACAACCGCAACATTGAAAAATACAAAAAAGTTCAAAAAATAACATTGATAACACCAACAAATTCAACAACAACCTCAACAATGAAAAACACCAAAAAATTCAACATCAACCGCAACAGTGAAAAACACCAACAAATTCAACAACACCTCAACTTTTAAAAGAAGAGAAAAAGTTCAAAAAAAACATTGATAACACCAACAAATTCAACAACAACCTCAACAATTAAAAACACCGAAAAATTCAACAACAACCGCAACAGTGAAAAACACCAACAAATTCAACAACAACCTCAACATTGAAAAACACCAACAACTTGAGCAACATCAACAATGAAAAACACCAGAATAATAAACAACCGCAACATTGAAAAATACAAAAAAGTTCAATAAGTAACATGGATAACACCAACAAATTCAACAACAACCTCAATGTTTAAAAATACAAAAAAGTTAAAAAAATAACACTGATAACATCAACAAATTCAGCATGAAACTCAATATTGAAAATTAACAACAAATTCAACAACAACCTCAACATTTAAAATCACCAACAAATTCAACAACAACCTCAACTTTTAAAAGAAGAGAAACAGTTCAAAAAAAACATTGATAGCACCAAGAAATTCAACAAAAATCTCAACAATGAAAAAAAACAACAATTTCAACAACAATCTCAACTTTCAAAAATACAAAAAGTTCAAAAAATAACATTGCTAACACCAAAAAATTCAACAACAACCTCAATATTGAAAATCACCAAAAAAATCAACAAAATCAACATTGAAAAACACTAAAAAATTCAACAACAACCTCAACATTGAAAAACACCAACAAATTCAACAACAATGTCCACATTGAAAAAAACCCACAAATTCACCAATAAGCTCAAATTTCAAAAATACAATAAAAGTTCAAAAAATAACATTGATTTCACCAACAAATTCAAAAACAACCTCAACATTGAAAAACACCAACAAATTTGACAACAACCTCAACAATCAAAAATACCAACCAATTCAACAACAACCTCAACAATGAAAAACACCAACAAATTCAACTACAACCTCAACATTGAAAAGCAGCAACAAATTCAACAACAACATCAACAATGAAAAACACAAACAAATTCAACAACAACATCAACATTGATAAATACCAAAAAAATTCATCATCAACCTCAACATTGAAAAATACGGAAAAGTTCAATAAATAACATTGATAACACCAACAAATTCAATAACAACCTCAATGTTGAAAATTACCAACAAATTCAACAACAACCTCAATATTGAAAAACAACAACAAATTGAACAACCTCAACTTTGAAAAACACCAACAAATTCAACAACAGCCTTAACATTTAAAAATACAAACAAGTTCAACAAAAAACATTGATAACACCAACAAATTCTACATCAACCTCAACTTTTAAAAGAAGAGAAAAAGTTCAAAAAAACATTCATAACACCAACAAATCCAACAATAACCTCAACATTGAATAATACAAAAAATAACATTGATAACACAAACAAATTCAACAACAAACTCAATATTGAAAATCAACAATAAATTCAACAACCTCAACATTGAAAAACATCAACAAATTCAACAACAAGCTCAACATTGAAAAACACCAAGAAATTCAGCTACAACCTCAATATTGAAAGACACCAAAAAACTCAAAAACAACCTCAACATTGAAAATCACCCAACAAATTCAACAAATTCAACATTGAAAATCACCAACAAATTCAACAAGATCCTCAATGTTGAAAATCACCAACAAATTCAACAATAACTTTAACATTGAAAAAAACCATCAAATTCAACTTCAACCTCAACATTGAAAAACACCAACAAATTCAACAACAACCGCTTCATTGAATAACACCAACAAATTCAACAACAACCTCAACAATGATAAACACTACCAAATTCAACAACAACCTCAACATTGAAAAACACCAACAACTTCAACAACCTCAACAATGAAAAACTCCAGAAAAATAAACAACTGCAACGTTGAAAAATAGAGTAAAGTTCAAAAAATAACATTGATAACACCAACAAATTCAACAACAACCTCAACGTTGAAAAGCACCAATGAATTCATCAACAAGTTCAACGTTGAAAAACACAAACAAATTCAACAACAACCTCAACATTGAAAAATACAAATAAGTTCAAATAATAACATTGATAACACCAACAAATTGAGCAACAACCTCAACATTGAAAACTACAAAAAATTTCAAAAAATAACAGTGATAACACCAGCAAATTCAACAACAAACTCAACATTGAAAATCAACAACAAATTCAACAACAACCTCAACATTGAAAAAAACCAACAAATTCAACAACACCCTCAACATTGAAAAAAACCTACAAATTCAACAACAAGCTCAAGATTGAAAAACACCAACAAATTCAACAACAACCTCAACTTTTAAAAGAAGAGAAAAAGTTCAAAAAAAACATTGATAACACCAACAAATTCAACAACAACCTCAACAATGAAAAACACCAACAAATTCAACAACACCCTCAACATTGAAAAAAACCTACAAATTCAACAACAAGCTCAAGATTGAAAAACACCAACAAATTCAACAACAACCTCAACTTTTAAAAGAAGAGAAAAAGTTCAAAAAAAACATTGATAACACCAACAAATTCAACAACAACCTCAACAATGAAAAACACCAACAAATTCAACAACAAGCTCAATATTGAAAGACATCAACAAATTAAAGAACAACCTCAACTTTCAAAATCACCAACAAATTCAACAACATCCATATTGAAAATTAGCAAAAAATTCAACAATAACCTCAACATTGTAAAACGACAACAAATTCAACAACAACCTCTACATTGAAAAACACCAACAAATTCAACAACAACCTCAACATTTAAAATAAGTGAAAAAGTTCAAAAAAAACATTGATAACACCAACAAATTCAACAACAACCTCAACAATTAAAAACACCGCAAAATTCAACAACAATCGCAACAGTGAAAAACACCAACAAATTCAACAACAACCTCAACATTGAAAAACACCAACAACTTCAGCAACCTCAACAATGAAAAACACCAGAATAATAAACAACCGCAACATTGAAAAATACAAAAAAGTTCAATAAGTAACATGGATAACAAGAACAAATTCAACAACAACCTCAATGTTGAAAAATACAAAAAAGTTCAAAAAATAACACTGATAACAGCAACAAATTCAGCATGAAACTCAATATTGAAAATTAACAACAAATTCAACAACAACCTAAACTTTGAAAATCACCAACAAATTCAACAACAACCTCAACTTATAAAAGAAGAGAAAAAGTTCTGAAAAAACATTGATAACACCACGAAATTCAACAAAAATCTCAACAATGAAAAAAACCAACAAATTCAACAGCAACCTCAATATTGAAAATCACCAACAAAGTCAACAAACTCAACATTGAAAAACACCAACAAATTCAACAACAACCTCAACATTGAAAAACAACAATAAATTCAACAACAACCTCAACATTGAAAAACACCAACAAATTCAACAACAATGTACACATTGGAAAAAACCCACAAATTCACCAACAAGCTCAACTTTCAAAAATTCAATAAATGTTCAAAAAATAATATTGATAACAGCAACAAATTCAACAACAACCTCAACATTGAAAAACACCAACAAACTCGACTTCAACCTCAACAATGAAAAACACCAACAAATTCAACAACAACCTCAACATTCAAAAATACCAACCAATTCAACCACAACCTCAACAATGAAAAACACCAACAAATTCAACTACAACCTCAACATTGAAAAGCAGCAACAAATTCAACAACAATCTAAACAATGAAAAACATGAACAAATTCAACAACAACCACAACATTGATAAATACCAACAAATTGAACATCAACCTCAACATTGAAAAATACAGAAAAGTTCAATAAAAAACATTGATAACGCCAACAAATTCAACAACAACCTCAATATTGAAAATCACCAACAAATTCAACAACAACCTCAACATTGAAAAACACCAACAAATTGAACAACCTCAACTTTGAGAAACACCAACAAATTCAACAACAACCTTAACTTTTAAAAATACAAACAAGTTCAACAAAAAACATTGATAACACCAACAATTTCAACAACAACCTCAACAATGAAAAATACCAATAAATTCAACAGCAACCTCAACTTTTAAAAGATAAAAAGTTCAAAAAAAACATTCATAGCACCAACAAATTTAACAACAACCTCAACATTGAAAATGACAAAAAATTTCAAAAAATAACATTGATAACACAAACAAATTCAACAACAAACTCAAAAGTGAAAATCAACAATAAATTGAACAACCTCAATATGGAAAAACACCAACAAATTCAACAACAAACTCAACATTGAAAAAAACCTACAAATTCAACGACAAGCTCAACATTGAAAAACACCAACAAATTCAACAACAACCTCAATATTGAAAGACACCAACAAACTCAAAAACAACCTCAACACTGAAAATCACCCAACAAATTCAACAACTTCAACCTTGAAAATCACCAACAAATTCAACAACAACCTCAACATTGAATAACGGCAACAAATTCAACAAGAACCTCAATATTGAAAATCACCAACAAATTCAACAACAACTTCAACATTGAAAAAAACCATCAAATTCAACTACAACCTCAACATTGAAAAACATCAACAAATTCAACAACAACCGCAACATTGAAATAAACGAACAAATTCAACAACAACCTCAACAATGATAAACACCAACAAATTCAACAACAACCTCAACATTGAAAAACACCAACAACTTCAACAACCTCAACAATGAAAAACCCCAGAAAAATAAATAACCGCAATATTGAAAAATACAATAAAGTTCAAAAAATAACAATGATAACACCAATAAAATTCAACAACAACCTCAACGTTGAAAAATACAAAAAAGTTCAAAAAATAACATTGATAACACCAACAATTTCAACAGTAAACTCAACATTGAAAATGACGAACAAATTCAACAACAACCTCAACATTGAAAAAACCAACAAATTCATCAACAAGCTCAATGTTGAAAAACACAAACAAATTGAACAACCTCAACATTGAAAAACACCAAAAAATTCAACAACAACCTTAACTATTAAAAATACAAACAAGTTCAACAAAAATCATTGATAACACCAACAATTTCAACAAGAACCTCAACAATGAATAACACTAACAAATTGAGCAACAACCTCAACATTGAAAAACAACAACAAATTCAACAACAACCTCAACATGGAAAAACAGAAAAAATTCAAAAACCGCAACATTGAAAAATACCAACAAATTCAACAACATCCTCAACTTTTAAAAGAAGAGAAAATGTTCAAAAAAAACATTGATAACAACAATAAATTCAGCAACAACGTCAACAATGAAAAACAGCAACAAATTCAACAACAACCTCAATATTGAAAGACATCAACTAATTCAACAACAACCTCAACATTAAAAATCACCAACAAATTCTACAACATTAATATTACAAAACACACACAAATTCAACAACACCCTCAACATTGAAAAACGCCAACAAATTCAGCAACAACCTCAATATTGAAAATCACCAACAAATTCAACAACAACCTCAACATTGAAAAACACCAACAAATTCAACAACAACCTCAACATATAAAAGGAGACAAAATTTTCAAAAAAAACATTGATAACACCAACAAATTCAACAACCTCAACATTGAAAAATGCCAACATATTCAACAACAACCTCAATATTGAAAGTCACCAACAAATTCAACAACAATATCAACATTGAAAATCACCAACAAATTCAACAACAACCTCAATATTGAAAGACACCAACAAATTCAACAACAACCTCAACATTGAAAAACACAGACAAATTCAACAAAAATCTCAACATTGAAAAAAACCAACAAATTCAACAAAAAGCTCAACTTTCAAAAAAAAATAAATGTTCAAAAATTAACATTGATAACAGCAACAGTTTCAACAACAACCTCAACATTGAAAAACACCAACAAATTCAACTACAACCTCAACAATGAAAAACACCAACAAATTCAACAGCAACCTCAACATTCAAAAATATCAACCAATTCAACAACAACCTCAATATTGAAAGACAGCATCAAATTCAACAACAACCTCAACATTGTAAAACGCCAACAAATTCAACAACAACCTCAACATTGAAAAACACCAACATATTCAACAACAACCTCAACTTTAAAAGAAGAGAAAAAGTTCAAAAAATACATTGATAACATCAACAACTTCAACAACAACTTCAACATTGAAAAACGCCAACAAATTCAACAACAACCTCAATATTGAAAGTCACCAAGAATTTCAACAACAACATGAATTTTTGAAAACATCAGCAAATTCAACAACAACCTCAATATTGAAAGACACCAAAAAATTCAACAACAACCGCAACATTGAAAAACACCAACAAATTCAACAACAACCTGAACATTGAAAAACACCAACAACTTCAACAACCTCAACAATGAAAAACACCAGAAAAATCAACAACGGAAACATTGAAAAACAAAAAAAAAGTTCAAAAAATAACATTGATAACACCAATAAATTCAACAGCAAACTCAAACATGAAAATTAACAACAAATTCAACAACAACATCAACATTGAAAAGCACCAACAAATTCAACAACTACCTCAACATTAAAAACACCAACAAATTCAACAACAAGCTCAATATTGAAAGACATCAACAAATTAAAGAACAACCTCAACTTTCAAAATCACCAACAAATTCAACAACATCCATATTGAAAATTAGCAAAAAATTCAACAATAACCTCAACATTGTAAAACGACAACAAATTCAACAACAACCTCTACATTGAAAAACACCAACAAATTCAACAACAACCTCAACATTTAAAATAAGTGAAAAAGTTCAAAAAAAACATTGATAACACCAACAAATTCAACAACAACCTCAGCAATTAAAAACACCGCAAAATTCAACAACAATCGCAACAGTGAAAAACACCAACAAATTCAACAACAACCTCAACATTGAAAAACACCAACAACTTCAGCAACCTCAACAATGAAAAACACCAGAATAATAAACAACCGCAACATTGAAAAATACAAAAAAGTTCAATAAGTAACATGGATAACAAGAACAAATTCAACAACAACCTCAATGTTGAAAAATACAAAAAAGTTCAAAAAATAACACTGATAACAGCAACAAATTCAGCATGAAACTCAATATTGAAAATTAACAACAAATTCAACAACAACCTAAACTTTGAAAATCACCAACAAATTCAACAACAACCTCAACTTATAAAAGAAGAGAAAAAGTTCTGAAAAAACATTGATAACACCACGAAATTCAACAAAAATCTCAACAATGAAAAAAACCAACAAATTCAACAGCAACCTCAATATTGAAAATCACCAACAAAGTCAACAAACTCAACATTGAAAAACACCAACAAATTCAACAACAACCTCAACATTGAAAAACAACAATAAATTCAACAACAACCTCAACATTGAAAAACACCAACAAATTCAACAACAATGTACACATTGGAAAAAACCCACAAATTCACCAACAAGCTCAACTTTCAAAAATTCAATAAATGTTCAAAAAATAATATTGATAACAGCAACAAATTCAACAACAACCTCAACATTGAAAAACACCAACAAACTCGACTTCAACCTCAACAATGAAAAACACCAACAAATTCAACAACAACCTCAACATTCAAAAATACCAACCAATTCAACCACAACCTCAACAATGAAAAACACCAACAAATTCAACTACAACCTCAACATTGAAAAGCAGCAACAAATTCAACAACAATCTAAACAATGAAAAACATGAACAAATTCAACAACAACCACAACATTGATAAATACCAACAAATTGAACATCAACCTCAACATTGAAAAATACAGAAAAGTTCAATAAAAAACATTGATAACGCCAACAAATTCAACAACAACCTCAATATTGAAAATCACCAACAAATTCAACAACAACCTCAACATTGAAAAACACCAACAAATTGAACAACCTCAACTTTGAGAAACACCAACAAATTCAACAACAACCTTAACTTTTAAAAATACAAACAAGTTCAACAAAAAACATTGATAACACCAACAATTTCAACAACAACCTCAACAATGAAAAATACCAATAAATTCAACAGCAACCTCAACTTTTAAAAGATAAAAAGTTCAAAAAAAACATTCATAGCACCAACAAATTTAACAACAACCTCAACATTGAAAATGACAAAAAATTTCAAAAAATAACATTGATAACACAAACAAATTCAACAACAAACTCAAAAGTGAAAATCAACAATAAATTGAACAACCTCAATATGGAAAAACACCAACAAATTCAACAACAAACTCAACATTGAAAAAAACCTACAAATTCAACGACAAGCTCAACATTGAAAAACACCAACAAATTCAACAACAACCTCAATATTGAAAGACACCAACAAACTCAAAAACAACCTCAACACTGAAAATCACCCAACAAATTCAACAACTTCAACCTTGAAAATCACCAACAAATTCAACAACAACCTCAACATTGAATAACGGCAACAAATTCAACAAGAACCTCAATATTGAAAATCACCAACAAATTCAACAACAACTTCAACATTGAAAAAAACCATCAAATTCAACTACAACCTCAACATTGAAAAACATCAACAAATTCAACAACAACCGCAACATTGAAATAAACGAACAAATTCAACAACAACCTCAACAATGATAAACACCAACAAATTCAACAACAACCTCAACATTGAAAAACACCAACAACTTCAACAACCTCAACAATGAAAAACCCCAGAAAAATAAATAACCGCAATATTGAAAAATACAATAAAGTTCAAAAAATAACAATGATAACACCAATAAAATTCAACAACAACCTCAACGTTGAAAAATACAAAAAAGTTCAAAAAATAACATTGATAACACCAACAATTTCAACAGTAAACTCAACATTGAAAATGACGAACAAATTCAACAACAACCTCAACATTGAAAAAACCAACAAATTCATCAACAAGCTCAATGTTGAAAAACACAAACAAATTGAACAACCTCAACATTGAAAAACACCAAAAAATTCAACAACAACCTTAACTATTAAAAATACAAACAAGTTCAACAAAAATCATTGATAACACCAACAATTTCAACAAGAACCTCAACAATGAATAACACTAACAAATTGAGCAACAACCTCAACATTGAAAAACAACAACAAATTCAACAACAACCTCAACATGGAAAAACAGAAAAAATTCAAAAACCGCAACATTGAAAAATACCAACAAATTCAACAACATCCTCAACTTTTAAAAGAAGAGAAAATGTTCAAAAAAAACATTGATAACAACAATAAATTCAGCAACAACGTCAACAATGAAAAACAGCAACAAATTCAACAACAACCTCAATATTGAAAGACATCAACTAATTCAACAACAACCTCAACATTAAAAATCACCAACAAATTCTACAACATTAATATTACAAAACACACACAAATTCAACAACACCCTCAACATTGAAAAACGCCAACAAATTCAGCAACAACCTCAATATTGAAAATCACCAACAAATTCAACAACAACCTCAACATTGAAAAACACCAACAAATTCAACAACAACCTCAACATATAAAAGGAGACAAAATTTTCAAAAAAAACATTGATAACACCAACAAATTCAACAACCTCAACATTGAAAAATGCCAACATATTCAACAACAACCTCAATATTGAAAGTCACCAACAAATTCAACAACAATATCAACATTGAAAATCACCAACAAATTCAACAACAACCTCAATATTGAAAGACACCAACAAATTCAACAACAACCTCAACATTGAAAAACACAGACAAATTCAACAGAAATCTCAACATTGAAAAAAACCAACAAATTCAACAAAAAGCTCAACTTTCAAAAAAAAATAAATGTTCAAAAATTAACATTGATAACAGCAACAGTTTCAACAACAACCTCAACATTGAAAAACACCAACAAATTCAACTACAACCTCAACAATGAAAAACACCAACAAATTCAACAACAACCTCAACATTCAAAAATACCAACCAATTCAACAACAACCTCAATATTGAAAGACAGCATCAAATTCAACAACAACCTCAACATTGTAAAACGCCAACAAATTCAACAACAACCTCAATATTGAAAATCACCAACAAATTCAACGACAGCCTCAACATTGAAAAACACCAACATATTCAACAACAACCTCAACTTTAAAAGAAGAGAAAAAGTTCAAAAAATACATTGATAACATCAACAACTTCAACAACAACTTCAACATTGAAAAACGCCAACAAATTCAACAACAACCTCAATATTGAAAGTCACCAAGAATTTCAACAACAACATGAACATTTGAAAACATCAGCAAATTCAACAACAACCTCAATATTGAAAGACACCAAAAAATTCAACAACAACCGCAACATTGAAAAACACCAACAAATTCAACAACAACCTGAACATTGAAAAACACCAACAACTTCAACAACCTCAACAATGAAAAACACCAGAAAAATCAACAACGGAAACATTGAAAAACAAAAAAAAAGTTCAAAAAATAACATTGATAACACCAATAAATTCAACAGCAAACTCAAACATGAAAATTAACAACGAATTCAACAACAACATCAACATTGAAAAGCACCAACAAATTCAACAACTACCTCAACATTGAAAAGACCAACAAATTTAACAACAAGCACAACGTTGAAAAACATCAACAAATTCAACAAAAACCTCAACAATCAAAATTACCAACAAATTCAACAACAACCTCAACATTGAAAAACACCAACAAATTCAACAACAACCTCAACTTATAAAAGGAGACAAAATTTTCAAAAAAAACATTGATAACACCAACAAATTCAACAAGCTCAACATTGAAAAATGCCAACATATTCAACAACAACCTCAATATTGAAAGTCACCAACAAATTCAACAACAATATCAACATTGAAAAACACCAACAAATTCAACAACAACCTCAATATTGAAAGACACCAACAAATTCAACAACAACCTCAACATTGAAAAACACAGACAAATTCAACAAAAATCTCAACATTGAAAAAAACCAACAAATTCAACAAAAAGCTCAACTTTCAAAAAAAAATAAATGTTCAAAAAATAACATTGATAACAGCAACAATTTCAACAACAACCTCAACATTGAAAAACACCAACAAATTCAACTACAACCTCAACAATGAAAAACACCAACAAATTCAACAAAAACCTCAACATTCAAAAATACCAACCAATTCAACAACAACCTCAATATTGAAAGACAGCATCAAATTCAACAGCAACCTCAACATTGTAAAACGCCAACCAATTCAACAACAACCTCAATATTGAAAATCACCAACAAATTCAATGACAGCCTCAACATTGAAAAACACCAACATATTCAACAACAACCTCAACTTTAAAAGAAAAGAAAAAGTTCAAAAAATACATTGATAACATCAACAACTTCAACAACAACTTCAACATTGAAAAACGCTAACAAATTCAACAACAACCTCAATATTGAAAGTCACCAAGAATTTCAACAACAACATGAACATTTAAAAACATCAGCAAATTCAACAACAACCTCAATATTGAAAGACACCAAAAAATTCAACAACAACCTCAACATTGAAAATCACCCAACAAATTCAACAACATCTTCAACTTTGAAAAAACCAACAAATTGAACTACAACCTCAACTATGAAGAACACCAAAAAATTCAACAACAACCGCAACATTAAAAAACACCAACAAATTCAACAACAACCTGAACATTGAAAAACACCAACAACTTCAACAACCTCAACAATGAAAAACACCAGAAAAATCAACAACGGAAACATTGAAAAACAAAAAAAAAGTTCAAAAAATAACATTGATAACACCAACAAATTCAACAGCAAACTCAAACATGAAAATTAACAACAAATTCAACAACAACATCAACATTGAAAAGCACCAACAAATTCAACAACTACCTCAACATTGAAAAGACCAACAAATTTAACAACAAGCACAACGTTGAAAAACATCAACAAATTCAACAAAAACCTCAACAATCAAAATTACCAACAAATTCAACAACAACCTCAACATTGAAAAACACCAACAACTTCAACAACAACCTCGACATTGAAAAAAATCAACAAATTCAACAACAATCTCAACTTTCAAAAATAAAAATAGTTCAAAAAATAACATTGCTAACACCAACAAATTCAACAACAACCTCAATATTGAAAATCACCAACAAATTCAACAAAATCAACATTTAAAAAGACCAACAATTTCAACAACAACCTCAACAGTGAAAAACACCAACAAATTCAACAACGATCTCCACATTGAAACAAACCCACAAATTCAACAACAAGCTCAACTTTCAAAAGTACAATAAATGTTCAAAAAATAACATTGATAACAGCAACAAATTTGACTACAACCTCAACAATGAAAAACACCATCAAATTCAACTACAACCTCAACTTTGAAAAGCAGCAACAAATTCAACAACAACCTCAACATTTAAAAGAAGAGAAAAGTTCAAAAAAACATTGATAACACCAACATATTCAACAACAACCTCAATATTGAAATTCACCAACAAATTCAACAACAACATCAACATTGATAAACACCTGCAAATTCAATAACAAGCTCAATATTGAAAGACACCAACAAATTCAACAACAACCTCAACATTGAAAATCACCCAACAAATTCAATAAATTCAATATTGAAAAACACCAACAAATTCATCAACAACCTGAACATTGAAAAACGCCAATAAATTAAACAAGAACCTCAATATTGAAAATCACCAACAAATTCAACAACAACTTCAACATTGAAAAAAGCCAACAAATTCAACTACAACCTCAACATTGAAAAACACCAACAACTTCAGCAACATCAACAATGAAAAATACCAGAAATATAAACAACCGCAACATTGAAAAATACAAAAAAGTTCAATAAATAAAATTGATAACACCAACAAATTCAACAACAACCTCAACGTTGAAAAATACAAAAAAGTTCAAGAAATAACATTGATAACATCAACAAATTCAACATGAAACTCAATATTGAAAATTAACAACAGATTCAACAACAACCTCAACAATGTAAAACACCAACAAATTTGACTACAACCTCAACAATGAAAAGCAGCAACAAATTCAACAAGAACCTCAACATTTAAAAGAAGAGAAAAAGTTCAAAAAATAAAATTGATAACATCAACAAATTCAACATGAAACTCAATATTGAAAATTAACAACAAATTCAACAATAACCTCAACATTGAAAGTCACCAACAAATTCAACAACAACCTCAACAATGAAAAAAACCAACAAATTCAACAACAATCTCAACTTTCAAAAATACAAAAAGTTCAAAAAATAACATTGCTAACACCAACAAATTCAACAACAACCTCAGTATTGAAAATCACCAACAAATTCAACAAAATCAACATTGAAAAACACCAACAAATTCAACAACAACCTCAACATTGAAAAGCACCACTAAATTCAACAACAACCTCAACATTGAAAAACACCGACAAATTCAACAAAAATCTCAACATTGAAAAAAACCAACAAATTCAACAAAAACCTCAACTTTCAAAAATACAATAAATGTTCAAAAAATAACATTGATAACAGCAACAAATTGCACTACAACCTCAATATTGCAAAAACACCAACAAATTCAACAACAACCTCAACATTCAAAAATACCAACCAATTCAACAACAACCTCAACAATGAAAAACACCAACAAATTCAACAACAGCCTCAATATTGAAAGGCATCAACAAATTCAAGAACAACCTCAACATTCAAAGTTACCAACAAATTCAACAACATCCATATTGAAAATCACCAACAAATTCAACAACAACCTCAACATTGTTAAACACCAGCAAATTCAACAACAACCTCAACATTGAAAAACACCAACAAATTCAACAACAACCTCAACTTTAAAAGAAGAGAAAAAGTTCAAAAAAAACATTGATAAAATCAACAACTTCAACAACAACCTCAACATTGAAAAAGGCCAACAAATTCAACAACAACCTCATAATTGAAAGTCACCAACAAATTCAACAACATCCATATTGAAAATCACCAACAAATTCAACAACAACCTCAACATTGTTAAACACCAGCAAATTCAACAACAACCTCAACATTGAAAAACACCAACAAATTCAACAACAACCTCAACTTTAAAAGAAGAGAAAAAGTTCAAAAAAAACATTGATAAAATCAACAACTTCAACAACAACCTCAACATTGAAAAAGGCCAACAAATTCAACAACAACCTCATAATTGAAAGTCACCAACAAATTCAACAACAACATGAACATTGAAAAACACCAGCAAATTCAACAGCAACCTCAATATTGAAAGACACCAACAAATTCAGCAACAACCTCAACATTGAAAATCACACAACAAATTCAACAACAACCGCAACACTGAAAAAGACCAACAAATTCAACAACAACCTCAACATTGAAAAACACCAACAAATTCAACAACGATCTCCACACTGAAAAATACCCAAAAATTCAACAACAAGCTCAACTTTCAAAAGCACAATAAATGTTCAAAAAATAACATTGATAACAGCCACAAATTCAACAACAACCTCAACATTGGAAAACACCAACAAATTCAACTACAACCTCAACAATGAAAAACACCAACAAATTCAACAACAACCGCAACATTGAAAAAAACCAACAAATTCAACTATAACCTCAACAATGAAAAATACTAAAAAGTTCAAAGAATATCATTGATAACACCAACAAATTCAACAACTAACTCAACATTGAAAACTACAAATAATTTCAAAAAATAACATTGATAACACAAACAAATTCAACAACAAACTCAATATTGAAAATCAACAACAGATTCAACAACAATCTCAACAAAGAAAAACAACAACAAATTCAACAAAAAACTCAACTTTGAAAAATACCTACAAATTCAAGAACAAGCTCCATATTGAAAAACACCAGGAAATTCAACAACAGCCTCAACATTGATAATAACAACAAATTCAACAACATCCTCAATATTGAAAGAGAACAACAAGTTCAACAACGACCTAAACATTGCAAATCAGCAACAAATTCAAGAAAAATCTCAACATTGAAAAACGCCAACAAATTCAACAACAACCACAATTTTGAAAATCACGAACAAACTCAAGAACAACTTTAACAATGAAAAACATCAACAAATTCAACAACAACCTCAATATTGAAAGACACCAACAAATTCAACAACAACCTCAAGATTGAAAAACACCAACAAATTCAACAACAACCATAACTTTCAAAAATACAAACAAGTTCAATAAAAAAACATTGATAACACCAACAAATTCAACATCAACCTCAACAATGAAAAGCACCAACAAATTCAACAAAAACCTCAACATTGAAAAACACCAACAACTTTAACAACCTCAACAATGAAAATCACCAACAAATTCAACAGCAACCTCAACATTGATAAACACCAACAAGTTCAACAACAACCTCAACTTTGAAAAATACACAAAAGTTCAAAAAATAACATTGATAATAAAAACAAATTCAACAACATCCTCAATATTGAAAGAGAACAATACGTTCAACAAGGGCCTAAACATTGCAAATCAACAACAAATTCAAGAAAAATCTCAACATTGAAAAACGCCCACAAATTCAACAACAACCTCAATTTTGAAAATCACCAACAAATTCAAGAACAACCTCAACATTGAAAAACACAAAAATTTCAAAAAATTACATTGATAACACCAACAAGTTGAACAACAACCTCAACATTGAAAATCACCAACAAATTCAACAACAACCTCAACATTGAAAAGCAGCAACAAATTCAACAACAACCTCAACAATGAAAAACACCAACAAATTCAACAACAACCTCAACTTTTAAAAGGAGAGAACAAGTTCAAAAAAAACATTGATAACTCCATCAAATTCAACAACAAGCTCAACAATGAAAAACACCAACAAATTCAACAACAACCTCAACATTGAAAAATACCAACAAATTCAACAACAACCTCAACATTGAAAAATACAGAACAGTTCAAAAAATAACATTGATAATAACAACAAATTCAACAACATCCTCAAAATTGAAAGAGAACAACAAGTTCAACAACGACCTAAACATTGCAAATCAGCAACAAATTCAAGAAAATTCTCAACATTGAAAAACGCCAACAAATTCAACAACAACCTCAATATTGAAAGACACCAACAAATTCAAGAACAACCTCAACATTGAAAAACACCAACAAATTCAACAACAACCTCAATATTGAAAGACACCAACAAATTCAAGAACAACCTCAACATTGAAAAACACCAACAAATTCAACAACAACCTCAATAATGAAGGACACCAACGAATTCAACATCAACCTCAACAATGAGAAGCACCAACAAATTCAACAAAAACCTCAACATTGAAAAACACCAACAACTTTAACAACCTCAACATTGAAAAACACCAACAAATTCAACAACAACCTCAATATTGAAAGACACCAACAAATTCAAGAACAACCTCAACATTGAAAAACACCAACAAATTCAACAACAACCTCAATATTGAAAGACACCAACAAATTCAAGAACAACCTCAACATTGAAAAAAACCAACAAATTCAACAACAACCTCAATAATGAAGGACACCAACGAATTCA
This sequence comes from Cetorhinus maximus, assembly GCF_964194155.1. Lineage (NCBI taxonomy): Eukaryota > Metazoa > Chordata > Chondrichthyes > Lamniformes > Cetorhinidae > Cetorhinus > Cetorhinus maximus. The sequence continues at coordinate 381,581 of NW_027596184.1, read as the reverse complement.
ACATCAACCTCAACAATGAGAAGCACCAACAAATTCAACAAAAACCTCAACATTGAAAAACACCAACAACTTTAACAACCTCAACATTGAAAAACACCAACAAATTCAACAACAACCTCAATATTGAAAGACACCAACAAATTCAAGAACAACCTCAACATTGAAAAACACCAACAAATTCAACAACAACCTCAATATTGAAAGACACCAACAAATTCAAGAACAACCTCAACATTGAAAAAAACCAACAAATTCAACAACAACCTCAATAATGAAGGACACCAACGAATTCAACATCAACCTCAACAATGAGAAGCACCAACAAATTCAACAAAAACCTCAACATTGAAAAACACCAACAACTTTAACAACCTCAACATTGAAAATCACCAACAAATTCAATAACAACCTCAAAAATGAAAAACACCAAAAAATTCAACAACAACCTGAACATTGAAAAACACCGACAAATTCAACATCAACCTGAACATTGAAAAACACCAACAAATTCAACAACAACCTCAACATTGTAAGTCGGCGAAAAATTCAACAACAATCTCAACATTGAAAAACGCCAACAAATTCAACAACAACCTCAATTTTGAAAGACACCAACAATTTCAACAACAACCTCAACATTGAAAATCAGCGAAAAATTCAACAACAATCTCAACATTGAAAAACGCAAACAAATTCAACATCAACCTCAATTTTGAAAAACACCAACAAATTCAGCAACAACCTCAACTTTGAAAAACACAAAAAAGTTCAAAAAAAATCATTCAGAACACCAACAAATTCAACAACAACCTCAATATTGAAAATCACCAACAAATGCAATGACCTGAACTTTGAAAAACACAAGTAAATTCAACATCAACCTCAACATTGAAAAACAACAACAAATTCAACAACAACCTCAACGTTCAAAAATACAAAAAGGATCAAAAAATAACATTGATAACACCAACATATTCAACAACAACCTCAATATTGACAATCATCAACAATACCAACAACAAACTCAACATTGAAAAACTCCAACAATTTCAACAACAACCTCAATATTGAAATTCCCAACAAATTCAACAACAACCTCAACTTTTAAAAGAACACAAAAGTCAACAAAATAAACGTTGATAACACCAACAAATTTAACAACAACCTCAATATTGAAAATCACTGACAAATTCAACAACCTCAACACTGAACATCACCAACAAATTCAGCAACAACCTCAACAATGAAAAACACCAACAAATTCAAAATCAAACTCAACTTTTAAAAGTACAAAAATGTTCAACAAATTAAACATTGATAACACCAATAAATTCAGCAACAAACTCAACTTTGAAAATCAGCAACAAATTCAAAAATCTCAACATTTAAATACACCAACAAATTCAACAAGAACCTTAACTTTTAAAATTACAAACAAGGTCAACAAAAAACATTGATAACACCAACAAATTCAACAACAAATGCAATATTGAAAAACACCAACAAATTGAACAACAACCTCAACGTTGAAAAACGCCAACAAATTGAACAACAACCTCAATATTGAAAATCACCAACAAATTCATCAACCTCAACATTGAATATCACCAGCAAATTCGCAACAACCTCAACTTTGAAAAACAGAAAAAAGTTTTTAAAAAACCATTCATAATACCAACAACTTCAACAACAACCTTAATATTGAAAATCACAGGCAAATTCAACGATCTCAACTTTGAAAAACACCGACAAATTCAACAACAACCTCAACTTTTAAACATACAAACAAATTCAACAAAAAAACATTGATAACACCCACAAATTCAACAACAACCTCAACATTAAAAATCACCCACAAATTCGCAACAACCTCAACTTTGAAAAACGCAAAAAAGTTCAAAAAAAAACCTTCATTACACCTACAAGTTCAACAACAACCTTAATATTGAAAATCACCAACAAATTCAACGACCTCAACTTTGAAAAATACAAACAAATTCAACAGCAACCTCAACATTAAAAATCACCCACAAATTCGCAACAACCTCAACTTTGAAAAACGCAAAAAAGTTCAAAAAAAAACCTTCATTACACCTACAAATTCAACAACAACCTCAATATTGAAAATCACCAACAAATTCAACGACCTGAACTTTGAAAAACACCAACAAATTCAACATCAACCTCAACATTGACAAACAACAACAAATTCAACAACAACCTCAACGTTCAAAAATACAAAAAATTTCAAAAAATAACATTGATAACACCAACAAATTCAACGACAACCTCAATATTGAAAAACACCAACAAATTCAACAACAACCTCAACATTGAGAAACACCTACAAATTCAACGACAACCTCAATATTGAAAAATAACAACTAATTCGACAACAACTTCAACTTTGAAAAATACAAAAAGTTTCAAAAAAATAACACTGATAACACGAACATATTCAAGAACAGCCTCAATATTGACAATCATCAACAATACCAACAACAAACTCAACATTGAAAAATTCCAACAATTTCAACAACAACCTCAACTTTTAAAAGTACACAAAAGTAAACAAAATAAACGTTGATAACACCAACAAATTTAACAAAAACCTCAATATTGAAAATCACTGACAAATTCAACAACCTCAACACTGAACATCACCAACAAATTCAGCAACAACCTCAACATTGAAAAACACCAACAAATTCAACAACATCATCAACTTTAAAAAATACAAACAAGTTCAACAAAAAACATTGATAACACCAAAAAATTCAACAAGGAACTCAATGTTGAAAATCACCAACGAATTCAACAACAATCTCAATATTGAAAATCACCAAAATATTCAACAACCTCAACACTGAATATCACCAACAAATTCAACAACAACCTGAATATTGAAAAACGCCAACAAATTCAACAACAACCTGAATATTGAAAAACGCCAACAAATTCAACAACCTGAATAATAAAAAACGCCAACAAATTCAACAACAAACTGAATATTGAAAAACGCCAACAAATTAAACAACCTGAATAATGAAAAACGCCAACAAATTCAACAACAAACTGAATATTGAAAAACGCCAACAAATTCAACAACAACCGCAATATTGAAAATCTCCTACAAATTCAACAACCTCAACATTGAAAATCACCAAGAAATTCAGCAACAACCTCAAGATTGAAAAACACAAAAAAGTTCAAAAAAACCATTCATAACACCAACAAATTTAGCAACAAGCGCAATATTGAAAATCACCAACAAATTCAACAACCTCAACATTGAAAAACACCAACAAATTCAGCAACAACCTCAGCTTTCAAAAATACAAAAATGTTCAAAAAATAACATTGATAACAACAACAAATTCAACAACAACCACAACATTGAAAAACAGCAACAGATTCAACAAGCTCAACACTGAGTATCACCAACAAATTCAGCAACAACCTCGATTTTGAAAAAGACAAAATAGTTAAAGAAAAAAACATTCAGAACACCAAAAAATTCAACAACAACCTCAATATTGAGAAACACCAACAAATTCAACAACAACTTCAACATTGAAAAATATCAACAATAGCAACTACAACCTCAACATTGAAAAACGCCAACAATTTCATCAACAACCTCAATGTTGAAAATCCCAACAAATTCAACAAAAACCTCAATATTCATAATCACCAATAAATTCAAAAACCTCAACTTTGAAAAACACCAACAAATTCAACAACCTCAATATTGAAAAACACCAACAAATTCAACAACACATTCAACTTTGAAAAATATAAAAAAGTTCAACAAAAAAAACATTGATAACACGAACTAATTCAACAACAACCTCAACAATGAAAAACACCAAAAAATTCAACAACAACCTCAACATTGAAAAACACCAACAAATTCAACAACTATCTCAACATTGGAAAATGCCAACAAATTCAAAAAAAACCTCAACAATGAAAAACACCAACAAATTCAAAATCAAACTCAACTTTTAAAAGTACAATAATGTTCAACAAAATAAACATTGATAACACCAATAAATTCAGCAACAAACTCAACTTTGAAAATCAGCAACAAATTCAAAAATCTCAACATTTTAATACACCAACAAACTCAACAAGAACCTTAACTTTTAAAATTACAAACAAGGTCAACAAAAAACATTGATAACACCAACAAATTCAACAACAAACGCAATATTGAAAATCACCAACAAATTCAACAACCTCAACATTGAAAAATACCAATAAATTCAACAACAAACTCAACATTGAAAAACACCAACAAATTGAACAACAACCTCAATATTGAAAATCACCAACAAATTCATCAACCTCAACATTGAATATCACCAGCAAATTCGCAACAACCTCAACTTTGAAAAAAAAAAGTTTTTTAAAAACCATTCATAATACCAACAAATTCAACAACAACCTCAACTTTTAAACATACAAACAAATTCAACAAAAAAACATTGATAACACCAACAAATTCAACAACAACCTCAATATTAAAAATCACCAACAAATTCAACAACCTCAACATTAAATATCACCAACAAATTCGCAACAACCTCAACTTGGAAAAACGCAACAAAGTTCAAAAAAAAACTTTCATAACACCAAAAAATTCAACAACAACCTTAATATTGAAAATCACCAACAAATTCAACGACCTCAACTTTGAAAAATACCAACAAATTCAACAACAACCTCAATATTGAAAAACACCAACAAATTCAACAACAACCTCAATATTGAAAATCAACAACAAATTCATCGACCTCAACTTTGAAAAACACCAACAAATTTAAAATCAACCTCAACATTTAAAAGTACAAAAAAGCTCAACAAAAATAACATTGATAACACCAACAAATTAAACAACCAACTCAATATTGAAAATCACCAACAAATTCAACAACATCAACATTGAAATACACAAAAAGTTAAAAAAAACAATCATAACACAAACAAATTTAACAACAGCCTCAGTATTGAAAATCAACAACAAATTCAACAACAACCTCAATATTGAAAATCACCAAAAGATTCAACAACCTCAGCACTGAATATCACAAACAAATTTGCAACAATCTCAACTTTGAAAAACACAAAATGTTCAAAAAAAACGATTCATAACAACAACAAATTCAACAACAAACTCAATATTGAAAATGACCAACAAATTCAACAACATCAACTTTGAAAAAAACAAAAAAGTTAAAAAAAAAGCATTCATAACATCAACAAATTCAACAACAACCTCTACATTGAAAATCACCAACAAATTCAACAACCTCAACAATGAATATCAACAACAAATTCAAAATCAACCTCAATTTTTAAAAGTACAAAAAAGTTCAACAAAATAAACATTGATAACACCAATAAATTCAGCAAAAACCACAACTTTGAAAAACACAAAAAAGTTAAAAAAAAAACCATTGATAACACCAACAAATTCAACAACAACCTCAATATTGAAAATCACCAACAAATTCAACGACCTCAACTTTGAAGAACATCAATAAATTCAACAACAACCTCAACATTGATAACACCAAAAGATTCAACAACAAACTCAAATTTGAAAATCACCAACAAATTCAACAACATCAACATTGAAAAAAACAAAAAAGTTAAATAAAAACCATTCATAACATCAAAAAATTCAACAAGAACCTCAATATTGAAAATCACCAACAAATTCAATGACCTCAACCTTGAAAAACGCCAACAAATTCAACAACAACCTCAACTTTTAAAAATACAAACAAGTTCAACAAAAATGACATTGATAACACCAACAAATTAAACAACAACCTCAATATTGAAAATCAACAACAAATTCAACAACAACCTCAATATTGAAAAGCGACAACAAATTCAACAACAACCTCAATATTGAAAATCACCAACAAATTCAACAACCTCAACAATGAATATCAACAACAAATTCGCAACAACCTCGACTTTTAAAAACACAAAAAAGTAAAAAAAAACATTCATAACACAAACAACTTTAATATCAAAAATCACCAACAAATTCAACGACCTAAACTTTGAAAACCACCAAGAAATTCAGCAACAACCACAACTATTAAAAATACAAACAATTTCAACAAAAAAAACTTCAATATTGAAAGTCACCAACAAATTCAACAACCTCAACTTTGAAAAACACAAAAAAGTTCAAAATAAAACATTCATAACACCAACAAATTCAACAACAACCTCAACATTGAAAAACGCCAACAAATTGATCAACAACCTCAGTATTGAAAATCACCAGCAAATTCAACAACCTCAACAATGAATATCACCAGCAAAATCAGCAACAACCTCAACTTTGAAAAACATAAAAAAGTTTAAAAAAACCATTCATAACACCAACAAATTCAACAACAACCTCAACATAGAAAAACGCCAACAAATTCAACTACAACCTCAATATTGAAAATCACCAACAAATTAAACAACCTCAACACTGAATATCACGAACAAATTCACAACAACCTCAACTTTGAAAAACGCAAAAAAGTTTAAAAAAAACAGTCATAACAACAACAAAATCAACAAAAACCTTAATATTGAAAATCACCAACAAATTCAATGACCTCAACATTGAAAACACCAATAAATTCAACAATAATCTCAACATTGTAAAACACCAACAAATTGAACAACAACCACAATATTGAAAATCACCAACAAATTCAACAACCTCAACATTGAAAAACACAAAAAAGTTCAAAAATAACCATTAATAACACCAACAAATTCAACAAAAACCTTAGTATTGAAAATCACCACCAAATTCAACGACCTCAACTTTGAAAAATACCTACAAATTCAACAACAACCTCAACATTGAAAAACACCAACAAATTCAACAACAACCTCAACATTGAAAATCACCAAAGAATTCAACAACTTTAACAATGAATATCACCAACAAATTCACAACAACCTCAACGTTGAAAAACACAAAAAAGTAAAAAAAAAACATTCAGAACACCAGCAAATTCAACAACAACCTCAACTTTTAAAAATACAAACAAGTTCAACAAAAATAACATTGATAACACCAACAAATTAAACAACAAACTCAATATTGAAAATCACCAACTTATTCAACAACATCAACATTGAAAAACACAAAAAGTTCAAAATAAAAAATTCATAACACCAACAAATTTAACAACAACCTCAATATTGAAAATCAACAACAAATTCAACAACAACCTCAACATTGAAAATCACCAACAAATTCAACGACCTCAACTTTGAAAAACACCAACAAATTCAACAACAACCTCAACATTGAAAATCACCAACAAATTCAACAACTTCAACAATGAATATCAACAACAAATTCGCAACAACCTCGACTTTGAAAGACACAAAAATGAAATAAAAAAACCATTCATAACACCAACAACTTTAATATCGAAAATCACCAACAAATTCAACGACCTAAACTTAGAAAACCACCAACAAATTCAACAACAACCTCAACATTGAAAAATAACAACAAATTTAACAACAACCTCAACAATGAAAGCACCAAAAAACTCAACAAAAGCCCCACCATTGAAAAACACCAACAAATTCAACAACAACCTCAACATTGAAAAACATCAACAAATGCAACAACAACCTCAACATTGAAAAACACCAACAAATTCAACAACAAGCTCAATATTGAAAATCACCAACAAACTCAACAACCTCAACACTGAATATCACCAACAAATTCAGCAACAACCTCAACTTTGAAAAACACAAAAAAGTTAAGAAAAAACCATTCATAGCACCAACAAATTCACGAAGAACCTCAATATTGAAAAGCACCTACAAATTCAATGACTTCAACCTGAAAAACACCAACAAATTAAACAACCTCAACTTTTAAAAATACAACCAAGTTCAACAAAAAAACATTGATTACACCAACAAATTCAACAACCACCTCAACATTGAAAAACACCAACAAATTCAACAACAAGCTCAACGTTGAAAAGCACCAACAAATTCAACAACAATCTGAACATGGAAAAACGCCAACAATTTCAACAACAAGCTCAATATTGAAAATCCCAACAGATTCAACAATAACCTCAACTTTGAAAAGTACAAAAAAGTTCAACAAAATAAACGTTGATAACACGAACAAATTCATCAACATCCTCAATATTGAAAATCACCTGCAAATTCAACAACCTCAACATTGAAAAACACAAAACAGTTCAAAAGAAAACATTGATAACACCAACAAGTTCAACAACATCCTTAACTTTTAAAAATACAAACAAGTTCAACAATGAAAAACACCAAAAAATTCAACAACAACCTGAACATTGAAAAACGCCAACAAATTCAACAACCTCAATATTGAAAATCTCCAACAAGTTCAACAACCTCAGCACTGAATATCACAAACAATTTCAACAACAACCTCAACTTTTTTAAAATACTAACAAGTTCAACAAAAAACATTGACAACACCAACAAATTCAACAACAACCTCAACAATGAAAAACACCATCAAATTCAACAACAACCTCAACAATGAAAAACACCAACAAATTCAACAACAACCTCAACATTGAAAAACACCAACAAATTCAACAACAAGCTCAATATTCAAAATCACCAACAAATTCAACAACCTCAACACTGAATATCACCAACAAATTCAGCAACAACCTTAACTTTGAAAAACACAAAAAAGTTTTAAAAAAAACATTCAAAACACCTACAAATTCAACAACAACCACAATATTGAAAATCACCAAGCAAAATCAAAGGCCTCAACTATGATATCACCTACAAATTAAACAACAACCTCAACTTATAAAAATACAAACAAGTTTAACAAAAAAAACATTGCTAACTCCAACAAATTCAACAACAAACTCAATATTGAAAATCACCAACAAATTCAAAAACAACCTCAACATTGAAAAACACCAACAAATTCAACAACCTCAACATATTCAACACCAACAAAATCAACAACCTCAACAAATTCAACAACATCCTTAACTTATAAAAATTCAAACATGTTCAACAACAACCTCAACAATGAAAAATAGCGAAAAATTCAACGATAACCGCAACATTGAAAAATACCAACAAATTCAACAACAACCTCAGCATTGAAAAATACAAAAAAGTTCAAAAAATAACATTGATAACACCAACAAATTAAACAATAACCTCAACATTGAAAAACGCCAACAAATTCAACAACAACCTCAATATTGAAAATCACCAACAAAATCAGCAACAACGTCAACTTTGAAAAACACAAAAAAGTTTTTAAAATAAAACATTCATAACACCAACAAATTCAACAGCAACCTCAATATTCAAATTCACCAACAAATTCAACAACCTCAACTTTGAAAAACACCAACAAATTAAACAACAACCTCAACATTTAAAACTACAAAAAAGTTCAACAAAGTAAACATTGATAATACCAATAAATTCCAGAAGAACCACAACTTTTAAAAATACAAACAAATTGAACTATATAAACATTGATGACCCTATCCAATTCAACAACAACCAAAACATTTAAAATCACCAAGAAATTCAGCAAGCTCAACACTGAAAAACACAAAGAAATTCAACAACATCAACATTGAAAAACAATTTAAAAATTCAGCAACAACCTCAAATTTTAAAACTACAAAAAAGTTCAACAAAATATACATTGACAACACCAACAAATTCAACTACAACCTCAACATTGAAAAACACCAATAAATTCAACAACAACCTCAACTTTTAAAAATACAAACAAGTTCAACAAAAAAAACATTGATAACTCCAACAAGTTCAACAATAAACTCAATATTGAAAATCACCAACAAATTCAAAAACAACCTCAACATTGAAAAACGCCAACAAATTCAACAACAAACCCAGTATTGAAAATCACCAACAAATTCAACGACCTCAACTTTGAAAAACACCAACAAATTCAAGAACAACCTCAATTTTTAAAATTACAACCACGTTCAACAAAAAAAACATTGAAAATCACCAACAATATTCAACAACAACCTCAACATTGAAAATCACCAACAAATTAAACAAGAACTTCATCATTGAAAAACACCAACCAATTCAACAACAACCTCAACTTTTAAAAGCACTAAAAAGTTGAAAAAAGCCATTGATAACACCACCAAATTGAACAACAACCTCAATATTTAAAATCACCAACAAATTCAACAACCACCTCATCAGTGATAAACACCAACAAATTCAACAATAACCTCAACTTTTAAAAGTACAAAAAAGTTGAAAAAAAAACATTGATAACACCAACAAAATCAACAACAACCTCAACAATGAACAGCAACAAAAAATTCAACAACAACCTCAACAATGAAAAACGCCAACAAATTCAACAACAACTTCAACAATGAAAAACAACCAACAAATCTAAAATCAACCTCAACCTTTAAAATTACAATTAAGTTCAACAAAATAAACATTGATAACATCAAAAGGTTCTGCAGAAACCTCAACTTTGAAAAACACAAAAAAGTTCAAATAAAATCATTGATAACCCCAACAAATTCTACAGCAACAGCAATATTAAAAATCACCAACCAATTCAACGACCTCAACTTTGAAAAACACCAACAAATTCAACAACATCCTCAACTTTTAAAAATACAAACAAGTTCAACAAAAAAATTGATAACACCAACAAATTCAACAACATCCTCAACAATGAAAAACACCAACAAATTCAACAACAGCCTCAACAATTAAAAACACCAAAAAATAGAACAACAATCGCAACATTGAAAAATACCAACAAATTCAACAACAACCTCAACATTGAAAAATACAAAACAGTTCAAAAAATAACATTGATAACACCAACAAATTCAACAACAACCTCAACATTGAAAAACACCAACAAATTCAACAACAAACTCAATATTGAAAATCACCAACAAATTCAACAACCTCAATATTGAAAATCACCAACAAATTCAACAACAAGCTCAACATTGAAACGCACTAACAATTTAAACAACAACTTCAACATTGAATAATAGAAAACAGTTCAAAAAATTACATTGATAACACCAACAAATTCAACAACAAACTCAACAATGAAAAACACCAACAAATTCAACAACACCCTCAACATTGAAAAATACCAACAAATTCAACATCAACTTCAATTTCAAAAAATAACATTGATAACGCCAACAAGTTCAACACAACCTCAACGTTAAAAAACGCCAACAATTTCAATAACAACCTCAATATTGAAAATCCCCAGCAAATTCAACAGCATCAACATTGAAAAAAACCAACAAATTCAACAACAACCTCAATATTGAAAATCACCAACAATTTCAACGACGTCAACTTTGAAAAACATCAACAAATTAAACAACAACCTCAACATTTAAAAGTACAAATAAGTTCAACAAAATAAACATTGATGACACTGTCCAATTCAACAACAACCGCAACATTTAAAGTCACCAAAAAATTCAACAACAACCTCAAAAATGAAAAACACCAACAAATTCAAAATCAACTTCAACTTAAAAAAGTGCAAAAAAGTTCAACAAAATAAATAATTGAAAACACCAATAATTTCAGCAACAACCTCAACTTTGAACGACACAAAAAAGTTCAAAAGAACCCATTGATAACACCATCAAATTCAACAACAACGTCAATATTGAAATTCACCAACAAATTCAACAACAACCTCATCTTTTAAAAGTACAAAAAAGTTATAAAAAGAACATTGATAACACCATCAAATTCAACAACAACCTCAACATTGAAAAACAACATCAAATTTAACAACAACCTCAACAATGAAAAACAACAAAACATTCAAAATCAACATCAACGTTTAAAAGTACAAAAAAGTTCAACAAAATAAACAGTGAATAAACCAATAAATTCAGCAACATCCTCAACTTTGAAAAACACAAAAAAGTTCAAAAAAAACCATTGATAACACCATCAGATTCAACAACAACCTCAACATTGAAAAACAACATCAAATTTAACAACAACCTCAACAATGAAAACACCAACAAATTCAACAAAAACCTCACCATTGAAAAACACCAACAAATGCAACAACAAGCTCAACATTGAAAAACGCCAACCAATTCAACAACAACCTCAACATTGAAAAACGCCAACAAATTCAACGACAACCTCAACAATGAAAAACACCAAAACATTCAAAATCAACCTCAACGTTTAAAAGTACAAAAAAGTTCTACAAAATAAACAGTGATAAAACCAATAAATTCAGCAACAGCCTCAACAATGAAAAACACCGAAAAATTGAACAACAATCGCAACATTGAAAAATACCAACAAATTCAACAACAACCCCAATATTGAAATTCACCAACAAATTCAACAACAAACTCAATATTGAAATTCACCAACAAATTCAACAACCTCAGTATTGAAAATCACCAACAAATTCAATAACAAACTCAACTTTTAAAAGTACAAAAAAGTTGAAAAAAGAACATTGATAACACCATCAAATTCAACAACAACCTCAACATTGAAAAACAACATCAAATTTAAGAACAACCTTATCAATGAAAACACCAACTAATTCAACAAAAGCCTCACCATTGAAAAACACCAACAAATTCAACAACAACCTCAACAATGAACAGCACCAACACATTCAACATCAACCTCAACAATGAAAAACAACCAACAAATTCAAAATCAACCTCAACGTTTAAACGTACAAAAAAGTTCAACAAAATAAACATTGATAACATCAATAAATTCAGCAAAAACCTCAACTTTGAAAAACACAAAAAAGTTCAAAAAAAACCATTGATAACCCCATCAAATTCAACAGCAACAGCACTATTGAAAATCACCAAACAATTCAACGACCTCAACTTTCAAAAACACCAACAGATTCAACAACATGCTCAACAATGAAAAACACAAACAAATTCAACAACAACCTCAACATGGAAAAACACAAACAAATTCAACAACAACCTCAACATTGAAAAACATCAACAAATTCAACAACAAACTCAACATTGAAAAACACCAACAAATTCATCTACAAACTCAACATTGAAAAATATCAACAAATTCAACAACAACTTCAACTTTTAAAAATACAAAAAAGTTCGAAAAATAACATTGATAACACCATCAAATTCAACAACAACCTCAACATTGAAAAACAACATCAAATTTAAGAACAACCTTATCAATGAAAACACCAACAAATTCAACAACAACCTCAACAATGAACAGCACCAACACATTCAACATCAACCTCAACAATGAAAAACAACCAACAAATTCAAAATCAACCTCAACGTTTAAACGTACAAAAAAGTTCAACAAAATAAACATTGATAACATCAATAAATTCAGCAAAAACCTCAACTTTGAAAAACACAAAAAAGTTCAAAAAAAACCATTGATAACCCCATCAAATTCAACAGCAACAGCACTATTGAAAATCACCAAACAATTCAACGACCTCAACTTTCAAAAACACCAACAGATTCAACAACATGCTCAACAATGAAAAACACAAACAAATTCAACAACAACCTCAACATGGAAAAACACAAACAAATTCAACAACAACCTCAACATTGAAAAACATCAACAAATTCAACAACAAACTCAACATTGAAAAACACCAACAAATTCATCTACAAACTCAACATTGAAAAATATCAACAAATTCAACAACAACTTCAACTTTTAAAAATACAAAAAAGTTCGAAAAATAACATTGATAACACCAACAAGTTTAACAACAACATCAACATTGAAAAACATCAACAATTTCAACAACAACCTCATTATTGAAAATCCAAACAATTTCAACAACAACCTCAACTATTAAAAGTACCATAAAGTTCAACAAAATAAAAGATGATAACACCAACAAATTCAGCAACAACTTCAATATTGAAAATCACCAGCAAATTCAACAACCTAAACATTGAAAAACACAAAACAGTTCAAAAGATAACATTGACAACACCAACAAATTCAACAACATCAACATTGTAAAACACCAACCAAATCAACAACAACCTCAATATTGAAAATCCCAAACATATTCAACGACCTCAACTTTGAAAAACATCAACAAATTAAACAACAACCTCAACATTTAAAAGTACAAAAAAGTTCAACAAAATGAACAGTGAAAACACCAATTAATTCAACAACGACCACAACTTTTAAAAATACAAACAAGTTCAACAAAATAAACATTGAAGACACTATCCAATTCAACAACTACCTCAACATTTAAAATCACCAATAAATTCACCCACCTAAACACTGAATATCACCAACGAGTTCAACAACAACATCAACATTGAAAAACATCAACAAATTTAACAACAACCTCAACATTGAAAATCACCAACAAATTCAACAACAACCTCATCATTGAAAAACACCAACAAATTCAACATCAACCTCAACTTTTAAAAGTACTAAAAAGTTGAAAAAAGCCATTGATAACACCAACAAATTGAACAACAACCTCAATATTGAAAATCACCAACAAATTCAACAACAACCTCAACATTGAAAAATACAAAAAAGTTCAAACAATAACATTAATAACACCAACAAATTGAACAACAACCTCAATATTGAAAATCACCAACAAAATTCAACAACCTCAACATTGAAAAACGCCAACAAATTCATCAACAACCTCAACTTTGAAAAACACAAAAAAGTTCAAAAAAACCCATTGATAACACCAACAAATTCAACAACAACCTCTATATTGAAAATCACCAACAAATTCAATGACCTCAACTTTGAAAAACAACATCAAATTTAACAACAACCTCAACAATGAAAACACCAACAAATTCAACAACAACCTCAATAATGAACAGCACCAAGAAATTCAACAACAATCTCAACATTGAAAACCGCCAAAAAATTCAACAACAAGTTCAACATTGAAAAACAACCAACAAATTCAAAATCAACCTCAAAGTTTAAACGTACAAAAAAGTTCAACAAAATAAATATTCATAACATCAATAAATTCAGCAAAAACCTCAACTTTGAAAAACACAAAAAAGTTCAAAAAATAGCATTGATAACCCCAACAAATTCAACAGCAACAGCAATATTGAAAATCACCAACCATTTCAACGACCTCAACTTGCAAAAACACCACCAGATTCTACAACATCCTCAACTTTTAAAAATACAAACAAGTTCAACAAAAAAATTGATAACACCAACAAATTCAACAACATCCTCAACAATGAAAAACACCAACAAATTCAACAACAACTCAACATTGAAAAATACAAAACAGTTCAAAAAATAACATTGATAACACCAACAAATTCAACAACTTCAACATTGAAAAACATCAACAAATTCAACTACAAACTCAACATTGAAAAATACCAACAAATTCAACAACAATTTAACTTTGAAAAATACTAAAAAGTTCGAAAAATAACATTGATAACACCAACAATTTCAACAAACAACCTCAATATTGAAAATTCAGACAATTTCAACAACAACCCCAACTATTAAAAGTACCAAAAAGTTCAACAAAACAAACGTTGTTAACACCAACAAATTCAGCAACAACCTCAATATTGAAAATCAGCAACAAATTCAACAACCTCAACATTGAAAAACACCAACAAATTCAACAACCTCAACATTGAAAAACACAAAACAGTTGAAAAGATAACATTGAGAACACCAATAAATTCAACAACATCAACATTGTAAAACACCAACAAAATCAACAACAACCTCAATATTGAAAATCACCAACAAATTCAACGACCTCAACTTTGAAAAACATCAACAAATTAAACAACAACCTCAACATTTAAAAGTACAAAAAAGTTCAACAAAATGAACAGTGAAAACACCAACAAATTCAACAACATCGTCAACATTGAAAAACACCAACAAATTCAACAACAACTCAACATTGAAAAATACAAAACAGTTCAAGAAATAACATTTATAACACCAACAAATTCAACAACAACCTCAACATTGAAAAACACCAACAAATTCAACAACAACTCAACATTGAAAAATACAAAACAGTTCAAAAAATAACATTTATAACACCAACAAATTCAACAACAACCTCAACATTGAAAAACATCAACAATTTCAACAACAACCTCAACATTGAAAAATACCAACAAATTCAACAAAAATTTCACTTTGAAAAATACTAAAAAGTTCGAAAAATAACATTGATAACACCAACAAGTTTAACAACAACTTCAACATTGAAAAACACCAAAAATTTCAACAACAACCTCAATATTGAAAATCCAGACAATTTCAACAACAACCTCAACTATTAAAAGTACCAAAAAGTTCAACAAAATAAACGTTGATAATACCAACAAATTCATCAACAACCTCAATATTGAAAATCACCAGCAAATTCAACAACCTCAACATTGAAAAACACAAAACAGTTGAAAAGATAACATTGATAACACCAACAAATTCAACAACATCAACATTGTAAAACACCAACCAAATCAACAACAACCTTAATATTCAAAATCACCAACAAATTCAATGACCTCAACTTTGAAAAACATCAACAAATTAAACAACAACCTCAACATTTAAAAGTACAAAAAAGTTCAACAAAATGAACAGTGAAAACACCAATTAATTCAACAACGACCACAACTTTTATAAATACAAACAAGTTCAACAAAATAAACATTGAAGACACTGTCCAATTCAACAACAACCTCAACATTTAAAATCACCAATAAATTAACCCATCTAAACACTGAGTATCACCAACAAATTCAACAACACCATCAACATTGAAAAACATCAACAAATTTAACAACAACCTCAACATTGAAAATCACCAACAAATTCAACAACAACCTCATCATTGAAAAACACCAACAAATTCAACATCAACCTCAACTTTTAAAAGTACTAAAAAGTTGAAAAAAGCCATTGATAACACCAACAAATTGAACAACAACCTCAATATTGAAAATCACCAACAAATTCAACAACAACCTCAACATTGAAAAATACAAAAAAGTTCAAAAAATAACATTAATAACACCAACAAATTCAACAACAACCTCAACATTGAAAAACACCAACAAATTCATCAACAACCTCAACTTTGAAAAACACAAAAAAGTTCAAAAAAACCCATTGATAACACCAACAAATTCTACAACAACCTCAACATTGAAAAACAACATCAAATTTAACAACAACCTCAACAATGAAAACACCAACAAATTCAACAAAAACCTCAACAATGAACAGCACCAAGAAATTCAACAACAACCTCAACATTGAAAACCGCCAACAAATTCAACAACATCCTCAACAATGAAAAACAACCAACATATTCAAAATCAACCTCAACGTTTAAACGTACAAAAAAGTTCAACAAAATAAACATTGTTAACATCAATAAATTCAGCAAAAACCTCAATTTTGAAAAGCACAAAAAAGTTCAAAAAATACCATTGATAACCCCAACAAATTCAACAGCAACAGCAATATTGAAAATCACCAACCAATTCAACGACCTCAACTTTCAAAAACACCAACAGATTCAACAACATCCTCAACTTTTAAAAATACAAAGAAGTTCAACAAAAAAATTGATAACACCAACAAATTCAACAACATCCTCAACAATGAAAAACACCAACAAATTCTACAACAACCTCAACATTGAAAAACACCAACAAATTCAAAAACAACTCAACATTGAAAAATACAAAACAGTTCAAATAATAACGTTGATAACACCAACAAATTCAACAACAACCTCAACATTGAAAAACATCAACAAATTCAACATCAAACTCAACATTGAAAAACACCAACAAATTCAACTACAAACTCAACATTGAAAAATACCAACAAATTCAACAACAATTTAACTTTGAAAAATACTAAAAAGTTCGAAAAATAACATTGATAACACCAACAAGTTTAACAACAACATCAACATTGAAAAACACCAACAATTTCAACAACAACCTCAATATTGAATATCCAGACAATTTCAACAACAACCTCAACTATTAAAAGTACCAAAAATTTCAACAAAACAAACATTGATAACACCAACAAATTCATCAACAACCTCAATATTGAAAATCACCAGCAAATTCAACAACCTCAACATTGAAAAACACAAAACAGTTCAAAAGAAAACATTGATAACACCAACAAATTCAACAACATCAACATTGAAAAACACCAACAAATTAAACAACAACCTCAACATTTAAAAGTACAAAAAAGTTCAACAAAATGAACAGTGAAAATACCAATAAATTCAACAACGACCACAACTTTTTAAAATACAAACAAGTTCAACAAAATAAACATTGATGACACTGTCCAATTCAACAACAACCTCAACATTTAAAATCACCAATAAATTCACCAACCTAAACACTGAATATCACCAACAAGTTTAACAACAACCTCAATATTGAAAATCAACAACAAATTCTACAACAACCTCAACATTGAAAATCACCAACAAATTCAACAACAACCTCATCAGTGATAAACACCAACAAATTCAACAATAACCACAACTTTTAAAAGTACAAAAAAGTTTAAAATAGAACATTGATAACACCAACAAATTCAACAAAAACCTCAACAATGAACAGCAACAAAAAATAAAACAACAACCAGAACATTGAATAACGCCGACAAATTCAACAACAACTTCAACAATGAAAAACAACCAACAAATTCCAAATCAACCTCAACCTTTAAAATTACAAATAAGTTCAACAAAATAAACATTGATAACATCAATAAATTCTGCAAAAACCTCAACTTTGAGAAACACAAAAATGTTCAAATAAAACAATTGATAACCCCAACAAATTGAACAACAACCTCAATATTGAAAATCACCAACAAATTCAACGACCTCAACATTGAAAAACGCCAACAAATTCAACAACAACCTTAATATTGAAAATCACCAAAAAATTCAACAACCTCAACTTTGAAAAACACAAAAAATTTCAAAAAAACCTATTGATAACACCAATAAATTCAACAACAACCTCTATATTGAATATCACCAACACATTCAACGACCTCAACTTTGAAAAACACCAACAAATTCTACAACAACCTCAACATTGAAAAACAACATCAAATTTAACAACAACCTCAACAATGAAAACACCAACAAATTCAACAAAAACCTCAACAATGAATAGCACCAAGAAATTCAACAACAACCTCAACATTGAAAACCGCCAAAAAATTCAACAAAATCCTCCACAATGAAAAACAGCCAACATATTCAAAATCAACCTCAACGTTTAAACGTACAAAAAAGTTCAACAAAATAAACATTGATAACATCAATAAATTCAGCAAAAACCTCAACTTTGAAAAACACAAAAAAGTGTAAAAAAAACCATTGATAACCCCAACAAATTCAAGAGCAACAGCAATATTGAAAATCACCATCCAATTCAATGACCTCAACTTTCAAAAACAACAACAGATTCAACAACATCCTCACCTTTTAAAAATACAAACAAGTTCAACAAAAAAATTGATAACACCAACAAATTCAACAACATCCACATCAATGGAAAAACACCAACAAATTCAACAACAACCTCAACATTGAAAAACGCCAACAAATTCAACTACAACCTCAACATTGAAAAATTCAAAACAGTTCAAAAAATAACATTGATAACACCAACAAATTCAACAACAACCTCAACATTGAAAAACATCAACAAATTCAACAACAAACTCAACAATGAAAAACACCAACAAATTCAACTACAAACTCAAAATTGAAAAATACCAACAAATTCAACAACAACTTCAACTTTGAAAAATACTAAAAAGTTCGAAAAATAACATTGATAACACCAACAAATTCAACAACAAACTCAATATTGAAAATCACCAGCAAATTCAACAACCTCAACATTGAAAAACACAAAACAGTTCAAAAGAAAACATTGATAACACCAACAAATTCAACAACATCAACATTGAAAAACACCAACCAATTCAACAACAACCTCAATATTGAAAATCTCCAACAAATTCAACGACCTCAACTTTGAAAAACACCAACAAATTAAACAACAACCACAACATGTAAAAGTACAAAAAAATTCAACAAAATGAACAGTGAAAAAAACCAATAAATTCAACAACGACCACAACTTTTAAAAATACAAACAAGTTCAACAAAATAAACATTGATGACACTGTCCAATTCAACAACAACCTCAACATTACAAAATCACCAACAAATTCAACAACAACCTCAACAATGAAAAACACCAACAAATTCAAAACCAACTTCAACTTTAAAAAGTACAAAAAAGTTCAACAAAATAATTAATTAATAACACCAATAATATCAGCAACAACCTCAACTTTGAACAACACAAAAAAGTTCAAAAAAAACCATTGATAACACCATCAAATTCAACAACGTCAATATTGAAAATCACCAACAAATTCAACAAAAACCTCAAAATTGAAAATCACCAACAAATTCAACAACAACCTCAACATTTAAAAGTACAAAAAAGTTGAATAAAGAACATTGATAACACCATCAAATTCAACAACAACCTCAACATTGAAAAACAACATCAAATTTAACAACAACCTGAACAATGAAAACACCAACAAATTCAACAGAAACCTCACCATTGAAAAAAACCAACAAATGCAACAACAAGCTCAACATTGAAAAACGTCAACAAATTCAACAACAACCTCAACATTGAAAAACTCCAACAATTCAACAACAACCTCAACAATGAAAAACACCAAAACGTTCAAAATCAACCTCAACGTTTACAAGTACAAAAAAGTTCAACAAAATAAACAGTGATAAAACCAATAAATTCAGCAACATCCTCAACTTTGAAAGACACAAAAAAGCTCAAAAAAAACCATTGATAACACCATCAAATTCAACAACAACCTCTATATTGAAAATCACCAACTAATTCAAAAACAACCTCAACTTTGAAAAACACAAAAAAGTGTAAAAAAAACCATTGATAACCCCAACAAATTCAACAGCAACAGCAATATTGAAAATCACCAACCAATTCAACGACCTCAACTTTCAAAAACACCAACAGATTCTACAACATCCTCAACTTTTAAAAATACAAACAAGTTCAACAAAAAAATTGATAACACTAACAAATTCAACAACATCCTCAACAATGAAAAACACCAACAAATTCTACAACAACCTCAACATTGAAAAACACCAACAAATTCAACAACAACCTCAACATTGAAAAACATCAACAAATTAAACAACAAGCTCAACATTGAAAAATACCAACAAATTCAACTACAAACTCAACATTGAAAAATACCAACAAATTCAACAGCAACTTCAACTTTGAAAAATACTAAAAAGTTCGAAAAATAACATTGATAACACCAACAAGTTTAACAACAACCTCAACATTGAATAACGCCAACAATTTCAACAAAAACCTCAATATTGAAAATCCAAACAATTTCAACAACAATCTCAACTATTAAAAGTACCAAAAAGTTCAACAAAATAAATGTTGATAACACCAACAAATTCATCAACAACCTCAATATTGAAAATCACCAGCAAATTCAACAACCTCAACATTGAAAATCACAAAACAGTTCCAAAGAAAACATAGATAACAACAACAAATTCAACAACATCAACATTGAAAAACACCAACCAATTCAACAACAACCACAATATTGAAAATCACCAACAAATTCAACGACCTCAACTTTGAAAAACACCAATAAATTAAACAACAACCTCAACATGTAAAAGTACAAAAAAGTTAAACAAAATGAACAGTGAAAAAAACCAATAAATTCAACAACGACCACAACTTTTAAAAATACAAACAAGTTCAACAAAATAAACATTGATGACACTGTCCAATTTAACAACAACCTCAACATTTAAAATCACCAATAAATTCACCAACCTAAACACTGAATATCACCAACAAGTTCAACAACAACATCAACATTGAAAAACATCAACAAATTTAACAACAATCGCAACATTGAAAATCAGCAAAAAATTCAACAACAACCTGAACATTGAAAAACACCAACAAATTAACGATCAACCTCAACAATGAAAACACCAAAAAATTCAACAAAAATCTCCCCATTAAAAAACACCAACAAATTCAACAACAACCTCAATATTGAAAAATACCAACAAATTCAACAACAACCTCAACATTGAAAAACACCAACAGATTCAACAACCTCAACACTGAATATCACCAACAAATTCAGCAACAAACTTAACGTTGAAAAACACCAAAAAGTTAAAAAAAAAAACCATTGATAACACCAGCAAATTCAATAACGTCAATATTGAAATTCACCAAAAAATTCAACGACCTCATCTTTGAAAAACACCATCAAATGCAACAACAACCTCAACTTTTAAAACTACAAAAATGTTCAATAAAATAAACAGTGACAAAACCAACAAATTCAACTACAACCGCAATATTGAAAATCACAAACAAATTTAAAAACAACCTCAACAATGAAAACACCAACAAATTCAACAAAAACTTCAACTTTATAAAATACAAACAAGTTGAACAAAAAAAACATTGATTACACCAACAAATTCAACAACAACCTCAACAATGAAAAACACCAACAAATTCAACAACAACCGCAACATTTAAAAACACCAACAAATTCAACAACAACCTCAATATTGAAAATCACCAACAAATTCAACAACCTCAATATTGAAAATCACCAACAAATTCAACAACAACCTCGACATGGAACACCAAGAAATTCAGCTACATCCTCAATGTTGAAAATCACGAACAAATGCAAGAACCTCAACATTGAAAAACACCAACAAATTTAACAACCAACTCAACAATGGAAAGACCAGAAAATTCAACACAACCTCACCATTGAGAAACACCAACAACTTCAATAAGAACCTCAACACTGAAAAACACCAACAACTTCAAGACCAAGCTCAACAATGATATAAAAGAAAATATTCAACAACAACCTCAACATTGAAAAATAGAAAAAAGTTCAAAAAATAACATTAGTAACACCAACAAATTCAACAACAACCTCAATATTGAAAATCACCAACAAAATTCAACAACCTCAACATTGAAAAACGCCAACAAATTCAACAACAACCTCTATATTGAAAATCACCAACAAATTCAACGACCTCAACTTTGAAAAACACCAACAAATTCAACAACAACCTCAACTTTTAAAAATACAAACAAGTTCAGCAAAAAAAACATTGATTACACCAACAAATTCAACAAGAAACTCAACATTGAAACATACCATCCAATTCAACAACAACGTCATCATTGAAAAAAACAAATTCAACAACAACCTCAACTTTTAATAGTACAAAAAAGTTGAAAAAAGAACATTGATAACACCAACAAATTCAACAACAACCTGAACAATGAAAAACACCAAAAAATTAAACAACAGCCTCAACATTGAAAGACGCCAACAAAGTCAACGACAACCTCGACAATGAAAAACACCAACAAATTCAAAATCAACCTCAACTTTTAAATGTAGAACAAAGTTCAACAAAATAAACATTGATAACATGAATACATTCAGCAACAACCTCAACTTTGAATATCACCAACAAATTCAACAACCTCAACATTGAAAAACACCAACAAATCAACAACAGCCTCAACAATGAAAAACACAAATAAATTCAACAACAACCTCAACATTGAAAAACACCAACAAATCCAACAACAACCTCAACTTTTAAAAATACAAACAAGTTCAACAAAAACATTGAAAATCACCAACAAATTCAACAACATTGAAAAACATCAATAAATTCAACAACAACCTCAACATTGATAACACCAACAAATTCAACAACAAACTCAATTTTGAAAATCACCAACAAATTCAACAACATTAGCATTGAAAAAAACAAAAAAGTTCAAAAAAACCAATTCATAACACCAACAAATTCAAAAACAACCTCAATATTGAAAATCACCAACAAATTCAACTACCTCAATAGTTAAAAACACCAACAAACTAAACAACAACTTCAACTTTTAAAAATACAAACAAGTTCAAAAAAAAAACCTTGATAACACCAACAAATTCAACAACAAACTCAATTTTGAAAATCACCAACAAATTCAACAACATTAGCATTGAAAAAAACAAAAAAGTTCAAAAAAAACAATTCATAACATCAACAAATTCAAAAAACAACCTCTATATTGAAAATCACCAACAAATTCAACGACCTCAATAGTTAAAAACACCAACAAACTAAACAACAACTTCAACTTTTAAAAATACAAACAAGTTCAAAAAAAAACCTTGATAACACCAACAAATTCAACAACAAACTCAATGTTGAAAATCACCAACAAATTCAACTACCTCAACATTTAAAACCATCAACAAATTCAACAACCTCATCTTTTAAAAATACAAAAAAGTTCAAAAAATAACATTGATACACCAACAAATTCAACAACAACTTCAACTTTGAATAATACAAACAAGTCCAACAAAAAAAACATTGATAACACCAAGAAATTCAACAGCAACCTCAACAATGAAAAACACCAACAAATTCAACAGCAACGTCAACATTGAAAAACAACAACAAATTAAACAACAACCTCAACATTGAAAAACACCAACAAATTCAACAACAACATCAATATTGGAAAACACCAACAGATTCAACAAACTCAACACTGAATATCACCAACAAATTCAGCAACAACGTTAACGTTGAAAAACACAAAAAAGTTTTTAAAAAAAACCATTGATAACACCAGCAAATTCAACAACATCGTCAATATTGAAATTCACCAACAAATTTGACGACCTCAACTTTGAAAATCACCAACAAATTCAACAACAACCTCAACATTGAAAAACACCAACAAATTCAACAACAACCTCAACTATGAAAAACACCAACAAATTCAGCAACAACCTCAACATTGAAACACACCAACAAATTCAAGAACAACCTCAACATTTAAAAACGCCAACAAATTCAACAACAACCTCAATATTGAAAATCACCAACAAATTCAACAACCTTAACGTTGAATATCACCGACAAATTCGCAACAACCACAAATTTGAAAAACACAAAAAAGTTGAAAAAAAAATTCATAACACAAACAAATTCAACAACAACCTTAATATTGAGAAACGCCAACAAATTCAACAACAACCTCAACATTGAAAAACGCCAACAAATTCAACAACATCCTCAATATTGAAAATCAGCAACAAATTCAACAACATCAACACTGAATATCACCAATAAATTCGCAACAACTTCAACTTTGAAAAACACAAAAAATTTTACAAAAAACCATTCATGACACCAACAAGTTCAACAATAAGCTTAAAATTGAAAATCACCAACAAATTCGATGACCTAAACTTGAAAAACACCAACAACTTCAACTACAAACTACTTTTAAAAATACAAATAAATTAAAAAAAAAACATTAATAACAGTAATTGAAAAACAAACTCAATATTGAAAATCACCAACAAATTCAACATCATTAACATTGAAAAACATCAATAAATTCAACACCAACCTCAACATTGATAACACCAACAAATTCAACAACAAACTCAATTTTGAAAATCACCAACAAATTCAACTACGTCAACATTGATAACACCAACAAATTAAACAACAACTTCAACTTTTAAAAATACAAACGAGTTCAAAAAAATAACCTTGATAACACCAACAAGTTCAACAACAAAATCAATGTTGAAAATCACCAACAAATTCAAAAACATCAACATTTAAAAACATCAACAAATTCATCAACCTCATCTTTTAAAAATACAAAAAAGTTCAAAAAATAACATTGATACAACAACAAATTCAACAACAACCTCAATATTGAAAGACATCAACAAATTCAACAACAACTTCAACTTTGAAAAATGCAAACAAGTTCAACAAAAAAAAAATTGATAATGCCAACAATTTGAACAACAACCTCAAAAATGAAAAACACCAACATTTTCAAAATCAACCACAACTTTTAAAATTACAAAAAAGTTCAACAAAATAAACATTGATAACACCAAATGAATTTAGTCACAACCTAAACTTTGAAAATCACCAACAAATTAAACAAACTCAACATTGAAAAACACCAACAAATTCAACAACAACATCAACATTGAAAAACACCAACAAATTCAACAACATCCTCAACATTGAAAAACACCAACAAATTCAACATCCTCAACACTGAATATCACCAACAAATTTAGCAACAACCACAACGTTGAAAAACACAAAAACGTTTTTAAAAAAAACCATTGATAACACCAGCAAATTCAACAACAACGTCAATATTGAAATTCACCAACAAATTCAACGACCTCAACTTTGAAAATCACCAACAAATTTAACAACAACCTCATCATTGAAAAGCACCAACAAATTCAACAACAACCTCAACTATGAAAAACACCAACAAATTCAACAACAACCTCATCATTGAAAAACACCAACAAATTCAACAACAACCTCAACATTGAATCACACCAACAAATTCAAGAACAACCTCAATATTGAAAATCTCCAACAAATTCAACAACCTCAACACTGAATATCACCAACAAATTCGGAACAACTTCAACTTTGAAAAACACAAAAAAGTATAAAAAAAAACCATTCATCAAACGAACAAATTCAACAATAAGCTTAATGTTGAAAATCACCAACAAATTCAATGACCTAAACTTTGAAAAACACCAACAAATTCAACAACAAACAACTTTTAAAAATACAAACAAATTAAAAAAAAAAACAATAATAACACTAACTAATTGAGCAACAAACTCAATATTGAAAATCACCAACAAATTCAACAACATAAACATTGAAAAACACCAACAAATTCAACAACAATCTCAACTTTTAAAAATACAAACAAGTTCAACAAAAAAAACATTGATAACACCAACAAATTCAACAACAAACTCAATATTGAAAATCACCAACAAATTCAACAACATTAACATTGAAAAACATCAATAAATTCAACAACAACCTCAACATTGATAACACCAACAACTTCAACAACAAACTCAATTTTGAAAATTACCAACAAATTCAACAACATTAGCATTGAAAAAAACAAAAAAGTTCAAAAAAAACCATTCATAACACCAACAAATTCAACAACAACCTCAATATTGAAAATCACCAACAAATCCAACTACCTCAATGTTTAAAAACACCAAAAAATTAAACAACAACTTCAACTTTTAAAAATACAAACAAGTTAAAAAAAAACCTTGATAACACCAACAAATTCAACAACAAACTCAATGTTGAAAATCACCAACAAATTCAAAAACATCAACATTTAAAAACATCAACAAATCCAACAACCTCATTTTTAAAAATACAAAAAAGTTCAAAAAATAACATTGATACACCAACAAATTCAACAACAACCTCAACAATGAAAAACACCAACAAATTCAAAATCAACCTCAACTTTTAAAAGTACAAAAAAGTTCAACAAAATAAACATTGATAACACCAATGAATTCAGCAACAACCTCAACTTTGAAAATAACTAACAAATTAAACAACCTCAACATTGAAAAACACCAACTACTTCAACAACAACCTTAACTTTTAAAAATACACACAAGCTCAACAAAAAACATTGATAACACCAACAGATTAAACAACCTCAACACTGAATATCACCAACAAATTCAGCAACATCCTCAACGTTGAAAAACACAAAAAAGTTTTTAAAAAAAACCATTGAAAACACCAGCAAATTCAACAACAACGTCAATATTGAAATTCACCAACAAATTCAACGACCTCAACTTTGAAAATCACCAACAAATTCAACAACAACTACATCATTGAAAAGCACCAACAAATTCAACAACAACCTCATCATTGAAAAACACCAACAAATTGAACAACAACCTCAACATTGAAACACACCAACAAATTCAACAACAACCTCAACATTGAAAATCACCAACAAATTCAACAACCTTAACGCTGAATATCACCGACAAATTCGCAACAACCTCAAATTGAAAAACACAAAAAAGTTGAAAAAAAACATTCATAATGCCAACAAATTCAACAACAACCTTAATATTGAAAAACGCCAACAAATTCAACAACAACCTCAATATTGAAAAACGCCAACAAATTCAACAACATCCTCAATATTGAAAATCTCCAACAAATTCAACAACCTCAACACTGAATATCACCAACAAATTCGGAACAACTTCAACTTTGAAAAACACAAAAAAGTACAAAAAAAAACCATTCATCAAACCAACAAATTCAACAATAAGCTTAATATTGAAAATCACCAACAAATTCAACGACCTAAACTTTGAAAACCACCAACACATTCAACAACAAACAAATTTTAAAAATACACACAAATTAATTAAAAAACATTAATAACAATAACTAATTGAACAACAAACTCAATATTGAAAATCACCAACAAATTCAACAACATAAACATGGACAAACACCAATAAATTCAACAACAACCTCAACATTGAAAAACACCAACAAATTCAACAACAACCTCAACTTTAAAAATACAAACAAGTTCAACAAAATAAACATTGATAACACGAACAAATTCAACAACAAACTCAATATTGAAAATCACCAACAAATTCAACAACATTAACATTGAAAAACATCAATAAATTCAACAACTACCTCAACATTGACAACACCAACAAATGCAACAACAAACTCAATTTTGAAAATTAGCAACAAATTCAACAACATTAGCATTGAAAAAAACAAAAAAGTTCAAAAAAAAACAATTCATAACACCAACAAATTCAACAACAACCTCAATATTGAAAATCACCAACGAATCCAACTACCTCAATATTTAAAAACACCAACAAAATAAACAACAACTTCAACTTTTAAAAATACAAACAAGTTCAAAAAAAAAACCTTGATAACACCAACAAATTCAACAACAAACTCAATGTTGAAAATCACCAACAAATTCAAAAACATCAACATTTAAAAACATCAACAAATTCAACAACCTCATCTTTTAAAAATACAAAAAAGTTCAACAAAATAAACATTGATAATACCAACAAATTCAACAACAACCTAAACATTGAAACACACCAACAAATTCAACAACAACCTCAGCATTGAAAAACAAAAACAAATTCAACAACAACCTCAACATTGAAAAACAGCAACAAATTCAACAACAAACTCAACTTTTAAAAGTACAAACTAGTTCAACAAAGTAAACATTGATGTCACTATCCAATTCACAGCAACATCAACATTGAAAATAAATAAAAAATTTCAGCAACAACCTCAACTTTTAAAACTACAAAAATGTTCAACAAAATAAATATTGACAATACCAACAAATTCAACTACAACCTCAATATTGAAAATCAGCAACAAATTCATTAACAACCTCTCCATTGCAAAACACCAACAAATTCAACAAAAACTTCAACTTTAATAAATACAAACAAGTTGAACAAAAAAAAACATTGATAATACCAACAAATTCAACAACATCCTCAACAATGAAAAACACCAACAAATTCAACAACAACTTCAACATTGAAAAATACAAAACAGTTCAAAAAATAACATTGATAACACCAACAAATTCAACAACAACCTCCATATTGAAAATCAGCAACAAATTCAACAACAACCTCAACATTGAAAAATACCGACAAATTCAACAACAACCTCAATATTGAAAATCACCAACAAATTCAACAACCTCAATATTCAAAATCACCAACAGATTCAACAACAATCTCAACATTGAAAAGCACCAACAAATTCAACTACAACCTCAACATTGAAAAACACCAACACATTCAACAACAACCTGGACATGGAAAAACACCAACAAATTCAACAACAACTTCCACTTTGAAAAATACAAAAAACGTTGAACTAAACTTTGAAAAACAGCAACAAATTCAACAACAACCTCAACTTTTAAAAATACATACAAGTTCAACGAAAAAAAACATTGATAACACCAAGAAATTCAACAACAAACTCAATATTGAAAATCACCAACAAATTCAACAACATCAACATTGAAAAACACGAATAAATTCAACAACAACCTCAACATTGAAAAACACAAAACAAGTTCAACAACAACTTGAACATTGAAAAAGAATAAAAAATTCAGCAACATCCTCACATTTTAAAACTGCAAAATAGTTCAACAAAATAAACATTGACAACACCAACAAATTCAACTACATCCTCAAAGTTGAAAATCACCAACAAATGCAACAACCTCAACATTGAAAAACACCAACAAATTCAACAACAACCGCAACATTGAAAAACATCAACAAATTCAAGAACAAACTCAACAATGATATAAAAGAAAATGTTCAAAAACAACCTCATCATTGATAAATACAAAAAAGTTTAAAAAATAACATTAATAACACCAACAAATTCAACAACAACCTCAATATTGAAAATCACCAACAAAATTCAACAACCTCAACATTGAAAAATGCCAACAAATTCAAAGAGAACCCCAATATTGAAAATCACCAAAAAATTCAAGAACCTCAACACTGTATATCACCAACAAATTCATCAACAACCTCAACTTTGAATAACACAAAAAAGTTCAAAAAAATCCATTGATAACATCAACAAATTCAAAAACAACGTCCATATTGAAAATCACCAACAAATTCAACGATCTCAACTTTGAAAAACACCAACAAATTCAACAACAACCTCAACTTTTAAAAATACAAACAAGTTCAGCAAAAAAAACATTGATTACACCAACAAATTCAACAAGAAACTCAACATTGAAACATACCATCCAATTCAACAACAACGTCATCATTGAAAAAACAAACAAATTCAACAACAAACTCAACTTTTAAAAGTACAAAAAAGTTGAAAAAAGAACATTGATAACACCATCAAATTCAACGACAACCTCAACAATGAAAAACACCAACAAATTCAATATCAACCTCAACTTTTAAAAGTACAAAAAAGTTCAACAAAATAAACATTGATAACACCAATGCATTCAGCAACAACCTCAACTTTGAATGTCACAAACAAATTCAACAACCTCAACATTGAAAAACACCAACAAATTCAACAACAACCTTAACTTCTAAAAATACAAACAAGTTAAACAAAAAACAATGATAACACCACAAAATTCAACAACAACCTCAACAATGAAAAACACCAACAAATTCAACAACAAAGTCAACATTGGAAAACACCAACAAATTCAACAACAACGTCAACATTGAAAAACGCCAACAAATTCAACAACATCCCCAATATTGAAAAACACTAACAAATTCAACAACAAACAACTTTTAAAAATACAAACAAATTCAAAAAAAATCATTAAAAACACTAACTAATTGAACAACAAACTCAATATTGAAAATCACCAACAAATTCAACAACATAAACATTGAAAAACACCAATAAATTCAACAACCTCAACATTGAAAAACACCAAAAAATTCAACAGCAACCTCAACTTTTAAAAATACAATCTAGTTCAACAAAAAAACATTGATAACTCCAACAAATTCAACAACAACCTCAACTTTGAAAAACACCAACAAATTCAACAACAAACTCAATATTGAAAATCACCAACAAATTCAACAACATTAACATTGAAAAACAGCAATAAATTCAACAACAACCTCAACATTGATAACGCCAACAAATTCAACAACAAACTCAATTTTGAAAATCACCAACAAATTCAACAACATTAGCATTGAAAAAAACAAAAAAGTTCAAAAAAAACCATTCATAAAACCAACAAATTCAACAACAACCTCAATATTGAACATCACCAACAAATTCAACTACCTCAATAGTTAAAAACACCAACAAATTAAACAACAACTTCAACTTTTAAAAATACAAACAAGTTCAAAAAAAAACCTTGATAACACCAACAAATGCAACAACAAACTCAATGTTGAAAATCACCAACAAATTCAAAAACATCAACATTTAAAAACATCAACAAATTCAACAACCTCATCTTTTAAAAATACAAAAAAGTTCAAAAAATAACATTGATACAACAACAAATTCAACAACAACCTCAATATTGAAAAACATCAACAAATGCAACAACAACCTCAACTTGAAAAATACAAAAAAGTTCGAAAAATAACATTGATAACATCAACAAATTCAACAACAACCTCAACAATGAAAAACATCAACAAATTCAACAACAACCTCAACATTGAAAAACACCAGCAAATTCAACAGCAACCTCAACAATGAAAAACACCAACAAAGTCAAAATCAACCTCAACTTTTAAAAGTACAAAAAAGTTCAACAAAATAAATATTGATAACACCAATGAATTCAGCAAAAACCTCAACTTTGAAAATCACCAAAAAAATAAACAACCTCAACATTGAAAAACAACAACCACTTCAACAACAACCTTAACTTTAAAAAATACAGACAAGTTCAACAAAAAACATTGATAACATCAACAAATTCAACAACAACGTCAACATTGAAAAACACCAACAAATTCAACAACAACCTCAACATTGAAAAACGCCAACAAATTCAACAACAACATCAATATTGAATAACACCAACAGATTCAACAACCTCAACAATGAATATCAGCAACAAATTCAGCAACAACCTTAACGTTGAAAAACACAAAAAAGTTTAAAAAAAAACCATTGATAACACCAGCAAATTCAACAACAACGTCAATATTGAAATTCACCAACAAATTCAACGTCCTCAACTTTGAAAATCAACAACAAATTCAACAACCTCATCATTGAAAAACACCAACAAATTCAACAACAACCTCAACATTGAAATACACCAACAAATTCAAGAACAACCTCAACATTGAAAAACGCCATCAAATTCAACAACAACCTCAATATTGAAAATCACCAACAAATTCAACAACTTTAACGTTGAATATCACCGACAAATTCACAGCAACCTCAAATTTGTAAAACACAAAAAAGTTGAAAAAAAACATTCATAACACCAACAAATTCAACAACAACCTCAACATTGAAAAACGCCAACAAATTCAACAATATCCTCAATATTGAAAATCACCAACAAATTCAACAACCTCAACACTGAATATCACCAACAAATTCGCCACAACTTCAACTTTGAAAAACACAAAAAAGTTTAAAAAAAAACCATTCATGACACCAACAAATTCAACAATAAGCTAAATATTGAAAATCACCAACAAATTCAACGACCTAAACTTTGAAAAACACCAACAAATTCAACAACAAACAACTTTTAAATATACAAACAAACTCAAAAAAAAAACATTAATAACACTAACTAATTGAACAACAAACTCAATATTGAAAATCACCAACAAATTCAACAACATAAACATTGAAAAACACCAATAAATTCAACAACAACCTCAACATTGAAAAACACTAACAAATTCAACAACAACATCAACTTTTAAAAATACAAACAAGTTCAACAAAAAAAACATTGATAACACCAACAAATTCAACAACAAACTCAATATTGAAAATCACCAACAAATTCAACAACATTAACATTGAAAAACATCAATAAATTCAACAACAACCTCAACATTGATAACACCAACAAATTCAACATTAGCATTGAAAAAAACAAAAAAGTTCAAAAAAAACCATTCATAACACCAACAAATTAAACAACAACCTCAATATTGAAAAAAATCAACAAATTCAACAACTTCAACTTAGAAAAATACAAACAAGTCCAACAAAAAAAACATTGATAACACCAACAAATTCAACAACAACCACAACAATGAAAAACATCAACAAATTCAACAACAACCTCAACATTGAAAAACACCAGCAAATTCAACAACAACCTCAATTTTGTAAAACGCCAACAATTTCAATAACAACCTCAACAATGAAAAACACCAACAAATTGAAACTCAACCTCAACTTTTAAAAGTACACAAAAGTTCAACAAAATAAACATTGATAACACCATTGAATTCAGCAACAACCTCAACTTTTAAAATCACCAACAAATTAAACAATCTCAACATTGAAAAACAGCAACCACTTCAAAAACAACCTTAACTTTTAAAAATACACACAAGTTGAACAAAAAACATTGATAACACCAACAAATTCAACAACAACCTCAACATTGAAAAACACTAACAAATTCAACAACGTCAACATTGAAAAACACCAACAAATTCAACAACAACCTCAACATTGAAAAACGCCAACAATCTCAACAACAACCTCAACATTGAAGAACGCCAACAAATTCAACAACATCCTCAATATTGAAAATCACCAAAAAATTCAACAATCTCAACACTGAATATCACCAACAAATTCAGCGACCTAAACTTTGAAAAACACCAACAAATTCAACAACAGCCTCAACTTTTAAAAATACAAA
This sequence comes from Cetorhinus maximus, assembly GCF_964194155.1. Lineage (NCBI taxonomy): Eukaryota > Metazoa > Chordata > Chondrichthyes > Lamniformes > Cetorhinidae > Cetorhinus > Cetorhinus maximus. The sequence goes on along the minus strand of NW_027596184.1, from coordinate 346,887 downwards.
CAAATTTAAAAAAAACATTGATAACACCATCAAATTGAACAACAAACTCAATATTGAAAATCACCAACAAATTCAACCAAAACCTCAACTATTAAAAATACAAACAAGTTTAACAAAAAACATTGATAACACCACCAAATTCAACAACAACCTCAACTATGAAAAACACAAACAAATTCAACAACAACCTCAACATTGAAAAACACCAACAAATTCAAAAACAACCTCAATAATGAAAAACACCAAAAAATCCAACAACAACCTCAAAATTGAATAATACAAAAAAGTGTAAAAAATAACTGATAACAGCAACAAATTCAATAACAACCTCAACACTGAAAATCACCAACAAATTCAACAACAACCTCTACAAGAAAAACGACAACAAAATCAACAACAACCTCCACAATGAAAAACAACAACGAATTCAAAAACAATCTCAACAATGAAAAACACGAAAAAATTCAACAACAACCGCAACATTTAAAAAAAATAAAAAATCCAACAGCAACGTCAACATTGAAAAACAACAACAAATTCAACAACAACCGCAACATTGAAAAACACCAACAAATTCAACAACAACCTCAATATTGAAAATCACCAACAAATTAGACAACCGCAACACTGAATATCACCAACAAATCCAGCAACAACCTCCACTTTGAAAAACACAAAAAAGTTAAGAAAAAAACCCTTCATGACACCAACAAATTCAACAACAACTTAAACATTGAAAAACACCAACAAATTAAACAACAACCTCAACCTTTAAAAGTAAGAAAAGTTCAACAATATAAACATTGATAACACCAATAAATTCAACAACAACCACATCGTTTAAAAATACAAACAAGTTCAACAAAATAAACATTGATGACACTATCCAATTCAACAACAACCTCAACATTTAAAATCACCAACAAATTCAGCAACCTCAACACTGAATATCACCAACAAATTCAACAACAACATCAACATTGAAAAATAATAAAAAATTCAGAAACAACCTCAACTTTTAAAACTACAAAAAATTTCAACGAAATAAACATTGACAAAACCAACAAATTGAACTACAACCTCAATATTGAAAATCAAAAAGAAATTCAACAACAACCTCAACATTGAAAAACACCAACAAATTTAACAACAAACTCAACAATGAAATAACCAAAAATTTCAACAAAAACCTCACCATTGAAAAACACCAACAAATTCAACAACAACCTCAACATTGAAAAAGACCAAAAAACACAACAACAACCACAACATTGAAAAATACCAACAATTTCAACAACAACCTCAGAATTGAAAAATACAAAAAAGTTCAAAAAATAACATTGATAACACCAACAAATTCAAGAACAGCCTCAATATTGAAAATCACCAACAAATTCAACAACAATCCCAACAATGAAAAATACCAACAAATTCAACAACAATCTCAACTTTGAAAAATACAACAAAGTACAAAAAATAACATTGATAACACCAACAAATTCAACAACAACCTCAACATTGAAAAAAAAATTTCGAAAAAAACCATTGATAACACCAACAAATTCAACAACAACCTCAATATTGAATATCACCAACAAATTCAACGACCTCAACTTTGAAAAACACCAACAAGTTCAACAACCTCAACTTTTAAAAATACAAACAAGTTCCCCGAAAAAATATTGACAACACCAACAAATTCAACAACAAACTCAATATTGTTAATCACCAACAATTTCAACAACAACCTCTACATTGAAAAACAGCAAAAAATCCAACAAAAACCTCAACTTTTAAAAGTACATTAAAGTTGCAAAAAGATCATTGATAACACCATCAAATTCAACAACAACCTCAATATTGAAAATCACCAACCAATTCAACAACCTCAACATTGAAAAACACCAACAAATTCAACAACAACCTCAACACTGACTATCACCAACAAATTCATCAACAACCTCAGTATAGAAAATCACACAGCAATTTTAAAAGCCTCAACATTGAAAAACACACAAAAGTTAAAAAAATACATTGATAACACCAACAAATTCATCAACAACGTCAACATTTAAAATCACCAACAAATTCAGTAACCTCAACAATGAAAATCACCAACAAATTCAACAACAACATCAACATTGAAAAACAATATAAAATTCAGCAACAAACTCAATTGTAAAAACTACAAAAAAGTTCAACAAAATAAACATTGACAACACCCACAAATTCTACCACGACCTCAATCTTGAAAATCACCAACAAATTCAACAACAACCTAAATATTTAAAATCAACAACAAATTCAACAGCAACCTCAACAATGAAAACACCAAAAAAATCAACAAAATCCTCACCATTGAAAAACACCAACACTTTCAACAACAATGTCAAATTTTAAAAGTACCAACAAGTTAAAAAAAAATATTGATGACACCCACAAATTTAACAACAACCTCAACATTGTAAAACACCACCAAATTCAACAAAAACCTCAATATTGAAAATCACCAACAATTTCAACAAGCTCAACACAGAATATCACCAACAAATTCAGCAACAACCTCAACTTTGAAAAACACAAAGAAGTTCCAAAAAAAACATTCATCACACCAACAAATTCAACAACAACCTCAATGTTGAAAATTACCAAGAAAATCAATGACCTCAACTTAGAAAAATAACAACAAATTCAACAACAACCTCACCATTGAAAAACACCAATAAATTCAACAACAAACTCAACATTGAAAAACACCATCAAATTCAACAACAACCTCAACATGGAAAAACACCAACAAATTCAACAACAAGCTCAATAATGAAAAACACCAATAAATTCAACTGCAGCCTCAACATTGATAACACCAACAAATTCAACAACAACCTCAATACTGAAAATCACCAACAAATTCAACAACCTCAACATTGAAAACCACCATCAAATTCATCAACCACCTTAAGTTTAAAAAAGACGAACAAGTTCAACAAAAAATATTGTTAACTCCAACAAATTCAACAACAACCTCAGCACTGAAAATCACCAACAAATTCAACAACAACCTCAACATTGAAAATCACCAACAAATTCAACAACAACCTCAACAAAGAAAAACACCAAAAAATTCAACAACAACCACAACATTGAAAAATAACAACAAATTCATCAACCTCAACGTTGAAAAATGCAAAGAAGTTCAGATAATAACATTGATAACACCGACAAATTCAACAACAACCTCAACATTGAAAAACTCCAACAAATTCAACAACAAACTCTACTTTTAAAAATACAAACAACTTCAACAATTAAAGTCATTGATACCATCAACAAATTCAACAACAATCTCACTATTGAAAATCAACAGCAAATTCAACAACATCAACATTGAAAAACACCAACAAATTCAACAACCACCTCAACATTGAAAAACTCCAATAAATTCAACAACAGCCTCAACATTGAAAAATAGCAACAAATTCAACTACAACCTCAACATTGAAAAATACAAAAAGTACAAAAAATAACATTGATAACAGCAACAAATTCAACAACAACCTCAACATTGAAAAGCACCAAAAAACACAACAACAACCGCATCATTGAAAAATATCAACAAATTCAAAAACAACCTCAACATTGAATAATACAAAAAAGTTTTAAAAATAACATTGATAACACCACAAAATTCAACAACAACCTCAACATTGAAAAACACAAACAAATTCAACTACAACCTCAATGTTGAAAATCACCAACAAATTGAACAACAACCTCAACCTTTTAAAGTACAAAAAAGTTCAAAAAAGTATATTTATGACACCAACAAATTCAACAACAACCTCAATATTGAAAATTACCGACAAATTCAACAACCTCAACATGGAAAAACACCAACGAATTCAACATCAACCTTCACTTTTGAAAATACAAACAAGTTCAACAAAAACCTTAAAATCACCAACAAATTCAACAACCTCAAGATTGAAAAACACCAATAAATTCAACAACAACCTCAACATTGAAAAACACCAACAAATTTATCAACAACCTCAACAATGAAAAACACCAAAAAGTTCAACAAAATCCTCAACAATGAAAAACACCAACACATTCAACAACAACCTCAACTTTTAAAAGTACAAAAAAGTTAAAAAAAACATTGATAACAACTACAAATTGAACAATAACCTCAATATTGAAAATCACCAACAAATTCAAAAATAACCTCAACATTGAAAAAATCCATCAAATTCAGCACGCACGTTAACTTAATAAAAGATGAACAAGTTCAACATAAAACATTGTTCGATCCAATAAATTCAACAACAACCTCAACTTTGAAAATCACCAACAACTTCAACAACAACCTCCACATTGAAAAACGCCAACAAATTCAACAACAAACTCTACTTTTAAAAATACAAAAAACTTCAACAAAAAAAGACATTGAAAATCAGCAACAAATTCAACAACAACCTCAACATTAAAAATCACCAACAAATTCAACTACAACCTCAACAAAGAAAAACACCAACAAATTCAACAACAAGCTCAACATTGAAAAATACAAAAAAGTTCGAAAAATTACATTGATAACTCCACCAAATTCGGCAACAACCTCAATATTGAAAAACACGAACAAATTCAACAACAACCTTAACAATGAAAAACACCAAAAAATTCGAAAACAACCGCAACATTGAAAAATACTAAAAAGTTCAAAATATAACATTGATAAAACCAACAAATTCAACAACAACCTCAACATTCAAAATCACCAACAAATTCAACAACAGTCTCAACTTTTAAAAATACAAACAATTTCAACAAAAAAACATTGATAACAGCAACAAATTCAACAACAAACTCAATGTTGAAAATCACCAACAAATTCAACAACATCAACTTTGAAAAACACCAACAAATTCAACAACAACCTCAACATTGAAAAACACCAACAAATTGAACAACAACCTCAACTTTTAAAAGAAGAGAAAAAGTTCAAAATAAACATTGATAACACCAACAAATTCAACAAAAACCTCAACATTGAACAACGCCAACAAATGCAACAACACACTCAACTTTTAAAAACACAAACAACTTCAACAAAAAAAAATTCATAACGCCAACAAATTCAACAACAAACTCAATATTGAAAATCACCGACAAATTCAACAACATCAACATTGAAAAACACCAATAAATTCAACAACAACCTCAACATTGAAAATCACCAACAAATTCAACAACAACTTCAACTTTGATTAATACAAAAAGTTCAAAAAATAACGTTGATAACAGTAACAAATTCAACAAGCACCTCATGATTGTAAAACACCAAAAAATTCAACAACAACCGCATCATTGAAAAATACAAAAAAGTTCTAAAAATAACATTGATAACACCAACAAATTCAATGGAAACTCAATATTGAAAAACACCAACAAATTTAACAACAACCTTAACATTGAAAAACACCAAAACATTCAACAACAAACTCAACCTTTAAAAATACATACAAGTTACACAAAATAAACATTGATGATGCAATCCAATTCAACAACAACCTCAACATTTGAAAGTACAAAAAAGTTAAAAAAAACATTGATAACACCAACAAATTCAACCTCAATTTTGAAAATCGTCAACAAATTCAACAACAACCTCAACCTTTAAAAGTACCAATAAGTTCAAAAAAGAACATTGATAACACCAACAAATTCAACAACAACCTCCACATTGAAAAACACCAACACATTCAACAACAACCTCAACATCGAAAAACATCAACAAATTAAACAACAAATTCAACAATGAAAAACACCAAAAAATTCAACAACAACCTCAACAATGAAAAACACCAAAAAATTCAACAATAACCACAACATTGAAATATAACAACAAATTCAACAACCTCAACATTGAAAAATGCAAAAAAGTTCAAATAATAACATTGATAACACCAACAACTTCAACAACAACCTCAATATTTAAAATCACCAACAAATTCAACAACAACGTCAACATTGCAAAACAACTACAAATTCAACAACAACCTCAACATGGAAAAACACCTAAAAATTCAACAACAACCGCAATATTGAAATATACCAACAAATTCAAAAACAACCTCAACCTTTAAAAGTATAAAAAAGTTCAAAAAAGAACTTTGATAACACCAACAAATTGAACAACATCCTCAACATTGAAAAACACCAAGAAATTCAACAACAACCTCAACATTGAAAAACACCGACAAATTTAACAACAACCTCAACATTGAAAAAACACCAACAACTTCATCAAACTCAACAATGTAAAACACCAACAGATTCAACAACAACATCACCATTGAAAAACACCAACAAATTCAACTACAATATCAAAATTGCAAAAACAATAAAAAAAATTCAGCAAGAACCTCAACTTTGAATATCACCAACAAATTCAACAACCTCAACATTGAAAAACAGCAACAAATTCAACAACAACCTTAACTTTTAAAAATACAAACAAGTACAACAAAAAACATTGATAACACCACCAAATTCAACAACAACCTCAACAATGAAAAACACCAACAAATTCAACAACAACGTCAACATTGAAAAACACCAACAATTTCAAATACAACGTCAACATTGAAAATCACCAATAATCACAACAACAACCTCAACATTGAAAAACGCCAACAAATTCAACAACCTCAACACAATATCACCATCAAATTCGCAACAAATTCAACTTTGAAAAACACAAAAAAGTTTTAAAAAATCCATTCATGACACCAACAAATTCAACAATAAGCTTAATATTGAAAATCACCAACAAATCCAACAACCTAAACTTTGAAAAACACCTACAAATTCAACAACAAACAACTTATAAAAATACAAACAAGTTCAACAAAATAAACATTGATGACACTATCCAATTCAACAACAACCTCAACATTGAAAAACACCAACAAATTTAACAACAACCTCAACAATGAAAAGACCACAAAATTCAACAAAAACCTCACCAATGAAAAACACCAACAAATTCAACAACAACCACAACATCGAAAAATTCCAACAGTTTCAGCAACAACCTCATCTTTTATATGACAAAAAAGTCCAACAACATAACCATTGACAACACCAACAAATTCAACTACAACCTCAACTTTCAAAAATACTAAAAAGTTCAAAAAATAACATTGATAACACCAACAAAATCAACCACAACATCCACACTGAAAAACACCAACAAATTCAAGAACAACTTCAACTTTGAAAAATACTAAAAAGTTCAAAAATTAACACTGATAACGCCAACAAATTCAACAACAAACTCAACATTGAAAAAGAACAACAAATTTAACAAGAACCTCAACAATTAAAAACAAGAAAATTCAAGAAAAACCTCAACATTGAAAATCACGAACAAATTCAACAACAACCTCAACATTGAAAAACAACAATAAATTCAAGAAGAACCTCAACATTGAAAAAACACCAACAAACTCAACAACAAGCTCAACTTCCAAAAATACAAATATGTTTTAAAAAGAACATTTATAACACCAACAAATTCAACAACCACTTCAATATTGAAAGTCACCAACAAATTCAACAACAATCTCAACTATTAAAAAAAGAGAAAAAGTTCAAAAAAAAATTGATAACACCAACAAATTCAACAGTAACCTCAATATTGAAAGACACAAAGAGATTCAACAACAACCTCAATATTGAAAGTCACCAACAAATTAAACAACAACCTCAATATTGAAAGTCACCAACAAATTCAACAACAACCTCAATACTGAAAGACACCAACAAATTCAATAACAACCTCAACATTGAAAAACACCAACAAATTCAACAACAAACTCTACTTTTAAAAATACAACCAACTTCAAGAAAAAAAGACATTGATAAGATCAACAAATTCAACAACAACCTCAATATTGAAAATCACCAACAAATTCAACAACAACCTCAACATGAAAATCACCAACAATTTCAACAACAACCTCAACATTGAAAATCACCTACAAATTCAACAACAACCTCAACAAAGAAAAACACCAACAAATTCAACAACAACCTCAACATTGAAAAATACAAAAAAGTTCGAAAAATTACATTGATAACATCAACAGATTCAACAATAACCTCAACATTGAAAAATACAAAAAAGTTCAAAAAATATCATTGATAACTCCACCAAATTCGGCAACAACATCAGTATTGAAAATAACCAACAAATTCAACAACAACCTCAACATTGAAAAACACCAACAAAATTAACAACAACCTCAACAATGAAAAACACCAAAAAATTCGAAAACAACTGCAACATTGAAAAATACTAAAAAGTTCAAAAAATAACATTGATAAAACCAACAAATTCAACAACAACCTCAATATTCAAAATCACCAACAAATTCAACAACAATCTCAACTTTTAATAATACAAACAACTTCAACCAAAAAACATTGATAACAGCAACAAATTCAACAACAAACTCAATGTTGAAAATCACCAACAAATTCAACAACATCAACTTTGAAAAACACCAGCAAATTCAACAACAACCTCAAGATTGAAAAACACCAATAAATTCAACAACAACTTCAACATTGAAAAACAGCGACAAATTTAACAACAACCTCAACAATTAAAAACAACAAAAAATTCTTCAAAAACATCAACATTGAAAAACGCCAACAAATTGAACAACAACCTCAACTTTTAAAAGAAGAGAAAAAGTTCAAAATAAACATTGATAACACCAACAAATTCTACAACAACATCAACATTGAACAACGCCAACAAATGCAACAACACACTCAACTTTTAAAAACACAAACAACTTCAACAAAAAAAAAATTCATAACGCCAACAAATTCAACAACAAACTCAATATTGAAAATCACCGACAAATTCAACAACATCAACATTGAAAAACACCAACAAATTCAACAACAACCTCAACATTGAAAAACACCAATAAATTCAACAACAACCTCCACATTGAAAAACACCAACACATTCAACAACAACCTCAACATCGAAAAACATCAACAAATTAAACAACAAATTCAACATTGAAAAACACCAAAAAATTCAACAACAACCTCAACAATGAAAAACACCATAAAAATTCAACAATAACCACAACATTGAAAAATAACAACAAATTCAACAACCTCAACATTGAAAAATGCTTAAAAGCTCAAATAATGACATTGATAACACCAACAACTTCAACAACAACCTCAATATTTAAAATCACCAACAAATTCAACAACAATCTCAACATTGCAAAACAACTACAAATTCAACAACAACCTCAACATGGAAAAACACCTAAAAATTGAACAACATCCTCAACATTGAAAAACACCAAGAAATTCAACAACAACCTCAACATTGAAAAACACCGACAAATTTAACAACAAACTCAACATTGAAAAAACACCAACAACTTCATCAAACTCAACAATGTAAAACACCAACAAAATCAACAACAACATCACCATTGAAAAACACCAACAAATTCAGCAACCTCAACACTGAAAATCACCAACAAATTCAACTACAATATCAAAATTGCAAAAACAATAAAAAAATTCAGCAAGAACCTCAACTTTGAATATCACCAACAAATTCAACAACCTCAACATTGAAAAACAGCAACAAATTCAACAACAACCTTCACTTTTAAAAATACAAACATATACAACAAAAAACATTGATAACACAACCAAATTCAACAACAACCTCAACAGTGAAAAACACCAACAAATTCAACAACAACGTCAACATTGAAAAACACCAACAAATTCAAATACAACGTCAACATTGAAAATCACCAATAATCACAACAACAACCTCAACATTGAAAAACGCCAACAAATTCAACAACATCCTCAATATTGAAAATCACCAACAAATTCAACAACCTCAACACTGAATATCACCAACAAATTCGCAACAAATTCAACTTTGAAAAACACAAAAAAGTTTTAAAAAATCCATTCATGACACCAACAAATTCAACAATAAGCTTAATATTGAAAATCACCCACCAATTCAACAACCTCAACTTTGAAAAACACCAACAAATTCAACAACAAACAACTTTTAAAAATACAAACAAGTTCAACAAAATAAACATTGATGACACTATCCAATTCAACAACAACCTCAACATTGAAAAACACCAACAAATTTAACAACAACCACAACATTGAAAAATACCAACAATTTCAACAACACCCTCAACTTTTATATGACAAAAAAGTTCAACAATATAACCATTGACAACACCAACAAATTCAACTACAACCTCAACTTTCAAAAATACTAAAAAGTTCAAAAAATAACTTTGATAACACCAACAAAATGAACCACAACATCCACACTGAAAAACACCAACAAATTCAAGAACAACTTCAACTTTGAAAAATGCAAAAAAGTTCAAAAAATAACATTGATAACACCAAAAAATTCAACAACAACCTCAATATTGAAAATCACCAACAAATTCATCAACCTCAACATTGAAAAACACCAAGAAATTCAAGAACAACCTGAAATTTTAAAAATACAAAATTATTCAACAAAATCTTTGATAACACCAACAAATTCAACAACAACCTCAACATTCAAAAACACCAACAAATTCAACAAGAACCTCAACATTGAAAAACACCTACAAATTCAACAACAACCTCAAAATTGAAAAATACCAACAAATTCAACAACAACCTCAACCTTTAAAAGTACAAAAATGTTCAAGAATGAACTTTGATAACACCAACAAATTTAGCAACATCCTCAGAATTGAAAATCACCTATAATTTCAACAACAACCTTAAATTTTAAAAATACAAACAAGTACAACAAAAGACATTGATAACACCAAGAAATTCAACAACAACCTCAACATTGAAAAACACCAACAAATTCAACAACAACTTCAACTTTGAATAATACAAAAAGTTCAAAAAATAGGGTTGATAACAGCAACAAATTCAACAACCCACTCATGATTGTAAAACACCAAAAAATTGAACAACAACCTCAACATTAAAAAAACCAACAAATTCAACAACAACCTCAACATTGAAAAACACCAACAACTTCAACAACCTTAATATTGAAAGACACCAACAAATTCAACAACAACCTCAAAATTGAAACATGCCAACAAATTCAACAACAACCTCAACCTTTAAAAGTATAAAAAGTTCAAAAAAGAACTTAGATAATACAAAAAATTCAACAACAATCTCAATCTTGAAAATCAGCAAGAAATTCAACAACCTCAACATTGAAAAACAACAACAAATTCAACAACAACCTGAACTTTTAAAAATACAAAAAAGTTTAACAAAAGACATTGATAAAACCAACAAATTCAATAACAACCTCAACAATGAAAAATATCAACAAATTCAATAACAACCTCAATATTGAAATACACCAACAAATTTAACAACTTCCTCAACATTGAAAAACACCAACAACTTCAACAACCTCAACAATGAAAAACACCAAAAAATTCAACAACAACCGCAACATTCAAAAATATAAAAAAGTTCAAAAAATAACGTTGATAACACCAACAAATTCAATAACATCAACATTGAAAAACAACAATAAATTCAACAACAACCTCAACATTGAAAAACATCAACAAATTCAACAACAAGCTCAACTTTCAAAAATACAAAAAAGTTCAAAAAATAACATGGATAACACCAACAAATTTAACAACAACCTCAACATTGAAAAACACCAAGAAATATAACAACAACCTAAACAATTAAAAACAACAAAAAATTCAACAAAAACCTGAACATTGTAAAACACCAACAAATTCAACGACAACCTCAATATTGAAAGACACCACAAGTTCAACAACAACCTCAACATTGAAAAACACCAACAACTTCAACAATCTCAACAATGAATAACATCAAAAAATTCAACAACAACCGTAACATTGTAAAGTACAAAAAAGTTCAAAAAACAAAGTTGATAACACCAACAAATTCAACAACAAACTCAACGTTCAAAATCACCAACAAATTCAACATCAACATTGAAAAACACCAACAAATTCAACAACAACCTCAACATTGAAAAAAACCAACAAACTCATCAACAAGATCAACTTTCAAAAATACAAAAAAGTTCAAAAAATAACATTGATAACAGCAACCAATTCAACAACAACCTCAACATTGAAAATCACCAACAAGTTCAACAGCAACCTCAACTTTTAACAGAAGAGAAAAAGTTCAAAAAAAACATTGATAACACCAACAAATTCAACAATAACCTCAATATTGAAAGACAGGAACAAATTCAACAACAACCTCAATATTTAAAGTCAACAACCAATTCAACAAAAACCTCAATATTGAAAGAAACCAACAAATTCAACAACAACTTCAACATTGAAAAACACCAACAAATTCAAGAACAACCTCAACATTAAAAAAATACAACAAATTCATCAACAAGCTGAACTTTCAAAAATACAAAAAAGTTCAAAAATTAACATTGATAACAGCAACAAATTCAACAACAACGTCAACATTGAAAAGCACTAACAAATTCAACATCAACGTCAACATTGAAAAATGCAACGAAGTTCAAAAAATAACAATGATAACACCAACAAATTCAACAAAAAACTCAATATGGGAAATCACCAACAAATTCAACAACATCAACATTGCAAAAAACCAACAAATTAAACAACAAACTCAACACTGAACAACAACAATAAATTCAACAACAAACAGAACATTGAAAAACACCAACAATATTAAACAACAAGCTCAACTTTCAAAAATACGAAAAAGTTCAAAGAAGAACATTGATAACACCAACAAATTGAACAACATCCTCAGAATTGAAAATCATCAACAAATTCAACATCCTCAACATTGAAAAACACCAACAAATTCAACAACAACCACAACATTGAAAAACACCAACAAATTTAACAACAACGTCAACAATGATAAACACCAATAAATTTAACAAAAAACTCAACATTGAAAAACAATAACAAATTCAACAACAACCTCAACCTTTAAAAGTAGAAAACAGTTGAAAAAATAACGTTGATAATACCAACAAATTCAACAACAACTTCAATATTGAAAATCACCAACAAATTCAACAACCTCAACATTGAACAACACCTACAAATTCAACAACAACCTCAACATTGAATAACACCTACAAATTCAACAACAACCTCAACATTGAAAAACACCTGAACATTCAACATCAACCGCAACATTGAAAAATAGCAACAATTTCAACAACAACCTCAACATTGTAAAATACAAAAAAGTTCAAAAAATATAGTTGATAACACCAACAAATTCAACAACAAACTCAATATTGAAAATCAACATAAATTCAACAACATCAACATTGAAAAAAACCAACAAATGCAACAACAGCCGCAACATTGAAAAAAACCAACACATTCATCAACAAGCTAAACTTTCAAAAGTACAAAAATGTTCAAAAAATAACATGGATAATAGTAACAAATTCAATAACAACCTCAACATTGAAAAACACCAACAACATTTAACAACAACCTCAACAATTAAAAACAACAAAAAATTCAACAAAAACCTCAATATTGAAAATCACCAACAAATTCAACAACAACCTCAACTTTTAAAAGAGAAAAAGTTCATAAAAACATTGATAACACCAACAAATTCAACAATAACCACATAATTGAAAGACACCAGCATATTCAACAACAACCTCAATATTGAAAGTCACCAACAAATTCAACAACAACCTAAATATTGAAAGACACCAACATATTCAACAACAACCTCAATATTGAAAGACACCAACAACTTCCACAAAAACCTCAACATTGAAAAACGCCAACAAATTCAACAGCAATCTCAACCTTTAAAAGTACAAAAAAGTTCTAAAAAGATATTTGATAACACCAAAAAAGTTAACAACAACCTCAATATTGAAAATCACCAACAAATTCAACAACCTCAACATTGAAAAACACCAAAAAATTCAACAACAACCTCAATATTGAAAATCACCAACAAATTCAACAACCTCAACAATAAAAAACAACAACAAATTCAACAACAACCTCAATATTGAAAGACACCAACAAATTCAAGAACAAACTCAATATTGAAAAACATCAACAAATTCAACAACATCAACATTGTAAAACAGCAACAAATTCAACAACAAACTCAACATTGAAAAAGACCAACAGATTCATCACAAGCTGAACTTTTAAAAGAAGAGAAAAAGTTCAAAAAATAACATTGATAACACCAACAACTTCAAAAATAACCTCAATGTTGAAAGACAGGAACAAATTTAACAACAAACTCAATATTGAAAGTCAACAATAAATTCAACAACAACCTCAATATTGAAAGATACCAACAAATTCAACAACAAACTCAACATTGAAAATCACCAACAAATTCAACAACCTCAGCATTGAAAAATACAAAAAAGTTCAAAAAATAACATTGATAACATCAACAACTTCAACAACCTCAACAATTAAAAACACCAAAAAATTCAACAACAACCACAACATTGAAAAACACCAACAAATTAAACAACAACCTCAACATTGAAATACACCAACAAATTCAACTCCAGCTTCAACTTTGAATAATACAGAAAAGTTCCAAAAATAACATTGATAACAGCAACAAATTCAAAAACAACCTCAATATTGAAAATCACCAACAAATTCAACAAGAAACACAACATTGAAAAACGCCAACAAATTCAACAACAAACTCAACTTTAAAAATACAAACAACTTCAACAAAAAACATTGATAACACCATCAAATTCAACAAAAAACACAATATTGGAAATCACCAACAAATTGAACAACATCAACATTGCAAAAACCAACAAATTAAACAACAACTTCAACATTGAATAACAACAATAAATTCAACAACAAATACAACATTGAAAAACACCAACATATTCAACAACAAGCTCAACTTTCAAAAATACAAAAAAGTTCAAAAAAGAACATTGATAAAACTAACAAATTCAACAACAACCTCAATATTGAAAATCACCAACAAATTCAATAACCTCAGCATTTAAAATCACCAACAAATTCAACAATAACCTTAACTATTAAAAATACAAACAAGTTCAACAAAAGACATTGATAACACCAACAAATTCAACAACAACCTCAACAATGTAAAACTTCAACAAATTCAACAACCACCTCAACATTTAAAAACACCAACAAATTCAACAACAAGCTCAACTTTCAAAAATACAAAAAAGTTCAAAAAATAACATTGATAACGCCAACAAATTCAAAAACAACTTCAACTTTGAAAAACACCAACAAATTTATCAACAACCTCAACAATTAAAAACAACAAAAAATTCAACAAAAACCTGAACATTGTAAAACACCAACAAATTCAACGACAACCTCAATATTGAAAGACACCAACAAGTTCAACAACAACCTCAACATTGAAAAACACCAACAACTTCAACAATCTCAACAATGAATAACACCAAAAAATTCAACAACAACCGTAAGATTGTAAAATACAAAAAAGTTCAAAAAACAAAGTTGATAACACCAACAAATTCAACAACAAACTCAACATTGAAAATCACCAACAAATTCAACAACATCAACATTGAAAAACACCAACAAATTCATCAACAAGATCAACTTTCAAAAATACAAACAAGTTCAAAAAATAACATTGATAACAGCAACCAATTCAACAACAACCTCAACATTGAAAATTACCAACAAGTTCAACAACAACCTCAACATTTAACAGAAGAGAAAAAGTTCAAAAAAAACATTGATAACACCAGCAAATTCAACAATAACCGCAATATTGAAAGACAGGAACAAATTCAACAACAACCTCAATATTGAAAGTCAACAACCAATTCAACAACAACCTCAATATTGAAATACATTAACAAATTCAACAACAACCTCAACATTGAAAAACACCAACAAATTCAAGAAAAACCTCAACATTAAAAAAAACAACAAATTCATCAACAAGCTGAACTTTTAAAAATACAAAAAAGTTCAAAACATAACATTGATAACAGCAACAAATTCAACAACAACGTCAACATTGAAAAGCACACAAATTCAACATCAACGTCAACATTGAAAAATGCAACGAAGTTCAAAAAATAACATTGATAACACCAACAAATTCAACAAAAAACTCAATATGGGAAATCACCAACAAATTCAACAACATCAACATTGCAAAAAACCAACAAATTAAACAACAACCTCAACATTGAATAACAACAATAAATTCAACAACAAATAGAACATTGAAAAACACTAACATATTAAACAACAAGCTCAACTTTCAAAAATACGAAAAAGTTCAAAGAAGAACATTGATAACACCAACAAATTGAACAACATCCTCAGAATTGAAAATCATCAACAAATTCAACATCCTCAACATTGAAAAACACCAACAAATTCAACAACAACCACAACATTGAAAAACACCAACAAATTTAACAACAACATCAACAATGATAAACACCAATAAATTTAACAAAAAACTCAACATTGAAAAACAATAACAAATTCAACAACAACCTCAACCTTTAAAAGTAGAAAACAGTTGAAAAAATAACGTTGATAATACCAACAAATTCAACAACAACTTCAATATTGAAAATCACCAACAAATTCAACAACCTCAACATTGAACAACACCTACAAATTCAACAACAACCTCAACATTGAATAACACCTACAAATTCAACAACAACCTCAACATTGAAAAACACCTGAACATTCAACATCAACCGCAACATTGAAAAATAGCAACAATTTCAACAACAACCTCAACATTGTAAAATACAAAAAAGTTCAAAAAATATAGTTGATAACACCAACAAATTCAACAACAAACTCAATATTGAAAATCAACATAAATTCAACAACATCAACATTGAAAAAAACCAACAAATGCAACAACAGCCGCAACATTGAAAAAAACCAACACATTCATCAACAAGCTAAACTTTCAAAAGTACAAAAATGTTCAAAAAATAACATGGATAATAGTAACAAATTCAATAACAACCTCAACATTGAAAAACACCAACAACATTTAACAACAACCTCAACAATTAAAAACAACAAAAAATTCAACAAAAACCTCAATATTGAAAATCACCAACAAATTCAACAACAACCTCAACTTTTAAAAGAGAAAAAGTTCATAAAAACATTGATAACACCAACAAATTCAACAATAACCACATAATTGAAAGACACCAGCATATTCAACAACAACCTCAATATTAAAAGTCACCAACAAATTCAACAACAACCTAAATATTGAAAGACACCAACATATTCAACAACAACCTCAATATTGAAAGACACCAACAACTTCCACAAAAACCTCAACATTGAAAAACGCCAACAAATTCAACAGCAATCTCAACCTTTAAAAGTACAAAAAAGTTCTAAAAAGATATTTGATAACACCAAAAAAGTTAACAACAACCTCAATATTGAAAATCACCAACAAATTCAACAACCTCAACATTGAAAAACACCAAAAAATTCAACAACAACCTCAATATTGAAAATCACCAACAAATTCAACAACCTCAACAATAAAAAACAACAACAAATTCAACAACAACCTCAATATTGAAAGACACCAACAAATTCAAGAACAAACTCAATATTGAAAAACATCAACAAATTCAACAACATCAACATTGTAAAACAGCAACAAATTCAACAACAAACTCAACATTGAAAAAGACCAACAGATTCATCACAAGCTGAACTTTTAAAAGAAGAGAAAAAGTTCAAAAAATAACATTGATAACACCAACAACTTCAAAAATAACCTCAATGTTGAAAGACAGGAACAAATTTAACAACAAACTCAATATTGAAAGTCAACAATAAATTCAACAACAACCTCAATATTGAAAGATACCAACAAATTCAACAACAAACTCAACATTGAAAATCACCAACAAATTCAACAACCTCAGCATTGAAAAATACAAAAAAGTTCAAAAAATAACATTGATAACATCAACAACTTCAACAACCTCAACAATTAAAAACACCAAAAAATTCAACAACAACCACAACATTGAAAAACACCAACAAATTAAACAACAACCTCAACATTGAAATACACCAACAAATTCAACTCCAGCTTCAACTTTGAATAATACAAAAAAGTTCCAAAAATAACATTGATAACAGCAACAAATTCAAAAACAACCTCAATATTGAAAATCACCAACAAATTCAACAAGAAACACAACATTGAAAAACGCCAACAAATTCAACAACAAACTCAACTTTAAAAATACAAACAACTTCAACAAAAAACATTGATAACACCATCAAATTCAACAAAAAACACAATATTGGAAATCACCAACAAATTGAACAACATCAACATTGCAAAAACCAACAAATTAAACAACAACTTCAACATTGAATAACAACAATAAATTCAACAACAAATACAACATTGAAAAACACCAACATATTCAACAACAAGCTCAACTTTCAAAAATACAAAAAAGTTCAAAAAAGAACATTGATAAAACTAACAAATTCAACAACAACTCAATATTGAAAATCACCAACAAATTCAATAACCTCAGCATTTAAAATCACCAACAAATTCAACAATAACCTTAACTATTAAAAATACAAACAAGTTCAACAAAAGACATTGATAACACCAACAAATTCAACAACAACCTCAACAATGTAAAA
This sequence comes from Cetorhinus maximus, assembly GCF_964194155.1. Lineage (NCBI taxonomy): Eukaryota > Metazoa > Chordata > Chondrichthyes > Lamniformes > Cetorhinidae > Cetorhinus > Cetorhinus maximus. Next base: position 328,030 of record NW_027596184.1, on the reverse strand, counting down.
CTTCAACAAATTCAACAACCACCTCAACATTTAAAAACACCAACAAATTCAACAACAAGCTCAACTTTCAAAAATACAAAAAAGTTCAAAAAATAACATTGATAACGCCAACAAATTCAAAAACAACTTCAACTTTGAAAAACACCAACAAATTTATCAACAACCTCAACAATTAAAAACAACAAAAAATTCAACAAAAACCTGAACATTGTAAAACACCAACAAATTCAACGACAACCTCAATATTGAAAGACACCAACAAGTTCAACAACAACCTCAACATTGAAAAACACCAACAACTTCAACAATCTCAACAATGAATAACACCAAAAAATTCAACAACAACCGTAAGATTGTAAAATACAAAAAAGTTCAAAAAACAAAGTTGATAACACCAACAAATTCAACAACAAACTCAACATTGAAAATCACCAACAAATTCAACAACATCAACATTGAAAAACACCAACAAATTCATCAACAAGATCAACTTTCAAAAATACAAACAAGTTCAAAAAATAACATTGATAACAGCAACCAATTCAACAACAACCTCAACATTGAAAATTACCAACAAGTTCAACAACAACCTCAACATTTAACAGAAGAGAAAAAGTTCAAAAAAAACATTGATAACACCAGCAAATTCAACAATAACCGCAATATTGAAAGACAGGAACAAATTCAACAACAACCTCAATATTGAAAGTCAACAACCAATTCAACAACAACCTCAATATTGAAATACATTAACAAATTCAACAACAACCTCAACATTGAAAAACACCAACAAATTCAAGAAAAACCTCAACATTAAAAAAAACAACAAATTCATCAACAAGCTGAACTTTTAAAAATACAAAAAAGTTCAAAACATAACATTGATAACAGCAACAAATTCAACAACAACGTCAACATTGAAAAGCACACAAATTCAACATCAACGTCAACATTGAAAAATGCAACGAAGTTCAAAAAATAACATTGATAACACCAACAAATTCAACAAAAAACTCAATATGGGAAATCACCAACAAATTCAACAACATCAACATTGCAAAAAACCAACAAATTAAACAACAACCTCAACATTGAATAACAACAATAAATTCAACAACAAACAGAACATTGAAAAACACTAACATATTAAACAACAAGCTCAACTTTCAAAAATACGAAAAAGTTCAAAGAAGAACATTGATAACACCAACAAATTGAACAACATCCTCAGAATTGAAAATCATCAACAAATTCAACATCCTCAACATTGAAAAACACCAACAAATTCAACAACAACCACAACATTGAAAAACACCAACAAATTTAACAACAACATCAACAATGATAAACACCAATAAATTTAACAAAAAACTCAACATTGAAAAACAATAACAAATTCAACAACAACCTCAACCTTTAAAAGTAGAAAACAGTTGAAAAAATAACGTTGATAATACCAACAAATTCAACAACAACTTCAATATTGAAAATCACCAACAAATTCAACAACCTCAACATTGAACAACACCTACAAATTCAACAACAACCTCAACATTGAATAACACCTACAAATTCAACAACAACCTCAACATTGAAAAACACCTGAACATTCAACATCAACCGCAACATTGAAAAATAGCAACAATTTCAACAACAACCTCAACATTGTAAAATACAAAAAAGTTCAAAAAATATAGTTGATAACACCAACAAATTCAACAACAAACTCAATATTGAAAATCAACATAAATTCAACAACATCAACATTGAAAAAAACCAACAAATGCAACAACAGCCGCAACATTGAAAAAAACCAACACATTCATCAACAAGCTAAACTTTCAAAAGTACAAAAATGTTCAAAAAATAACATGGATAATAGTAACAAATTCAATAACAACCTCAACATTGAAAAACACCAACAACATTTAACAACAACCTCAACAATTAAAAACAACAAAAAATTCAACAAAAACCTCAATATTGAAAATCACCAACAAATTCAACAACAACCTCAACTTTTAAAAGAGAAAAAGTTCATAAAAACATTGATAACACCAACAAATTCAACAATAACCACATAATTGAAAGACACCAGCATATTCAACAACAACCTCAATATTGAAAGTCACCAACAAATTCAACAACAACCTAAATATTGAAAGACACCAACATATTCAACAACAACCTCAATATTGAAAGACACCAACAACTTCCACAACAACCTCAACATTGAAAAACGCCAACAAATTAAACAGCAATCTCAACCTTTAAAAGTACAAAAAAGTTCTAAAAAGATATTTGATAACACCAAAAAAGTTAACAACAACCTCAATATTGAAAATCACCAACAAATTCAACAACCTCAACATTGAAAAACATCAAAAAATTCAACAACAACCTCAATATTGAAAATCACCAACAAATTCAACAACCTCAACAATAAAAAACAACAACAAATTCAACAACAACCTCAATATTGAAAGACACCAACAAATTCAAGAACAAACTCAATATTGAAAAACATCAACAAATTCAACAACATCAACATTGTAAAACAGCAACAAATTCAACAACAAACTCAACATTGAAAAAGACCAACAGATTCATCACAAGCTGAACTTTTAAAAGAAGAGAAAAAGTTCAAAAAATAACATTGATAACACCAACAACTTCAAAAATAACCTCAATGTTGAAAGACAGGAACAAATTTAACAACAAACTCAATATTGAAAGTCAACAATAAATTCAACAACAACCTCAATATTGAAAGATATCAACAAATTCAACAACAAACTCAACATTGAAAAACACCAACACATTAAACAACAATCTCAACATTAAAAAAAACACCAACAACTTCAACAACCTTAATATTGAAAGACACCAACAAATTCAACAACAACCTCAACATTGAAAAACACCAACAAATTCAACAACAACCTCAACCTTTAAAAGTACAAAAAAGTTCAAAAAAGAACTTTGATAACACCTATAAATTCAACAACAACCTCAACATTGAAAAACACCAATAAATTCAACAACAACCTGAACTTTGAAAAACTCCAACAAATTCAACAACAACCGCAACATTGAAAAATACAAAAAAGTTCAATACATAACATTGATAATGCCAATAAATTCAACAACAAACTCAATATTGAATATCACAAACAACTTCAACAATATCAACATTGAAAAACACAAACAAATTGAACAACAACCTAGCATTGAAAAACACTAACAAATTCAACAACAAACTCAACTTTTAAAAACACCAACAAATTCAACAACATCAACATTGCAAAAAACCAACAAATTAAACAAAAACCTCAACATTGAATAACAACAAAAAATTCAACAACAAACACAACATTGAAAAACACCAACATATTCAACAACAAGCTCAACTTTCAAAAATACAAAAAAGTTCAAAAAAGAACATTGATAACACTAACAAATTCAACATCAACCTCAATATTGAAAATCACCAACAAATTCAACAACCTCAGCATTGAAAAATACAAAAAAGTTCAAAAAATAACATTGATAACACCAACAACTTCAACAACCTCAACAATTAAAAACACCAAAAAATTCAACAACAACCGCAACATTGAAAAACACCAACAAATTCAACAACAACCTCAACATTGAAATACACCAACAAATTCAACTCCATCTTCAACTTTGAATAATACAAAAAAGTTCTAAAAATAACATTGATAACAGCAACAAATTCAACAACAACCTGAAGATTGAAAAACACCAACAAATTCAGCAACAACCTCAACATTGAAAATTTCCAACAAATTCAACAACCTCAACATTGAAAAATACAAAAAAGTCCAAAAAATAACATGGATAACACCAACAAATTCAAAAACAACCTCAATATTGAAAATCACCAACTAATACAACAACAACCACGACATTGAATAACGCCAACAAATTCAACAACAAACTCAACTTTTAAAAATACAAACAACTTCAACAAAAAAACATGGATAACACCATCAAATTCAACAAAAAACACAATATTGGAAATCACCAACAAATTGAACAACATCAACATTGCAAAAACCAACAAATTAAACAACAACCTCAATATTGAAAATCAACAACAAATTCAATAACCTCAGCATTGAAAATCACCAACAAATTCAACAACAACCTTAACTTTTAAAAATGCAAACAAGTTCAACAAAAGACATTGATAAAACCAACAAATTCAACAACAACCTCAACAATGTAAAACTTCAACAAATTCAACAACCACCTCAACATTGAAAAACACCAACAAATTCAACAACCAACTCAATACTGAAAAATACAAAAAAGTTCAAAAAATAACATTGATAACGCCAACAAATTCAAAAACAACTTCAACATTGAAAAACACCAACAAATTTATCAACAACCTCAACAATTAAAGACAACAAAAATTTCAACAAAAACAACAATATTGAAAGTCTCCAACAAATTCAACAACAACCTCAATATTGAATGACACCAACAACTTCAACAACAACCTCAACATTGAAAAACGCCAACAAATTCAACAACAACCTCAATATTGAATGACACCAACAAATTCAACAACATCAACATTGCAAAAAACCAACAAATTAAACAACAACCTCAACATTGAAAAACACCAACAAATTTATCAACAACCTCATCAATTAAAAACAACATAAAATTCCACAAAAACTTCAATATTGAAAATCACCAACAAATTCAACAACAACATCAACTTTTAAACGAAGAGAAAAAGTTAAAAAAAAAATTTATAACACCAACAAATTCAACGACCTCAATATTGAAAGACACCAAAAAATTCAACTGCAACCTCAATATTGAAAGTCACCAACAAATTCAACAACAATCTCAACCATTAAAAGTACAAAAAAGTTCAAAAAAGAACTTTGATAACACCAAAAAACTCAACAACAACCTCAATATTGAAAATCACCAACAAATTCAACAAACACAACATTGAAAAACATCAACAAATTCAAGAAGAACCTTAACTTTTAAAAATACAAACAAGTTCAACAAAAGACATTGAAAACACCAAGAAATTCAACAAACAACCTCAACATTGAAAAACACCAACAAATTCAACAATAACATCAACATTGAAAAAACACCAACAACTTCAACAACCTCAACAATTAAAAACACCAAAAAATTCAACAACTACCGCAACATTGAAAACAACAAAAAAGTTCAAAAAATAAAATTGATAACGCCAACAAATTCAACAACAAACTCAATGTTGAAAATAACCAACAAATTCAACAATATCAACATTGAAAAACACCAACAAATTCAACAACAACCTCAACATTGAAAAACACGAACAAATTAAACGACAACTTCAACTTTGAATAATACAAAAAAGTTCAAAAAATAACATTGATAACAGCAACAAATTCAACAACAACCTGAACATTGAAAAACACCAACAAATTCAACAACAACCTCAACATTGAAAAACACCCACAAATTCAGCAACAACCTCAACATTGAAAAATACCAACAAATTCAACAACCTCAACATTGAAAAATACAAGAAAGTGCAAAAAATAACATTGATAACACCATTAATTCAACAACAACCTCAATATTGAAAATCACGAACAAATTCAACAACAACCTCAACATTGAAAAACACCAACAAATTAAACAGCAACCTCAACATTGAAAAATGCAAAGTTCAAAAAATAACATTGATAACACCAACAAATTCAACAACAAGCTCAATATTGAAAATCACCAACAAATTCAACAACAACCTCAACATTGAAAAATGTCAAAAAATTCAACAACAAACTCAACTTTAAAAATACAAACAACTTCAACAAAAAAAATTGATAACACCAACAAATTCAACAAAAATCTCAATATTGGAAGTCACCAACAAATTCAACAACATCAACATTGCAAAAAACCAACAAATTAAACAACAACCTCAACATTGAATAACAACAAAAAATTCAACAACAACCTCAACATTGAAAAACGCCAACAAATTCAACAACAACCTCAACCTTGAAAAGTACAAAAAAGTTCAAAAAAGAACTTTCATAACACCAAAAAATTCAAGAACAACCTCAATATTGAAAATCACCAACAAATTCATCAAAATCAACATTGAAAAACACCAACAAATACAACAACTCCAACATTGAAAAACACCACTAAATTCAACAACAACCTCAACATTGAAAATCACGAACAAATTCAACAACAACCTCAGCATTGAAAAAAACCAACAAATTCAACAACAACCTGAACTTTCAAAAATATAATAAATGTTCGAAAAATAACATTGATAACAGCAACAAATTCAGCAATAACCTCAAAATTGAAAAACAGCAACAAATTCAACAACAACCTCAACATTGAAAAACAGCAACAAATTCAACTACAACCTCAACAATGAAAAACACCAACAAATTCAACAACAACCTCAACATTCAAAAATACCAACAAATTTAACAACAACCTCAACAATTAAAAACAACAAAAAATTCAACAGAAACCTCAATATTGAAAATCATCAACAAATTCAACAACAACCTCCACTTTTAAAGGAAGAGAAAAAGTTCAAAAAAAACATTGATAACACCAACAAATTCACCGACCTCAATATTGAAAGACACCAACAAATTCAACAACAACCTCAATATTAAAAGTCACCACCAAAATCAACAACAACCTCAATATTGAAAGACACCAACAAATTCAAAAACAACCTGAACATTGAAAAACGCCAACAAATTCAACAACAACCTCAACCTTTAAATGTACAAAAATGTTCAAAAAAGATCATTGATAAAACCAAAAAATTCAACAACAACCTCAATATTGAAAATCACCAACAAATTCAACAACCTCAACATTGAAAAACACCAATAAATTCAACAACAACCTCAACATTGAAAAACACCAAAAAAATCAACAACAACCGCAACATTGAAAAATACAAAAAAGTTCAATACATAACATTGATAATGCCAATAAATTCAACAACAAACTCAATATTGAATATCACAAACAACTTCAACAATATCAACATTGAAAAACACAAACAAATTCAACAACAACCTCAGCATTGAAAAACACTAACAAATTCAACAACAACCGAAACATTGAACAACACCAACAATTTCAACATCAACCTCAACATTGAAAAATGCAAAGAAGTTCAAAAAATAACATTGATAACATCAACAAATTCAACAACAACCTCAATATTGATAAACATCAACAAATTCAACAACAAACTCATCATTGAAAAACGCCAACAAATTCAAAAGCAAACTCAACTTATAAAAATACAAACAACTACAACGAAAAAAAATGATAACACCAACAAATTTAACAAAAAACTCAATATTGGAAATCACCAACAAATTCAACAACATCAACATTGCAAAAAAATCAACAAATTCAACAACAACTTCAACATTGAAAAACAACAATAAATTCAACAACAACCACAGCATTGAAAAACACCAACAAATTCAACAACAAATTCAAAATTGAAAAATACAAAAAGATCAAAAAATAACGTTAATAACACCAACAAATTCAACAACAACCTCAATTTTGAAAATCAATAACAAATTCAACAACATCAACATTGAAAAACACCAACAAATTCAACAAGCTCAACTTTCTAAAATACAATGAAGTTCAAAAAATAACATTGAAAACAGCAACAAATTCAACAACAACAACAACGTTGAGAAACACCAACAAATTCAACTACAACCTCAACAATGAAATACGCCAAAAACTTCAACAACAACCGCAACACAGAAAAATACCAACAAATTCAACAACAACCTCAACATTGAAAAATACAAAAAATTTCAAAAAATAACATTGATAACACCAACAAATTCAACAACAAACTCAATATTGAAAATCACCAACAATTTCAGCAAAATCAACATTGAAAACACCAACAAATTCAACAACAACCTCAACATTGAAAAATACAAATAAATTCAACAACAACCTCAACATTGAAAAACACCAACAAATTCAACATCAACCTCAACATTGAAAAATGCAAAGAAGTTCAAAAAATAACATTGATAACACCAACAAATTCAACAACAAGCTCAATATTGAAAATCACCAGCAAATTCAACAACAACCTCTACATTGAAAAACGTCAACAAATTCAACAACAAACTCAACTTTTAAAAATACAAACAACTTCAACAAAAAAACATTGATAACACCAACAAATTCAACAAAAATCTCAATATTGTAAGTCACCAACAAATTCAACATCATCAACATTGCAAAAAACCAACAAATTAAACAACAACCTCAACATTGAATAACAACAACAAATTCAACAACAACCTCAACATTGAAAAACGCCAACAAATTCAACAACAACCTGAACCTTGAAAAGTACAAAAAAAGTTCAAAAAAGAACTTTCATAACACCAAAAAATTCAAGAACAACCTCAATATTGAAAATCACCAACAAATTCAATAACATCAGCATTAAAAAACACCAACAAATTCAACAATAACCTTAACTTATAACAATACAAGCCAGTTCAACAAAAGACATTGATAACACCAACAAATTCAACAACAACCTCAACAATGAAAAACTCCAACAAATTCAACAACAACCTCCACATTGAAAAACAGCAACAAAATCAAAAACAAACTCAACATTGAAAAAACACCAACAACTTCAACAAACTCAACATTGCAAAACAACAGAAAATTCAACAGCAACGGCAATATTGAAAAATATAAAAAAGTTCAAAAAATAACATTCATAATGCCAACAAAATCAACAACAAACTCACTATTGAAAATCACCAACAAATTGAACAATATCAACATTGAAAATCGCCAACAAATTCAAAAACAACCTCAACATTTAAAAGAAGAGAAAAAGTTCATAAAAAACATTGATAACACCAACCAATTCAACAACCTCAATATTGAAAGTCACCACCAAATTCAACAACAACCTCAATATTGAAAGACACCAACAAATTCAACAACAACCTCAATATTGAATGACAACAATCAATTCAACAACAACCTCAACATTGAAAAACACCAGCAACTTCAACAGCCTCAACAACGAAAAACACCAACAAATTCAACAACAGCCTTAACATTCAAAAATACAGAAAAGTCAAAAGTTATCATTGATAATAACCAACAAATTCAACAACAAAGTCAATATTTATAATCACCAACAAATTCATCAAAATCAACATTAAAAAACACCAACAAATACAACAACAACTCCAATATTGAAAAACACCACTCAATTCAACAACAACCACAACATTGAAAATCACGAACAAATTCAACAACAACCTCAGCATTGAAAAAAACCAACAAATTCAACAACAACCTCAACTTTCAAAAATATAATAAATGTTCAAAAAATAACATTGATAACAGAAACAAATTCAGCAATAACCTCAACATTGATCATTGATAAAACCAAAAAATTCAACAACAACCTCAATATTGAAAATCACCAACAAATTCAACAACCTCAACATTGAAAAACACCAATAAATTCAACAACAACCTGAACTTTGAAAAACTCCAACAAATTCAACAACAACCTCAACATTGAAAAACACCAAAAAATTCAACAACAACCGCAACATTGAAAAATACAAAAAAGTTCAATACATAACATTGATAATGCCAATAAATTCAACAACAAACTCAATATTGAATATCACAAACAACTTCAACATTATCAACATTGAAAAACACTAACAAATTCAACAACAATCTCAGCATTGAAAAACACAAACAAATTCAGCAATAACCTCAACATTGAAAAACAGCAACACATTCAACTATAACCTCAACAATGAAAAACACCAACAAATTCAACAACAACCTCAACATTCAAAAATACCAACAAATTTAACAATAACCTCAACAATTAAAAACAACAAAAAATTCAACAGAAACCGCAATATTGAAAATCATGAGCAAATTCAACAACAACCTCCACTTTTAAAAGAAGAGAAAAAGTTCAAAAAAAAAACATTGATAACACCAACAAATTCATCGACCTCAATATTGAAAGACAACAACAAATTCAACAACAACCTCAATATTAAAAGTCACCACCAAAATCAACAACAACCTCAATGTTGAAAGACACCAACAAATTCAAAAACAACCTCAACATTCAAAAACGCCAACAAATTCAACAACAACCTCAACTTTTAAATGTACAAAAAAGTTCAAAAAAGAACATTGATAAAACCAAAAAATTCAACAACAACCTCAATATTGAAAATCACCAACAAATTCAACAACCTCAACATTGAAAAACACCAATAAATTCAACAACAACCTGAACTTTGAAAAACTCCTACAAATTCAACAACAACCTCAACATTGAAAAACACCAAAAAATTCAACAACAACCGCAACATTGAAAAATACAAAGAAGTTCAATACATAACATTGATAATGCCAATAAATTCAACAACAAACTCAATATTGAATATCACAAACAACTTCAACAATATCAACATTGAAAAACACAAACAAATTCAGCAACAACCTCAGCATTGAAAAACACCAACAAATTCAACAACAACCTCAACATTGAAAAACACCAACAAATTCAAAAACAAACTCAACATTGAAAAAACACCAACAACTTCAACAAACTCAACAATGCAAAACAACAAAAAATTCAACAACAACGGCAATATTGAAAAATATAAAAAAGTTCAAAAAATAACATTGATAATAATAAAATCAACAACAAACTCGCTATTGAAAATCATCAACAAATTGAACAATATCAACATTGAAAATCGCCAACAAATTCAAAAACAACCTCAGCATTTAAAAGAAGAGAAAAAGTTCAAAAAAACATTGATAACACCAACCAATTCAACGACCTCAATATTGAAAGACACCAACAAATTCAACAACAACCTCAATATTGAAAGACAAAAACAAATTCAACAACAACCTCAACATTGAAAAACATCAGCAACTTCAACAACCTCAACAACGAAAAACACCAAAAAATTCAACAACAGCCTTAATATTGAAAAATACAGAAAATTCAAAAGTTATCATTGATAATAACCAACAAATTCAACAACAAACTCAATATTTATAATCACCAACAAATTCATCGTAATCAACATTGAAAAACACCAACAAATACAACAACAACTCCAATATTGAAAAACACCAATAAATTCAACAACAACCTCAACATTGAAAATCACGAACAAATTCAACAACAACCTCAGCATTGAAAAAAAACAACAAATTCAACAACAACCTCAAATTTCAAAAATATAATAAATGTTCAAAAAATAACATTGATAACAGCAACAAATTCAGCAATAACCTCAACATTGAAAAACAGCAACACATTCAACTATAACCTCAACAATGAAAAACACCAACAAATTCAACAACAACCTCAACATTCAAAAATACCAACAAATTTAACAATAACCTCAACAATTAAAAACAACAAAAAATTCAACAGAAACCGCAATATTGAAAATCATGAGCAAATTCAACAACAACCTCCACTTTTATAAGAAGAGAAAAAGTTCAAAAAAAAACATTGATAACACCAACAAATTCAACGACCTCAATATTGAAAGACAACAACAACTTCAACAACAACCTCAATATTAAAAGACACCACCAAAATCAACAACAACCTCAATGTTGAAAGGCACCAACAAATTCAAAAACAACCTCAACATTGAAAAACGCCAACAAATTCAACAACAACCTCAACTTTTAAATGAACAAAAAAGTTCAAAAAAGATCATTGATAAAACCAAAAAATTCAACAACAACCTCAATATTGAAAATCACCAACAAATTCTAACAACCTCAACATTGAAAAACACCAATAAATTCAACAACAACCTGAACTTTGAAAAACTCCAACAAATTCAACAACAACCTCAACATTGAAAAACACCAAAAAATTCAACAACAACCGCAACATTGAAAAATACAAAAAAGTTCAATACATAACATTGATAATGCCAATAAATTCAACAACAAACTCAATATTGAATATCACAAACAACTTAAACATTATCAACATTGAAAAACACTAACAAATTCAACAACAATCTCAGCATTGAAAAACACAAACAAATTCAGCAATAACCTCAACATTGAAAAACAGCAACACATTCAACTATAACCTCAACAATGAAAAACACCAACAAATTCAACAACAACCTCAACATTCAAAAATACCAACAAATTTAACAATAACCTCAACAATTAAAAACAACAAAAAATTCAACAGAAACCGCAATATTGAAAATCATGAGCAAATTCAACAACAACCTCCACTTTTAAAAGAAGAGAAAAAGTTCAAAAAAAAAACATTGATAACACCAACAAATTCATCGACCTCAATATTGAAAGACAACAACAAATTCAACAACAACCTCAATATTAAAAGTCACCACCAAAATCAACAACAACCTCAATGTTGAAAGACACCAACAAATTCAAAAACAACCTCAACATTCAAAAACGCCAACAAATTCAACAACAACCTCAACTTTTAAATGTACAAAAAAGTTCAAAAAAGAACATTGATAAAACCAAAAAATTCAACAACAACCTCAATATTGAAAATCACCAACAAATTCAACAACCTCAACATTGAAAAACACCAATAAATTCAACAACAACCTGAACTTTGAAAAACTCCTACAAATTCAACAACAACCTCAACATTGAAAAACACCAAAAAATTCAACAACAACCGCAACATTGAAAAATACAAAAAAGTTCAATACATAATTGATAATGCCAATAAATTCAACAACAAACTCAATACTGAATATCACAAACAACTTCAACAATATCAACATTGAAAAACACAAACAAATTCAACAACAACCTCAGCATTGAAAAACACTAACAAATTCAACAACAACCTAAACATTGAAAAACACCAACATATTCAACCTCAACATTGAAAAATGCAAAGAAGTTCAAAAAATAACATTGATAACACCAACAAATTCAACAACAAGCTCAATATTGAAAATCACCATCAAATTCAATAACAACCTCAACATTGAAAAACGTCAACAAATTCAACAACAAACTCAACTTTTAAAAATACAAACAACTTCATTAAAAAAACATTGATAACACCAACAACTTCAACAAAAGTCTCAATATTGGAAGTCACCAACAAATTCAACAACATCAACATTGCAAAAAACCAACAAATTAAACAACAACCTCAACATTGAATAACAACAGCAAATTCAACAACAACCTCAACATTGAAAAACGCCAACAAATTCAACAACAACCTCAACATTGAAAAGTACAAAAAAGTTCAAAAAACAACTTTCATAACACCAAAAAATTCAAAAACAACCTCAATATTGAAAATCACCAACAAATCCAATAACACCAGCATTAAAAAACACCAACAAATTCAACAATAACATTAACTTTTAAAAATACAAGCCAGTTCAACAAAAGACATTGATAACACCAACAAATTCAACAACAACCTCAACATTGAAAAACACCAACAAATTCAAAAACAAACTCAACATTGAAAAAACACCAACAACTTCAACAAACTCAGCAATGCAAAACACCAAAAAATTCAACAACAATGGCAATATTGAAAAATATAAAAAAGTTCAAAAAATAATATTGATAATGCCAACAAAATCAACAACAAACTCACTATTGAAAATCATCAACAAATTGAACAATATCAACATTGAAAATCGCCAACAAATTCAACAACAACCTCAAAATTTAAAAGAAGAGAAAAAGTTCAAAAAAAACATTGATAACACCAACCAATTCAACGACCTCAATAATGAAAGACACCAACAAATTCAAAAACAACCTCAATATTTAAAGTCACCACCAAATTCAACAACAACCTCAATATTGAAAGACACAGAGAAATTCAACAACAACCTCAATATTGAAATACAACAACAAATTCAACAACAACCTCAACATTGAAAAACACCAGCAACTATCAACAACCTCAACAACGAAAAACACCAAAAATTTCAACAACAGCCATAACAATGAAAAATACAGAAAATTCAAAAGTTATCATTGATAATAACAAACAAATTCAACAACAAACTCAATATTTATAATGACCAACAAATTCATCAAAATCAACATTGAAAAACACCAACAAATTCAACAACATCCCCAATATTGAAAAACACCACTAAATTCACCAACAACCTCAACCTTGAAAATCACGAACAAATTCAACAACAACCTCAGAATTGAAAAAAACCAACAAATTCAACAACAACCTCAACTTTCAAAAATATAATAAAGGTTCAAAAAATAACATTGATAACAGCAACAAATTCAACAATAACCTGAACATTGAAAAACAGCAACACATTCTACTACAACCTCAACAATGAAAAACACCAACAAATTCAACAACAACCTCAACATTCAAAAATACCAACAAATTTAACAACAACCTCAACAATTAAAAACAACAAAAAATTCAACGGAAACCTCAATATTGAAAATCATCAACAAATTCAACAACAACCTCCACTTTTAAAAGAAGAGAAAAAGTTCAAAAAAAACATTGATAACACCAACAAATTCATCGAAATCAATATTGAAAGATACCAACAAATTCAACAAAAACCTCAATATTAAAAGTCGCCACCAAAATCAACAACAACCTCAATGTTGAAAGACATCAACAAATTCAAAAACAACCTCAACATTGAAAAACGCCAACAAATTCAACAACAACCTCTACCTTTAAATGTACAAAAAAGTTCAAAAAAGATCATTGATAAAACCAAAAAATTCAGCAACAACCTCAATATTGAAAATCACCAACAAATTCAACAACCTCAACATTGAAAAACACCAATAAATTCAACAACAACCTGAACTTTCAAAAACTCCAACAAATTCAACAACAACCTCAACATTGAAAGACACCAAAAAATTCAACAACAACCGCAACATTGAAAAATACAAAAAAGTTCAATACATAATTGATAACGCCAATAAATTCAACAACAAACTCAATACTGAATATCACAAACAACTTCAACAATATCAACATTGAAAAACACAAACAAATTCAACAACAACCTTAGCATTGAAAAACACTAACAAATTCAACAACAACCTAAACATTGAAAAACACCAACATATTCAACATCAACCTCAACATTGAAAAATGCAAAGAAGTTCAAAAAATAACATTGATAACACCAACAAATTCAACAACAAGCTCAATATTGAAAATCACCAACAAATTCAATAACAACCTCAACATTGAAAAACGTCAACAAATTCAACAACAAACTCAACTTTTAAAATTACAAACAACTTCAACAAAAAAACATTGATAACACCAACAAATTCAACAAAAATCTCAATATTGGAAGTCGCCAACAAATTCAACAACATCAACATTAAAAAACACCAACAAATTCAACAATAACATTAACTTTTAAAAATACAAGCCAGTTCAACAAAAGACATTGATAACACCAACAAATTCAACAACAACTTCAACAATGAAAAACTCCAACAAATTCAACAACAACCTCAACATTGAAAAACACCATCAAATTCAAAAACATAATCAACATTGAAAAAACACCAACAACTTCAACAAACTCAATAATGCAAAACAACAAAAAATTCAACAACAACGGCAATATTGAAAAATATAAAAAAGTTCAAAAAATAACATTGATAATGCCAACAAAATCAACAACAAACTCACTATTGAAAATCATCAACAAATTGAACAATATCAACATTGAAAATCGCCAACAAATTCAACAACAACCTCAACATGTAAAAGAAGAGAAAAAGTTCAAAAAAAACATTGATAACACCAACCATTTCAACGACCTCAATTTTGAAAGACACCAACAAATTCAACAACAACCTCAATATTGAAAGACACCAACAAATTAAACAACAACCTCAATATTGAAAGACAAAAACAAATTCAACAACAACCTCAACATTGAAAAACACCAGCAACTTCAACAACCTCAACAACGAAAAACACCAAAAAACTCAACAACAGCCTTAACATTGAAAAATACAGAAAATTCAAAAGTTATCATTGATAATAACCAACAAATTCAACAACAAACTCAATATTTATAATCACCAACAAATTCATCAAAATCAACATTGAAAAACACCAACAAATTCAACAACAACCCCAATATTGAAAAATACCACTAAATTCAACAACAACCTCAACATTGAAAATCACAAACAAATTCAACAACAACCTCAGCATTGAAAAAAACCAACAAATTCAACAACAACCTCAACTTTCAAAAATATAATAAATGTTCAAAAAATAACATTGATAACAGCAACAAATTCAACAATAACCTCAACATTGAAAAACACCAACACATTCTACTACAACCTCAACAATGAAAAACACCAACAAATTCAACAACAACCTCAACATTCAAAAATACCAACAAATTTAACAACAACCTCAACAATTAAAAACAACAAAAAATTCAACAGAAACCTCAATATTGAAAATCATCAACAAATTCAACAACAACCTCCACTTTTAAAAGAAGAGAAAAAGTTCAAAAAAAACATTGATAACACCAACAAATTCACCGACCTCAATTTTGAAAGACACCAACAAATTCAACAACAACCTCAATATTAAAAGTCACCACCAAAATCAACAACAACCTCAATGTTGAAAGACACCAACAAATTCAAAAACAACCTTAACATTGAAAAACGCCAACAAATTAAACAACTACCTCAATATTGAAAATCACCAACAAATTCAACAACCTCAACATTGAAAAACACCAATAAATTCAACAACAACCTGAACTTTGAAAAACTCCAACAAATTCAACAACAACCTCAACATTGAAAAACACCAAAAAATTCAACAACAACCGCAACATTGAAAAATACAAAAAAGTTCAATACATAACATTGATAATGCCAATAAATTCAACAACAAACTCAATATTGAATATCACAAACAACTTCAACAATATCAACATTGAAAAACACTAATAAATTCAACAACAACCTCAGCATTGAAAAACACTAACAAATTCAACAACAACCTAAACATTGAAAAACACCAACAAATTCAACATCAACCTCAACATTGAAAAATGCAAAGATGTTCAAAAAATAACATTGATAACACCAACAAATTCAACAACAAGCTCAATATTGAAAATCACCAACAAATTCAACAACAACCTCTACATTGAAAAACGTCAACAAATTCAACAACAAACTCAACTTTTAAAAATACAAACAACTTCAACAACAAAACATTGTTAACACCAACAAATTCAACAAAAATCTCAATATTGGAAGTCACCAACAAATTCAACAACATCAACATTGCAAAAAACCAACAAATTAAACAACAACCTCAACATTGAATAGCAACAACAAATTCAACAACAACCTCAACATTGAAAAATGCCAACAAATTCAACAACAATCTCAACATTGAAAAGTTCAAATAAGTTCAAAAAACAACTTTCATAACACCAAAAAATTCAAGAACAACCTCAATATTGAAAATCACCATCAAATTCAATAACATCAGCATTAAAAAACACTAACAAATTCAACAATAACCTTAACTTTTAACAATACAAGCCAGTTCAACAAAAGACATTGATAACACCAACAAATTCAACAACAACCTCAACATTGAAAAACACCAACAAATTCAAAATAACTCAACATTGAAAAAACACCAACAACTTCAACGAACTCAACAATGAAAAACACCAAAAAATTCAACAACAACGGCTATATTGAAAAATATAAAAAAGTTCAAAAAATAACATTGATAATGCCAACAAAATCAACAACAAACTCACTATTGAAAATCATCAACAAATTGAACAATATCAACATTGAAAATCGCCAACAAATTCAACAACAACCTCAACATTTAAAAGAAGAGAAAAAGTTCAAAAAAAACATTGATAACACCAACCAATTCAACGACCTCAATATTGAAAGTCACCACCAAATTCAACATCAACCTCAATATTGAAAGACACCAACAAATTAAACAACAACCTCAACATTGAAAAACACCAGCAACTTCAACAACCTCAACAACGAAAAACACCAAAAAATTCAACAACAGCCTTAACATTGAAAAATACAGAAAATTCAAAAGTTATCATTGATAATAACAAACAAATTCAACAACAAACTCAATATTTATAATCACCAACAAATTCATCAAAATCAACATTGAAAAACACCAACAAATTCAACAACAACCCCAATATTGAAAAACACCACTAAATTCAACAACAACCTCAACATTGAAAATCACAAACAAATTCAACAACAAACTCAGCATTGAAAAAAACCAACAAATTCAACAACAACCTCAACTTTCAAAAATATAATAAATGTTCAAAAAATAACATTGATAACAGCAACAAATTCAACAATAACCTCAACATTGAAAAACAGCAACACATTCTACTACAACCTCAACAATGAAAAACACCAACAAATTCAACAACAACCTCAACATTCAAAAATACCAACAAATTTAACAACAACCTCAACAATTAAAAACAACAAAAAATTCAACAACAACCTCAATATTGAAAATCATCAACAAATTCAACAACAACCTCCACTTTTAAAAGAAGAGAAAAAGTTAAAAAAAAACATTGATAACACCAACAAATTCACCGACCTCAATATTGAAAGACACCAACAAATTCAACAACAACCTCAATATTAAAAGTCACCACCAAAATCAACAACAACCTCAATGTTGAAAGACACCAACAAATTCAAAAACAACCTCAACATTGAAAAACGCCAACAAATTAAACAACAACCTCAATATTGAAAATCACCAACAAATTCAACAACCTCAACATTGAAAAACACCAATAAATTCAACAACAACCTGAACTTTGAAAAACTCCAACAAATTCAACAACAACCTCAACATTGAAAAACACCAAATAAATTCAACAACAACCACAACATTGAAAAATACAAAAAGGTTCAATACATAACATTGATAATGCCAATAAATTCAACAACAAACTCAATATTGAATATCACAAACAACTTCAACAATATCAACATTGAAAAACACTAACAAATTCAACAACAACCTCAGCATTGAAAAACACTAACAAATTCAACAACAACCTAAACATTGAACAAAACCAACAAATTCAACATCAACCTCAACATTGAAAAAAGCAAAGGAGTTCAAAAAATAACATTGATAACATCAACAAATTCAACAACAACCTCAATATTGAAAAACATCAACAAATGCAACAACAAACTCAACATTGAAAAACGCCAACAAATTCAACAGCAAAGTCAACTTTTAAAAATACAAACAACTTCAACAAAAAAAAAATGATAACACCAAAAAATTTAACAAAAAACTCAATATTGGAAATCACCAACAAATTCAACAACATCAACATTGCAAAAAATCAACAAATTCAACAACAACTTCAACATTGAAAAACAACAATAAATTCAACAACAACAACAGCATTGAAAAACACCAACAAATTCAACAACAACCATAACGTTGATAACACCAACAAATTCAACAACAACCTCAATTTTGAAAATCACTAACAAATTCAACAACATCACCATTGAAAAACACCAACAAATTCAACAAGCTCAACTTTCAAAAATACAATGAAGTTCAAAAAATAACATTGATAACAGCAACAAATTCAACAACAACCTCAAAATTGACAAACACCAACAAATTCAACTACTTCTTTGATAAATACAAAAAAGTTCAAAAAAGAACATTGATAACAGCAACAAATTCAATAAGAACCTTAATATTCAATGACACCAACAAATTCAACACCAACTCAACATTGAAATACACCACCAAATTCAACAATAACCTCATATTGAGAGACACCAACAATTTCAACAACATCCTCAACATTGAAAAACCGCAACAACTTCAACAACCTCTACAATGGAAAGCACCAAAAAATTAAAACAACAACCTCAACTTTGAAAAATACAAGAACGTTCAAAAAATAACATTAATAAAACCAACAAATTCAACAACAAAATCAACATTGAAAAACACCAACAAATTCAACGACAACCTCAACATTGAAAAACACCAATAAATTCATCAACAACCTCAACTTTGAAAAACACCAGCAAATTCAACAACAAGCTCAACATTGAAAAAACCCAACAAATTCGACAACAACCTCAACTTTCAAAACTATAATAAATGTTCAAAAAATAACATTGATAACAGCAACAAATTCAACAACTACCTCAACGTTGAAAAACATAAACAACTTCAACTACTACCTCAACAATGAAAAACAACAACAACCTCAACATTCAAAAATACCAACAAATTCAACAACAAACTCAACAATGAATAACACCAATAAATTCAACAACGTCAACATTGAAAAACACCAACAAAATCAACCCGAACCTCAAAATTGAAAAATACAAAAAAGTTCAAAAAATAACATTGATAACAGCAACAAATTCAACAACAACCTCAAAATTGAAAAATAATAACAAATTCAATAACCTCAACATTGAAAAATTATAAAAAATTCAACAAACTCAACATTGAAAAATACAAAAAAGTCCAAAAAATAACATTGATAACAGCAACAAATTCAACAACAACCTCAACATTGAAAATCAGCAACAAATTCAACTTCAACCTCAACAATGAAAAACACCAACAAATTCAACAAAAACCTCAACATTCAAAAATATCAACAAATTTAACAACAACCTCAACAATTAAAAACAAAAAATTCAACAGAAACCTCAATATTGAAAATCATCAACAAATTCAACAACAACCTCCACTTTTAAAAGAAGAGAAAAAGTTAAAAAAAAACATTGATAACACCAACGAATTCACTGATCTCAATATTGAAAGACACCAACAAATTCAACAACAACCTCAATATTAAAAGTCACCACCAAAATCAACAACAACCTCAATGTTGAAAGACACCAACAAATTCAAAAACAACCTCAACATTCAAAAACGCCAACAAATTCAACAACAACCTCTACCTTTAAATGTACAAAAAAGTTCAAAAAAGATCATTGATAAAACCAAAAAATTCAACAACAACCTCAATATTGAAAATCACCAACAAATTCAACAACCTCAACATTGAAAAACACCAAAAAATTCAACAACAACCTGAACTTTGAAAAACTCCAACAAATTCAACAGCAACCTCAACATTGAAAAACACCAACAAATTCAACAACAACCTCAACATTGAAAAATACAAAAAAGATCAAAAAATAACGTTGATAACACCAACAAATTCAACAACAACCTCAATTTTGAAAATCACTAACAAATTCAACAACATCACCTTTGAAAAACACCAACAAATTCAACAAGCTCAACTTTCAAAAATACAATGAAGTTGAAAAAATAACATTGATAACAGCAACAAATTCAACAACAACCTCAACATTGACAAACACCAACAAATTCAACTACTTCTTTGATAAATACAAAAAAGTTCAAAAAAGAACATTGATAACAGCAACAAATTCAATAAGAACCTTAATATTCAATGACACCAACAAATTCAACATCAACTCAACATTGAAAAACACCACCAAATTCAACAATAACCTCATATTGAGAGACACCAACAATTTCAACAACATCCTCAACATTGAAAAACCGCAACAACTTCAACAACCTCTACAATGGAAAGCACCAAAAAATTAAAACAACAACCTCAACTTTGAAAAATACAAGAACGTTCAAAAAATAACATTAATAAAACCAACAAATTCAACAACAAAATCAACATTGAAAAACACCAACAAATTCAACGACAACCTCAACATTGAAAAACACCAATAAATTCATCAACAACCTCAACTTTGAAAAACACCAGCAAATTCAACAACAAGCTCAACATTGAAAAAACCCAACAAATTCGACAACAACCTCAACTTTCAAAACTATAATAAATGTTCAAAAAATAACATTGATAACAGCAACAAATTCAACAACAACCTCAATGTTGAAAAACATCAACAACTTCAACTACTACCTCAACAATGAAAAACAACAACAACCTCAACATTCAAAAATACCAACAAATTCAACAACAAACTCGACAATGAATAACACCAATAAATTCAACAACGTCAACATTGAAAAACACCAACAAAATCAACCCAAACCTCAAAATTGAAAAATACAAAAAAGTTCAAAAAATAACATTGATAACAGCAACAAATTCAACAACAACCTCAAAATTGAAAAATAAGAACAAATTCAATAACCTCAACATTGAAAAATAATAAAAAATTCAACAAACTCAACATTGAAAAATACAAAAAAGTCCAAAAAATAACATTGATAACAGCAACAAATTCAACAACAACCTCAACATTGAAAATCAGCAACAAATTCAACTACAAACTCAACAATGAAAAACACCAACAAATTCAACAAAAACCTCAACATTCAAAAATATCAACAAATTTAACAACAACCTCAACAATTAAAAACAACAAAAAATTCAACAGAAACCTCAATATTGAAAATCATCAACAAATTCAACAACAACCTCCACTTTTAAAAGAAGAGAAAAAGTTCAAAAAAAACATTGATAACACCAACGAATTCACCGATCTCAATATTGAAAGACACCAACAAATTCAACAACAACCTCAATATTAAAAGTCACCACCAAAATCAACAACAACCTCAATGTTGAAAGACACCAACAAATTCAAAAACAACCTCAACATTCAAAAACGCCAACAAATTCAACAACAACCTCAACCTTTAAATGTACAAAAAAGTTCAAAAAAGATCATTGATAAAACCAGAAAATTCAACAACCTCAACATTGAAAAACACCAATAAGTTCAACAACAACCTGAACTTTGAAAAACTCCAACAAATTCAACAGCAACCTCAACATTGAAAAACACCAAAAAATTCAACAACAACTGCAACATTGAAAAATACAAAAAAGTTCAATACATAACATTGATAATGCCAATAAATTCAACAACAAACTCAATATTGAATATCACAAACAACTTCAACAATATCAACATTGAAAAACACAAACAAATTCAACAGCAACCTCAACATTGAAAAACACCAAAAAATTCAACAACAACCGCAACATTGAAAAATACAAAAAAGTTCAATACATAACATTGATAATGCCAATAAATTCAACAACAAACTCAATATTGAATATCACAAACAACTTCAACAATATCAACATTGAAAAACACAAACAAATTCCACATCAACCTCAACATTGAAAAATGCAAAGAAGTTCAAAAAATAACATTGATAACATCAACAAATTCATCAACAACCTCAATATTGAAAACCATCAACAAATGCAACAACAATCTCAACATTGAAAAACGCCAACAAATTCATAAGCAAACTCAACTTTTAAAAATACAAACAACTTCAACAAAAAAAAAATAACACCAACAAATTTAACAAAAAACTCAATATTGGAAATCACCAACAAATTCAACAACATCAACATTGCAAAAAATCAACAAATTCAACAACATCGTCAACATTGAAAAACCGCAACAACTTCAACAACCTCTACAATGAAAAGCACCAAAAAATTAAAACAACAACCTAAACTTTGAAAAACACCATCAAATTCAACTACATCATCAACAATGAAAAAGACAAACAAATTCAACAACAACTTCAACATTCAAAAATACCAACCAATTCAACAACAACCTCAACAATGAAAAACACAAACAAATTCAACAACAACCTCAATGTTGAAAGACATCAACAAATTCAAGAACAACCTCAACGTTCAAAATTACCAACAAATACAACAACATCCTCAACATTGTAAAACGCCAACAAATTCAACAACAGCCTCAATATTGAAAATCACCAACAAAATCAACAAAATCAACATTGAAAAACACCAACAAATTCAACAACAACCACAACTTTTAAAGAATAGAAAAAGTTCAAAAAAACATTGATAACACAAACAAATTCAACAACAACCTCAACATTGTAAAATGCCAACAAATTCAACAACAACCTCAACATTGAAAAACACCAACAAATTCAACAACAACCTCAACATTGAAAAACACAAAAATAATTCAACAACAACCTCAATATTGATAGTCACCAACAAATTCAACAACAAATTCAACAATGAAAAACACCAACAAATTCAACAACAACCTGAACATTGAAAATCACCCAACAAATTCAACAACCTCTTCAAAATTGAAAAAACCATCAAATTCAACTACAAACTCAACAATGAAAAACACCAAAAAATTCAACAACAACCGCAACCTTGAAAAACACCAAAAAATTCAACAACAACCGCAACATTGACAAACACCAACAAATTCAACAACATCCATAGTGAAAATTACCAAACAATTCAACAATAACGTCAACATTGTAAAACGCCAACAAATTCAACAACAACCTCAACATTGAAAAACACCAACAAATTCAACAATAACATTAACTTTTAAAAATACAAGCCAGTTCAACAAAAGACATTGATAACACCAACAAATTCAACAACAACTTCAACAATGAAAAACTCCAACAAATTCAACAACAACCTCAACATTGAAAAACACCATCAAATTCAAAAACATAATCAACATTGAAAAAACACCAACAACTTCAACAAACTCAATAATGCAAAACAACAAAAAATTCAACAACAACGGCAATATTGAAAAATATAAAAAAGTTCAAAAAATAACATTGATAATGCCAACAAAATCAACAACAAACTCACTATTGAAAATCATCAACAAATTGAACAATATCAACATTGAAAATCGCCAACAAATTCAACAACAACCTCAACATTTAAAAGAAGAGAAAAAGTTCAAAAAAAACATTGATAACACCAACCATTTCAACGACCTCAATTTTGAAAGACACCAACAAATTCAACAACAACCTCAATATTGAAAGACACCAACAAATTAAACAACAACCTCAATATTGAAAGACAAAAACAAATTCAACAACAACCTCAACATTGAAAAACACCAGCAACTTCAACAACCTCAACAACGAAAAACACCAAAAAACTCAACAACAGCCTTAACATTGAAAAATACAGAAAATTCAAAAGTTATCATTGATAATAACCAACAAATTCAACAACAAACTCAATATTTATAATCACCAACAAATTCATCAAAATCAACATTGAAAAACACCAACAAATTCAACAACAACCCCAATATTGAAAAATACCACTAAATTCAACAACAACCTCAACAATGAAAAACACCAACAAATTCAACAACAACTGCAACATTGAAAAATACAAAAAAGTTCAATACATAACATTGATAATGCCAATAAATTCAACAACAAACTCAATATTGAATATCACAAACAACTTCAACAATATCAACATTGAAAAACACAAACAAATTCAACAGCAACCTCAACATTGAAAAACACCAAAAAATTCAACAACAACCGCAACATTGAAAAATACAAAAAAGTTCAATACATAACATTGATAATGCCAATAAATTCAACAACAAACTCAATATTGAATATCACAAACAACTTCAACAATATCAACATTGAAAAACACAAACAAATTCCACATCAACCTCAACATTGAAAAATGCAAAGAAGTTCAAAAAATAACATTGATAACATCAACAAATTCATCAACAACCTCAATATTGAAAACCATCAACAAATGCAACAACAATCTCAACATTGAAAAACGCCAACAAATTCATAAGCAAACTCAACTTTTAAAAATACAAACAACTTCAACAAAAAAAAAATAACACCAACAAATTTAACAAAAAACTCAATATTGGAAATCACCAACAAATTCAACAACATCAACATTGCAAAAAATCAACAAATTCAACAACATCGTCAACATTGAAAAACCGCAACAACTTCAACAACCTCTACAATGAAAAGCACCAAAAAATTAAAACAACAACCTAAACTTTGAAAAACACCATCAAATTCAACTACATCATCAACAATGAAAAAGACAAACAAATTCAACAACAACTTCAACATTCAAAAATACCAACCAATTCAACAACAACCTCAACAATGAAAAACACAAACAAATTCAACAACAACCTCAATGTTGAAAGACATCAACAAATTCAAGAACAACCTCAACGTTCAAAATTACCAACAAATACAACAACATCCTCAACATTGTAAAACGCCAACAAATTCAACAACAGCCTCAATATTGAAAATCACCAACAAAATCAACAAAATCAACATTGAAAAACACCAACAAATTCAACAACAACCACAACTTTTAAAGAATAGAAAAAGTTCAAAAAAACATTGATAACACAAACAAATTCAACAACAACCTCAACATTGTAAAATGCCAACAAATTCAACAACAACCTCAACATTGAAAAACACCAACAAATTCAACAACAACCTCAACATTGAAAAACACAAAAATAATTCAACAACAACCTCAATATTGATAGTCACCAACAAATTCAACAACAAATTCAACAATGAAAAACACCAACAAATTCAACAACAACCTCAACATTGAAAATCACCCAACAAATTCAACAACCTCTTCAAAATTGAAAAAACCATCAAATTCAACTACAAACTCAACAATGAAAAACACCAAAAAATTCAACAACAACCGCAACCTTGAAAAACACCAAAAAATTCAACAACAACCGCAACATTGACAAACACCAACAAATTCAACAACAACCTCAACAATGAAAAACACCAACAACTTCAACAACAACCTCAGCTTTTAAAAGAAGAGAAAAACTTCAAAAAAAACATTGATAACATCAACAAATTCAACAACAACATCAACAATGAAAAACACCAACACATTCAACAACAAGCTCAATATTGAAATACTTCAACAAATTCAACAACAACCTCAACATTCAAAATCACCAACAAATTCAACAACATCCATAATGAAAATTACCAAGCAATTCAACAATAACGTCAACATTGTAAAACGCCAACAAATTCAAAAACAACCTCAACATTGAAAAACACCAACAAATTCAACAACAACCTCAACATTTAAAAGAAGAGAAAAAGTTCAAAAAAAACTTTGATAACACCAACAAATTCAACATCATCCCCAGTATTGAAAGTCACCAACAAATTCAACAACATCAACATTGAAAAACACCAGCAAATTCAACAACAAGCTCAATATTGAAAATCACACAACAAATTCAATAACTTCAATATTGAAAATCACCAACAAATTCAACAACAACCTCAACATTGAAAAACACCAATAAATTCAACAAGAACCTCAATATTGAAAATCACCAACAAATTCAACAACAACTTCAACATTTAAAAAAAAACAACAAATTCAACTACATTCTCAACAATTAAAAACACCGAACAATTCAACAACAACCGCAACAGTGAAAAAGACCAACAAATTCATCAACAAACTCAACAATCAAAAACACCAACAAATTCATCAACAACCTCAACATTGAAAAACACCAACAACTTCAGCAACCTCAACAATGAAAAACACTAGAAAAATAACAACCGCAACATTGAAAAATACAAAAAAGATCAATAAATAACATTGATAACACCAACAAATACAACAACAACCTCAACATTGAAAAATACAAAAAAGTTCAAAAAATAACATTGATAACACCAACATATTCAACATGAAACACAACATTGAAAATTAACAACAAATTCAACAACAACCTCAACATTGAAAGACACCAACAAATTCAACAACAACCTGAACATTGAAAATCACCCAACAAATTCAACAACTTCTTCAAAATTGAAAAAACCATCAAATTCAACTACAACCTCAACAATGAAAAACACCAAAAAATTCAACAACAAACGCAACATTGAAAAACACCAACAAATTCAACAACAACCTCAACATTGAAAATCACCCAACAAATTCAACAACTTCTTCAAAATTGAAAAAACTATCAAATTCAACTACAACCTCAACAATGAAAAACACCAAAAAATTCAACAACAACCGCAACATTGAAAAACACCAAAAAATTCAACAACAACCGCAACATTGAAAAACACCAACAACTTCAACAACAACCTCAGCTTTTAAAAGAAGAGATAAACTTCAAAAAAAACATTGATAACACCAACAAATTCTAAACAACATCAACAATGAAAAACACCAACAAATTCAACAACAAGCTCAATATTGAAAGACTTCAACAAATTCAACAACAACCTCAACATTCAAAATCACCAACAAATTCAACAACATCCATAGTGAAAATTACCAAACAATTCAACAATAACGTCAACATTGTAAAACGCCAACAAATTCAACAACAACCTCAACATTGAAAAACACCAACAAATTCAACAATAACATTAACTTTTAAAAATACAAGCCAGTTCAACAAAAGACATTGATAACACCAACAAATTCAACAACAACTTCAACAATGAAAAACTCCAACAAATTCAACAACAACCTCAACATTGAAAAACACCATCAAATTCAAAAACATAATCAACATTGAAAAAACACCAACAACTTCAACAAACTCAATAATGCAAAACAACAAAAAATTCAACAACAACGGCAATATTGAAAAATATAAAAAAGTTCAAAAAATAACATTGATAATGCCAACAAAATCAACAACAAACTCACTATTGAAAATCATCAACAAATTGAACAATATCAACATTGAAAATCGCCAACAAATTCAACAACAACCTCAACATTTAAAAGAAGAGAAAAAGTTCAAAAAAAACATTGATAACACCAACCATTTCAACGACCTCAATTTTGAAAGACACCAACAAATTCAACAACAACCTCAATATTGAAAGACACCAACAAATTAAACAACAACCTCAATATTGAAAGACAAAAACAAATTCAACAACAACCTCAACATTGAAAAACACCAGCAACTTCAACAACCTCAACAACGAAAAACACCAAAAAACTCAACAACAGCCTTAACATTGAAAAATACAGAAAATTCAAAAGTTATCATTGATAATAACCAACAAATTCAACAACAAACTCAATATTTATAATCACCAACAAATTCATCAAAATCAACATTGAAAAACACCAACAAATTCAACAACAACCCCAATATTGAAAAATACCACTAAATTCAACAACAACCTCAACAATGAAAAACACCAACAAATTCAACAACAACTGCAACATTGAAAAATACAAAAAAGTTCAATACATAACATTGATAATGCCAATAAATTCAACAACAAACTCAATATTGAATATCACAAACAACTTCAACAATATCAACATTGAAAAACACAAACAAATTCAACAGCAACCTCAACATTGAAAAACACCAAAAAATTCAACAACAACCGCAACATTGAAAAATACAAAAAAGTTCAATACATAACATTGATAATGCCAATAAATTCAACAACAAACTCAATATTGAATATCACAAACAACTTCAACAATATCAACATTGAAAAACACAAACAAATTCCACATCAACCTCAACATTGAAAAATGCAAAGAAGTTCAAAAAATAACATTGATAACATCAACAAATTCATCAACAACCTCAATATTGAAAACCATCAACAAATGCAACAACAATCTCAACATTGAAAAACGCCAACAAATTCATAAGCAAACTCAACTTTTAAAAATACAAACAACTTCAACAAAAAAAAAATAACACCAACAAATTTAACAAAAAACTCAATATTGGAAATCACCAACAAATTCAACAACATCAACATTGCAAAAAATCAACAAATTCAACAACATCGTCAACATTGAAAAACCGCAACAACTTCAACAACCTCTACAATGAAAAGCACCAAAAAATTAAAACAACAACCTAAACTTTGAAAAACACCATCAAATTCAACTACATCATCAACAATGAAAAAGACAAACAAATTCAACAACAACTTCAACATTCAAAAATACCAACCAATTCAACAACAACCTCAACAATGAAAAACACAAACAAATTCAACAACAACCTCAATGTTGAAAGACATCAACAAATTCAAGAACAACCTCAACGTTCAAAATTACCAACAAATACAACAACATCCTCAACATTGTAAAACGCCAACAAATTCAACAACAGCCTCAATATTGAAAATCACCAACAAAATCAACAAAATCAACATTGAAAAACACCAACAAATTCAACAACAACCACAACTTTTAAAGAATAGAAAAAGTTCAAAAAAACATTGATAACACAAACAAATTCAACAACAACCTCAACATTGTAAAATGCCAACAAATTCAACAACAACCTCAACATTGAAAAACACCAACAAATTCAACAACAACCTCAACATTGAAAAACACAAAAATAATTCAACAACAACCTCAATATTGATAGTCACCAACAAATTCAACAACAAATTCAACAATGAAAAACACCAACAAATTCAACAACAACCTCAACATTGAAAATCACCCAACAAATTCAACAACCTCTTCAAAATTGAAAAAACCATCAAATTCAACTACAAACTCAACAATGAAAAACACCAAAAAATTCAACAACAACCGCAACCTTGAAAAACACCAAAAAATTCAACAACAACCGCAACATTGACAAACACCAACAAATTCAACAACAACCTCAACAATGAAAAACACCAACAACTTCAACAACAACCTCAGCTTTTAAAAGAAGAGAAAAACTTCAAAAAAAACATTGATAACATCAACAAATTCAACAACAACATCAACAATGAAAAACACCAACACATTCAACAACAAGCTCAATATTGAAATACTTCAACAAATTCAACAACAACCTCAACATTCAAAATCACCAACAAATTCAACAACATCCATAATGAAAATTACCAAGCAATTCAACAATAACGTCAACATTGTAAAACGCCAACAAATTCAAAAACAACCTCAACATTGAAAAACACCAACAAATTCAACAACAACCTCAACATTTAAAAGAAGAGAAAAAGTTCAAAAAAAACTTTGATAACACCAACAAATTCAACATCATCCCCAGTATTGAAAGTCACCAACAAATTCAACAACATCAACATTGAAAAACACCAGCAAATTCAACAACAAGCTCAATATTGAAAATCACACAACAAATTCAATAACTTCAATATTGAAAATCACCAACAAATTCAACAACAACCTCAACATTGAAAAACACCAATAAATTCAACAAGAACCTCAATATTGAAAATCACCAACAAATTCAACAACAACTTCAACATTTAAAAAAAAACAACAAATTCAACTACATTCTCAACAATTAAAAACACCGAACAATTCAACAACAACCGCAACAGTGAAAAAGACCAACAAATTCATCAACAAACTCAACAATCAAAAACACCAACAAATTCATCAACAACCTCAACATTGAACAACACCAACAACTTCAGCAACCTCAACAATGAAAAACACTAGAAAAATAACAACCGCAACATTGAAAAATACAAAAAAGATCAATAAATAACATTGATAACACCAACAAATACAACAACAACCTCAACATTGAAAAATACAAAAAAGTTCAAAAAATAACATTGATAACACCAACATATTCAACATGAAACACAACATTGAAAATTAACAACAAATTCAACAACAACCTCAACATTGAAAAACACCAACAAATTCAACAACAACCTGAACATTGAAAATCACCCAACAAATTCAACAACTTCTTCAAAATTGAAAAAACCATCAAATTCAACTACAACCTCAACAATGAAAAACACCAAAAAATTCAACAACAAACGCAACATTGAAAAACACCAACAAATTCAACAACAACCTCAACATTGAAAATCACCCAACAAATTCAACAACTTCTTCAAAATTGAAAAAACTATCAAATTCAACTACAACCTCAACAATGAAAAACACCAAAAAATTCAACAACAACCGCAACATTGAAAAACACCAAAAAATTCAACAACAACCGCAACATTGAAAAACACCAACAACTTCAACAACAACCTCAGCTTTTAAAAGAAGAGATAAACTTCAAAAAAAACATTGATAACACCAACAAATTCTAAACAACATCAACAATGAAAAACACCAACAAATTCAACAACAAGCTCAATATTGAAAGACTTCAACAAATTCAACAACAACCTCAACATTCAAAATCACCAACAAATTCAACAACATCCATAGTGAAAATTACCAAACAATTCAACAATAACGTCAACATTGTAAAACGCCAACAAATTCAACAACAACCTCAACATTGAAAAACACCAACAAATTCAACAATAACATTAACTTTTAAAAATACAAGCCAGTTCAACAAAAGACATTGATAACACCAACAAATTCAACAACAACTTCAACAATGAAAAACTCCAACAAATTCAACAACAACCTCAACATTGAAAAACACCATCAAATTCAAAAACATAATCAACATTGAAAAAACACCAACAACTTCAACAAACTCAATAATGCAAAACAACAAAAAATTCAACAACAACGGCAATATTGAAAAATATAAAAAAGTTCAAAAAATAACATTGATAATGCCAACAAAATCAACAACAAACTCACTATTGAAAATCATCAACAAATTGAACAATATCAACATTGAAAATCGCCAACAAATTCAACAACAACCTCAACATTTAAAAGAAGAGAAAAAGTTCAAAAAAAACATTGATAACACCAACCATTTCAACGACCTCAATTTTGAAAGACACCAACAAATTCAACAACAACCTCAATATTGAAAGACACCAACAAATTAAACAACAACCTCAATATTGAAAGACAAAAACAAATTCAACAACAACCTCAACATTGAAAAACACCAGCAACTTCAACAACCTCAACAACGAAAAACACCAAAAAACTCAACAACAGCCTTAACATTGAAAAATACAGAAAATTCAAAAGTTATCATTGATAATAACCAGCAAATTCAACAACAAATTCAATATTTATAATCACCAACAAATTCATCAAAATCAACATTGAAAAACACCAACAAATTCAACAACAACCCCAATATTGAAAAATACCACTAAATTCAACAACAACCTCAACATTGAAAATCACAAACAAATTCAACAACAACCTCAGCATTGAAAAAAACCAACAAATTCAACAACAACCTCAACTTTCAAAAATATAATAAATGTTCAAAAAATAACATTGATAACAGCAACAAATTCAACAATAACCTCAACATTGAAAAACACCAACACATTCTACTACAACCTCAACAATGAAAAACACCAACAAATTCAACAACAACCTCAACATTCAAAAATACCAACAAATTTAACAACAACCTCAACAATTAAAAACAACAAAAAATTCAACAGAAACCTCAATATTGAAAATCATCAACAAATTCAACAACAACCTCCACTTTTAAAAGAAGAGAAAAAGTTCAAAAAAAACATTGATAACACCAACAAATTCACCGACCTCAATTTTGAAAGACACCAACAAATTCAACAACAACCTCAATATTAAAAGTCACCACCAAAATCAACAACAACCTCAATGTTGAAAGACACCAACAAATTCAAAAACAACCTTAACATTGAAAAACGCCAACAAATTAAACAACTACCTCAATATTGAAAATCACCAACAAATTCAACAACCTCAACATTGAAAAACACCAATAAATTCAACAACAACCTGAACTTTGAAAAACTCCTACAAATTCAACAACAACCTCAACATTGAAAAACACCAAAAAATTCAACAACAACCGCAACATTGAAAAATACAAAAAAGTTCAATACATAACATTGATAATGCCAATAAATTCAACAACAAACTCAATATTGAATATCACAAACAACTTCAACAATATCAACATTGAAAAACACTAATAAATTCAACAACAACCTCAGCATTGAAAAACACTAACAAATTCAACAACAACCTAAACATTGAAAAACACCAACAAATTCAACATCAACCTCAACATTGAAAAATGCAAAGATGTTCAAAAAATAACATTGATAACACCAACAAATTCAACAACAAGCTCAATATTGAAAATCACCAACAAATTCAACAACAACCTCTACATTGAAAAACGTCAACAAATTCAACAACAAACTCAACTTTTAAAAATACAAACAACTTCAACAACAAAACATTGTTAACACCAACAAATTCAACAAAAATCTCAATATTGGAAGTCACCAACAAATTCAACAACATCAACATTGCAAAAAACCAACAAATTAAACAACAACCTCAACATTGAATAGCAACAACAAATTCAACAACAACCTCAACATTGAAAAATGCCAACAAATTCAACAACAATCTCAACATTGAAAAGTTCAAATAAGTTCAAAAAACAACTTTCATAACACCAAAAAATTCAAGAACAACCTCAATATTGAAAATCACCATCAAATTCAATAACATCAGCATTAAAAAACACTAACAAATTCAACAATAACCTTAACTTTTAACAATACAAGCCAGTTCAACAAAAGACATTGATAACACCAACAAATTCAACAACAACCTCAACAATGAAAAACTCCAACAAATTCAACAACAAACTCAACATTGAAAAACACCAACAAATTCAAAAACAAACTCAACATTGAAAAAACACCAACAACTTCAACGAACTCAACAATGAAAAACACCAAAAAATTCAACAACAACGGCTATATTGAAAAATATAAAAAAGTTCAAAAAATAACATTGATAATGCCAACAAAATCAACAACAAACTCACTATTGAAAATCATCAACAAATTGAACAATATCAACATTGAAAATCGCCAACAAATTCAACAACAACCTCAACATTTAAAAGAAGAGAAAAAGTTCAAAAAAAACATTGATAACACCAACCAATTCAACGACCTCAATATTGAAAGTCACCACCAAATTCAACATCAACCTCAATATTGAAAGACACCAACAAATTAAACAACAACCTCAACATTGAAAAACACCAGCAACTTCAACAACCTCAACAACGAAAAACACCAAAAAATTCAACAACAGCCTTAACATTGAAAAATACAGAAAATTCAAAAGTTATCATTGATAATAACCAACAAATTCAACAACAAACTCAATATTTATAATCACCAACAAATTCATCAAAATCAACATTGAAAAACACCAACAAATTCAACAACAACCCCAATATTGAAAAACACCACTAAATTCAACAACAACCTCAACATTGAAAATCACAAACAAATTCAACAACAAACTCAGCATTGAAAAAAACCAACAAATTCAACAACAACCTCAACTTTCAAAAATATAATAAATGTTCAAAAAATAACATTGATAACAGCAACAAATTCAACAATAACCTCAACATTGAAAAACAGCAACACATTCTACTACAACCTCAACAATGAAAAACACCAACAAATTCAACAACAACCTCAACATTCAAAAATACCAACAAATTTAACAACAACCTCAACAATTAAAAACAACAAAAAATTCAACAACAACCTCAATATTGAAAATCATCAACAAATTCAACAACAACCTCCACTTTTAAAAGAAGAGAAAAAGTTAAAAAAAAACATTGATAACACCAACAAATTCACCGACCTCAATATTGAAAGACACCAACAAATTCAACAACAACCTCAATATTAAAAGTCACCACCAAAATCAACAACAACCTCAATGTTGAAAGACACCAACAAATTCAAAAACAACCTCAACATTGAAAAACGCCAACAAATTAAACAACAACCTCAATATTGAAAATCACCAACAAATTCAACAACCTCAACATTGAAAAACACCAATAAATTCAACAACAACCTGAACTTTGAAAAACTCCAACAAATTCAACAACAACCTCAACATTGAAAAACACCAAATAAATTCAACAACAACCACAACATTGAAAAATACAAAAAGGTTCAATACATAACATTGATAATGCCAATAAATTCAACAACAAACTCAATATTGAATATCACAAACAACTTCAACAATATCAACATTGAAAAACACTAACAAATTCAACAACAACCTCAGCATTGAAAAACACTAACAAATTCAACAACAACCTAAACATTGAACAAAACCAACAAATTCAACATCAACCTCAACATTGAAAAAAGCAAAGGAGTTCAAAAAATAACATTGATAACATCAACAAATTCAACAACAACCTCAATATTGAAAAACATCAACAAATGCAACAACAAACTCAACATTGAAAAACGCCAACAAATTCAACAGCAAAGTCAACTTTTAAAAATACAAACAACTTCAACAAAAAAAAAATGATAACACCAACAAATTTAACAAAAAACTCAATATTGGAAATCACCAACAAATTCAACAACATCAACATTGCAAAAAATCAACAAATTCAACAACAACTTCAACATTGAAAAACAACAATAAATTCAACAACAACAACAGCATTGAAAAACACCAACAAATTCAACAACAACCATAACGTTGATAACACCAACAAATTCAACAACAACCTCAATTTTGAAAATCACTAACAAATTCAACAACATCACCATTGAAAAACACCAACAAATTCAACAAGCTCAACTTTCAAAAATACAATGAAGTTCAAAAAATAACATTGATAACAGCAACAAATTCAACAACAACCTCAAAATTGACAAACACCAACAAATTCAACTACTTCTTTGATAAATACAAAAAAGTTCAAAAAAGAACATTGATAACAGCAACAAATTCAATAAGAACCTTAATATTCAATGACACCAACAAATTCAACACCAACTCAACATTGAAATACACCACCAAATTCAACAATAACCTCATATTGAGAGACACCAACAATTTCAACAACATCCTCAACATTGAAAAACCGCAACAACTTCAACAACCTCTACAATGGAAAGCACCAAAAAATTAAAACAACAACTTCAACTTTGAAAAATACAAGAACGTTCAAAAAATAACATTAATAAAACCAACAAATTCAACAACAAAATCAACATTGAAAAACACCAACAAATTCAACGACAACCTCAACATTGAAAAACACCAATAAATTCATCAACAACCTCAACTTTGAAAAACACCAGCAAATTCAACAACAAGCTCAACATTGAAAAAACCCAACAAATTCGACAACAACCTCAACTTTCAAAACTATAATAAATGTTCAAAAAATAACATTGATAACAGCAACAAATTCAACAACTACCTCAACGTTGAAAAACATAAACAACTTCAACTACTACCTCAACAATGAAAAACAACAACAACCTCAACATTCAAAAATACCAACAAATTCAACAACAAACTCAACAATGAATAACACCAATAAATTCAACAACGTCAACATTGAAAAACACCAACAAAATCAACCCGAACCTCAAAATTGAAAAATACAAAAAAGTTCAAAAAATAACATTGATAACAGCAACAAATTCAACAACAACCTCAAAATTGAAAAATAAGAACAAATTCAATAACCTCAACATT
This sequence comes from Cetorhinus maximus, assembly GCF_964194155.1. Lineage (NCBI taxonomy): Eukaryota > Metazoa > Chordata > Chondrichthyes > Lamniformes > Cetorhinidae > Cetorhinus > Cetorhinus maximus. The sequence continues at coordinate 290,405 of NW_027596184.1, read as the reverse complement.
GAAAAATTATAAAAAATTCACCAAACTCAACATTGAAAAATACAAAAAAGTCCAAAAAATAACATTGATAACAGCAACAAATTCAACAACAACCTCAACATTGAAAATCAGCAACAAATTCAACTTCAACCTCAACAATGAAAAACACCAACAAATTCAACAAAAACCTCAACATTCAAAAATATCAACAAATTTAACAACAACCTCAACAATTAAAAACAAAAAATTCAACAGAAACCTCAATATTGAAAATCGTCAACAAATTCAACAACAACCTCCACTTTTAAAAGAAGAGAAAAAGTTCAAAAAAAACATTGATAACACCAACGAATTCACTGATCTCAATATTGAAAGACACCAACAAATTCAACAACAACCTCAATATTAAAAGTCACCACCAAAATCAACAACAACCTCAATGTTGAAAGACACCAACAAATTCAAAAACAACCTCAACATTCAAAAACGCCAACAAATTCAACAACAACCTCTACCTTTAAATGTACAAAAAAGTTCAAAAAAGATCATTGATAAAACCAAAAAATTCAACAACAACCTCAATATTGAAAATCACCAACAAATTCAACAACCTCAACATTGAAAAACACCAAAAAATTCAACAACAACCTGAACTTTGAAAAACTCCAACAAATTCAACAGCAACCTCAACATTGAAAAACACCAACAAATTCAACAACAACCTCAACATTGAAAAATACAAAAAAGATCAAAAAATAACGTTGATAACACCAACAAATTCAACAACAACCTCAATTTTGAAAATCACTAACAAATTCAACAACATCACCTTTGAAAAACACCAACAAATTCAACAAGCTCAACTTTCAAAAATACAATGAAGTTGAAAAAATAACATTGATAACAGCAACAAATTCAACAACAACCTCAACATTGACAAACACCAACAAATTCAACTACTTCTTTGATAAATACAAAAAAGTTCAAAAAAGAACATTGATAACAGCAACAAATTCAATAAGAACCTTAATATTCAATGACACCAACAAATTCAACATCAACTCAACATTGAAAAACACCACCAAATTCAACAATAACCTCATATTGAGAGACACCAACAATTTCAACAACATCCTCAACATTGAAAAACCGCAACAACTTCAACAACCTCTACAATGGAAAGCACCAAAAAATTAAAACAACAACCTCAACTTTGAAAAATACAAGAACGTTCAAAAAATAACATTAATAAAACCAACAAATTCAACAACAAAATCAACATTGAAAAACACCAACAAATTCAACGACAACCTCAACATTGAAAAACACCAATAAATTCATCAACAACCTCAACTTTGAAAAACACCAGCAAATTCAACAACAAGCTCAACATTGAAAGAACCCAACAAATTCGACAACAACCTCAACTTTCAAAACTATAATAAATGTTCAAAAAATAACATTGATAACAGCAACAAATTCAACAACAACCTCAATGTTGAAAAACATCAACAACTTCAACTACTACCTCAACAATGAAAAACAACAACAACCTCAACATTCAAAAATACCAACAAATTCAACAACAAACTCGACAATGAATAACACCAATAAATTCAACAACGTCAACATTGAAAAATACCAACAAAATCAACCCAAACCTCAAAATTGAAAAATACAAAAAAGTTCAAAAAATAACATTGATAACAGCAACAAATTCAACAACAACCTCAAAATTGAAAAATAAGAACAAATTCAATAACCTCAACATTGAAAAATAATAAAAAATTCAACAAACTCAACATTGAAAAATACAAAAAATAACATTGATAACAGCAACAAATTCAACAACAACCTCAACATTGAAAATCAGCAACAAATTCAACTACAAACTCAACAATGAAAAACACCAACAAATTCAACAAAAACCTCAACATTCAAAAATATCAACAAATTTAACAACAACCTCAACAATTAAAAACAACAAAAAATTCAACAGAAACCTCAATATTGAAAATCATCAACAAATTCAACAACAACCTCCACTTTTAAAAGAAGAGAAAAAGTTCAAAAAAAACATTGATAACACCAACGAATTCACCGATCTCAATATTGAAAGACACCAACAAATTCAACAACAACCTCAATATTAAAAGTCACCACCAAAATCAACAACAACCTCAATGTTGAAAGACACCAACAAATTCAAAAACAACCTCAACATTCAAAAACGCCAACAAATTCAACAACAACCTCAACCTTTAAATGTACAAAAAAGTTCAAAAAAGATCATTGATAAAACCAGAAAATTCAACAACCTCAACATTGGAAAACACCAATAAGTTCAACAACAACCTGAACTTTGAAAAACTCCAACAAATTCAACAGCAACCTCAACATTGAAAAACACCAAAAAATTCAACAACAACTGCAACATTGAAAAATACAAAAAAGTTCAATACATAACATTGATAATGCCAATAAATTCAACAACAAACTCAATATTGAATATCACAAACAACTTCAACAATATCAACATTGAAAAACACAAACAAATTCAACAGCAACCTCAACATTGAAAAACACCAAAAAATTCAACAACAACCGCAACATTGAAAAATACAAAAAAGTTCAATACATAACATTGATAATGCCAATAAATTCAACAACAAACTCAATATTGAATATCACAAACAACTTCAACAATATCAACATTGAAAAACACAAACAAATTCCACATCAACCTCAACATTGAAAAATGCAAAGAAGTTCAAAAAATAACATTGATAACATCAACAAATTCATCAACAACCTCAATATTGAAAACCATCAACAAATGCAACAACAATCTCAACATTGAAAAACGCCAACAAATTCATAAGCAAACTCAACTTTTAAAAATACAAACAACTTCAACAAAAAAAAAATAACACCAACAAATTTAACAAAAAACTCAATATTGGAAATCACCAACAAATTCAACAACATCAACATTGCAAAAAATCAACAAATTCAACAACATCGTCAACATTGAAAAACCGCAACAACTTCAACAACCTCTACAATGAAAAGCACCAAAAAATTAAAACAACAACCTAAACTTTGAAAAACACCATCAAATTCAACTACATCATCAACAATGAAAAAGACAAACAAATTCAACAACAACTTCAACATTCAAAAATACCAACCAATTCAACAACAACCTCAACAATGAAAAACACAAACAAATTCAACAACAACCTCAATGTTGAAAGACATCAACAAATTCAAGAACAACCTCAACGTTCAAAATTACCAACAAATACAACAACATCCTCAACATTGTAAAACGCCAACAAATTCAACAACAGCCTCAATATTGAAAATCACCAACAAAATCAACAAAATCAACATTGAAAAACACCAACAAATTCAACAACAACCACAACTTTTAAAGAATAGAAAAAGTTCAAAAAAACATTGATAACACAAACAAATTCAACAACAACCTCAACATTGTAAAATGCCAACAAATTCAACAACAACCTCAACATTGAAAAACACCAACAAATTCAACAACAACCTCAACATTGAAAAACACAAAAATAATTCAACAACAACCTCAATATTGATAATCACCAACAAATTCAACAACAAATTCAACAATGAAAAACACCAACAAATTCAACAACAACCTGAACATTGAAAATCACCCAACAAATTCAACAACCTCTTCAAAATTGAAAAAACCATCAAATTCAACTACAAACTCAACAATGAAAAACACCAAAAAATTCAACAACAACCGCAACATTGAAAAACACCAAAAAATTCAACAACAACCGCAACATTGACAAACACCAACAAATTCAACAACAACCTCAACAATGAAAAACACCAACAACTTCAACAACAACCTCAGCTTTTAAAAGAAGAGAAAAACTTCAAAAAAAACATTGATAACATCAACAAATTCAACAACAACATCAACAATGAAAAACACCAACACATTCAACAACAAGCTCAATATTGAAATACTTCAACAAATTCAACAACAACCTCAACATTCAAAATCACCAACAAATTCAACAACATCCATAATGAAAATTACCAAGCAATTCAACAATAACGTCAACATTGTAAAACGCCAACAAATTCAAAAACAACCTCAACATTGAAAAACACCAACAAATTCAACAACAACCTCAACATTTAAAAGAAGAGAAAAAGTTCAAAAAAAACTTTGATAACACCAACAAATTCAACATCATCCCCAGTATTGAAAGTCACCAACAAATTCAACAACAACATCAACATTGAAAAACACCAGCAAATTCAACAACAAGCTCAATATTGAAAATCACACAACAAATTCAATAACTTCAATATTGAAAATCACCAACAAATTCAACAACAACTTCAACATTTAAAAAAAAACAACAAATTCAACTACATTCTCAACAATTAAAAACACCGAACAATTCAACAACAACCGCAACAGTGAAAAAGACCAACAAATTCATCAACAAACTCAACAATCAAAAACACCAATAAATTCATCAACAACCTCAACTTTGAAAAACACCAGCAAATTCAACAACAAGCTCAACATTGAAAGAACCCAACAAATTCGACAACAACCTCAACTTTCAAAACTATAATAAATGTTCAAAAAATAACATTGATAACAGCAACAAATTCAACAACAACCTCAATGTTGAAAAACATCAACAACTTCAACTACTACCTCAACAATGAAAAACAACAACAACCTCAACATTCAAAAATACCAACAAATTCAACAACAAACTCGACAATGAATAACACCAATAAATTCAACAACGTCAACATTGAAAAATACCAACAAAATCAACCCAAACCTCAAAATTGAAAAATACAAAAAAGTTCAAAAAATAACATTGATAACAGCAACAAATTCAACAACAACCTCAAAATTGAAAAATAAGAACAAATTCAATAACCTCAACATTGAAAAATAATAAAAAATTCAACAAACTCAACATTGAAAAATACAAAAAATAACATTGATAACAGCAACAAATTCAACAACAACCTCAACATTGAAAATCAGCAACAAATTCAACTACAAACTCAACAATGAAAAACACCAACAAATTCAACAAAAACCTCAACATTCAAAAATATCAACAAATTTAACAACAACCTCAACAATTAAAAACAACAAAAAATTCAACAGAAACCTCAATATTGAAAATCATCAACAAATTCAACAACAACCTCCACTTTTAAAAGAAGAGAAAAAGTTCAAAAAAAACATTGATAACACCAACGAATTCACCGATCTCAATATTGAAAGACACCAACAAATTCAACAACAACCTCAATATTAAAAGTCACCACCAAAATCAACAACAACCTCAATGTTGAAAGACACCAACAAATTCAAAAACAACCTCAACATTCAAAAACGCCAACAAATTCAACAACAACCTCAACCTTTAAATGTACAAAAAAGTTCAAAAAAGATCATTGATAAAACCAGAAAATTCAACAACCTCAACATTGAAAAACACCAATAAGTTCAACAACAACCTGAACTTTGAAAAACTCCAACAAATTCAACAGCAACCTCAACATTGAAAAACACCAAAAAATTCAACAACAACTGCAACATTGAAAAATACAAAAAAGTTCAATACATAACATTGATAATGCCAATAAATTCAACAACAAACTCAATATTGAATATCACAAACAACTTCAACAATATCAACATTGAAAAACACAAACAAATTCAACAGCAACCTCAACATTGAAAAACACCAAAAAATTCAACAACAACCGCAACATTGAAAAATACAAAAAAGTTCAATACATAACATTGATAATGCCAATAAATTCAACAACAAACTCAATATTGAATATCACAAACAACTTCAACAATATCAACATTGAAAAACACAAACAAATTCCACATCAACCTCAACATTGAAAAATGCAAAGAAGTTCAAAAAATAACATTGATAACATCAACAAATTCATCAACAACCTCAATATTGAAAACCATCAACAAATGCAACAACAATCTCAACATTGAAAAACGCCAACAAATTCATAAGCAAACTCAACTTTTAAAAATACAAACAACTTCAACAAAAAAAAAATAACACCAACAAATTTAACAAAAAACTCAATATTGGAAATCACCAACAAATTCAACAACATCAACATTGCAAAAAATCAACAAATTCAACAACATCGTCAACATTGAAAAACCGCAACAACTTCAACAACCTCTACAATGAAAAGCACCAAAAAATTAAAACAACAACCTAAACTTTGAAAAACACCATCAAATTCAACTACATCATCAACAATGAAAAAGACAAACAAATTCAACAACAACTTCAACATTCAAAAATACCAACCAATTCAACAACAACCTCAACAATGAAAAACACAAACAAATTCAACAACAACCTCAATGTTGAAAGACATCAACAAATTCAAGAACAACCTCAACGTTCAAAATTACCAACAAATACAACAACATCCTCAACATTGTAAAACGCCAACAAATTCAACAACAGCCTCAATATTGAAAATCACCAACAAAATCAACAAAATCAACATTGAAAAACACCAACAAATTCAACAACAACCACAACTTTTAAAGAATAGAAAAAGTTCAAAAAAACATTGATAACACAAACAAATTCAACAACAACCTCAACATTGTAAAATGCCAACAAATTCAACAACAACCTAAACATTGAAAAACACCAACAAATTCAACAACAACCTCAACATTGAAAAACACAAAAATAATTCAACAACAACCTCAATATTGATAATCACCAACAAATTCAACAACAAATTCAACAATGAAAAACACCAACAAATTCAACAACAACCTGAACATTGAAAATCACCCAACAAATTCAACAACCTCTTCAAAATTGAAAAAACCATCAAATTCAACTACAAACTCAACAATGAAAAACACCAAAAAATTCAACAACAACCGCAACATTGAAAAACACCAAAAAATTCAACAACAACCGCAACATTGACAAACACCAACAAATTCAACAACAACCTCAACAATGAAAAACACCAACAACTTCAACAACAACCTCAGCTTTTAAAAGAAGAGAAAAACTTCAAAAAAAACATTGATAACATCAACAAATTCAACAACAACATCAACAATGAAAAACACCAACACATTCAACAACAAGCTCAATATTGAAATACTTCAACAAATTCAACAACAACCTCAACATTCAAAATCACCAACAAATTCAACAACATCCATAATGAAAATTACCAAGCAATTCAACAATAACCTCAACGTTGTAAAACGCCAACAAATTCAACAACAACCTCAACATTGAAAAACACCAACAAGTTCAACAACAACCTCAACATTTAAAAGAAGAGAAAAAGTTCAAAAAAAACTTTGATAACACCAACAAATTCAACATCATCCCCAGTATTGAAAGTCACCAACAAATTCAACAACAACATCAACATTGAAAAACACCAGCAAATTCAACAACAAGCTCAATATTGAAAATCACACAACAAATTCAATAACTTCAATATTGAAAATCACCAACAAATTCAACAACAACTTCAACATTTAAAAAAAAACAACAAATTCAACTACATTCTCAACAATTAAAAACACCGAACAATTCAACAACAACCGCAACAGTGAAAAAGACCAACAAATTCATCAACAAACTCAACAATCAAAAACACCAACAAATTCATCAACAACCTCAACATTGAAAAACACCAACAACTTCAGCAACCTCAACAATGAAAAACACTAGAAAAATAACAACCGCAACATTGAAAAATACAAAAAAGATCAATAAATAACATTGATAACACCAACAAATACAACAACAACCTCAACATTGAAAAATACAAAAAAGTTCAAAAATAACATTGATAACACCAACATATTCAACATGAAACACAACATTGAAAATTAACAACAAATTCAACAACAACCTCAACATTGAAAGACACCAACAAATTCAACAACAACCTGAACATTGAAAATCACCCAACAAATTCAACAACTTCTTCAAAATTGAAAAAACCATCAAATTCAACTACAACCTCAACAATGAAAAACACCAAAAAATTCAACAACAAACGCAACATTGAAAAACACCAACAAATTCAACAACAACCTCAACATTGAAAATCACCCAACAAATTCAACAACTTCTTCAAAATTGAAAAAACTATCAAATTCAACTACAACCTCAACAATTAAAAACACCAAAAAATTCAACAACAACCGCAACATTGAAAAACACCAAAAAATTCAACAACAACCGCAACATTGAAAAACACCAACAACTTCAACAACAACCTCAGCTTTTAAAAGAAGAGATAAACTTCAAAAAAAACATTGATAACACCAACAAATTCTAAACAACATCAACAATGAAAAACACCAACAAATTCAACAACAAGCTCAATATTGAAAGACTTCAACAAATTCAACAACAACCTCAACATTCAAAATCACCAACAAATTCAACAACATCCATAGTGAAAATTACCAAACAATTCAACAATAACGTCAACATTGTAAAACGCCAACAAATTCAACAACAACCTCAACATTGAAAAACACCAACAAATTCAACAACAACTTCAGCTTTTAAAAGAAGAGCAAAACTTCAAAAAAAACATTGATAACACCAACAAATTCAACAACAACCTCAACAATGAAAAACACCAACAAATTCAACAACAAGCTCATTATTGAAAGACTTCAACAAATTCAACAACAACCTCAACATTCAAAATCACCAACAAATTCAACAACATCCATAGTGAAAATTACCAAGCAATTCAACAATAACGTCAACATTGTAAAAAGCCAACAAATTCAACAACAACCTCAACATTGAAAAACACCAACAAATTCAACAACAACCTCAACATTTAAAAGAAGAGAAAAAGTTCAAAAAAAACTTTGATAACACCAACAAATTCAACATCATCCCCAGTATTGAAAGTCACCAACAAATTCAACAACAACATCAACATCGAAAAACACCAGCAAATTCAACAACAAGCTCAATATTGAAAATCACACAACAAATTCAATAACTTCAATATTGAAAATCACCAACAAAGTCAACAACAACCTCAACATTGAAAAACGCCAATAAATTCAACAAGAACCTCAATATTGAAAATCACCATCAAATTCAACAACAACTTCAACATTTAAAATAAAACAACAAATTCAACTACATTCTCAACAATTAACAACACCAACAAATTCAACAACAATCTCAACATTGAAAAACACCAACAACTTCAGCAACCTCAACAATGAAAAACACCAGAAATATAACAACCGCAACATTGAAAAATACAAAAAAGATCAATAAATAACATTGATAACACCAACAAATTCAACAACAACCTCAACGTTGAAAAATACAAAAAAGTTCAAAAAATAACATTGATAACACCAACATATTCAACATGAAACTCAACATTGAAATTTAACAACAAATTCAACAACAACCTCAAAATTGAAAATCACCAACAAATTCACCAAATTACACATTGAAAAACACGAACAAATTCTACAACAACCTCAACATTGAAAATCATCAATAAATTCAACAACAACCTCAACATTGAAAAACACCGACAAATTCAACAAATATCTCAATATTAAAAAAAACCAACAAATTCAACAAAAAGCTCAACTTTCAAAAATACAATAAATGTACAAAAAATAACATTGATAACAGCAACAAATTCAACAACAACATCAACATTGAAAAACATCATCAAATTCAAATACAACCTCAACAATGAAAAAGACAAACAAATTCAACAACAACCTCAACATTCAAAAATACCAACCAATTCAACAACAACCTCAACAATGAAAAACACAAACAAATTCAACAACAACCTCAATGTTGAAAGACATCAACAAATTCAAGAACAACCTCAACGTTCAAAATTACCAACAAATACAACAACATCCTCAACATTGTAAAACGCCAACAAATTCAACAACAACCTCAATATTGAAAATCACCAACAAATTCAACAACAACCTCAACTTTTAAAGAATAGAAAAAGTTCAAAAAAAACATGAATAACACCAACAAATTCAACAACAACCTCAACATTGTAAAACGCCAAGAAATTCAACAACAACCTCAACATTGAAAAACACCAACAAATTCAACAACAACCTAAACATTGAAAAACGCCAAAATAATTCAACAACAACCTCAATATTGAAAGTCACCAACAAATTCAACAACAACATGAACATTGACAAACACCAGCAAATTCAACAACAACCTCAATATTGAAAGACACCAACAAATTCAACAACAACCTCAACATTGAAAATCACCCAACAAATTCAACAACTTCTTCAAAATTGAAAAAACCATCAAATTCAACTACAACCTCAACAATGAAAAACACCAAAAAATTCAACAACAACCACAACATTGAAAAACACACGACAAATTCAACAACAACCTGAACATTGAAAAACACCAACAACTTCAACAACCTCAACAAAGAAAAACACATGAAAAATCAACAACCGCAGCATTGAAAAATACAAAAAAGTTCAAAAAATAACATTGACAACACCAACAAATTCAACACAACCTCAACATTGAAAAATACAAAAAAATTCAAATAATAACATTGATAACACAAACAAATTCAACAACAAGCTCAATATTGAAAATCAACAATAAATTCAACAACCTCAACATTGAAAAACACGAACAAATTGAACAACAACCTCAACATTGAAAAAAACCTACAATTTCAACAAAAAGCTCAACTTTCAAAAATACAATAAATGTTCAAAAAATAACATTGATAACAGCAACAAATTCAACAACAACATCAACATTCAAAAATACCAACCAATTCAACAACAACCTCAACAATGAAAAACACCAACAAATTCAACAACAACCTCAATATTGAAAGACATCAACAAATTCAAGAACAACCACAACATTCAAAATTACCAACAAATTCAACAACATCCTCAGTATTTAAAATCACCAACAAATTCAACAAAATCAACATTGAAAAAGACCAATAAATTCAACAACAACCTCAACGTTGTAAAACGCCAACAAATTCAACAACAACCTCAACATTGAAAAACACCAACAAGTTCAACAACAACCTCAACATTTAAAAGAAGAGAAAAAGTTCAAAAAAAACTTTGATAACACCAACAAATTCAACATCATCCCCAGTATTGAAAGTCACCAACAAATTCAACAACAACATCAACATTGAAAAACACCAGCAAATTCAACAACAAGCTCAATATTGAAAATCACACAACAAATTCAATAACTTCAATATTGAAAATCACCAACAAATTCAACAACAACCTCAACATTGAAAAACGCCAATAAATTCAACAAGAACCTCAATATTGGAAATCACCAACAAATTCAACAACAACTTCAACACTTAAAAAAAACCAACAAATTCAACTACATTCTCAACAATTAAAAACACCGAAAAATTCAACAACAACCGCAACAGTGAAAAAGACCAACAAATTCATCAACAAACTCAACAATGAAAAACACCAACAAATTCATCAACAACCTCAACATTGAAAAACACCAACAACTTCAGCAACCTCAACAATGAAAAACACTAGAAAAATAACAACCGCAACATTGAAAAATACAAAAAAGATCAATAAATAACATTGATAACACCAACAAATACAACAACAACCTCAACATTGAAAAATACAAAGAAGTTCAAAAAATAACATTGATAACACCAACATATTCAACATGAAACACAACATTGAAAATTAACAACAAATTCAACAACAACTTCAAAATTGAAAATCTCCAACAAATTCAACAAATTAAACATTGAAAAACACGAACAAATTCTACAACAACCTCAACATTGAAAAACACCGACAAATTCAACAAAATCTCAATATTAAAAAAAACCAACAAATTCAACAAAAAGCTCAACTTTCAAAAATACAATAAATGTTCAAAAAATAACATTGATAACAGCAACAAATTCAACAACAACCTCAACATTGAAAAACACCATCAAATTCAACTACATCTTCAACAATGAAAAAGACAAACAAATTCAACAACAACATCAACATTGAAAAACACCATCAAATTCAAGTACATCTTCAACAATCAAAAAGACAAACAAATTCAACAACAACCTCAACATTCAAAAATACCAACCAATTCAACAACAACCTCAACAATGAAAAACACAAACAAATTCAACAACAACCTCAATGTTGAAAGACATCAACAAATTCAAGAACAACCTCAACGTTCAAAATTACCAACAAATACAACAACATCATCAACATTGTAAAATGCCAACAAATTCAACAACAACCTCAACATTGAAAAACACCATCAAATTCAACAACAACCTCATCATTGAAAAACGCCAAAATAATTCAACAACAACCTCAATATTGATAGTCACCAACAAATTCAACAACAACATGAACATTGAAAAACACCAGCAAATTCAGCAACAACCTCAATATTGAAAGACACCAACAAATTCAACAACAACCTCAACATTGAAAATCACCCAACAAATTCAACAAATTCTTCAAAATTGAAAAAACCATCAAATTCAACTAAAACCTCAACAATGAAAAACACCAAAAAATTCAACAACAACCGCAACATTGAAAAACACCAACAAATTCAACAACAACCTCAACAATGAAAAACACCAACAAATTCAACAACAACTTGAACATTGAAAAACACCAACAACTTCAACAACAACCTCAGCTTTTAAAAGAAGAGAAAAAGTTCAAAAAAAACATTGATAACACCAACAAATTCAACAACAACCTCAACAATGAAAAACACCAACAAATTCAACAACAAGCTCAATATTGAAAGACTTCAACAAATTCAACAACAACCTCAACATTCAAAATCTCCAACAAATTCAACAACATCCTCAGTATTTAAAATCACCAACAAATTCAACAAAATCAACATTGAAAAACACCAATAAATTCAACAACAACCTCAACATTGAAAAACGCCAAAATAATTCAACAACAACCTCAAAATTGAAAGTCACCAACAAATTCAACAACAACATGAACATTGAAAATCACCCAACAAATTCAACAACTTCTTCAACATTGAAAAAAACAACCAATTCAACTAAAACCTCAACAATGAAAAACACCAACAAATTCAACAACAACCGCAACATTGAAAAACACCAACAAATTCAACAACAACCTCAACAATGAAAAACACCAACAAATTCAACAACAACCTGAACATTGAAAAACACCAACAACTTCAAAAACCTCAACAATGAAAAACACCTGAATAATAAACAACTGCAACATTGAAAAAGACAAAAAAGATCAATAAATAAAATTGATAACACCAACAAATTCAACATGAAACTCAACATTGAAAATGAACAACAAATTCAACAACAACCTCAATATTGAAAATCACACAACAAATTCAATAACTTCAATATTGAAAATCACCAACTAATTCAACAACAACCTCAACATTGAAAATCACCCAACAAATTCAACAACTTCTTCAAAATTGAAAAAACCATCAAATTCTACTACAACCTCAACTATGAAAAACACCAAAAAATTCAACAACAACCGCAACATTGAAAAACACCAAAAAATTCAAGAACAACCGCAACATTGAAAAACACCAACAAATTCAACAACAATCTCAACAATGAAAAACACCAACAACTTCAACAACAACCTCAGCTTTTAAAAGAAGAGAAAAACTTCAAAAAAAACATTGATAACACCAACAAAATTCAACAACAACCTCAACAATGAAAAACACCAACAAATTCAACAACAAGCTCAATATTGAAAGACTTCAACAAATTCAACAACAACCCCAACATTCAAAATCACCAACAAATTCAACAACATCCATAGTGAAAATTACCAAACAATTCAACAATAACGTCAACATTGTAAAACGCCAACAAATTCAACAAAAACCTCAACATTGAAAAACACCAACAAATTCTACAACAACTTCAGCTTTTAAAAGAAGAGCAAAACTTCAAAAAAAATATTAATAACACCAACAAATTCAACAACAACCTCAACAATGAAAAACACCAACAAATTCAACAACAAGCTCAATATTGAAAGACTTCAGCAAATTCAACAACAACCTCAACATTCAAAATCACCAACAAATTCAACAACATCCATAGTGAAAATTACCAAGCAATTCAACAATAACGTCAACATTGTAAAAAGCCAACAAATTCAACAACAACCTCAACATTGAAAAACACCAACAAATTCAACAACAACCTCAACATTTAAAAGAAGAGAAAAAGTTCAAAAAAAAACTTTGATAACACCAACAAATTCAACATCATCCCCAGTATTGAAAGTCACCAACAAATTCAACAACAACATCAACATTGAAAAACACCAGCAAATTCAACAACAAGCTCAATATTGAAAATCACACAACAAATTCAATAACTTCAATATTGAAAATCACCAACAAAGTCAACAACAACCTCAACATTGAAAAACGCCAATAAATTCAACAAGAACTTCAATATTGAAAATCACCATCAAATTCAACAACAACTTCAACATTTAAAAAAAAACAACAAATTCAACTACATTCTCAACAATTAACAACACCAACAAATTCAACAACAACCTCAACATTGAAAAACACCAACAACTTCAGCAACCTCAACAATGAAAAACACCAGAAATATAACAACCGCAACATTGAAAAATACAGAAAAGATCAATAAATAACATTGATAACACCAACAAATTCAACAACAACCTCAACGTTGAAAAATACAAAAAAGTTCAAAAAATAACATTGATAACACCAACATATTCAACATGAAACTCAACATTGAAATTTAACAACAAATTCAACAACAACCTCAAAATTGAAAATCACCAACAAATTCACCAAATTACACATTGAAAAACACGAACAAATTCTACAACAACCTCAACATTGAAAATCATCAATAAATTCAACAACAACCTCAACATTGAAAAACACCGACAAATTCAACAAATATCTCAATATTAAAAAAAACCAACAAATTCAACAAAAAGCTCAACTTTCAAAAATACAATAAATGTACAAAAAATAACATTGATAACAGCAACAAATTCAACAACAACACCAACATTGAAAAACATTATCAAATTCAACTACAACCTCAACAATGAAAAACACAAACAAATTCAACAACAACCTCAATGTTGAAAGACATCAACAAATTCACCAAATTACACATTGAAAAACACGAACAAATTCTACAACGACCTCAACATTGAAAATCATCAATAAATTCAACAACAACCTCAACATTGAAAAACACCGACAAATTCAACAAATATCTCAATATTAAAAAAAACCAACAAATTCAACAAAAAGCTCAACTTTCAAAAATACAATAAATGTTCAAAAAATAACATTGATAACAGCAACAAATTCAACAACAACACCAACATTGAAAAACATCATCAAATTCAACTACAACCTCAACAATGAAAAAGACAAACAAATTCAACAACAACCTCAACATTCAAAAATACCAACCAATTCAACAACAACCTCAACAATGAAAAACACAAACAAATTCAACAACAACCTCAATGTTGAAAGACATCAACAAATTCAAGAACAACCTCAACGTTCAAAATTACCAACAAATACAACAACATCCTCAACATTGTAAAACGCCAACAAATTCAACAACAACCTCAATATTGAAAATCACCAACAAATTCAACAACAACCTCAACTTTTAAAGAATAGAAAAAGTTCAAAAAAAACATGAATAACACCAACAAATTCAACAACAACCTCAACATTGTAAAACGCCAAGAAATTCAACAACAACCTCAACATTGAAAAACACCAACAAATTCAACAACAACCTAAACATTGAAAAACGCCAAAATAATTCAACAACAACCTCAATATTGAAAGTCACCAACAAATTCAACAACAACATGAACATTGACAAACACCAGCAAATTCAACAACAACCTCAATATTGAAAGACACCAACAAATTCAACAACAACCTCAACATTGAAAATCACCCAACAAATTCAACAACTTCTTCAAAATTGAAAAAACCATCAAATTCAACTACAACCTCAACAATGAAAAACACCAAAAAATTCAACAACAACCACAACATTGAAAAACACACGACAAATTCAACAACAACCTGAACATTGAAAAACACCAACAACTTCAACAACCTCAACAAAGAAAAACACATGAAAAATCAACAACCGCAGCATTGAAAAATACAAAAAAGTTCAAAAAATAACATTGACAACACCAACAAATTCAACACAACCTCAACATTGAAAAATACAAAAAATTTCAAATAATAACATTGATAACACAAACAAATTCAACAACAAGCTCAATATTGAAAATCAACAATAAATTCAACAACCTCAACATTGAAAAACACGAACAAATTGAACAACAACCTCAACATTGAAAAAAACCTACAATTTCAACAAAAAGCTCAACTTTCAAAAATACAATAAATGTTCAAAAAATAACATTGATAACAGCAACAAATTCAACAACAACATCAACATTCAAAAATACCAACCAATTCAACAACAACCTCAACAATGAAAAACACCAACAAATTCAACAACAACCTCAATATTGAAAGACATCAACAAATTCAAGAACAACCACAACATTCAAAATTACCAACAAATTCAACAACATCCTCAGTATTTAAAATCACCAACAAATTCAACAAAATCAACATTGAAAAACACCAATAAATTCAACAACAACCTCAACATTGTAAAACGCCAACAAATTCAACAACAACCTCAACATTGAAAAACACCAACAAGTTCAACAACAACCTCAACATTTAAAAGAAGAGAAAAAGTTCAAAAAAAAATTTGATAACACCAACAAATTCAACACCATCCCCAGTATTGAAAGTCACCAACAAATACAACAACAACATCAACATTTAAAAACACCAGCAAATTCAACAACAAGCTCAATATTGAAAATCACACAACAAATTCAATAACTTCAATATTGAAAATCACCAACAAATTCAACAACAACCTCAACATTGAAAAACGCCAATATATTCAACAAGAACCTCAATATTGGAAATCACCAACAAATTCAAGAACAACTTCAACATTTAAAAAAACCCAACAAATTCAACTACATTCTCAACAATTAAAAACACCGAAAAATTCAACAACAACCGCAACAGTGAAAAAGACCAACAAATTCATCAACAAACTCAACAATGAAAAACAACAACAAATTCAACAACAACCTCAACATTGAAAAACACCAGCAAATTCAGCAACCTCAACAATGAAAAACACCAGAAATATAACAACCGCAACATTGAAAAATACAAAAAAGATCAATAAATAACATTGATAACACCAACAAATACAACAACAACCTCAACATTGAAAAATACAAAAAAGTTCAAAAAATAACATTGATAACACCAACATATTCAACATGAAACACAACTTTGAAAATTAACAACAAATTCAACAACAACCTCAAAATTGAAAATCGCCAACAAATTCAACAAATTAAACATTGAAGAACACGACCAAATTCTACAACAACCTCAACATTGAAAATCATCAATAAATTTAACAACAACCTCAACATTGAAATATACCGACAAATTCAACAAAAATCTCAATATTAAAAAAAACCAACAAATTCAACAAAAAGCTCAACTTTCAAAAATACAATAAATGTTCAAAAAATAACATTGATAACAGCAACAAATTCAACAACAACCTCAACATTGAAAAACACCATCAAATTCAACTACATCTTCAACAATGAAAAAGACAAACAAATTCAACAACAATCTCAACATTCAAAAATACCAACCAATTCAACAACAACCTCAACAATGAAAAACACAAACAAATTCAACAACAACCTCAACATTGAAAAACATCATCAAATTCAACTACATCTTCAAAAATGAAAAAGACAAACAAATTCAACAACAACCTCAACAATGAAAAACACAAACAAATTCAACAACAACCTCAATGTTGAAAGACATCAACAAATTCAAGAACAACCTCAACGTTCAAAATTACCCACAAATACAACAACATCCTCAACATTGTAAAATGCCAACAAATTCAACAACAACCTCAACATTGAAAAACACCAACAAATTCAACAACAACATCATCATTGAAAAACGCCAAAATAATTCAAAAACAACCTCAATATTGATAGTCACCAACAAATTCAACAACAACATGAACATTGAAAAACACCAGCAAATTCAGCAACAACCTCAATATCGAAAGACACCAACAAATTCAACAACAACCTCAACATTGAAAATCACCCAACAAATTCAACAAATTCTTCAAAATTGAAAAAACTATCAAATTCAACTACAACCCCAACAACGAAAAACATCAAAAAATTCAACAACAACCGCCACATTGAAAAACACCAACAAATTCAACAACAACCTCAACAATGAAAAACACCACCAAATTCAACAACAACCTGAATATTGAAAAACACCAACAACTTCAACAACAACCTAGCTTTTAAAAGAAGAGAAAAAGTTCAAAAAAAACATTGATAACACCAACAAATTCAACAACAACCTCAACAATGAAAAACACCAACAAATTCAACAACAAGCTCAATATTGAAAGACTTCAACAAATTCAACAACAACCTCAACATTCAAAATCACCAACAAATTCAACAACATCCATAGTGAAAATTACCAAGCAATTCAACAATAACGTCAACATTGTAAAAAGCCAACAAATTCAACAACAACCTCAACATTGATAACACCAACAAATTCAACAACAACCTCAACAATGAAAAACACCAACAAATTCAACAACAAGCTCAATATTGAAAGACTTCAACAAATTCAACAACAACCTCAACATTCAAAATCACCAACAAATTCAACAACATCCATAGTGAAAATTACCAAGCAATTCAACAATAACGTCAACATTGTAAAAAGCCAACAAATTCAACAACAACCTCAACATTGAAAAACACCAACAAATTCAACAACAACCTCAACATTTAAAAGAAGAGAAAAAGTTCAAAAAAAACTTTGATAACACCAACAAATTCAACATCATCCCAAGTATTCAAAGTCACCAACAAATTCAACAACAACATCAACATTGAAAAACACCAGCAAATTCAACAACAAGCTCAATATTGAAAATCACACAACAAATTCAATAACTTCAATATTCAAAATCACCAACAAAGTCAACAACAACCTCAACATTGAAAAACGCCAATAAATTCAACAAGAACCTCAATATTGAAAATCACCATCAAATTCAACAACAACTTCAACATTTAAAAAAAAACAACAAATTCAACTACATTCTCAACAATTAACAACACCAACAAATTCAACAACAACCTCAACATTGAAAAACACCAACAACTTCAGCAACCTCAACAATGAAAAACACCAGAAATATAACAACCGCAACATTGAAAAATACAGAAAAGATCAATAAATAACATTGATAACACCAACAAATTCAACAACAACCTCAACGTTGAAAAATACAAAAAAGTTCAAAAAATAACATTGATAACACCAACATATTCAACATGAAACTCAACATTGAAATTTAACAACAAATTCAACAACAACCTCAAAATTGAAAATCACCAACAAATTCACCAAATTACACATTGAAAAACACGAACAAATTCTACAACAACCTCAACATTGAAAATCATCAATAAATTCAACAACAACCTCAACATTGAAAAACACCGACAAATTCAACAAAAATCTCAATATTAAAAAAAACCAACAAATTCAACAAAAAGCTCAACTTTCAAAAATACAATAAATGTTCAAAAAATAACATTCATAACAGCAACAAATTCAACAACAACCTCAACATTGAAAAACACCATCAAATTCAACTACATCTTCAACAATGAAAAAGACAAACAAATTCAACAACAACCTCAACATTCAAAAATAAAAACCAATTCAACAACAACTTCAACAATGAAAAACACAAACAAATTCAACAACAACCTCAACATTGAAAAACACCATCAAATTCAACTACATCTTCAAAAATGAAAAAGACAAACAAATTCAACAACAACCTCAACATTCAAAAATACCAACCAATTCAACAACAACCTCAACAATGAAAAACACAAACAAATTCAACAACAACCTCAATGTTGAAAGACATCAACAAATTCAAGAACAACCTCAACGTTCAAAATTACCCACAAATACAACAACATCCTCAACATTGTAAAATGCCAACAAATTCAACAACAACCTCAACATTGAAAAACACCAACAAATTCAACAACAACCTCATCATTGAAAAACGCCAAAATAATTCAACAACAACCTCAAAATTGAAAATCACCAACAAATTCACCAAATTACACATTGAAAAACACGAACAAATTCTACAACAACCTCAACATTGAAAATCATCAATAAATTCAACAACAACCTCAACATTGAAAAACACCGACAAATTCAACAAATATCTCAATATTAAAAAAAACCAACAAATTCAACAAAAAGCTCAACTTTCAAAAATACAATAAATGTTCAAAAAATAACATTGATAACAGCAACAAATTCAACAACAACATCAACATTGAAAAACATCATCAAATTCAACTACAACCTCAACAATGAAAAAGACAAACAAATTCAACAACAACCTCAACATTCAAAAATACCAACCAATTCAACAACAACCTCAACAATGAAAAACACAAACAAATTCAACAACAACCTCAATGTTGAAAGACATCAACAAATTCAAGAACAACCTCAACGTTCAAAATTACCAACAAATACAACAACATCCTCAACATTGTAAAACGCCAACAAATTCAACAACAACCTCAATATTGAAAATCACCAACAAATTCAACAACAACCTCAACTTTTAAAGAATAGAAAAAGTTCAAAAAAAACATGAATAACACCAACAAATTCAACAACAACCTCAACATTGTAAAACGCCAAGAAATTCAACAACAACCTCAACATTGAAAAACACCAACAAATTCAACAACAACCTAAACATTGAAAAACGCCAAAATAATTCAACAACAACCTCAATATTGAAAGTCACCAACAAATTCAACAACAACATGAACATTGACAAACACCAGCAAATTCAACAACAACCTCAATATTGAAAGACACCAACAAATTCAACAACAACCTCAACATTGAAAATCACCCAACAAATTCAACAACTTCTTCAAAATTGAAAAAACCATCAAATTCAACTACAACCTCAACAATGAAAAACACCAAAAAATTCAACAACAACCACAACATTGAAAAACACACGACAAATTCAACAACAACCTGAACATTGAAAAACACCAACAACTTCAACAACCTCAACAAAGAAAAACACATGAAAAATCAACAACCGCAGCATTGAAAAATACAAAAAAGTTCAAAAAATAACATTGACAACACCAACAAATTCAACACAACATCAACATTGAAAAATACAAAAAATTTCAAATAATAACATTGATAACACAAACAAATTCAACAACAAGCTCAATATTGAAAATCAACAATAAATTCAACAACCTCAACATTGAAAAACACGAACAAATTGAACAACAACCTCAACATTGAAAAAAACCTACAATTTCAACAAAAAGCTCAACTTTCAAAAATACAATAAATGTTCAAAAAATAACATTGATAACAGCAACAAATTCAACAACAACATCAACATTCAAAAATACCAACCAATTCAACAACAACCTCAACAATGAAAAACACCAACAAATTCAACAACAACCTCAATATTGAAAGACATCAACAAATTCAAGAACAACCTCAACATTCAAAATTTCCAACAAATTCAACAACATCCTCAATATTGAAAATCACCAACAAATTCAGCAAAATCAACATTGAAAAACACCAACCAATTCAACAACAACCTCAACAATGAAAAACACCAACAAATTCAACAACAACCTCAATATTGAAAGACATCAACAAATTCAAGAACAACCTCAACATTCAAAATTTCCAACAAATTCAACAACATCCTCAGTATTTAAAATCACCAACAAATTCAACAAAATCAATATTGAAAAACACCAATAAATTCAACAACAACCTCAACATTGTAAAACGCCAACAAATTCAACAACAACCTCAACATTGTAAAACACCAACAACTTCAACAGCAATCTCAACATTGAAAAACGCCAAAATAATTCAACAACAACCTCAATATTGAAAGTCACCAACAAATTCAACAACAACCTCAATATTGAAAATCACCCAACAAATTCAACAACTTCTTCAACATTGAAAAAAACAACCAGTTCAACTAAAACCTCAACAATGAAAAACACCAAAAAATTCAACAACAACCGCAACATTGAAAAACACCAACAAATTCAACAACAACCTCAACAATGAAAAACACCAACAAATTCAACAACAACCTGAACATTGAAAAACACCAACAACTTCAAAAACCTCAACAATGAAAAACACCTGAATAATAAACAACTGCAACTTTGAAAAAGACAAAAAAGTTCAATAAATAAAATTGATAACACCAACAAATTCAACATGAAACTCAACATTGAAAATGAACAACAAATTCAACAACAACCTCAACATTGAAAATCACCAACAAATTCAACAACAACCTCAACTTTTAAAAGAAGAGAAAAAGTTCAAAAAAAAGCATTGAAAGACACCAACAAATTCAACAAAAACCTCAACAATGAAAAAACCAACAAATTCAACAACAATCTCAACTTTCAAAAATACAAAAAGTTCAAAAAGTAACATTGCTAACAGCAACAATTCCAACAACAAACTCAAAATTGAAAATCACCAACAAATTCAACAAATTAAACATTGAAAAACACGAACAAATTCAACAACAACCTCAACATTGAAAAACATCAATAAATTCAACAACAACCTCAACATTGAAAAACACCGACAAATTCCACAAATATCTCAATATTAAAAAAAACCAACAAATTCAACAAAAAGCTCAACTTTCAAAAATAGAATAAATATTCAAAAAATAACATTGATAACAGCAACAAATTCAACAACAACCGCAACATTGAAAAATACCAACAAATGCAACAACAACCTCAACAATGAAAAACACCAACAAATTCAACAACAACCTGAACATTGTAAAACACCAACAACTTCAACAACCTCAACAATGAAAAATACCAGAATAATCAACAACCGCAACATTGAAAAATACTAAAAAGTTCAAAAAATAACATTGATAACACCAACCAAATTCAACAACAACATCAACGTTTTTAAAATATAAAAAAAGTTCAAAAAATAACATTGATAACACCAACAAATTCAACAGCAAACTCAAAATTGAAAATTAACAGCAAATTCAACAACAACCTCAACATTGAAAAGCACCATCACCTTCAACAACAAGCTCAACATTGAAAAACACAAACAACTTCACCAACCTCAACAATGAAAAACACCAGAAAAATCAACAACCGCAACATTGAAAAATACAAAAAAGTTCAAAAAATAATATTAATAACACCAACAAATTCAACAACAACCTCAACGTTGAAAAATACAAAAAAGTTCAAAAAATAACATTGATAACACCAACAAATTCAACAGCAAGTTCAATATTGAAAATTACCAACAAATTCAACAACAAGCTCAATGTTGAAAAACACCAACAAATTCAACAACAACCTCAACTTTTAAAAGAAGTGAAAAGGTTCAAAAAAAAATTGATAACACCAACAAATTCAAAAAAAAACTCATCAATGAAAATCTCCAACAAATTCAACAACAACCTCAACATTGAAAAACAACAAAAAATTCAACAACAACCGCAAAATCAAAAAAAATCAACAAATTCAACAACAATCTCATATTTCAAAAATATAAATAGCTCAAAAAATAACATTACTAAAACCAACATATTCAACAACTACCTCAATATTGAAAATCACCAACAAATTCAACAAAATCAACATTTAAAAAACCAACAAATTCAACAACAACTTCAACATTGAAAAACACCAACAAATTTAACAACGATCCCCTCATTGAAAAAAATCCACAAATTCAACGACAAGCTCAATTTTCAAAAGTACAATAAGTGTTCCAAAAATAACATTGATAACAGCAACAAATTCAACAACAACCTCAACTTTGAAAAACACCAACAAATTCGACTACAACCTCAACAATGAAAAACACCAACAAATTCAACCAAAACTTCAACATTGAAAAGCAGCAACAAATTCAACAACATCCTCAACATTGAAAAACACCAGCAAAATCAACAACAACCTCTATATTGAAAATCACCAACAAATTCAACAACAACCTCAACATTGAAAAACACCAACAAATTCAACAACAACCTCAACATTTAATAGAAGAGAAAAAGTTCTAAAAAAACATTGATAACACCAACAAATTCAACAACAACCTCAATATAGAAAATCACCAACAAATTCAATGACAACATCAACATTGAAAAACACGAGCAAATTCAATAACAAGCTGAATATTGAAATACACCAACAAATTCAACAACAACCTCAACATTGATAATCACCCACCAAATTCAATAACTTCAATATCGAAAATCACCAACAAATTCAACAACAACCTCAACATTGAAAAACACCAACAAATTCAACCACAACCTCAACATTTAATAGAAGAGAAAAAGTTCTAAAAAAACATTGATAACACCAACAAATTCAACAACAACCTCAATATAGAAAGTCACCAACAAATTCAATGACAACATCAACATTGAAAAACACGAGCAAATTCAATAACAAGCTGAATATTGAAATACATCAACAAATTCAACAACAACCTCAACATTGATAATCACCCACCAAATTCAATAACTCTAATATCGAAAATCACCAACAAATTCAACAACAACCTCAACATTGAAAAACGCCAATAAATTCAACAAGAACGTCAATATTGAAAATCACCATCAAATTCAACAACAACTTCAACATTGAAAAAAACCAACAAATTCAACTACAACCTCAACAATTGAAAACACCGAAAAATTAATCAACAACCGCAACAGTGAAAAACACCAATAAATTGATCAACATCAACAATGAAAAACACCAACAAATTCAACAGCAACCTCAACATTGAAAAACACCAACCAATTCAACAACAACCTCAGTATTGAAAATCACCAACAAATTCAACTACAACCTCAATATTAAAAAACACCAACAAATCCAACAACAACCTCAACTTTAAAAGAAGAGAAAAAGTTCAAAAAAAACATTGATAATATCAACAACATCCTCAATATTGAAAATGGCCAACAAATTCAACAACAACCTCATAATTGAAAGTCACCAACAAATTCAACAACAACATGAACATTGAAAAACACCAGCAAATTCAACAACAACCTCAATATTGAAAGACACCAACAAATTCAACAACAACCTCAACATTGAAAATCACACAACAAATTCAACAACAACCGCAACATTGAAAAAGACCAACAAATGCAACAACAACCTCAACAATGAAAAACACCAACAAATTCAACAACAACCTGAACATTGTAAAACACCAACAACTTCAACAACCTCAACAATGAAAAACACCAGAATAATCAACAACCGCAACATTGAAAAATACTAAAAAGTTCAAAAAATAACATTGATAACACCAACCAAATTCAACAACAACATCAACGTTTTTAAAATATAAAAAAAGTTCAAAAAATAACATTGATAACACCAACAAATTCAACAGCAAACTCAAAATTGAAAATTAACAACAAATTCAACAACAACCTCAACATTGAAAAGCACCATCACCTTCAACAACAAGCTCAACATTGAAAAACACCAACAACTTCACCAACCTCAACAATGAAAAACACCAGAAAAATCAACAACCGCAACATTGAAAAATACAAAAAAGTTCAAAAAATAATATTAATAACACCAACAAATTCAACAACAACCTCAACGTTGAAAAATACCAAAAAGTTCAAAAAATAACATTGATAACACCAACAAATTCAACAACAACCTCAACTTTTAAAAGAAGTGAAAAGGTTCAAAAAAAACATTGATAACATCAACAAATTCAACAAAAAACTCATCAATGAAAATCACCAACAAATTCAACAACAACCTCAACATTGAAAAACAACAAAAAATTCAACAACAACCGCAAAATCAAAAAAAATCAACAAATTCAACAACAATCCCATATTTCAAAAATAAAAATAGCTCAAAAAATAACATTACTAAAACCAACATATTCAACAACTACCTCAATATTGAAAATCACCAACAAATTCAACAAAATCAACATTTAAAAACACCAACAAATTCAACAACAACTTCAACATTGAAAAACACCAACAAATTTAACAACGATCTCCTCATTGAAAAAAATCCACAAATTCAACGACAAGCTCAATTTTCAAAAGTACAATAAGTGTTCCAAAAATAACATTGATAACAGCAACAAATTCAACAACAACCTCAACTTTGAAAAACACCAACAAATTTGACTACAACCTCAACAATGAAAAACACCAACAAATTCAACCAAAACTTCAACATTGAAAAGCAGCAACAAATTCAACAACAACCTCAACATTGAAAAACACCAGCAAAATCAACAACAACCTCAATATTGAAAATCACCAACAAATTCAACAACAACCTCAACATTGAAAAACACCAACAAATTCAACAACAACCTTAACTTTTAAAAATACAAACAAGTTCAACAAAAATCATTGATAACACCGACAATTTCAACAACAACCTCAAAAATGAATAACACCAACAAATTGAACAACAACATCAACATTGAAAAACAACAACAACTTCAACAACCTCAACTATGAAAAACATCAAAAATTCAACAACCGCAACATTGAAAAAGACCAACAAATTCAACAACAACCTCAACTTTTAAAAGAAGAGAAAAAGTTCAAAAAAAACATTGATAACACCAACAAATTCAACAACAACGTCAATATTGAAAGACAT
Organism: Cetorhinus maximus; assembly: GCF_964194155.1. NCBI lineage: Eukaryota > Metazoa > Chordata > Chondrichthyes > Lamniformes > Cetorhinidae > Cetorhinus > Cetorhinus maximus. Next base: position 263,218 of record NW_027596184.1, on the reverse strand, counting down.
CAACAAATTCAACAACAACCTCAACATTCAAAATCACCAACAAATTCTACATCAATATTGAAAATCACACACAAATTCAACAACAAGCTCAACATTGAAAAACACCAACAAATTCAACAACAACCTCAATATTGAAAACCGCCAACAAATTGAACTACAACCTCAACATTGAAAAACACCAACAAATTCAACAACAACCTCAATATTGATGTCACCAACAAATTCAACAACAACAACAACATTGAAAAACATCAACAAATTCAACAACAACCTCAATATTGAAAGACACCATCAAATCCAACAACAACCTCAACATTGAAAAACACCGACAAATTCAACAAAAATCTCAACATTGAAAAAAATCAACAAATGCAACAAAAAGGTCAACTTTCAAAAATACAATAAATGTTCAAAAAATAACATTGATAAAAGCAACAAATTCAACAACAACCTCAACATTGAAAAATAACAACAAATTCAACTACAAACTCAACAATTAAAAACAACAACAAATTCAACAACAACCTCAACATTCAAAATCACCAACAAATTCTACATCAATATTGAAAATCACACACAAATTCAACAACAAGCTCAACATTGAAAAACACCAACAAATTCAACAACAACCTCAATATTGAAAACCGCCAACAAATTGAACTACAACCTCAACATTGAAAAACACCAACAAATTCAACAACAACCTCAATATTGATGTCACCAACAAATTCAACAACAACAACAACATTGAAAAACATCAACAAATTCAACAACAACCTCAATATTGAAAGACACCATCAAATCCAACAACAACCTCAACATTGAAAAACACCGACAAATTCAACAAAAATCTCAACATTGAAAAAAATCAACAAATGCAACAAAAAGGTCAACTTTCAAAAATACAATAAATGTTCAAAAAATAACATTGATAAAAGCAACAAATTCAACAACAACCTCAACATTGAAAAATAACAACAAATTCAACTACAAACTCAACAATTAAAAACAACAACAAATTCAACAACAACCTCAACATTCAAAAATACCAACCAATTCAATAACAACCTCAATATTGAATGACATCAACAAATTCAAGAACAACATCAACATTCAAAATTACCAACAAATTCAACAACATCCATATTCAAAATCACCAACAAATTCAACATCAACCTCAACATTGAAAAATACAGTAAAGTTCAATAAATAACATTGATAACACCAACAAATTCAACTACAACCTCAATATTGAAAATAACCAACAAATTCAACAACAACCTCAACAATGAAAAACACGAACAAATTCAACTACAACCTGAACATTGAAAAGCAGCAACAAATTCAACAACAACCTCAAAAATGAAAAACACGAACAAATTCAACAACAACCTCAACATTGATAAATACCAACAAATTCAACATCAACCTCAACATTGAAAAATAAAGTAAAGTTCAATAAATAACATTGATAACACCAACAAATTGAACAACCTCAACTTTGAAAAACACCAACAAATTCAACAACAACATTAACTTTTAAAAATACAAACAAGTTCAACAAAAAACAATGATAACACCAACAATTTCAACAACAACCTCAACAATGAAAAATAACAACAAATTCAACAGCAACCTCAACTTTTAAAAGAAGAGAAAAAGTTCAAAAAAAACCATTCATAACACCAACAATTTGAACAACAACCTCAACATTGAAAACTACAAAAAATTACAAAAAATAACATTGATAACAGCAACAAATTCAACAACAACCTCAACATTGAAAACTACAAAAAAATTCAAAAAGTAACATTGATAACACAAACAAATTCAACAACAAACTCAATATTGAAAATCAACAATAAATTCAACAACCTCAACATTGAAAAACACCAACAAATTCAACAACAACCTCAACATTGAAAAAAACCTACAAATTCAACAACAAGCTCAACATTGAAAAACACCAACAAATTCAAGAACAACCTCAATATTGAAAGACACCAACAAACTCAAAAACAACCTCAACATTGAAAATCACCCAACAATTTCAACAACTTCAATATTGAAAATCACAAACAAATTCAACAACAACCCCAACATTGAAAAAGGCCAACAAATTCAACAAGAACCTCAATATTGAAAATCACCAACAAATTCAACAAAAACTTCAACATTGAAAAAAACCATCAAATTCAACTACAACCTCAACATTGAAAAACACCAACAAATTCAACAACAACCGTGACATTGAAAGACACCAACAAATTCAACAACAACCTCAACAATGACAAACCGCAACAAATTCAACAATGAAAAACCCCAGAAAAATAAACAACCGCAACATTGAAAAATACAATAAAGTTCAAAAAATAACATTGATAACACCAACAAATTCAACAACAACCTCAGCGTTGAAAAATACAAAATAGTTCAAAAAGTAACATTGATCACACCAACAATTTCAACAGTAAACTCAACATTGAAAATCACCAACAAATTGAACAACAACCTCAACATTGAGAAATACAAAAAAGTTCAAAAAATAACATTGATAACACCAGCAAATTCAACAACAAACACAATATTGAAAATCAACAACAAATTCAACAACAACCTCAACATTGAAAAAAACCTACAAATTCAACAACAAGCTCAACATTGAAAAATACCAACAAATTCAACAAAAACCTCAACTTTTAAAAGAAGAGAAAAAGCTCAAAAAAACATTGATAACACCAACAAATTCAACGACAACCTCATCAATGAAAAACACCAACAAATTCAACAAGAAGCTCAATATTGAAAGACATCAACAAATTAAACAACAACCTCAACTTTCAAAATCAACAACAAATTCAACAACATCCATATTGAAAATTACCAAAAAATTCAACAATAACCTCAACATTGTAAAACGACAACAAATTCAACAGCAACTTCAATATCGAAAATCACCAACAAATTCAACAACAACCTCAACATTGAAAAACGCCAATAAATTCAACAAGAACGTCAATATTGAAAATCACCATCAAACTCAACAACAACTTCAACATTGAAAAAAACCAACAAATTCAACTACAACCTCAACAATTGAAAACACCGAAAAATTCATCAATAACCGCAACAGTGAAAAACATCAATAAATTCATCATCAACCTCAACAATGAAAAACACCAACAAATGCAACAGCAACCTCAACATTGAAAAACACCAACCAATTCAACAACAACCTCAACAATGAAAAACACCAATAAATTCAACAACAACCTCAATATTGAAAGACATCAACAAATTCAAGAACAACCTCAACATTCAAAGTTATCAACAAATTCAACAACATCCATATAGAAAATCATCAACAAATTCATCAACAACCTCAACATTGTAAAACGCCAGCAAATTGAACAACAACCTCAGTATTGAAAATCACCAACAAATTCAACTACAACCTCAATATTGAAAAACACCAACAAATCCAACAACAACCTCAACTTTAAAAGAAGAGAAAAAGTTCAAAAAAAATATTGATAATATCAACAACAATATCAACATTGAAAATGGCCAACAAATTCAACAACAACCTCATAATTGAAAGTCACCAACAAATTCAACAACAACATGAACATTGAAAAACAGCAGCAAATTCAACAACAACCTCAATATTGAAAATCACACAACAAATTCAACAACAACTGCAACATTGAAAAAGACCAACAAATGCAACAACAACCTCAACAATGAAAAACACCAACAAATTCAACAACAACCTGAACATTGTAAAACACCAACAACTTCAACAACATCAACAATGAAAAACACCAGAATAATCAACAACCGCAACATTGAAAAATACAAAAAAGTTCAAAAAATAACATTGATAACACCAACCAAATTCAACAACAACATCAACGTTTTTAAAATATAAAAAAAGTTCAAAAAATAACATTGATAACACCAACAAATTCAACAGCAAGCTCAATATTGAAAATTACCAACAAATTCAAAAACATGCTCAACGTTGAAAAACACCAAAAAATTCAACAACAGCCTCAACTTTTAAAAGAAGTGAAAAAGTTCAAAAAAAACATTGATAACACCAACAAATTCAACAAAAAACTCATCAATGAAAATCACCAACAAATTCAACAACAACCTCAACATTGAAAAACACCAACAAATTCAACAACAGCCTCAACTTTTAAAAGAAGTGAAAAAGTTCAAAAAAAACATTGATAACACCAACAAATTCAACAAAAAACTCATCAATGAAAATCACCAACAAATTCCAACAACCTCAACATTGAAAAACAACAAAAAATTCAACAACAACCGCAAAATCGAAAAAAAATCAACAAATTCAACAACAATCTCATATTTCAAAAATAAAAATAGCTCAAAAAATAACATTACTAAAACCAACATATTCAACAACTACCTCAATATTGAAAATCACCAACAAATTCAACAAAATCAACATTTAAAAACACCAACAAATTTAACAACAACTTCAACATTGAAAAACACCAACAAATTTAACAACGATCTCCTCATTGAAAAAAATCCACAAATTCAACGACAAGCTCAATTTTCAAAAGTACAACAAGTGTTCCAAAAATAACATTGATAACAGCAACAAATTCAACAACAACCTCAACTTTGAAAAACACCAACAAATTCGACTACAACCTCAACAATGAATAACACCAACAAATTGAACAACAACCTCAACATTGAAAAACACCAACAAATTCAACAACAACCTCAACATTGAAAAACACCAGCAAAATCAACAACAACCTCAATATTGAAAATCACCAACAAATTCAACAACAACCTCAACATTGAAAAACACCAACAAATTCAACAACAACCTTAACTTATAAAAATACAAACAAGTTCAACAAATATCATTGATAACACCAACAATTTCAACAACAACCTCAACAATGAATAACACCAACAAATTGAAAAACAACCTCAACATTGAAAAACAAAAACAACTTCAACAACCTCAACTATGAAAAACATCAAAAATTCAACAACCGCAACATTGAAAAAGACCAACAAATTCAACAACAACCTCAACTTTTAAAAGAAGAGAAAAAGTTCAAAAAAAACATTGATAACACCAACAAATTCAACAACAACGTCAATATTGAAAGACATCAACAAATTCAACAATAACCTCAACATTGAAAATCACCAACAAATTCTACATCAATAATGAAAATCACACATAAATTCAACAACAAGCTCAACATTGAAAAACACCAACAAATTCAACAACAACCTCAATATTGAAAACCGCCAACAAATTCAACTACAACCTCAACATTGAAAAACATCAACAAATTCAACAACAACCTCAATATTGATGTCACCAACAAATTCAGCAACAACAACAACATTGAAAAACATAAACAAATTCAACAACAACCTCAATATTGAAAGACACCGACAAATTCAACAACAACAACAACATTGAAAAACATCAACAAATTCAACAACAACCTCAACATTGAAAAACACCGACAAATTCAACAAAAATCTCAACATTGAAAAAAATCAACAAATTCAACAAAAAGGTCAACTTTCAAAAATACAATAAATGTTCAAAAAATAACATTGATAACAGCAACAAATTCAACAACAACCTCAACATTGAAAAATAACAACAAATTCAACTACAAACTCAACAATGAAAAACAACAACAAATTCAACAACAACCTCAACATTCTAAAACACCAACAAATTCAACAACAACCTCAATATTGAAAATCACCAACAAATTCAACTACAACCTCAACATTGAAAAACACCAACAAATTCAACAACAACCTCCACTTTAAAAGAAGAGAAAAAGTTCAAAAAAAAACACTTATAACATCATCAACTTCAACAACAACTTCAACATTGAAAAATGCCTACAAATTCAACAACAACCTCAAGATGGAAAGACACCAACAAATTGAACAACCACAGCATTGAAAAACACAAACCAATTCAACAACAACCTTAACTTTTAAAAATACAAAGAAGTTCAAAAAAAATCATTGATAACACCAACAATTTCAACAACAACCTCAACAATGAATAACACCAACAACTTCAACAACCTCAACAATGAAAAACACCAAAAATTCAACAACCGCAACATTGAAAAATACCAACAAATTCAACAACAACTTCAACTTTTAAAAGAAGAGAAAAAGTTCAAAAAAAACATTGATAATAACAACAAATTCAACAGCAATGTCAACAATGAAAAACAGCAACAAATTCAACAACAACCTCAATATTGAAAAACAACAATAAATTCAACAACAACCTCAGCATTCAAAATCACCAACAAATTCTATAACATCAATATTGAAAATCACACACAAATCCAACAACAACCTCAACATTGAAAAACGCCAACAAATTCAACAACAACCTCAATATTGAAAGTCACCAACAAATTCAACAACAACCTCAACATTGAAAAACACCAACAAATTCAACAACAACCTCAACTTTTAAAAGAAGAGAAAGACTTCAAATAAAACATTGATAACAACAACAAATTCAACAACAAAATCAACATTGAACAACGCCAACAAATTGAACCAGAACCTCAATATTGAAAATCAACAACAAATTCAACAACAACCTCAACAGTGAAAAAAACAAACAAATTCAACTACAACCTCAACAATGAAAAACACCAAAAATTCAACAACAACCGCAACATTGAACAACGCCAACAAATTCGACCAGAACCTCAATATTGAAAATCACCAACAAATTCAACAACAACCTCAACAATGAAAAAAACCACCAAATTCAACTACAACCTCAACAATGAACAACACCCACAAATTCAACAACAACCTCAACATTGAATAACGCCAACAAATTCGACCAGAACCTCAACATTGAAAATCACCAACAAATTCAACAACAACCTCAACAATGAAAAAAACCAACAAATTCAATTACAACCTCAACATTGATAAACACCAACAACTTCAACAACCTAAACAATGAAAAACACCAAAAAATTAAACAACCACAACAATGAAAAATACCAACAAATTCAACAACAATCTTAACTTTTAAAAGAAGTGAAAAAGTTCTAAAAGAACATTGATAACACCAACAAATTCAACAACAACGTCAACATTGAAAAATACAAAAAAGTTCAAAAAATAACATTGATAACATCAACAAATTCTATGACAAACTCGATATTGAAAATCAACAACAAATTCAACAACAACCTCAACATTGAAAACCACCAAAAAATTCAGCAACAACCTCAACTTTTAAAAACAGAGAAAAAGTTCAAAAACGAACATTGATAAAACCAACAAATTCAACAACAACCTCAATATTGAAAATCACCAACAAATTGAACAACCTCAACATTGAAAAACACAAACAAGTTCTACAACAACCTTAACTTTTATAAAAAAAAAAGTTCAACAAAAAACATTGATAACACCAACAAATTCAACAACAACCTCAACAGTAAAAAACACCAACAAATTCAACAACCACCTCAACATTGTAAAACACCAACAACTTCAACAAACTCAACAATGAAAGACACCGAAAAATTCTACAACAGCAACAATGAAAAATACCAACAGATTCAACAACAATCTCAACTTTTAAAAGAAGAGAAATAGTTTTAAAAAAGCATTGATAACACCAACAAATTCAACAACAACCTCAACAATGAAAAACACCAACAAATTCAACAACAACCTTGAAATTGAAAAACACCAACAAATTCAACAACAACCTCAATATTGAAAGACACCAACAAATTCAACAACAACCTCAACATTGAAAAACACCAACAAATTCAACAACCTCAACATTGAAAATCACCAACAAATTCAATAACAACCTCAACAATGAAAACACCAAAAAATTCAACAACAACCTGAACATTGAAAAACATCAACAAATTCAACCACAACCATAATTTTAAAAATACAAACAAGTTCAACAAAAAACATTGATAACACCAAGAAATTCAACAAAAACCTCAACAATAAAAAACAGCAACAAATTCAAAAACAACCTCAACATTGAAAAATACCAGCAAATTCAACACAACCTCAACATTGAAAAGCACCAACAAATTCAAGAACAACCTCAACAATGAGCAAAACCAATAAATTCAACAACAACTTCAACATTGAATTTCAGCGAAAAATTCAACAAAAATCTCAACATTGAAAAACGCCAAAAAATTCAACAACAACCTAAATTTTGAAGAATACCTGCAAATTCAACAACAACCTCAATATTAAAACACAACAACAAATTCAACAACAACCTCAAAATTGAAAATGACCAACAAATTCAACACCAACCGCAACATTGAAAAACACCAACAAATTCAACAACAAAACCAATATTGAAAGGCACCAAAAAGTTCAACAACGACCTCAACATTGAAAATCGGCAACAAATTCAACAATAATCTCAACTTTTAAAAACTCCAACAAATTCAACAACAACCTCAATATTGAAAGACGCCAACAAATTCAACGACAACCTCAACATTGAAAAACACCAAAAAATTCAACAAATACTTCAACATTTAAAAGAAGAGAAAAAGTTCACAAAAAAAACATTGATAACTCCATCAAATTCAACAACAACCTCAACAATGAAAAATACCAACAAATTCAACAACAAATTCAACATTGAAAATCAGCGAAAAATTCAACAACAATCTCAACATTGAAAAAAAAACAAAAAATTCAACAACAACCTAAATTTTGAAAAACACCTGCAAATTCAACAACAACCTCAATATTAAAAGACAACAACAAATTCACCAACAACCTCAAAATTGAAAATCACCAACAAATTCAAGAACATCAATATTGAAAATCATCAACAAATTCAACAACAACCTCAACATTGAAAAACGCCAACAAATTCAACAGCAACCTCAACATTGAAAAACGCCAACAAATTCAACAACAACCTCAATATTGAAAATCACCAACAAATTCAACAGCAACCTCAACATTGAATAACACCAAAAAGTTCAAGAACAACCTCAACTTTTAAAAGAAGAAAAAAAGTTCAAAAAAAACATGGATAACACCAACAAATTCAACAACAACCTCAATATTGAAAGTCACCAACAAATTCAACAACAACCGCAACATTGAAAAACAACAACAAATTCAAACGACAAAATCAATATTGAAAGACACCAAGAAATTCAACAACAACCTCAACATTGATAATCACCAACCAATTAAACAACATCAATATTGAAAATCATCAACAAATTCTACAACAACATCAGCATGGAAAAACGCCGACAAATTCAACAACAAACTCAATATTGAAAATCACCAACAAATTCAACAACAACCTCAGCATTGAAAAACACCAACAAATTCAACAACAACCTCAACATTGAAAAATACCAGCAAATGCAAGAACAACCTCAACATTGAAAAATACGGAAAAGTTCAAAAAATAACATTGATAACACCAACAAATTCAACAACATCCTGAATATTGAAAGGCACCAAAAAGTTCAACAACGACCTCAACATTGAAAATCAGCAACAAATTCAAGAACAATCTCAACATTGAAAAACTCCAACAAATTCAACAACAACCTCAACATTGAAAAACACCAAAAAATTCAACAATTACCTCAACTTTTAAAAGAAGAGAAAAAGTTCACAAAAAAAACATTGATAACTCCATCAAATTCAACGACAAACTCAACAATGAAAAACACCAACAAATTCAACAACAACCTCAATATTGAAAAACTCCAACAAATTCAACAACAACCTCAATATTGAAAGACACCAACAAATTATACAACAACCTCAACATTGAATAACACCAATAAATTCAACAACAAGCTTAACTTTTAAAAATACAAACAAGTTTAAAAAAAAACATTGATAACACCAACAAATTCAACATCAACCTCAACAATTAAAGGCACCAACAAATTCAACAACAACCTCAACATTGAATAACACCAATAAATTCAACAACAAGCTTAACTTTTAAAAATACAAACAAGTTTAAAAAAAAACATTGATAACACCAACAAATTCAACATCAACCCCAACAATTAAAGGCACCAACAAATTCAACAACAACCTCAACATTGAAAAACACCAACAACTTCAAAAACAACCTCAACATTGAAAATAAATGAAAAATTCAACAACAACCTCAACATTGAAAAACGCCAACAAATTCAACAACAACCTCAATTTTGACAAACACCTACAAATTCAACAACAACCTCTACATTGAATATCACGAACAAATTCAAGAACATCAATATTTAAAACCATCAACAAATTCAGCAACAACCTCAACATTGAAAAACAGCAACAAATTCAACAACAACCTCATTATTGAAAATCACCAACAAATTCAACAGCAACCTCAACATTGAAAAACGCCAACATATTCAACAACAACCTCAATATTGAAAATCACCAACAAATTCAACAGCAACCTCAACATTGAAAAACACCAACAAATTCAACAACAACCTCAACTTTGAAAAAAGCCAACAAATTCAACAACAACCTCAATATTGAAAGTCACCAAAAATTTCAACAACAACCGCAACATTGAAAAACACCAACAAATTCAACAACAAAATCAATATTGAAAATCACCAACAAATTCAACAGCAACCTCAACATTGAAAATCACCAAAAAATTCAACAAGTACTTCAACTTTTAAAAGAAGAGAAAAAGTTCAAAAAAAACATTGATAACTCCATCAAATTCAACAATAACCTCAACAATGAAAAACACCAACAAATTCAACAACAACCTCAATATTGAAAAATACCAACAAATTCAAAAACAACCTCAACATTGAAAAATACAGAACAGTTCAAAAAATAACAATGATAATACCAACAAATTCAACAACATCCTCAATATTTAAAGAGACCAACAAGTTCAACAACGACCTAAACATTGAAAATCTGTAACAATTTCAAGAAAAATCTCAACATTGAAAAACACCAACAAATTCAACAACAACCTCAATTTTGAAAATCACCAACAAATTCAAGAACAACCTCAACATTGAAAAACACCAACAAATTCAAAAACAACCACAATATTGAAAGACACCAACAAATTCTACAACAACCTCAACATTTAATAACACCAATAAATTAATCAACAACCTTAACTTTTAAAATAACAAACAAGTTCAAAAAAATACATTGATAACATGAACAAATTCAACATCAACCTCAACATTGAAAAACACCAACAACTTCAACAACCTCAACATTGAAAATCACCAACAAATTCAATAACAACCTCAACATTGAAAAACACCAACAACTTCAACAACCTCAACATTGAAAATCACCAACAAATTCAATAACAACCACAACAATGAAAACACCAAAAAATTCAACAACAACCTCAACATTGAAAAACACCAACAAATTCAACAACAACCATATTTTTAAAATACAAACAAGTTCAACAAAAAACATTGATAACAGCAACAAATTGAACAAAAACCTCAACAATAAATAACACCAACAAATTCAACAACAACCTCAACATTGAAAAATACTAACAAATTCAACAACAACCTTAACATTGAAAAGCAGCAACAAATTCAAGAACAACCTCAACATTGAAAAATACCAACAAATTCAACAACAACCGCAACATTGAAAACCAACGAAAAATTCAACAACAATCTCAAAATTTAAAACGCCAACAAATTCAACAACAACCTCAATATTGAAAGACACCAACAATTTCAACAACGACCTCAACATTGAAAATAAGCGAAAAATTCAACAACAATCTCAACATTGAAAAATGCCAACAAATTCAACAACACCCTCAATTTTGAAAAACACATACAAATTCAACAACAACCTCAATATTAAAAGGCAACAACAAATTCAACAACAACCTCAAAATTGAAAAACGCCAACAAATTCAACAACAAACTCAATATTGAAAATCACCAACAAATTCAACAGCAACCTCAACATTGAAAAACGCCAACAAATTCAAAAACAACCTCAATATTGAAAATCAACAACAAATTCAACAGCAAACTCAACATTGAAAAAAACCAACAAATTCAACAACAACCTCTACATTGAAAAACGCCAACAAATTCAAAAACAACCTCAATATTGAACGTCACCAACAAATTAAACAACAACCTCCACATTGAAAAACACCAACAACTTCAACAACTTCAATATTGAAAATCACCAACAAATTCAACAACAACCTCAACATTGAAAAACGTCAACATATTCAACAAGAACCTTATTATTGAAAATCACCAAAAAATTCAACAACAACTGCAACAATGAAAAACACCAAGAAATTCAACAACAACCTCAACATTGAAAATCACAAATAAATTCAACAACAACCTCTACATTGAAAAGCAGCAACAAATTCAACAACAACCTCAACAATGAAAAACACCAACAAATTCAACAACAACCTCAACATTGAAAAATACCAACAAATTCAACAACAACCTCAACATTGAAAAATACAAAAAAGTTCAAAAAATAACATTGATAACAGCAACATATTCAACAACAACCTCAACATTGAAAATTACCAACAAATTCAACAACAACCACAACATTGAAAAACACCAACAAATTCAACAACAACCTCAATAATGAAAGACACCAACAATTTGAACAACGACCACAAAATTGAAAATCAGCGAAAAATTCAACAACATCCTCAACATTGAAAAACGCCAACAAATTCAACAACAACCTCAATATTGAAAATCACCAACAAATTCAACAACAACCTCAACATTTAAAATCACCAACAAATTCACCAACAAACTCAACATTGAAAAACACCAACAAATTCAACAACAACCTCAATATTGAAAGACACCAACCATTTCAACAACGACCTCAACATTGAAAATCAGCGAAAATTTCAAACAATCTCAACATTGAACAAGGCCAACAAATTTAAAAAAATGTCAATTTTGAAAATCACAAAGAAATTCAACAACAACTTCAACATTGAAAAATAGCAAAAAATTCAACAACAACCTCAATATTGAAAGACACTAACAATTCAACAACAACCTCAACATTGAAAATCACCAACCAATTCAACAGCATCAATATTGAAAATCATCAACAAATTCAACTACAACCTCAGCATTGAAAAACGCTGACAAATTCAACAACAACCACAATATTGAAAATCACCAACAAATTCAACAACAAACTCAACAATGAAAAATACCAACAAATTCAACAACATCCTCAATATTGAAAGGCATCAAAAAGTTCAACAACGTCCTCAACATTGAAAATCAGCAACAAATTCAACAACAATCTCAACATTGAAAAACACCAACTTATTCAACAGCATCAATATTGAAATTCAACAGCAAATTCAACCACAACCGCAGCATTGAAAAACGCCGACAAATTCAACAACAACCACAATATTGAAAATCACCAACAAATTCAACAACAAACTCAGCATTGAAAAACACCAACAAATTCAACATCAACCTCAACAATGAAAAGCACCAACAAATTCAACAACAACCTCAACATTGAAAAACACCAACAACTTCAACAACCTCAACATTGAAAATCACCAACATATTCAATAACAACCTCAACAATGAAAAACACCAAAAAATTCAACAACAACCTGAACATTGAAAAACACCAACATATTCAACAACAACCATAATTTTAAAAATACAAACAAGTTCAACAAAATACACTGATAACACCAACAAATTCAACAAAAACCTCAACATTGAAAAGCAGCAACAATTTCAAGAACAACCTCAACAATGAAAAACACCAACAAATTCAACAACAACCTCAACATCGAACAATACTAACAAATTCAACAACAACCTCAACATTGAAAAACACCAACAACTTCAACAACCTCAACACTGAAACTCACCAACAAATTCAACAACAACCTCATCATTGAAAACCACCAACAAATTCAACAACATAAACATTGAAAAACACCAATGAATTCAACAACAACCTGAACATTGAAAAACACCAACAAATTCAACAACAACCTTAACTTTTAAAAATACAAACAAGTTCAATAAAAAAACATTGATAACACCAACAAATTCAACATCAACCTCAACAATGAAAAGATGAAACAAATTCAAAAACAACCTCAACGTTGAAAAACACCAACAACTTCAACAACCTCAACACTGTAACTCACCAACAAATTCAACAACAACCTCATCATTGAAAACCACCAACAAATTCAACAACATAAACATTGAAAAACACCAATGAATTCAACAACAACCTGAACATTGAAAAACACCAACAAATTCAACAACAACCTTAACTTTTAAAAATACAAACAAGTTCAACAAAATACATTGATAACACCAACAAATTCAACAAAAACCTCAACAATAAAAAACACCAACAAATTCAACAACAACCTCAACAATGAAAACACCAAAAAATTCAGCAACAACCTGATCATTGAAAAACACCAACAATTTCAACAACGACCTCAACATTGAATATCAGTGAAAATTTCAACAACAATCTCAACATTGAAAAACGCTAACAAATTCAACAACAACCTCAATTTTGAAAAATACCTACAAATTCAACAACAACATCAATATTAAAAGACAACAACATATTCTACAACAACCTCAACATTGAAAATCACCAACAAATTCAACAACGACCTCAATATTGAAAATCACCAACAAATTCAACAGCAACCTCAACAATGAAAAACGCCAGCAAATTCAACAACAACCTCTATATTGAAAATCACCATCTAGTTCAACAGCAACCTCAACATTGAAAAACACCAACAAATTCAACAACAACCCCTACATTGAAAAACGCCAACAAATTCAACAACAACCTCAATATTGAAAGTCACCAACAAATTCAACAACAACCTCAACATTGAAAAACACCAACGAATTCAACAACATAAACATTGAAAAACACCAATGAATTCAACAACAACCTGAACATTGAAAAACACCAACAAATTCAACAACAACCTTAACTTTTAAAAATACAAACAAGTTCAACAAAATACATTGATAACACCAACAAATTCAACAAAAACCTCAACAATAAAAAACACCAACAAATTCAACAACAACCTCAACAATGAAAACACCAAAAAATTCAGCAACAACCTGATCATTGAAAAACACCAACAATTTCAACAACGACCTCAACATTGAATATCAGTGAAAATTTCAACAACAATCTCAACATTGAAAAACGCTAACAAATTCAACAACAACCTCAATTTTGAAAAATACCTACAAATTCAACAACAACGTCAATATTAAAAGACAACAACATATTCTACAACAACCTCAACATTGAAAATCACCAACAAATTCAACAACGACCTCAATATTGAAAATCACCAACAAATTCAACAGCAACCTCAACAATGAAAAACGCCAGCAAATTCAACAACAACCTCTATATTGAAAATCACCATCTAGTTCAACAGCAACCTCAACATTGAAAAACACCAACAAATTCAACAACAACCCCTACATTGAAAAACGCCAACAAATTCAACAACAACCTCAATATTGAAAGTCACCAACAAATTCAACAACAACCTCAACATTGAAAAACACCAACGAATTCAACAACAAAATCAATATTGAAAGAGACCAACAAATTCAACAACAACCTCAACATTGAAAATCACCAACAAATTCAACAACTTCAATATTGAAAATCACCCACCAATTCAATAACAACCTCAACATTGAAAAACGTCAGCAAAATCAACAAGAAACTTAATATTGAAAATCACGAACAAATTCAATAATAACCTAAACATTGAAAATAACCAACTAATTCAACTACAACCTCAACAGTGAAAAATACCAAAAAATTCATCAACTGCAGCATTGAAAAACACAAACAACTTCAACAACCTCAACAATGAAAAACACCAAAAAACTCAACAACAACCTCAAATTTTAAAAGAAGAGAAAAAGTTCAAAAAAAAACATTGATAAGACCAAGAAATTCAAAAACAACCGCAACATTGAAAAATACAAAAAAGTTCGAAAAATTACATTTATAACATCAACAGATTCAAAAATAACCTCAACATTGAAAAATACAAAAAAGTTCAAAAAATATCATTGATAACTCCACCAAATTCAGCAACAACATCAATATTGAAAATAACCAACAAATTCAACAACAACCTCAACATTGAAAAACACCAACAAATTCAACAACAACCTCAATTTTGAAAGACACCAACAATTCAACGACAACCTCAACATTGAAAATCACCAACCAATTCAACAGCATCAATATTGAAATTCAACATCAAATTCAACCACAACCGCAGCATTGAAAAATGCCGACAAATTCAACAACAACCTCAATATTGAAAAACATCAACAAATTCAACAACAACATCAACATTGAAAAACAACAACAAATTCAACATCGACCTGAACATTGAAAAATACTAAAAAGTTCAAAAAATAACATTGATAACACCAACAAATTCAACAACCTCAACATTGAAAAATACTAAAAAGTTCAAAAAATAACATTGATTATACCAACAAATTCAACAACATGCTCAATATTGTAATGCACCAAAAAGTTCAACAACGTCCTCAACATTGAAAATCAGCAACAAATTCAACAACAATCTCAACATTGAAAAACACCAACAAATTCAACGACAACCTCAACAATGAAAAACACCAACAAATTCAACAACAACCTCAACTTTAAAAGGAAGAGAAAGAGTTCAAAAAAACATTGATAACTCCATCATATTCAACAACAACCTCAACAATGAAAAACACCAACAAATTCAACAACAATCTCAACATTGAAAAATACAGAAAAGTTCAAAAAGTAACTTTGATAATACCAACAAATTCAACAAAATCCTCAATAATGAAAGAGAACAACCAGTTCAACAAGGACCTAAACATTGAAAGTCAGCAACAAATTCAAGAAAAATCTCAACCTTGAAAAATACAAAACTGTTCAAAAAATAACATTGATAACACCAACAAATTCAACAACAACCTCAACATTTAAAAACAGCAACAAATTCAACAACAACCTCAACTTTGAAAAATACAATAAAGTTCAACAAATTACATTGATAACACCAACAAATTCAACAACAATGTCAATATTGAAAATCACCAACAAATGCAACAACAACCACAACAATGAAAAACACCAACAAATCCAAAAACAACCTCAACTTTTAAAGGAAGAGAAAAAGTTCAAAAAAAACATTGATAACATCAACAAATTCAACAACAACCTCAAGATTGAAATACACCAACAAATTCAACAACAACCTCAATATTGAAAGTCACCAACAAATTCAACAACAACCTCAACATTCAAAAACACCAACAAATTCAACAACAAAGTCAATATTGAAAGACACCAACAAATTCAACAACAACCTCAACATTGAAAATCACCAACAAATTCAACAACTTCAATATTGAAAATCACCAACAAATTCAACAACAACCTCAACATTGAAAAACACCAACAAATTCAACAACAACCTCAACATTGAAAAACACCAACAAATTCAACAACAACCTCAATATTGAAAGACACCAACAAATTCAACAACAACCTCAACATTGAAAAATACCAACAATTCAACAACAACCTTAACTTTTAAAAATACAAACAAGTTCAACAAACAACCTTCATAACACCAACATATTCAACAACAACCTCAACATTGAAAAATACAAAAAAGTTCAAAAAATTACATTGATAACACCATCAAATTCAACATCAAACTCGATATTGAAAACAACAACAATTCAACAACAACCTCAACTTTGAAAAGAAACAACAAATTCAACAACAAGATCAACATTGAAAAATACCAACAAATTCAACAACAACCTCAACATTGAAAATCAACAACAAATTCAACAAAAACCTCAACAATGAAAAACACCAACAAATTGAACAACAACCTCAACAATGAAAAACACCAACAAATTGAACAACAACCTCAACATTTAAAAATACCAACAAATTCAACAACAACCTAAACATTGAAAAATACAAATAAGTTCAAAAAATAACCTTGATAACACCCACAAAATGAACAACAACCTCAACATTGAAAATCATCAACAAATTCAACATTGAAAAACACCAACAAGTTCAACAGCAACCTCAACATTGAAAAACACCAATAAATTCAACTACCTCCACAATGAAAAATACCAACAAGTTCAAAAAATAACATTGATAACCCCAACAAATTCAACAACAACCTCAATATTGAAAATCACCAACAAATTGAACAACCTCAGCATTGATAAAACCAACAAATTCAACAACAACCTCAACATTGAAAAATGCAAAAAAGGTCAAAAAATAACATTGATAACACCAACAAATTCAACAATAACCTCAACATTGAAAAATACAAAAAATTTCAAAAATTAACATTGATACACCAACAAATTCAACAACAAAATCAACATTGAAGAATACCAACAAATTCAACATCAACCTCAACTTTGAAAAAAACCAACAAATTCAACAACAAGCTCAACATTGAAGAATACCAACAAATTCAACAACAACCTCAACATTGAAAAACACCAACAAATTCAACAACAACTTCAACATTGAAAAAAACCAACAAATTCAACAACAACCTCAACATTGAAAAATACAAAAAAGTTCAAAAAATAACATTGATAACACCCACAAATTGAACAACAACCTCAATATTGAAAGAAACCAACAAATTCAAAAACAACCTCAATATTGAAAGACAAGAACAAGTTCAAAAACGACCTGCACATTGAAAATTCAACAACAATCTCAACATTGAAAAACAACAACAAATTCAACAACAACCTCAATTTTGAAAATCACCAAGAAATTCAACAACAACCTCAACATTGAAAAAAACCAACAAATTCAACAACAAGCTCAACATTGAAGAATACCAACAAATTCAACAACAACCTCAACATTGAAAAACACCAACAAATTCAACAACAACTTCAACATTGAAAAAAACCAACAAATTCAACAACAACCTCAACATTTAAAAGTACAAAAAAGTTCAAAAAATAACATTGATAACACCCACAAATTGAACAACATCCTCAATATTGAAAGAAACCAACAAATTCAAAAACAACCTCAATAATGAAAGACAAGAACAAGTTCAAAAACGACCTGCACATTGAAAATCAGCATAAAATTCAACAACAATCTCAACATTGAAAAACAACAACAAATTCAACAACCTCAATTTTGAAAATCACCAAGAAATTCAACAACAACCTCAACATTGAAAAACAACAACAAATTCAACAATAACCTCAATATTGAAAGATACCAACAAATTCAGCAACAACCTCAAATTTGAAAATCGCCAACAAATTCAACAACAACCTCTACTTTGAAAATCACCAACAAATTCACCAACAACCTCAACATTGAAAAACACCAACAAATTCAACAACAACCTCAACTTTTAAAAGAAGAGAAAAAGTTCAAAAAAAAATTGATAACACCAACAAATTCAACAACAACCTCAACATTGAAAAACACGAACAACTTCTAAAGCCTCATCAAAGAAAAACACCAAAAAATTCAACAACCTCCACAATGAAAAACAGCAATAAATTCAACAATAACCTCAATATTGAAAATCACAAACAAATTGAACAACCTCAACATTGATAAAACCAAGACATTCAACAACAACCTCAACATTGAAAAATACAAAAAAGTTCAAAAATTAACATTGATAACACAACAAATTCAACAAAAAACTCAATATTAAAAATCAACAACAAATTCATCAACAACCTCAACATTGAAAATCAATAACAAATTCAAACTACCTCTACTTTTAAAAGAAGAGAAAAAGTTCAAAAAAAACATTGATAACACCAACAAATTCAACAACAAACTCAACATTGAAAAACGCCAACAATTTCAAGAACTTCAATATTGAAAGTCACAAACAAATTCAACCACATCCTCAACATTGAAAAAGATGAACAAATTCAACACAACCTCAACATTGAAAATCACCAACAAATTCAACAACTTCAATATTGAAAATCTCCAAAAAATTCAACAACAACCTTCACATTGAAAAGCGCCAACAAATTCAACAACAACCATAACTTTTAAAAGAAGAGAAAAAGTTAAAAAAAAACAAAGATAACCCCCACAAATGCAACAACAACCTCAACACTGAAAAATACCAAAAAGTTCGAAAAATAACATTGATAACACCCACAAATTCAACTAAAACCTCAACATTGAAAAATACAAAAAAGGTCAATAAATAACATTGATAACACCATCAAATTTAACAACAAACTCGATAGTGAAAAATAAACAACAATTTCAACAACAACCTCAACGTTGAAAAAAACCAACAAATTCAACAACAAGCTCAACATTGAGAAACAGCAACAAATTCAACAACAACCTCAACTTTTAAAAGAAGAGAAAAAGTTCAAAAAAGAACATTGGTAAAACCAACAAGTTCAACAACAACCTCAATATTGAAAATCACCAACAAATTGAAAAACCTCAACATTGAAAAACACCAACAAATCCTACAACAACCGTAACTTTTAAAAATACAAACAAGTTCAACAAAAAGCAATGATAACACCAACAAAATCAACAACAACCTCAACAATGAAAAACACCAACAAATTCAACAACAACCTCAACATTGAAAAACACCAACAACTTCAAAAGCCTCATCAATGAAATATACCAAAAAATTCAACAACCTCCACAATGAAAAACAGCAATAAATTCAACAATAACCTCAATATTGAAAATCACCAACAAATTGAACAACATCAACATTGATAAAACCAACAAATTCAACAACAACCTCAACATTGAAAAATACAAAAGTTCAAAAAATAACATTGATAACACCAACAAATTCAACAAAAAACTCAACATTAAAAATCAACAACAAATTCATCAACAACCTCAACATTGAAAATCACCAACAAATTCAACAACAACCTCAACATTTAAAAGAAGAGAAAAAGTTCAAAAAAAACATTGATAACACCAAAAAATTCAACTAAAACCTCAACAATGAAAAACACCAACAAATTCAACAACAACCTCAACATTGAAATAAACCAACAAATTGAACAACAATCTCAACTTTCAAAAATACAAAAAAGTTCATGAAATAAAATTTATAACACCAACAAATTCAATATTGAAAATCATCAAAAAAATCAACAAAATCAACATAGAAAAACACCAACAAATTCAACAACCTCAACATTAAAAAACACCAATAAATTCAACAACAACCTCAACATTGAAAAACACCAACAACTTCAACAATTTCAACAATGAAAAACCCCAAAAAATTCAAAAACCTCCACAATGAAAAACACCGACAAATTGAACAACCTCAAATTTGATAAAACCAAGAAATTCAACAACAACCTCAACATTGAAAAATACAAAAAAGTTCAAAAATTAACATTGATGACGCCAACAAATTCAACAACAAACTCAACATTGATAATCACCAACAAATTCAATAACAATCTCAACATTGAAAAACACCAACAAATTGAAAATCAACCTCAACTTTTAAAACAAGAGAAAAAGTTCAAAAAAAACATTGATAACTCCAAGAAATTCAAAAAAAACCTCAACAATGAAAAACACCAACAAATTCAAAAACACCTCAACATTGAAATAAACCAACAAATTCAACAAAACTCTAAACTTTCAAAAGTACAACAAAGTTCAAAAAATAACATTCATAACACCAACAAATTCAACAACAACCTCAATATTGAAAATCATCAACAAATTCAACAAAATCAACATTGAAAAAGACCAATAAATTCAACAACAACCTCAACATTGAAAAACAACGAACAAATTCAACAACTTCCTCAACATTGAAAAAAACCAACAAATTCAACAACAAGCTCAACTTTCAAAAATACAATACATGTTCAAAAAATAACATTGATAACAGCAACAAATTCAACAACAAACTCAACATTGAAAAACACCAACAAATTCAAAATCAACCTCAACTTTTAAAACAAGAGAAAAAGTTCAAAAAATACATAGATAACTCCAAGTAATTCAAAAAAAACCTCAACAATGAAAAACACCAACAAATTCAAAAACAACCTCAACATTGAAATAAACCAACAAATTCAACAAAAATCTAAACTTTCAAAAGTACAAAAAAGTTCAAAAAATAACATTCATAACACCATCAAATTCAACAACAACCTCAATATTGAAAATCATCAACAAATTCAACAAAATCAACATTAAAAAACAACAATAAATTCAACAACAACCTCAACATTGAAAAACACCAACAAATTCAACAACAACCTCAACATTGAAAAACACCAAGAAATTCAACAACAAGCTCAACTTTCAAAAATACAATATATGTTCAAAAAATAACATTGATAACAGCAACAAATTCAACAACAACCTAATCATTGAAAAACACCAAGAAATTCAACAACAAGCTCAACTTTCAAAAATACAATATATGTTCAAAAAATAACGTTGATAACAGCAACAAATTCAACAACAACCTCAACATTGAAAAAAATCAACAAATTCAACAACAACCTCAACAATGAAAAATACCAACAAATTCAACAACAACCTCAACTTTTAAAAGAGGGGAAAAATTTCGAAAAATAACATTCATAACACCAACAATTTCAACAACAACCTCAACATTGAAAAGAACCAACAAATTCAACAACAACCTCAACATTTATAACACCAACAAATTCAACAACAACCTCAACATTGAAAAATACATAAAAGTTCAAAAAATAACATTGATAACACAATCAAATTCAACAATAAACTCAGCATTGAAAAAAACCTACAAATTCAACAACAACCTCAACGTTGAAAAGCACCAACAAATTCAACAACAACCTCAACAATGAAAAACACCAATAAATTCAACAACAACCACAACATAGAAAAACACCAAAATATTCAACAACAACCTTATCTTTTAAAAATACAAACAAGTTCAACAAAAAACATTGACAACAGCAATACATTCAACAAAAACCTCAACAATGAAAAACACCAACAAATTCAACAACAACCCTAACTTTTAAAAATACAAATATGTTCAACAAAAAACATTGATAACACCAACAACCTCAACAATGAAAAACACCAACAAATTCAACAACAAAATCAACAATGAAAAACGCCAACAAATTCAACAACAACCTCAACAATGAAAAACACCAACAAATTCAACAACAACCTCAACAATGAAAAACACCAACAAATTCCAATACAACCTCAATATTGAAAATCACCAACAAATTGAACAACCTCAACATTGATAAAACCAACAAATTCAACAACAACCACAACAATGTAAAATACAAAAAAGTGCAAAAAATAACATTGATAACACCAACAAATTGAACAACAACCTCAACATTGATAAATACAAAGCAGTTCAAATAATAACATTGATAACACCTACAAATTCAACATCAAACTCAATGTTGAAAATCAACAACAAATTCAACAACAACCTCAACATTGAAAATCACCAACAAATTCAACAACAACCTCAACATTGAAAAACACCAACAAATTCCACAACAACTTCAGCATTGAAATAAACCAACAGATTCAACAACAATCGCAACTTTCAAAAGTACAAAAAAGTTCAAAAAATAACATTCATAACACCAACAAATTCAAGAAAATCCTCAACATTGAAAATCACCAACAAATTCAACAAAATCAACAATGAAAAACACCAACAAATTCAACAACCTGAACATTGAAAAAAACCAACAAATTCAACAACAAGCTCAACTTTCAAAAATACAATAAATGTTCAAAAAATAACATTGATAACAACAACAAATTCAACAACAACATCAACAATGAAAAACACCAACAAACACAACAACAACCACAGGATTGAAATAAACCAACAAATTTAACAACAATCTCAACTTTAAAAAATACGAAAAAGTTCAAAAAATAAAATTCATAACACCAACAAATTCAAGAACAACCTCAACATTGAAAAACGCCAACAAATTCAACAATCTCTACTTTTAAAAGAAGAGAAAAAGTTCAAAAAAAACATTGATAACATGAACAAATTGAACAACAACCTAAACATTGAAAAATACAAAAAAGTTCGAAAAATAACATTGATAACACCAACAAATTCAACAACATCCTCAACATTGAAAAATAAAAAAATGTTCAAAAAATAACATTGATAACACCATCAAATTCAACAACAAACTCGATATTGAAAATCAACAACAAATTCCACAACAACCTCAACTTTTAAATGAAGAGAAAAAGATGAAAAAAGACCATTGGAAACAGCAACAAATTCAACAACAACCTCAACATTGAAAAACACCAACAAATTCAACATCAACCTCAACTTTTCAAAGAAGAGAAAAAGTTCAAAAAAGAACATTGATAAAACCAACAAATTCAACAACAACCTCAACAATGAAAAACACCAAAAAATTCTACAACCTAAACAATGAAAAACGGCAACAAATTCCAGAACAACCTCAATATTGAAAATCACCTACATATTGAACAAACTCAACATTGATAAAAACAACAAATTCAACAACAACCTCAACAATGATAAATACAAAGAAGTTCAAAAAATAACATTGATAACACCAACAAATTCAACATCAAACTCAACATTGAAAATCAACAACAAATTCAACAACAACCTCAACATTGAAAATCACCAACAAATTGAAGAAAATCAACATTGAAAAACACCAATAAATTCAACAACAACCTCAACATTAAAAAATGCCATTAAATTCAACAACAACCTCAACATTGAAAAACACCAACAAATTCAACAACCTCAACATTGAAAAAAACCAACACATTCAACAACGAGATCAACTTTCAAAAATAGAAAAAAGTTCAAAAAATAACATTCATAACACCAACAGATTCAAGAACAACCTCAACATTGAAAATCACCAACAAATTCAACAACAACCTCAACAATGAAAAACACCAACAAATTCAACAACAGCATCAGCATTGAAATAAACCAACAAATTCAACAACAATCTCAACTTTCAAAAATACAAAAAAGTTCAATAAATAACATTCATAACACCAATAAAATCAACAACAACCTCAACATTGAAAATCACCAACATATTCAACAACAACCTCACCAATGAAAAACACCAAAAAATTCAACAACAACCGCAACATTGAAAAACACCAACAAATTCAACAACAACATCAACAATGAAAAACACCAACAAATTGAACAAGCTCAACATTGCAAAACACCAAAAAATTGTACAACAACCTTAACTTTTAAAAATACAAACAAGTTCAACAAAAAAAGTTGATAACACCAACAAATTCAACAACAACCTCAACAATGAAAAACACCAACAAATTCAACAACAACCTCAACATTGAATAACACCAACAACCTCAACAATGAAAAACACCAACAAATTCAACAACAACCTTAATATTGAAAATCACCAACAAATTGAACAGCCACAACATTGATAAATCCAACAAATGCAACAACAACCTCAACATTGAAAAATACAAAAAAGTTCAAAAAATAATATTGACAACAGCAACAAATTGCACAACAACCTCAACATTGATAAATACAAAGAAGTTCAAATAATAACATTGATAACACCAACAAATTCAACATCAAACTCAATATTGAAAATCAACAACAAATTCAACAACAACGTCAACATTGAAAATCACCAACCAATTCAACAAAATCAACATTGAAAAACACCAATAAATTCAACAACAACCTCAACATTAAAAAACGCCATTAAATTCAACAACAACCTCAACATTGAAAAACACCAAAAAATTCAACAACTTCAACATTAAAAATCACCAACAAATTCAACAACAACCTCAACAATGAAAAACACCAACAAATTCAACAACAGCCTCAGCATTGAAATAAACCAACAAATTCAAAAACAATCTCAACTTTCAAAAATACAAAAAAGTTCCAAAAATAACATTCATAACACCAATAAATTCAAGAACAACCTCAACATTGAAAATCACCAACATATTCAACAACAACCTCACCAATGAAAAACACCAACAAATTCAACAACAACCGCAACATTGAAAAACACCAACAAATTCAACAACAACATCAACAATGAAAAACACCAACAACCTCAACATTGAAAAACACCAACAACTTCAACAAGCTCAACAATGAAAAACACCAAAAAATTAAACAACCGCAACAATGAAAAAAACCAACCAATTCAACAACCTCTACTTTTAAAAGAAGAGAAAAAGTTCGAAAAATAACATTGATAACACCAACAAATTCAACAACAACCTCAACATTGAAAAATAAAAAAAAGTTCAAAAAATAACATTGATAACACCATCAAATTCAACAACAAACTCGATATTGAAAATCAACAACAAATTCAACAACAACCTCAACATTGAAAAAAACCAACGAATTGAACAACAACATCAACATTGAAAAACACAAACAAATTCAACAAAAACCTCAACTTTTCAAAGAAGAGAAAAAGTTCAAAAAACAACATTGATAAAACCAACAAGTTCAACAACAACCTCAACATTGAAAATCACCAACAAATTGAACAAGTTCAACATTGCAAAACACCAAAAAAATTGTACAACAACCTTAGCTTTTAAAAATACAAACAAGTTCAACAAAAAATGTTGATAACACCAACAAATTCAACAACAACCTCAACAATGAAAAACACCAACAAATTCAACAACAACCTCAACATTGAAAAACAACAACAACTTCAACAACCTCAACAATGAAAAACACCAACAAATTCAACAACAACCTCAATATTGAAAATCACCAACAAATTGAACAGCCACAACATTGATAAAACCAACAAATGCAACAACAACCTCAACATTGAAAAATACAAAAAAGTTCAAAAAATAATATTGACAACAGCAACAAATTGAACAACAACCTCAATATTGAAAATCACCAACAAATTCAACAACAACCTCAACATTGAAAATCACCAACAAATTGAACAACCTCAACATTGATAAAACCAACAAATTCAACAACAACCACAACATTGAAAAATACAAAAAAGTGCAAAAAATAACATTGATAACACCAACAAATTGCACAACAACCTCAACATTGATAAATACAAAGAAGTTCAAATAATAACATTGATAACACCAACAAATTCAACATCAAACTCAATATTGAAAATCAACAACAAATTCAACAACAACGTCAACATTGAAAATCACCAACCAATTCAACAAAATCAACATTGAAAAACACCAATAAATTCAACAACAACCTCAACATTAAAAAACGCCATTAAATTCAACAACAACCTCAACATTGAAAAACACCAAAAAATTCAACAACCTCAACATTGAAAAAAACCAACACATTCAACAACAAGATCAACTTTCAAAGATAAAAAAAAGTTCAAAAAATAACATTCATACCACCAACAGATTCAAGAACAACCTCAGCATTGAAAATCACCAACAAATTCAACAACAACCTCAACAATGAAAAACACCAACAAATTCAACAACAACCGCAACATTGAAAAACACCAACAAATTCAACAACAACATCAACAATGAAAAACACCAACAACCTCAACATTGAAAAACACCAACAACTTCAACAAGCTCAACAATGAAAAACACCAAAAAATTAAACAACCGCAACAATGAAAAAAACCAACCAATTCAACAACCTCTACTTTTAAAAGAAGAGAAAAAGTTCGAAAAATAACATTGATAACACCAACAAATTCAACAACAACCTCAACATTGAAAAATAAAAAAAAGTTCAAAAAATAACATTGATAACACCATCAACTTCAACAACAAACTCGATATTGAAAATCAACAACAAATTCAACAACAACCTCAACATTGAAAAAAACCAACGAATTGAACAACAACATCAACATTGAAAAACACAAACAAATTCAACAAAAACCTCAACTTTTCAAAGAAGAGAAAAAGTTCAAAAAACAACATTGATAAAACCAACAAGTTCAACAACAACCTCAACATTGAAAATCACCAACAAATTGAACAAGTTCAACATTGCAAAACACCAAAAAAATTGTACAACAACCTTAGCTTTTAAAAATACAAACAAGTTCAACAAAAAATGTTGATAACACCAACAAATTCAACAACAACCTCAACAATGAAAAACACCAACAAATTCAACAACAACCTCAACATTGAAAAACAACAACAACTTCAACAACCTCAACAATGAAAAACACCAACAAATTCAACAACAACCTCAATATTGAAAATCACCAACAAATTGAACAGCCACAACATTGATAAAACCAACAAATGCAACAACAACCTCAACATTGAAAAATACAAAAAAGTTCAAAAAATAATATTGACAACAGCAACAAATTGAACAACAACCTCAATATTGAAAATCACCAACAAATTCAACAACAACCTCAACATTGAAAATCACCAACAAATTGA
This sequence comes from Cetorhinus maximus, assembly GCF_964194155.1. Taxonomy (NCBI): domain Eukaryota; kingdom Metazoa; phylum Chordata; class Chondrichthyes; order Lamniformes; family Cetorhinidae; genus Cetorhinus; species Cetorhinus maximus. The sequence continues at coordinate 234,532 of NW_027596184.1, read as the reverse complement.
ACAACCTCAACATTGATAAAACCAACAAATTCAACAACAACCACAACATTGAAAAATACAAAAAAGTGCAAAAAATAACATTGATAACACCAACAAATTGCACAACAACCTCAACATTGATAAATACAAAGAAGTTCAAATAATAACATTGATAACACCAACAAATTCAACATCAAACTCAATATTGAAAATCAACAACAAATTCAACAACAACGTCAACATTGAAAATCACCAACCAATTCAACAAAATCAACATTGAAAAACACCAATAAATTCAACAACAACCTCAACATTAAAAAACGCCATTAAATTCAACAACAACCTCAACATTGAAAAACACCAAAAAATTCAACAACCTCAACATTGAAAAAAACCAACACATTCAACAACAAGATCAACTTTCAAAGATAAAAAAAAGTTCAAAAAATAACATTCATACCACCAACAGATTCAAGAACAACCTCAGCATTGAAAATCACCATCAAATTCAACAACAACCTCAACAATGAAAAACACCAACAAATTCAACAACAGCCTCAGCATTGAAATAAACCAACAAATTCAACAACAATCTCAACTTTCAAAAATACAAAAAAGTTCAAAAAATAACGTTCATAACACCAATAAAGTCAAGAACAACCTCAACATTGAAAATCACCAACATATTCAACAACAACCTCACCAATGAAAAACACCAAAAAATTCAACAACAACCGCAACATTGAAAAACACCAACAAATTCAACAACAACCTCAACAATGAAAAACACCAACAACCTCAACATTGAAAAACACCAACAACTTCAACAAGCTCAGCAACGAAAAACACCAAAAAATTAAACAACCGCAACAATGAAAAATACCAACAAATTCAACAAACTCTACTTTTAAAAGAAGAGAAAAAGTTCGAAAAATTACATTGATAAAACCAACAAATTCAACAACAACCTCAACATTGAAAAATAAAAAAAAGTTCAAAAAATAACATTGATAACACCATCAAATTCAACAACAAACTCGATATTGAAAATCAACAACAAATTCAACAACAACCTCAACATTGAAAAAAACCAACGAATTGAACAACAACATCAACATTGAAAAACACAAACAAATTCAACAAAAACCTCAACTTTTCAAAGACGAGCAAAAGTTCAAAAAACAACATTGATAAAACCAACAAGTTCAACAACAACCTCAACATTGAAAATCACCAACAAAATGAACAAGCTCAACATTGTAAAACACCAAAAAATTGTACAACAACATTAACTTTTAAAATACAAAGAAGTTCAACAAAAAAAGTTGATAACACCAACAAATTCAACAACAACCTCAACATTGTAAAGCACCAACAAATTCAACAAAAAGCGCAACATTGAAAAACACCAACAAATTCAACAACAACCTCAACATTGAAAAATGCAAAAAAGTGCAAAAAATAACATTGATAACACCAACAAGTTGACAATAACTTCAAAGTTGATAAATACAAAAAAGTTCAGAAAATAACATTGATAACACCAACAAATTCAAAATCAAACTCAATACTGAAAATCACCAACAAATTCAACAACAACCTCAACATTGAAAAACGCCAACAAATTCAACAACAACCTCAGCATTGAAATAAACCAACAAATTCAACAACAATCGCAACTTTCAAAAATACAAAAAAGTTTAAAAAATAACATTCATAACACCAACATTTCAAGAACAACCTCAACATTGAAAATCACCAACAAATTCAACAAAATCAACATTGAAAAACACCAATAAATTCAACAATAACCTCAACATTGAAAAACACCAACAAATTCAACAACCTTAACATTAAAAAAAAACAAAAAAATCAACAACAATCTCAACATTCAAAAATACAAAAAAGTTTGAAGAATTACATTCATAACACCAACAAATTCAAGAACACCCTCAACATAGAAAATCACCAACAAATTCAAGAACAACCTCAACAATGAAAAACACCAACAAATTCAACAACAACCTCAACATTGAGAAACACCAAAAACTTCAACAACCGCAACAATGAAAAATAACCTCTACTTTTAAGAGAAAAAGTTCAAAAAAAACATTGATAACACCAACAAATTCAACAACAACCTCAACATTTAAAAGAAGAGTAAGAGATCAAAAAAGAACATTGATAACACCAAGAAATTCAACAACAGCCTCAACATTGAAAAACACCAACAAATTCAACAACAACCTCAACTTTTCAAAAAAGAGAAAAAGTTCAAAAAAGAACATCGATAAAACCAAAAAATTCAACAACTACCTCAACAATGAAAAACACCAACAAATTAAACAACAACCTCAATATTGAAAATCACCAACAAATTGAACAACCTCAACATTTATAGAACCAACAAATTCAACAACAACCTCAACAATGAAAAACACCAACAAATTCAACAACAATCTCAACATTGAAAATCACCAACAAATTCAACAACAACCTCAACATTGAAAAAAACCAACAAATTCAGCAACAAGCTCAACATTGAAAAAAACCAACAAATTCAACTTCAACCTATACTTTTAAAGGAAGAGAAAAAGTTTAAAATAACATTGGTAACACCAACAAATTCAACAACAACCTCAACAATGAAAAACACCAACAATTTCAACAACAACCTCAACTTTTAAAAGAGAAAAAGATCAAAAAAGAACATTGATAACACCAACAAATTCAACAACAACCTCAACATTGAAAAACACCAACAAATTCAACAACAACCTCAACTTATCAAAAAAGAGAAAAAGTTCAAAAAAGAACATTAATAAAACCAACAAGTTCAACAACAACCTCAACATTGAGAAACACCAACAAATTGACCAAGCTCAACTTTGCAAAACACCAACAAATTCTACAAAAACCTTAACTATTAAAAATACAAACAAGTTCAACAAAAAACGATGATAACACCAACAAATTCAACAACAATCTCAACAATGAAAAACACCAACAAATTCAACAACAACCTCAATATTGAAAATCACCAACAAATTGAACAACCTCAACATTGATAAAACCAACAAATTCAACAACGACCTCAACAATGAAAAACACCAACAAATTCAACAACAACCTCAGCATTGAAAATGACCAACAAATTCAACAACAACCTCAACATTGAAAGAAACCAACAAATTCAACAACAAGCTCAACATTGAAAAAAACCAACAAATTCAACATCAACCTCAACTTTTAAAAGAAGAGAAAAAGTTTAAAATAACATTGAAAAGCACCAACAAATTCAACAACAACCTCAACATTGAAAAACACCAACAATTTCATCAACAACATCAACTTTTACAAGAGAAAAAGATCAAAAAAGAACATTGATAACACCAACAAATTCAACAACAACCTCAACAATGAAAAACAACAACAAATTCAACAACAACCTCAATATTGAAAATCACTAACAAATTGAACAACGACAACATTGATAAAACCAACAAATTCAACAACAAGCTCAACATTGAAAATCACCAACAAATTGAACAACCTCAACATTGATAAAACCAACAAATTCAACAACAACCTAAACAATGAAAAACACCAACAAATTCAACAACAACCTCAACGTTGAAAAACACCAACAATTTCAACAACAACTTCAACTTATAAAAGAAGAGAAAAAGATCAAAAAAGAACATTGATAACACCAACAAATTCAACAACAACCTCAACATTGAAAAACACCAACAAATTCAACAACAAACTCAACTTTTCAAAAAAGAGAAAAAGTTCAAAAAAGAACATTGATAAAACCAACAAGTTCAACAACAACCTCAACATTGAGAAACACCAACAAATTGAACAAGCTCAACTTTGCAAAACACCAACAAATTCTACAAAGACCTTAACTATTAAAAATACAAACAAGTTCAACAAAAAACGTTGATAACACCAACAAATTCAACAATAACCTCAACAATGAAAAACACCAACAAATTCAACAACAACCTCAATATTGAAAATCACCAACAAATTGAACAACCTCAACATTGATAAAACCAACAAATTCAACAACAACCTCAACAATGAAAAACACCAAAAAACTCAACAACAACCTCAGCATTGAAAATCACCAACAAATTCAACAACAACCTCAACATTGAAAGAAACCAACAAATTCAACAACAAACTCAACATTGAAAAAAACCAACAAATTCAACATCAACCTCAACTTTTAAAAGAAGAGAAAAAGTTTAAAATAACATTGAAAAGCACCAACAAATTCAACAACAACCTCAACATTGAAAAACACCAAAAATATCATCAACAACCTCAACTTTTACAAGAGAAAAAGATCAAAAAAGAACATTGATAACACCAACAAATTCAACAACAACCTTAACTTTTCAAAGAAGTGAAAAAGTTCGAAAAAATAACGTTGATAACACCAACAAATTCAACAACAACCTCAACATTGAAAAATACAAAAAAGTTCAGAAAATAACATTGACAACAGCAACAAATTCAACAACAACCTCAACATTGAAAGAAACCAACAAATTCAACAACAAGCTCAACTTTTAAAAGAAGAGAAAAAGTTTAAAATAACATTGAAAAGCACCAACAAATTCAACAACAACCTCAACATTGAAAAACACCAACAATTTCATCAACAACCTCAACTTTTACAAGAGAAAAAGATCAAAAAAGAACATTGATAACACCAACAAATTCAACAACAACCTCAACAATGAAAAACAACAACAAATTCAACAACAACCTCAATATTGAAAATCACTAACAAATTGAACAACGACAACATTGATAAAACCAATATATTCAACAACAACCTCAACATTGAAAAATACAAAAAAGTTCAGAAAATAACATTGACAACAGCAACAAATTGAACAACAGCCTCAATATTGAAAATCTACAACAAATTCAACAACAACCTCAACATTGAAAGAAACCAACAAATTCAACAACAAGCTCAACATTGAAAATCACCAACAAATTCAACAACAACCTCAACATTTAAAAGAAGAGTAAGAGATCAAAAAAGAACATTGATAACACCAAGAAATTCAACAACAGCCTCAACATTGAAAAACACCAACAAATTCAACAACAACCTCAACTTTTCAAAAAAGAGAAAAAGTTCAAAAAAGAACATCGATAAAACCAAAAAATTCAACAACTACCTCAACAATGAAAAACACCAACAAATTAAACAACAACCTCAATATTGAAAATCACCAACAAATTGAACAACCTCAACATTTATAGAACCAACAAATTCAACAACAACCTCAACAATGAAAAACACCAACAAATTCAACAACAATCTCAACATTGAAAATCACCAACAAATTCAACAACAACCTCAACATTGAAAAAAACCAACAAATTCAGCAACAAGCTCAACATTGAAAAAAACCAACAAATTCAACTTCAACCTATACTTTTAAAGGAAGAGAAAAATTTTAAAATAACATTGGTAACACCAACAAATTCAACAACAACCTCAACGTTGAAAAACACCAACAATTTCAACAACAACCTCAACTTTTAAAAGAGAAAAAGATCAAAAAAGAACATTGATAACACCAACAAATTCAACAACAACCTCAACATTGAAAAACACCAACAAATTCAACAACAACCTCAACTTATCAAAAAAGAGAAAAAGTTCAAAAAAGAACATCGATAAAACCAAAAAATTCAACAACTACCTCAACAATGAAAAACACCAACAAATTAAACAACAACCTCAATATTGAAAATCACCAACAAATTGAACAACCTCAACATTTATAGAACCAACAAATTCAACAACAACCTCAACAATGAAAAACACCAACAAATTCAACAACAATCTCAACATTGAAAATCACCAACAAATTCAACAACAACCTCAACATTGAAAAAAACCAACAAATTCAGCAACAAGCTCAACATTGAAAAAAACCAACAAATTCAACTTCAACCTATACTTTTAAAGGAAGAGAAAAAGTTTAAAATAACATTGGTAACACCAACAAATTCAACAACAACCTCAACAATGAAAAACACCAACAATTTCAACAACAACCTCAACTTTTAAAAGAGAAAAAGATCAAAAAAGAACATTGATAACACCAACAAATTCAACAACAACCTCAACATTGAAAAACACCAACAAATTCAACAACAACCTCAACTTATCAAAAAAGAGAAAAAGTTCAAAAAAGAACATTAATAAAACCAACAAGTTCAACAACAACCTCAACATTGAGAAACACCAACAAATTGACCAAGCTCAACTTTGCAAAACACCAACAAATTCTACAAAAACCTTAACTATTAAAAATACAAACAAGTTCAACAAAAAACGATGATAACACCAACAAATTCAACAACAATCTCAACAATGAAAAACACCAACAAATTCAACAACAACCTCAATATTGAAAATCACCAACAAATTGAACAACCTCAACATTGATAAAACCAACAAATTCAACAACGACCTCAACAATGAAAAACACCAACAAATTCAACAACAACCTCAGCATTGAAAATGACCAACAAATTCAACAACAACCTCAACATTGAAAGAAACCAACAAATTCAACAACAAGCTCAACATTGAAAAAAACCAACAAATTCAACATCAACCTCAACTTTTAAAAGAAGAGAAAAAGTTTAAAATAACATTGAAAAGCACCAACAAATTCAACAACAACCTCAACATTGAAAAACACCAACAATTTCATCAACAACATCAACTTTTACAAGAGAAAAAGATCAAAAAAGAACATTGATAACACCAACAAATTCAACAACAACCTCAACAATGAAAAACAACAACAAATTCAACAACAACCTCAATATTGAAAATCACTAACAAATTGAACAACGACAACATTGATAAAACCAACAAATTCAACAACAAGCTCAACATTGAAAATCACCAACAAATTGAACAACCTCAACATTGATAAAACCAACAAATTCAACAACAACCTAAACAATGAAAAACACCAACAAATTCAACAACAACCTCAACGTTGAAAAACACCAACAATTTCAACAACAACTTCAACTTATAAAAGAAGAGAAAAAGATCAAAAAAGAACATTGATAACACCAACAAATTCAACAACAACCTCAACATTGAAAAACACCAACAAATTCAACAACAAACTCAACTTTTCAAAAAAGAGAAAAAGTTCAAAAAAGAACATTGATAAAACCAACAAGTTCAACAACAACCTCAACATTGAGAAACACCAACAAATTGAACAAGCTCAACTTTGCAAAACACCAACAAATTCTACAAAGACCTTAACTATTAAAAATACAAACAAGTTCAACAAAAAACGTTGATAACACCAACAAATTCAACAATAACCTCAACAATGAAAAACACCAACAAATTCAACAACAACCTCAATATTGAAAATCACCAACAAATTGAACAACCTCAACATTGATAAAACCAACAAATTCAACAACAACCTCAACAATGAAAAACACCAAAAAACTCAACAACAACCTCAGCATTGAAAATCACCAACAAATTCAACAACAACCTCAACATTGAAAGAAACCAACAAATTCAACAACAAACTCAACATTGAAAAAAACCAACAAATTCAACATCAACCTCAACTTTTAAAAGAAGAGAAAAAGTTTAAAATAACATTGAAAAGCACCAACAAATTCAACAACAACCTCAACATTGAAAAACACCAAAAATATCATCAACAACCTCAACTTTTACAAGAGAAAAAGATCAAAAAAGAACATTGATAACACCAACAAATTCAACAACAACCTTAACTTTTCAAAGAAGTGAAAAAGTTCGAAAAAATAACGTTGATAACACCAACAAATTCAACAACAACCTCAACATTGAAAAATACAAAAAAGTTCAGAAAATAACATTGACAACAGCAACAAATTCAACAACAACCTCAACATTGAAAGAAACCAACAAATTCAACAACAAGCTCAACTTTTAAAAGAAGAGAAAAAGTTTAAAATAACATTGAAAAGCACCAACAAATTCAACAACAACCTCAACATTGAAAAACACCAACAATTTCATCAACAACCTCAACTTTTACAAGAGAAAAAGATCAAAAAAGAACATTGATAACACCAACAAATTCAACAACAACCTCAACAATGAAAAACAACAACAAATTCAACAACAACCTCAATATTGAAAATCACTAACAAATTGAACAACGACAACATTGATAAAACCAATATATTCAACAACAACCTCAACATTGAAAAATACAAAAAAGTTCAGAAAATAACATTGACAACAGCAACAAATTGAACAACAGCCTCAATATTGAAAATCTACAACAAATTCAACAACAACCTCAACATTGAAAGAAACCAACAAATTCAACAACAAGCTCAACATTGAAAATCACCAACAAATTCAACAACAACCTCAACATTTAAAAGAAGAGTAAGAGATCAAAAAAGAACATTGATAACACCAAGAAATTCAACAACAGCCTCAACATTGAAAAACACCAACAAATTCAACAACAACCTCAACTTTTCAAAAAAGAGAAAAAGTTCAAAAAAGAACATCGATAAAACCAAAAAATTCAACAACTACCTCAACAATGAAAAACACCAACAAATTAAACAACAACCTCAATATTGAAAATCACCAACAAATTGAACAACCTCAACATTTATAGAACCAACAAATTCAACAACAACCTCAACAATGAAAAACACCAACAAATTCAACAACAATCTCAACATTGAAAATCACCAACAAATTCAACAACAACCTCAACATTGAAAAAAACCAACAAATTCAGCAACAAGCTCAACATTGAAAAAAACCAACAAATTCAACTTCAACCTATACTTTTAAAGGAAGAGAAAAATTTTAAAATAACATTGGTAACACCAACAAATTCAACAACAACCTCAACAATGAAAAACACCAACAATTTCAACAACAACCTCAACTTTTAAAAGAGAAAAAGATCAAAAAAGAACATTGATAACACCAACAAATTCAACAACAACCTCAACATTGAAAAACACCAACAAATTCAACAACAACCTCAACTTATCAAAAAAGAGAAAAAGTTCAAAAAAGAACATTGATAAAACCAACAAGTTCAACAACAACCTCAACATTGAGAAACACCAACAAATTGACCAAGCTCAACTTTGCAAAACACCAACAAATTCTACAAAAACCTTAACTATTAAAAATACAAACAAGTTCAACAAAAAACGTTGATAACACCAACAAATTCAACAACAATCTCAACAATGAAAAACACCAACAAATTCAACAACAACCTCAATATTGAAAATCACCAACAAATTGAACAACCTCAACATTGATAAAACCAACAAATTCAACAACGACCTCAACAATGAAAAACACCAACAAATTCAACAACAACCTCAGCATTGAAAATGACCAACAAATTCAACAACAACCTCAACATTGAAAGAAACCAACAAATTCAACAACAAGCTCAACATTGAAAAAAACCAACAAATTCAACATCAACCTCAACTTTTAAAAGAAGAGAAAAAGTTTAAAATAACATTGAAAAGCACCAACAAATTCAACAACAACCTCAACATTGAAAAACACCAACAATTTCATCAACAACATCAACTTTTACAAGAGAAAAAGATCAAAAAAGAACATTGATAACACCAACAAATTCAACAACAACCTCAACAATGAAAAACAACAACAAATTCAACAACAACCTCAATATTGAAAATCACTAACAAATTGAACAACGACAACATTGATAAAACCAACAAATTCAACAACAAGCTCAACATTGAAAATCACCAACAAATTGAACAACCTCAACATTGATAAAACCAACAAATTCAACAACAACCTAAACAATGAAAAACACCAACAAATTCAACAACAACCTCAACGTTGAAAAACACCAACAATTTCAACAACAACTTCAACTTATAAAAGAAGAGAAAAAGATCAAAAAAGAACATTGATAACACCAACAAATTCAACAACAACCTCAACGTTGAAAAACACCAACAATTTCAACAACAACCTCAACTTTTAAAAGAGAAAAAGATCAAAAAAGAACATTGATAACACCAACAAATTCAACAACAACCTCAACATTGAAAAACACCAACAAATTCAACAACAAACTCAACTTTTCAAAAAAGAGAAAAAGTTCAAAAAAGAACATTGATAAAACCAACAAGTTCAACAACAACCTCAACATTGAGAAACACCAACAAATTGAACAAGCTCAACTTTGCAAAACACCAACAAATTCTACAAAGACCTTAACTATTAAAAATACAAACAAGTTCAACAAAAAACGTTGATAACACCAACAAATTCAACAATAACCTCAACAATGAAAAACACCAACAAATTCAACAACAACCTCAATATTGAAAATCACCAACAAATTGAACAACCTCAACATTGATAAAACCAACAAATTCAACAACAACCTCAACAATGAAAAACACCAAAAAACTCAACAACAACCTCAGCATTGAAAATCACCAACAAATTCAACAACAACCTCAACATTGAAAGAAACCAACAAATTCAACAACAAACTCAACATTGAAAAAAACCAACAAATTCAACATCAACCTCAACTTTTAAAAGAAGAGAAAAAGTTTAAAATAACATTGAAAAGCACCAACAAATTCAACAACAACCTCAACATTGAAAAACACCAAAAATATCATCAACAACCTCAACTTTTACAAGAGAAAAAGATCAAAAAAGAACATTGATAACACCAACAAATTCAACAACAACCTCAACTTTTCAAAGAAGTGAAAAAGTTCGAAAAAATAACGTTGATAACACCAACAAATTCAACAACAACCTCAACATTGAAAAATACAAAAAAGTTCAGAAAATAACATTGACAACAGCAACAAATTCAACAACAACCTCAACATTGAAAGAAACCAACAAATTCAACAACAAGCTCAACTTTTAAAAGAAGAGAAAAAGTTTAAAATAACATTGAAAAGCACCAACAAATTCAACAACAACCTCAACATTGAAAAACACCAACAATTTCATCAACAACCTCAACTTTTACAAGAGAAAAAGATCAAAAAAGAACATTGATAACACCAACAAATTCAACAACAACCTCAACAATGAAAAACAACAACAAATTCAACAACAACCTCAATATTGAAAATCACTAACAAATTGAACAACGACAACATTGATAAAACCAATATATTCAACAACAACCTCAACATTGAAAAATACAAAAAAGTTCAGAAAATAACATTGACAACAGCAACAAATTGAACAACAGCCTCAATATTGAAAATCTACAACAAATTCAACAACAACCTCAACATTGAAAGAAACCAACAAATTCAACAACAAGCTCAACATTGAAAATCACCAACAAATTGAACAACCTCAACATTGATAAAACCAACAAATTCAACAACAACCTCAACAATGAAAAACACCAACAAATTCAACAACAACCTCAGCATTGAAAATCACCAACAATTTCATCAACAACTTCAACTTATAAAAGAAGAGAAAAAGATCAAAAAAGAACATTGATAACACCAACAAATTCAACAACAACCTCAACATTGAAAAACACCAACAAATTCAACAACAACCTCAACTTTTCAAAGAAGAGAAAAAGTTCAAAAAAGAACATTGATAAAACCAACAAGTTCAACAACAACCTCAACGTTGAGAAACACCAAAAATTGACAAAGCTCAACTTTGCAAAACACCAACAAATACTACAAAAACCTTAACTATTAAAAATACAAACAAGTTCAACAAAAAACGTTGATAACACCAACAAATTCAACAACAACCTCAACAATGAAAAACACCAACAATTTCAACAACAACCTCAATATTGAAAATCACCAACAAATTGAACAACCTCAACATTTATAGAACCAACAAATTCAACAACAACCTCAACAATGAAAAACACCAACAAATTCAACAACAATCTCAACATTGAAAATCACCAACAAATTCAACAACAACATCAACATTGAAAAAAACCAACAAATTCAGCAACAAGCTCAACATTGAAAAAAACCAACAAATTCAACTTCAACCTTACTTTTAAAGGAAGAGAAAAAGTTTAAAATAACATTGATAACACCAACAAATTCAACAACAACCTCAACAATGAAAAACACCAACAAATTCAACAACAACCACAACATTGAAAAACACCAACAATTTCAACAACAACCTCAACTTTTAAAAGAGAAAAAGATCAAAAAAGAACATTGATAACACCAACAAATTCAACAACAACCTCAACATTGAAAAACGCCAACAAATTCAACAACAAACTCAACTTTTCAAAAAAGAGAAAAAGTTCAAAAAAGAACATTGATAAAACCAACAAATTCAACAACAACCTCAACATTGAAAAACGCCAACAAATTCAACAACAAACTCAACTTTTCAAAAAAGAGAAAAAGTTCAAAAAAGAACATTGATAAAACCAACAAATTCAACAACAACCTCAACATTGAAAAGCACCAACAAATTCAACAACAACCTCAACATTGAAAGAAACCAACAAATTCAACAACAAGCTCAACATTGAAAAAAACCAACAAATTCAACATCAACCTCAACTTTTAAAAGAAGAGAAAAAGTTTAAAATAACATTGATAACACCAACAAATTCAACAACAACCTCAACATTGAAAAGCACCAACAAATTCAACAACAACCTCAACATTGAAAAACACCAACAATTTCATCAACAACTTCAACTTTTAAAAGAGAAAAAGATCAAAAAAGAACATTGATAACACCAACAAATTCAACAACAACCTCAACATTGAAAATCACCAACAAATTCAACAACAACCTCAACATTGAAAATCACCAACAATTTCAACAACAACCTCAACAATGAAAATCACCAACAAATTCAACAACAACCTCAATATTTAAATACACCAACAAATTCAACAACAACCTCAACAATGAAAATCACCAACAAATTCAACAACAACCTCAACATTGAAAAACACCAACAAATTCAACAACAATCTCAACTTTCGAAAATACAATAAAGTTCAAAAAATACAGTCATAACACCAACAAATTCAAGAACAACCTCAACATTGAAAATCACCAACAAATTCAACAAAATCAACATAGAAAAACACCATTAAATTCAACAACAACCTCAGCATTGAAAAACACCAACAAATTCAAAAACAAGCACAACTTTTAAAAATACAAACAAGTTCAACAAAAAACATTGATAACAGCAACAAATTAAACAAAAACCTCAACAATGAAAAACACCAACAAATTCAACAACAATCTCAACATTGAAAAACAACGACAAATTCAACAACAACCTCAACATTGAAAAACACCAACAATTCAACAACAACCTTAACATTAAAAAATACAAACAAGTTCAACAAAAAACATTAATAACACCAACAAATTCAACAAAAACCTCAACAATGAAAAACACCAACAAATTCAACAACAACCTCAATATTGAAAAATAGCATCAAATTCAACAACATCCTCAACAATGAAAAACACCAACAAATTCAACAACAACCTCAACATTGAAAAATACAAAAAAGTTCACAAAAAGCATTGATAACACCAACAAATTCAACAATAACCTCAATATTAAAAATCCCCAACTAACTCAAAAACAATCTCAACATTGAAAAACACCAACAAGTTCAACAACGACCTCAACATTGAAAATCAGCAACAAATTCAACAGTCTCAACATTGAAAAATGCCAACAAATTCGCAACAACCTCAACATTGAAAAACACCATGAATTTCAACAACAACCTCACCTTTTAAAAGTACAAAAAAGTTCAAAAAAGAACATTGATAAAACCAAGAAATTCAACAACAACCTAAATATTGAAAATCACCAACAAATTGAACAACCTCAACAATGAAAAACACCAAAAAATTCAACAACCTCAACAATGAAAAACACCAATAAATTCAACCACAACCGCAACATTGAAAAATAACAACAAATTCAACAACAACCTCAACTTTGAAAAGAGAAAAAGTTCAAAAAAAACATTGATAACACCAACAAATTCAACAACAACCTCAACAATGAAAAACACCAACAAATTCAACAACCTCAACAATGAAAAACACCAAAAAATTCAACAACAACCTCAACATTGAAAAATACATAAAGTTCAAAAAATAACAATGATAACAGCAACAAATTCAACAACAACATCAACATTGAAAACTACAAAAAAGTTCAAAAAATATCATTGATAACTCCAACAAATTCATCAACAATCTCAATATTGAAAATCAACAACAAATTCAACAACAACCTCAACATTGAAAAACACAAAAAATTCAACAAAATCAACATAGCAAAACCCCCATTAAATTCAACAACTACCTCTGCATTGAAAAACACCAACAAATTCAACAACAACCTCAACATTGAAAAAAACCAACAAATTCAACAACAAGCTCAACTTTCAAAAATACAATAAATATTCAAAAAATAACATTGATAACAGCAACAATTTCAACAACAACATCAACATTGAAAAACACCAACAAATTCAACGACAACCTCAACAAAGAAAAACACCAACAAATTCAACAACAACATCAACATTCAAAAATACCAAAAAATTCAACATCAACCTCAACAATGAAAAACACCAACAAATTCAACAACAACCTCAACATTGAAAAAGACCAACTAATTCAACAACAAGCTCAACTTTCAAACATACAATAAATGTTCAAAAAAAAACATTGATAACAGCAACAATATCAACAACAACCTCAACATTGAAAAACAACGACAAATTCACCAACAACCTCAACATTGAAAATCACCAACAATTCAACAACAACCTTAACTTTTAAAAATACAAACAAGTTCAACAAAAAACATTGACAACACCAACAAATACAACAAAAACCTCAACAATGAAAAACACCAACAAATTCAACAACAAACTCAATATTGAAAAACAGCATCAAATTCAACAACATCCTCAACAATGAAAAACACCAACAAATTCAACAACAATCTTAGCATTGAAAAATACAAAAAAGTTCAAAAAAAGCATTGATAGCACACACAAATTCAACAATAACCTCAATATTAAAAATCACGAACTAATTCAACAACAACCTCAACTTTGAAAAACACCAACAAGTTCAACAACGACCTCAACATTGAAAATCAGCAACAAATTCAACAATCTCAACATTGAAAAAACCCAAAAAATTCAACAACAACCTCAACATTGAAAAACACCATGAATTTCAACAACAACCTCAACATTTAAAAGTACAAAAAAGTTCCAAAAAGAACATTGATAAAACCAACTAATTCAACAACAACCTAAATATTGAAAATCACCAACAAATTGAACAATCTCAACATTGAAAAACACCAAAAAATTCAACGACAACCTTAACTTTTAAAAATAAAAACAAGTTCAACAAAAAACATTGACAACACCAACAAATTCAACAACAACCTCAACAATGAAAAACACCAACAAATTCAACAACCTCAGCAATGATAAACACCAATAAATTCAACAACAACCGCAACATTGAAAAATACCAACAAACTCAACAACAACCTCAACTTTTAAAACAGAAAAAGTTCAAAAAAAACATTGATAACACCAACAAATTCAACAACAACCTCAACAATGAAAAACACCAACAAATTCAACAATCTCAACAATGAAAAACACCGAAAAATTCAACAACAACCTCAACATTGAAAAATACAAAAACGTTCAAAAAATATCATTGATAACACCAACAAATTCATCAACAATCTCAATATTGAAAATCAACAACAAATTCAACAACAACCTCATCATTGAAAATCACCAACAAATTCAACAAAATCAACATAGAAAAACACCATTAAATTCAACAACTACCTCAGCATTGAAAAACACCAACAAATTCAACAACAACATCAACATTGAAAAACACCAACAAATTCAGCAACAACCTCAATATTGAATAACAGCAATAAATTCAACAACAACCTCAACATTGAAAAATACAAAAAAGTTCAAAAAATAACAATGATAACAGCAACAAATTCAAGAACAACATCAACATTGAAAACTACAAAAAAGTTCAAAAAATATCATTGATAACTCCAACAAATTCATCAACAATCTCAATATTGAAAAACAACAACAAATTCAACAACAACCTCAACATTGAAAATCACCAAAAAATTCAACAAAATCAACATAGCAAAACACCATTTAATTCAACAACTACCTCAGCATTGAAAAACACCAACAAATTCAACAACAACCTCAACATTGAAAAACAACTACAAATTCAACGACAACCTCAACAAAGAAAAACACCAACAATTTCAACAACAACATCAACATTCAAAAATAACAACAAATTCAACATCAACCTCAACAATGAAAAACACCAATAAATTCAACAACAACATCAACATTGAAAAACACCAACAAATTCAACAACAACCTCAACATTGAAAAACACCAACAAATTCAACAACAGCATCAACATTCAAAAATAACAACAAATTCAACATCAACCTCAACAATGAAAAACACCAATAAATTCAACAACAACATCAACATTGAAAAACACCAACAAATTCAACAACAACATCAACATTGAAAAACACCAACAAGTTCAACAACAACCTCAACATTGAAAAAAACCAACAAATTCAACAAAAAGCTCAACTTTCAAAAATACAATATATGTTCAAAAAAAAACATTGATAACACCAACAAATTCAACAACAACCTCAACATTGAAAAACAACAACAAATTCACCAACAACCTCAACATTGAAAAACACCAACAATTCAACAACAACCTTAACTTTTAAAAATACAAACAAGTTCAACAAAAAACATTGATAACACCAACAAATACAACAAATACCTCAACAATGAAAAACACCAACAAATTCAACAACAACCTCAATATTGAAAAACAGCATCAAATTCAACAACATCCTCAACAATGAAAAACACCAACAAATTCAACAACAATCTTAGCATTGAAAAATAAAAAAAAGTTCAAAAAAAGCATTGATAGCACAAACAAATTCAACAATAACCTCAATATTAAAAATCACGAACTAATTCAACAACAACCTCAACTTTGAAAAACACCACCAAGTTCAACATAGACCTCAACATTGAAAATCAGCAACAAATTCAACAATCTCAACATTGAAAAACGCCAAAAAATTCAACAACAACCTCAACATTGAAAAACACCATGAATTTCAACAACAACCTCAACATTTAAAAGTACAAAAAAGTTCCAAAAAGAACATTGATAAAACCAACTAATTCAACAACAACCTAAATATTGAAAATCACCAACAAATTGAACAATCTCAACTTTGAAAAACACCAAAAAATTCAACGACAACCTTAACTTTTAAAAATAAAAACAAGTTCAACAAAAAACATTGACAACACCAACAAATTCAACAACAACCTCAACAATGAAAAACACCAACAAATTCAACAACCTCAACAATGATAAACACCAATAAAATCAACAACAACCGCAACATTGAAAAATACCAACAAACTCAACAACAACCTCAACTTTTAAAACAGAAAAAGTTCACAAAAAACATTGATAACACCAACAAATTCAACAACAACCTCAACAATGAAAAACACCAACAAATTCAACAACCTCAACAATGAAAAACACCGAAAAATTCAACAACAACCTCAACATTGAAAAATACAAAAACGTTCAAAAAATATCATTGATAAAACCAACAAATTCATCAACAATCTCAATATTGAAAATCAACAACAAATTAAACGGCAACCTCATCAATGAAAATCACCAACAAATTCAACAAAATCAACATAGAAAAACACCATTAAATTCAACAACTACCTCAGCATTGAAAAACACCAACAAATTCAACAACAACTTCAACATTGAAAAATACCAACAAATTCAACAACAAGCTCGACTTTCAAAAATACAATAAATGTTCAAAAAATAACATTGATAACAGCAACAATATCAACAACAACATCAACATTGAAAAACACCAACAAATTCAGCAACAACCTCTATATAAAATAACAGCAACAAATTCAACAACAACCTCAACATTGAAAAATACAAAAAAGTTCATAAAATAACAATGATAACAGCAACAAATTCAACAACAACATCAACATTGAAAACTACAAAAAAGTTCAAAAAATATCATTCATAACTCCAACAAATTCATCAACAATCTCAATATTGAAAAACAACAACAAATTCAACAACAACCTCAACATTGAAAATCACCAAAAAATTCAACAAAATCAACATAGCAAAACACCATTAAATTCAACAACTACCTCAGCATTAAAAAACACCAACAAATTCAACAACAACCTCAACATTGAAAAAAACCAACAAATTCAACAACAAGCTCAACTTTCAAAAATACAATAAATATTCAAAAAATAACATAGATAACAGCAACAATTTCAACAACAACCTCAACATTGAAAAACAACAACAAATTCAACGACAACCTCAACAAAGAAAAACACCAACAAATTCAACAACAACATCAACATGCAAAAATAACAACAAATTCAACATCAACCTCAACAATGAAAAACACCAATAAATTCAACAACAACATCAACATTGAAAAACACCAACAAATTCAACAACAACCGCAACATTGAAAAACACCAACAAATTCAACAACAACATCAACATTCAAAAATAACAACAAATTCAACATCAACCTCAACAATGAAAAACACCAATAAATTCAACAACAACATCAACATTGAAAAACACCAACAAATTCAACAAAAACCTCAACATTAAAAAACACCAACAAATTCAACAACAACCTCAACATTGAAAAAAATCAACAAATTCAACAACAAGCTCAACTTTCAAAAATACAATAAATGTTCAAAAAAAAACATTGATAACAACAACAATATCAACAACAACCTCAACATTGAAAAACAACGACAAATTCACCAACAACCTCAACATTGAAAAACACCAACAATTCAACAACAACCTTAACTTTTAAAAATACAAACAAGTTCAACAAAAAACATTGATAACATCAACAAATACAACAAAAACCTCAACAATGAAAAACACCAACAAATTCAAAAACAACCTCAATATTGAAAAACAGCATCAAATTCAACAACATCCTCAACAATGAAAAACACCAACAAATTCAACAACAATCTTAGCATTGAAAAATACAAAAAAGTTCAAAAAATATCATTGATAACACCAACAAATTCATCAACAATCTCAATATTGAAAATCAACAACAAATTGAACAACAACCTCATCATTGAAAATCACCTACAAATTCAACAAAATCAACATAGAAAAACACCATTAAATTCAACAACTACCTCAGCATTGAAAAACACCAACAAATTCAACAACAACTTCAACATTGAAAAAAACCAACAAATTCAACAACAAGCTCGACTTTCAAAAATACAATAAATGTTCAAAAAATAACATTGATAACAGCAACAATATCAACAACAACCTCAACATTGAAAAACACCAACAAATTCAGCAACAACCTCAATATTGAATAACAGAAACAAATTCAACAACATCCTCAACATTGAAAAATACAAAAAAGTTCAAAAAATATCAATGATAACAGCAACAAATTCAACAACAACATCAACATTGAAAACTACAAAAAAGTTCAAAAAATATCATTCATAACTCCAA
The DNA here is from genome assembly GCF_964194155.1 of Cetorhinus maximus. NCBI lineage: Eukaryota > Metazoa > Chordata > Chondrichthyes > Lamniformes > Cetorhinidae > Cetorhinus > Cetorhinus maximus. The sequence continues at coordinate 214,728 of NW_027596184.1, read as the reverse complement.
CAAATTCATCAACAATCTCAATATTGAAAAACAACAACAAATTCAACAACAACCTCAACATTGAAAATCACCAAAAAATTCAACAAAATCAACATAGCAAAACACCATTAAATTCAACAATTACCTCAGCATTAAAAAACACCAACAAATTCAACAACAACCTCAACATTGAAAAAAACCAACAAATTCAACAACAAGCTCAACTTTCAAAAATACAATAAATATTCAAAAAATAACATAGATAACAGCAACAATTTCAACAACAACCTCAACATTGAAAAACAACAACAAATTCAACGACAACCTCAACATTGAAAATCAGTAACAAATTCAACAACAATCTCAACATTGTAAAACACCAACTAATTCAACAACAACATCAACATTCAAAAATAACAACAAATTCAACATAAACCTCAGCAATGAAAAACACCAATAAATTCAACAACAACATCAACATTGAAAAACACCAACAAATTCAACAACAACCTCAACATTGAAAAACACCAACAAATTCAACAACAAGCTCAACTTTCAAAAATACAATAAATGTTCAAAAAAAAACATTGATAACAGCAACAATATCAACAACAACCTCAACATTGAAAAACAACGACAAATTCAACAACAACCTCAACATTGAAAAACACCAACAATTCAACAACAACCTTAACTTTTAAAAATACAAACAAGTTCAACAAAAAACATTGATAACACCAACAAATACAACAAAAACCTCAACAATGAAAAACACCAACAAATTCAACAACAACCTCAATATTGAAAAACGGCATCAAATTCAACAACATCCTCAACAATGAAAAACACCAACAAATTCAACAACAATCTTAGCATTGAAAAATACAAAAAAGTTCAAAAAAAGCATTGATAGCACAAACAAAATCAACAATAACCTCAATATTGAAAATCACCAACAAATTCAACAACAACCTCAACTTTGAAAAACACCAACAAGTTCAACAACGACCTCAACATTGAAAATCAGCAACAAATTCAACAATCTCAACATTGAAATATGCCAACTAATTCAACAACAACCACAACATTCAAAAATACCAACAAATTCAACATCAACCCCAACAATGAATAACACCAATAAATTCAACAACAACCTCAACACTGAAAAACACCAACAAATTCAACAACAACTGTAACTTTTAAAAATACAAACAAGTTCAACAAAAAACATTGATAACACCAACAAATTCAACAAAAACCTAAACAAAGAAAAACACCAACAAATTCAACAATAACCTCGATATTGGAAAACAGCAACAAATTCAACAACATCCTCAACATTGAAAAACACCAACAAATTCAACAGCAACCTCAACATTCAAAAATACCATTAAATTCAATATCAACCTCAACAATGAAAAACACCAATAAATTCAACAACAACCTCATCATTGAAAAACAACGACAAATTCACCAACAACCTCAACATTGAAAAACACCAACAATTCAACAACAACCTTCACTTTTAAAAATACAAACAAGTTCAACAAAAAACATTGATAACACCAACAAATACAACAAAAACCTCAACAACGAAAAACACCAACAAATTCAACAACAACCTCAATATTGAAAAACAGCACCAAATTCAACAACATCCTCAACAATGTAAAACACCAACAAATTCAACAACAATCTTAGCATTGAAAAATACAAAAAAGTTCAAAAAAGCATTGATAACACAAACAAATTCAACAATAACCTCAATATTAAAAATCACCAACTAATTCAACAACAACCTCAATATTGAATAACACCAACAAGTTCAACAACGACCTCAACATTGAAAATCAGCAACAAATTCAACAATCTCAACATTGAAAAACGCCAACAAATTCAACAACAACCTCAACATTGAAAAACACAATGAATTTCAACAACAACCTCAACATTTAAAAGTACAAAAAAGTTCAAAAAAGAACATTGATAAAACCAACCAATTCAACAACAACCTAAATATTGAAAATCACCAACAAATTGAAGAATCTCAACATTGAAAAACACCAACAAATTCAACAACCTTAACTTTTAAAAATAAAAAAGTTCAAAAAAGAACATTGATAAAACCAACCAATTCAACAACAACCTCAACAATGAAAAATACCAACAAATTCCACAACATCAACAATGAAAAACACCAAAAAATTCAACAACAACCTCAACATTGAAAACTACAAAAAAGTTCAAAAAATAACAATGATAACACCAACAAATTCAACAACAACATCAACATTGAAAACTACAAAAAAGTTCAAAAATTATCATTGATAACACCAACAAATTCATCAACAATCTCTAATTGAAAATCAACAACAAATTCAACAACAAACTCAACATTGAAAATCACCAACAAATTAACAACAACCTCAACATTGAAAAAACCAACTCATTCAACAACAAGCTGAACGTTGAAAAACACCAACAAATTTAACAACAACCTCAACATTGAAAAACTCCAACAAATTCAACAACAACCTCAACAGTGAAAAAAACCAACAAATTCAACAACAATCTCAACTTTCAAAAATACAAAAAAATCAAAAAATAACATTGATTACAGCAAAAAATTCAACAACAACCTCAATATTGAAAATCACCAACAAATTCAACAAAATCAACATTGAAAAACAACAACAAATTCAACAAAAACCTCAACATTGAAAAACACCTATAAATTCAACAACAACCTCAACATTGAAAAAAACCAACAAATTCACCAACAAGCTCAACTTTCAAAAATACAATAAATGTTCAAAAAATAACAATGATAACAGCTACAAAGTCAACAACAACCTCAACATGGAAAAACACCAACAAATTCAACTACAACCTCAACAATGAATATCACCAACAAAATCAAGAACAACCTCAACATTGAAAGACACCAACAAATACATCAACAACCACAACATTGTAAATCAGCAACAAATTCAACAACAACATCGACATTGAAAAACACCAACAACTTCAACAACCTCAACAATGAAAAACACTAATAAATTCAACAACAACCTCAACATTGAATAACACCTACAAATTCAACAACCAGAACATTGAAAATCACCAACAAATTCAACAACAACCTCAACATTGAAAAACGCCAACAAATTCAACAACATCCTCAATTTTGAAAATCACCAACAAATTCAACATCAACCTCAACATTGAAAAACACCAACAAATTCAACAACAACCTCAACATTTAAAAGCACAAAAAAGATCTAATAAGAACATTAATAAAACCAACAAATTCCACAACAAGCTCAATGTTGAAAATCACCAACAAATAGAACAATCTCACCATTGAAAAACATCAACAAATTCAACAACAGCCTTAACTTTTAAAAATACAAACAAGTTCAACAAAAAACATTGATAACAACAACAAATTCAACATCATCCTCAACAATGAAAAACACCAACAAATTGAACAACAACCAGAACATTGAAAAACACCAACAACTTCAAAAACCTCAACAATGAAAAACACCAGAAAATTCAACTACAACTGCAACATTGAAAAATACCAACAAATTTAACAACATGCTCAACTTTGAAAACTACAAAAAATTTCAAAAAATAACATTGATACCACCAACAAATTTAACAACAAACTCAATATTGAAAATCAACAACAAATACAACAACAAGCTCAACATTGAAAAACACCAACAAATGCAAGAACAAACTCAAATTTTAAAGGAGGAGAAAAAGATCAAAAAAAACATTGATAACCCCAACAAATTCAACAACAACCTCAACATTAAAAAAGGCCAACAAATTCAACAACAACCTCAATATTGAAAAGCACCAGCAAATTCAACAAATACGTCAACTTTTAAAAGTGAAAATGTTCAAAAAAAAAAACATTGATATCACCAACAAATTTAACAACAACCTAAACATTGAAAAGCACCAACAAATTCAACAACAACCTCAACTTTGAAAAGAAGAGAAAAAATTCAAAAAAAACATTTATAACTCCAAAAAATTCAACAACGTCAATATTGAAAAACAGCAACAAATTCAACAACAACCTCAGTATTGAACGACACCAACAAATTCAACAACAACCTCAACATTGAAAATCACCAACAAATTCTAAAACTTCAATATTGAAAATCACCAACAAATTCAACAACAACCTCAACAATGAAAAATACAGAAAAGTTCGAATAATATCACTGATAACGCCAACAAATTCAACAACAACCTGATTATTGAAAAATACAAAAAAAGTCAAAAAATAACATTGATAATGAATTCAACAACAAACTCGATATTGAAAATCAACAACTAATTCAACAACAATGTCAACATTGAAAAAAACCATGAAATTCAGCAACAAGCTCAACATTGAAAAACACCAACAAATTCAACAACAACCTCAACAATGAAAAACACCAACAAATTCATCAACAACTTCAACATTGAAAAACACCAACAACTTCAACAAAATCAACAATGAAAAACGCCAAAAAATTCAATAACCGCAACATTGAAAAATACGAACAAATTCAACGACAACCTCAACATTTAAAAGAAGAGAAAAAGTTAAAAAAAAGACATTGATAACACCAACAAATTCAACAACAACCTCAACATTGAAAAACACAAAAAAGTTCAAAAAATAACATTGATAACACCAACAAATTCCGCAACAACCTCAACATTGAAAAATACAAAGCAGTTCAAAAAATACCATTGATAACACCAACAAATTCAGCAACAAATTCAGTATTGAAAAAATCAACAAATTCAACAACAAGCTCAACATTGAAAAACACCAACAAATTCAACAACAACCTCAACTTTTAAAAGAAGAGAAAAAGTTCAAAAAATACATTGATAACACCAACAAATTCAACAACAACCTCAACGTTGAAAAACACCAACAAAATCAACAACAACCGCAATATTGAAAGACACCAACAAGTTCAACACCAACCTCAACATTGAAAATCACCAAAAAATTCAACAACCTCAACATTGAAAATCACCAACAAATTCAACAACAATCTCAACAATGAAAAACACCAACAAATTCAACAACAACCTCAACATTGAAAAACAACAACAAATTCAACAACAATCTCAACATTCAAAAATAGAAAAAAGTTAAAAAAATAACATTGATAACAACAACAAATTCAATAACAACCTCAATATTGAAAATCACAAACAAATTCAACACAAACTCAACATTGAAAAACAGCAACAAATTCAACAACAACCTCAGCAATGAAAACTACATAAAAGTTAAAAAAATAACATTGATAACATCAACAAATTCAACAACAACCTCAACATTGAAAACTACATAAAAGTTCAAAAAATAACATTGATAACATTCAGAAATTCAACAACAACTTCAACAGTGAAAAACACCAACAAAATCAACAACAAACACAATATTGAAAGACACCAACAAGTTCAACATGAACCTCAACATTGAAAATCACCAACAAATTCAACAACCTCAACATTGAAAATCACCAACAAATTCAACAACAACCTCAACAATGAAAAACACCAACAAATTCAACAACAACCTCCACATTGAAAAACACCAACAAATTCAACAAGAACCTCAACATTGAAAAAAACCTAAAAATTCATCAAGAAGCTCAACATTGAAAAACACCAACATATTCAACAACATCCTCAACTTTTAAAAGAAGAGAAAAAGTTCAAAAAAAACATTGATAACACCAACAAATTCAACAACAACCTCAACGTTGAAAAGTTCAAAAAAGTTCAAAAAATAACATTGATAACACCATCAAATTCAACAACAAACTCAATATTGATAATCAACAACAAATTCAACAACAAGCTCAACATTGAAAAACAGCAACAAATTCAACAACAAACTTGAATTTTAAAAGAAGGGAAAAAGTTCAAAAAAAACATTGAGAATCCCAACAAATTCAACAACCACCACAACGTGGTTAAACAACAACAAATTCAACAACAACCTCAATATTGAAAGACACCAACAAATTGAACAACAATCTCAACATGGAAAATCACCAACAAATTCAATATCATCAATATTGAAAATCTCTAACAAATTCAACAACAACCTCAACATTGAAAAGCACCAACAAATTCAACAACAACCTTAACTTTTAAAAGAAGAGAAAAAGTTCAAAAAAAACATTGATAACACCAACAAATTCAACAACAACCTCAACACTGAAAAGCACCAACAAATTCAACAACAACCTCAACTTTTAAAAGAAGAGAAAAAGTTCAGAAAAAACATTTATAACACCAACAATTTCAACAACAACGTCAATATTGAAATTCACCAACAAATTCAACAACAACCTCAACATTGAAAAACACCAACAAGTTCAACAACAACCTCAATATTGAACGACACCAACAAATTCAACAACAACCTCAAAATGGAAAAACACCAACAAATTCAACAACAACCTCAATATTGAAAATCACCAACAAATTCAACAACAACCTCAACATTGAAAAGCACCAACAAATTCTACAACAACCTTAACTTTTAAAAGAAGAGAAATAGTTCAAAAAAAACATTGATAACACCAACAAATTCAACAACAACCTCAACATTGAAAAATACAAAAAAGTTCAAAAAATAACATTGATTACACCAACAAATTCAACAACAACCTCAATATTGAAAATCACAAACAAATTCAACAACTACCTCAAAATTGAAAAACACCAACAAATTCAACAACAACCTAAATATTGAAAGACACCAACAAGTTCCACAACAACCTCAACATTGAAAATCAGCAACAAATTCAGCAAGAATCTCAACATTGAAAACTGCCAACAAATTCAACAACAATCACAACATTGAAAAATACAACAAAGTTCAAAAAATTACATTGATAACACCAACAAATTCAACAACAACCTCAACATTGAAAAAACCCTACAAATTCAACAAAAACCTCAACATTGAAAAAAACCTAAAAATTCAACAAGAAGCTCAACATTGAAAAACACCAACATATTCAAAAACAACCTCAACTTTTAAAAGAAGAAAAAAGTTCAAAAAAAAATTGATAGCTCCAACAAATTCAACAACAACCTCGACATTGAAATATACAAAAAAGTTTAAAAAAATAACATTGATAACACCATCAAATTCAACAACAAACTAAATATTGATAATCAACAACAAATTTAACAACAAGCTCTACATTGAAAAGCACCAACAAATTCAAAAACAAACTTAAATTTTAAAAGAAGAGAAAAAGTTCAAAAAAAACATTGAGAATCCCAACAAATTCAACAACAACCACGGCATGGAAAAACAACAACAAATTGAACAACAACCTCAATATTGAAAGACACCAACAAATTCAACAACAACCTCAACATGGAAAATCACCAACGAATTCAACAACATCAATATTGAAAATCACCAACAAATTCAACAACATCCTCAGTATTGATAAAGACCAACAAATTCATCCAAAACCTCATTGAAAAGCACCAACAAATTGAACAACAACCTCAACTTTTAAAATAAGAGAAAAGTTCAAAAAAGAACATTGATAAATCCAACAAATTCAACAACCTCAACGTTGAAAATCACCAACAAATTCGACAACCTCAACATTGAAAATCACCTTCAAATTCAACAACAACCTCAACATTGAAAAACCATCAAATTCAACAACAACCTCAATATTGAAAATCACCAACAAATTGAACAACCTCAACATTGAAAAACACCAACAAGTTCAAGAACAACCTCAACATTGAAAATCACCAACAAATTCGACAACCTCAACATTGAAAATCAACAACAAATTCAACAACAACCTCAACATTGATAAAACCAACAAATTCAACAACAAGCTCAATGTTCAAAAACACCAACAAATTCAACAACAACCTCAACTATTAAAAGAAGAGAAAAAGTTCAAAAAAAACATTGATAATACAAACAAATTCAACAACAACCTCAACATTGAAAAATAGAAAAAAATTCAAAAAATAACATTGATAACACCAAAAAATTCAACACCAACCTCAATATTAAAAATCACCAAAAAATTCAACTAAAAACTCAACAAAGAAAAACACCAACAAATTCAACAACAACCACAACATTGAAAAATACCAACTAATTCATCAACAACCTCAACATTGAAAAATACAAAAAAGTTCAAAAAATAACATTGATAACACCAACAAATTCAACAACAACCTCAACATTGAAAAACACCAACAAATTCAACAAAAACCAAAATATGGAAGGACACCAACAAATTCAACAACAGCCTCAATATTCAAAATCACCAACAAATTCAACAACAACCTCAACATTGAAAAACTCCAGAAATTCAACAACAACCTCAACATTAAAAAGTACAAAAAAGTTCAAAAAAGAACATTGATAAAACGAACAAATAAAACAACAACCTTAGCGTTGAAAATCACCAACAAATTGAACAACCTCAACATTGAAAAACACCAACAAATTCAACAACAACCTCAACATTAATAAACAACAACAACTTCAACAACATCAACAATGAAAAACACCAAAATATTCAACAACAACCGCAACTTTGAAAAACTCCAGAAATTCAACAACAACCTCAACATTTAAAAGTATAAAAAAGTTCAAAAAAGAACATTGATATTATGAACAAATAAAACAACAACCTCAATGTTGAAAATCACCAACAAATTGAACAACCTCAACATTGAAAAACACCAACAAATTCAACAACAACCTCAACATTAATAAACAACAACAACTTCAACAACATCAACAATGAAAAATACCAAAATATTCAACAACAACCGCAACTTTGAAAAATACCTACAAATTCAACAACAACCTCAAGTTTTAAAAGAGAAAAAGTTCATAAAAAACATTGATAACACAAAAATTCAACAACAATCTCAACATTGAAAAATACAACAAAGTTCAAGAAATAACATTGATCACACCAACAAATTCAACAACAACCTCAACATTGAAAAACAGCAACAAATTCAACAATAAACCTCAACATTTAAAAAAACCTAAAAATTCAACATGAAGCTCAACATTGAAAAACACGAACATATGCAACCTGAACCTCAACTTTTAAAAGAAGAGAAAAACTTCAAACCAACAAATTCAACAACAACCTCCACATTGAAAAATACAAAAAAGTTCAAAAAGCAACATTGATAACACCATCAAATTCAACAACAACCTCGACATTGAAATATACAAAAATGTTTAAAAAATAACATTCATAACACCATCAAATTCATCAACAAACTCAATATTGAAAATCAACAACAAATTCAACCACAACCTCAACATTGAAAAATACAAAAAAGTTCAAAAAACAACATTGATAACACCATCAAATTCAACAACAACCTCGACATTGAAATATACAAAAATGTTTTAAAAATAACATTCATAACACCATCAAATTCAACAACAACCTCAATATTGAAATCACCAACAAATTGAGCAACCTCAACATTGAAAGACACCAACAAATTAAACCACAACCGTAACATTGAAAAAAACTAACAAATTCAACAAGAACCTCAACTTTTAAAAGAAGATAAATAGTTCAAAAAAACATTGATAACACCAACAAATTCAACAGCAACCTCAACATTGAAAAATACTAAAAAGTTCAAAAAATAACGTTGATAACACCAACAAATTCAACAACAAACTCAATATTGAAAATCAACAACAAATTCATCAACAACATCAACATTGAAAATCACCTACAAATTCAACAACAACGTCAACATTGAAACCACCAACAAATTCAACAACCTCAACATTGAAAAACACCATCAAATCCAACAACATCAACAGTCAAAATCACCAACAAATTCAACAACAACCTCAACAATGAAAATCACCAAAAAATTCAACAACAACCTCAACATTGAAAAACACCAACAAATTCAACAACAACCTTAAATTTTAAAAATACAAAAAAGTTCAACAAAAACATTGATAACACCAACAAATTCAACTAAAACCTCATTAACGAAAAGCACCAACAAATTCGACAACAACCTCAACATTGAAAATCACCAACAAATTCAACAACAAACTCAACATTGAAAAACAGCAACAAATTCCACAACCTCAACATTGAAAAACAGCAACAAATTCAACAACCTCAACATTGAAAAATACAAAAAAGTTCAAAAAATAACGTTGATGATACCAACAAAGTCAACTAAAACCTCAATATTGAAAATCACCAACAAATTCAACAACAACCTCAACATTTAAAAGCACCAACAAATTCAACAACAACCTCAACATTGAAAAAAACTTACAATTTCAACAACAAGCTCAACATTGAAAAACACCAACAAATTCAACAACAACCTCAACTTGTAAAAGAGAAAATCTTCAAAAAAAACATTGATAACACCAACAAATTCAACAACAACCTCAACATTGGAAAACGCCAACAATTTCAACAACATGCTCAATATTGAAAGTCACCAACAAATTCAACAAACAACCTCAACGTTGAAAAACACCAACAAATGCAACAACAACCTCAATATTGAAAACATCCACAAAATTCAACAACAACCTCAAGAATGAATAACACCAACATACTCAACAACCTCAACATTGAAAACACCAACAATTTCAACAGCAACCTCAACATTGAAAATCACCTACTAATTCAACAACAACGTCAACATTGAAAAACACCAATAAATTCAACAACCTCAACATTGAAATTCACCAACAAATTCAACAACAACCTCAATATTGAAAATCACCTACAAATTCAACAACAACGTCAACATTAAAAAACACCAATAAATTCAACAACCTCAACATTGAAATTCACCAACAAATTCAACAACAACCTCAATATTGAAAAACACCAAAAAATTCAACAACAACCACAACATTGAAAAAACTAACAAATTCAACAAGAACCTCAACTTTTAAAAGAAGATAAAAAGTTCAAAAAAACATTGATAACACCAACAAATTCAACAGCAACCTCAACATTGAAAAATAGAAAAAAGTTCAAAAAATAACGTTGCTAAAACCAACAAATTCAACAACAACCTCAACATTGAAAAATACTAAAAAGTTCAAAAAATAACGTTGATAACACCAACAAATTCAACAACAAACTCAATATTGAAAATCAACAACAAATTCATCAACAACCTCAACATTGAATATCACCTACAAATTCAACAACAACGTCAACATTGAAACCACCAACAAATTCAACAACCTCAACATTGAAAAACACCATCAAATCCAACAACATCAACAGTCAAAATCACCAACAAATTCAACAACAACCTCAACAATGAAAATCACCAAAAAATTCAACAACAACCTCAACATTGAAAAACACCAACAAATTCAACAACAACATTAAATTTTAAAAATACAAAAAAGTTCAACAAAAACATTGATAACACCAACAAATTCAACAAAAACCTCAACAATGAAAAACACCAACAAATTCAACAACAACCTCAACATTGATAACACCAAAAAATTCTACAACAACCTCAGTATTGAAAGACACCAACAAGTTCAAAAATGACATCAACATTGAAAATCAGCAACAAATTCAACAACAATCTCAACATTGAAAAACGCGAACAAATTCAACAACAACCTCAATATTGAAAAACATCAACAAATTCAACAACAACCTCAACATTGAAAATCAGCAACAAATTCAACAACAATCTCAACATTGAAAAACGCGAACAAATTCAACAACAACCTCAATATTGAAAAACACCAACAAATTCAACAACAACCTCAACATTTAAAAACACCAACAATTTCAACTACAAGCTCAACATTGAAAAACACCAACAAATTCAACAACAACCTCAACATTGAAAAATGCCAAAAAATTCAACAACAACCTCAACATTTAGAACTACCAAAAAGTTCCAAAAAGATCATTGATAAAACCAACAAATTCAACAACAAGCTCAACAATGATAACACCAACAAATTCAACAACAACATCAACATTGAAAGACACAAACAAATTCAACAACAACGTCAACATTGAAAAACACCAATAAATTCAACAACCTCAACATTGAAATTCACCAACAAATTCAACAACAACCTCAATATTGAAAAACACCAAAAAATTCAACAACAACCACAACATTGAAAAAACTAACAAATTCAACAAGAACCTCAACTTTTAAAAGAAGATAAAAAGTTCAAAAAAACATTGATAACACCAACAAATTCAACAGCAACCTCAACATTGAAAAATAGAAAAAAGTTCAAAAAATAACGTTGATAAAACCAACAAATTCAACAACAACCTCAACATTGAAAAATACTAAAAAGTTCAAAAAATAACGTTGATAACACCAACAAATTCAACAACAAACTCAATATTGAAAATCAACAACAAATTCATCAACAACCTCAACATTGAAAATCACCTACAAATTCAACAACAACGTCAACATTGAAACCACCAACAAATTCAACAACCTCAACATTGAAAAACACCATCAAATCCAACAACATCAACAGTCAAAATCACCAACAAATTCAACAACAACCTCAACAATGAAAATCACCAAAAAATTCAACAACAACCTCAACATTGAAAAACACCAACAAATTCAAAAACAACATTAAATTTTAAAAATACAAAAAATTTCAACAAAAACATTGATAACACCAACAAATTCAACAAAAACCTCATGAACGAAAAACACCAACAAATTCAACAACAACCTCAAAGTTGAAAAACACCAACAAATGCAACAACAACCTCAATATTGAAAACATCCACAAAATTCAACAACAACCTCAAGAATGAATAACACCAACAAACTCAACAACCTCAACTTCGAAAACACCAACAATTTCAACAACAACCTCAACATTTAAAACTACAAAAAAGTTCAAAAAATAACATTGATAACACCAACAAATTCAACAACAACCTCAACATTGAAAATCACCTACAAATTCAACAACAACGTCAACATTGAAAAACACCAATAAATTCAACAACCTCAACATTGAAAATCACCAACAAATTCAACAACAACCTCAATATTGAAAATATACAACAAATTCAACAACAACCTCAACATTGAAAAACACCAAAAAATTCAACAACAACCACAACATTGAAAAACACCAACATATTCAACAACAACCTCAACTTTTAAAAATACAAAAAAGTTCAACAAAAACATTGATAACACCAACAAATTCAACAAAAACCTCAACAATGAAAAACACCAACAAATTCAACAACAACCTCAACATTGATAACACCAAAAAATTCTACAACAACCTCAATATTGAAAGACACCAACAAGTTCAAAAATGACATCAACATTGAAAATCAGCAACAAATTCAACAACAATCTCAACATTGAAAAACGCGAACAAATTCAACAACAACCTCAATATTGAAAAACACCAACAAATTCAACAACAACCTCAACATTGAAAATCAGCAACAAATTCAACAACAATCTCAACATTGAAAAACGCGAACAAATTCAACAACAACCTCAATATTGAAAAACACCAACAAATTCAACAACAACCTCAACATTTAAAAACACCAACAATTTCAACTACAAGCTCAACATTGAAAAACACCAACAAATTCAACAACAACCTCAACATTGAAAAACGCCAAAAAATTCAACAACAACCTCAACATTTAGAACTACCAAAAAGTTCCAAAAAGATCATTGATAAAACCAACAAATTCAACAACAACCGGTATATTGAAATTCACAAACAAATTGAACAACTACCTCAACATTGAAAAACACCAACAAATTCAACAACAAGCTCAACTTTTAAAAGAAAAGAAAAAGTTCAAAAAAAACATTGATAAAACCAACAAATTCAACAACAAGCTCAACAATGATAACACCAACAAATTCAACAACAACCTCAACATTGAAAGACACAAACAAATTCAACAACAACGTCAACATTGAAAAACACCAATAAATTCAACAACCTCAACATTGAAATTCACCAACAAATTCAACAACAACCTCAATATTGAAAAACACCAAAAAATTCAACAACAACCACAACATTGAAAAAACTAACAAATTCAACAAGAACCTCAACTTTTAAAAGAAGATAAAAAGTTCAAAAAAACATTGATAACACCAACAAATTCAACAGCAACCTCAACATTGAAAAATAGAAAAAAGTTCAAAAAATAACGTTGATAAAACCAACAAATTCAACAACAACCTCAACATTGAAAAATACTAAAAAGTTCAAAAAATAACATTGATAACACCAACAAATTCAACAACAAACTCAATATTGAAAATCAACAACAAATTCATCAACAACCTCAACATTGAAAATCACCTACAAATTCAACAACAACGTCAACATTGAAACCACCAACAAATTCAACAACCTCAACATTGAAAACCACCATCAAATCCAACAACATCAACAGTCAAAATCACCAACAAATTCAACAACAACCTCAACAATGAAAATCACCAAAAAATTCAACAACAACCTCAACATTGAAAAACACCAACAAATTCAACAACAACATTAAATTTTAAAAATACAAAAAAGTTCAACAAAAACATTGATAACACCAACAAATTCAACAAAAACCTCATGAACGAAAAACACCAACAAATTCAACAACAACCTCAAAGTTGAAAAACACCAACAAATGCAACAACAACCTCAATATTGAAAACATCCACAAAATTCAACAACAACCTCAAGAATGAATAACACCAACAAACTCAACAACCTCAACTTCGAAAACACCAACAATTTCAACAACAACCTCAACATTTAAAACTACAAAAAAGTTCAAAAAATAACATTGATAACACCAACAAATTCAACAACAACCTCAACATTGAAAATCACCTACAAATTCAACAACAACGTCAACATTGAAAAACACCAATAAATTCAACAACCTCAACATTGAAAATCACCAACAAATTCAACAACAACCTCAATATTGAAAATATACAACAAATTCAACAACAACCTCAACATTGAAAAACACCAAAAAATTCAGCAACAACCACAACATTGAAAAACACCAACATATTCAACAACAACCTCAACTTTTAAAAATACAGAAAAGTTCAACAAAAACATTGATAACACCAACAAATTCAACAAAAACCTCAACAATGAAAAACACCAACAAATTCAACAACAACCTCAACATTGATAACACCAAAAAATTCTACAACAACCTCAATATTGAAAGGCACCAACAAGTTCAAAAATGACATCAACATTGAAAATCAGCAACAAATTCAACAACAATCTCAACATTGAAAAACGCGAACAAATTCAACAACAACCTCAATATTGAAAAACACCAACAAATTCAACAACAACCTCAACATTTAAAATCACCAACAAATTCAACAACAGCCTCAACATTGAAAAACACCAACAAATTCAACAACAACCTCAACATTGAAAAACGCCAAAAAATTCAACAACAACCTCAACATTTAGAACTACCAAAAAGTTCCAAAAAGATCATTGATAAAACCAACAAATTCAACAACAACCGGTATATTGAAATTCACAAACAAATTGAGCAACTACCTCAACATTGAAAAACACCAACAAATTCAACAACAAGCTCAACTTTTAAAAGAAAAGAAAAAGTTCAAAAAAAACATTGATAAAACCAACAAATTCAACAACAAGCTCAACAAAGATAACACCAACAAATTCAAGAACAACCTCAACATTGAAAGACACAAACAAATTCAACAACAAACTCAACATTGAAAATCACCAACAAATTCAACAACAGCCTCAACATTCAAAAACACCAACAAATTCATCAACAACCTCAACATTGAAAAAAACCAGCAAATTAAACAACACGCACAACTTTCAAAAATAAAAAAAAGATCAAAAATTAACATTGAAAAACGCGAACAAATTCAACAACAACCTCAATATTGAAAAACACCAACAAATTCAACAACAACCTCAACATTTAAAATCACCAACAAATTCAACAACAGCCTCAACATTGAAAAACACCAACAAATTCAACAACAACCTCAACATTGAAAAACGCCAAAAAATTCAACAACAACCTCAACATTTAGAACTACCAAAAAGTTCCAAAAAGATCATTGATAAAACCAACAAATTCAACAACAACCGGTATATTGAAATTCACAAACAAATTGAGCAACTACCTCAACATTGAAAAACACCAACAAATTCAACAACAAGCTCAACTTTTAAAAGAAAAGAAAAAGTTCAAAAAAAACATTGATAAAACCAACAAATTCAACAACAAGCTCAACAAAGATAACACCAACAAATTCAAGAACAACCTCAACATTGAAAGACACAAACAAATTCAACAACAAACTCAACATTGAAAATCACCAACAAATTCAACAACAGCCTCAACATTCAAAAACACCAACAAATTCATCAACAACCTCAACATTGAAAAAAACCAGCAAATTAAACAACAAGCACAACTTTCAAAAATAAAAAAAAGATCAAAAATTAACATTGATAACGGCAACAAATTCAACAACAACCTCAATATTGAAAATCAACTACAAATTCAACAACAACCTCAACATTGAAAAATACAAAAAAGTTCTAAAAATAACATTGATAACAACAACAACTTCAACAACAATCTCATTATTGTATATCACCAACAAATTTAACAACAACCTCAACATTGAAAAACACCAACAAATTCAACAACAACCTTAACTTATAAAAATACAAACAAGTTCAACAAAAAACATTGAAAACACCAATAAATTCAAACAACAACCTCAATATTGATAATCACCAACAAATTTATCAACCTCAACATTGAAAAACACCAACAAATTCAACAACAACCTCAACATTGAAAAACACCAACAACATCAAAAACATCAACAATGAAAAACAACAAATAATTCAACAACAACTGCAACATTGATAAATACCAACACATTCTACAACAACCTCAACTTTTAAAGGAAGATAAAAATTTCATAAATAGCATTGATAACACCAACAAATTCAACAACAAATTCAATATTGAAAATGAACAACAAATTCAACAACAAAACATTGAAAATCAACTACAAATTCAACAACAACGTGATCATTGTAAAACGCCTACAAATTGAACAACCTCAACATTGAAAATCACCAACAAATTGAACAAAAACCTCAACAATGAAAAACAACAAAAAATTCAACAACGACCTCAACATTGAAAAACACCAACAAATTCAACAACAACCTTAACTTTTTAAAATACAAAAAGTTCAACAAAAACATTGATAACACCAACAAATTCAACAAAAACCTCAGCAATGAAAAACACCAACAAATTCAACAAGAAGCTGAACATTGAAAAACAGCAACAAATTCAACAACAAACTCAACAATGAAAAACACCAACAAATCCAACAACAACCTCAACATTTAAAACAACAAAAAAGTTCAAAAAATAACATTGATAACACCATCAAATTCAACAACAACCTCAATATTGAAAGACACCAACAAGTTCAACAACGACTTCAATATTGAAAATCACCAACAAATTCAACAAAAACCTCAACGATGAAAAACACCAACAAATTCAAAAACAACCTCAACAATCATAAACACCAACAAATTCAACAACAGCCTCAACATTGATAACACCAACAAATTCAACAACAACCTCAATACTGAAAGACACCAACAAATTCAACAACAACCTCAATATTGAAAATCACCAAAAAATTCAACAACAACCTCAATATTGAAAGACACCAACAAATTCAACAACAACCTCAACTTTGAGAAACACCAACAAATGCAACAACAACCTCAATATTGAAAACATCCACAAAATTCAACAACAACCTCAAGAATGAATAACACCAACAAACTCAACAACCTCAACATTGAAAACACCAACATTTTCAACAACAACCTCAACATTTAAAACTACAAAAAAGTTCCAAAAATAAACTTGCTAACACCAACAAATTCAAAAACAAACACAATATTGAAAATCACCAACAAATTCGACAACAACCACAACATTCAAAAACACCAACAAATTCATCAACAACGTCAACATTGAAAAAAACCAGCAAATTAAACAACAAGCTCAATATTGAAAAACACCTACAAATTCAACAACAACCTCAATATTGAAAAACACCTACAAATTCAACAACAACCTCAACATTGAAACACAGCAACAAATTCAACAACAACCTCAACATTGAAAAATACAAAAAAGTTCAAAAAATAACATTGATAACACCAACAACTTCAACAACAATCTCATTATTGAATATCACCAACAAATTTAACAACAACCTCAACATTGAAAAACACCAACAAATTCAACAACAACCTTAACTTATAAAAATTCAAACAAGTTCAACAAAAAATATTGAAAACACCAACAATTTCAACAACAACCTCAACATTTAAAACTACAAAAAAGTTCAAAAAATAACATTGATAACACCAACAAATTCAACAACAACCTCAACATTGAAAATCACCTACAAATTCAACAACAACGTCAACATTGAAAAACACCAATAAATTCAACAACCTCAACATTGAAAATCACCAACAAATTCAACAACAACCTCAATATTGAAAATATACAACAAATTCAACAACAACCTCAACATTGAAAAACACCAAAAAATTCAACAACAACCACAACATTGAAAAACACCAACATATTCAACAACAACCTCAACTTTTAAAAATACAGAAAAGTTCAACAAAAACATTGATAACACCAACAAATTCAACAAAAACCTCAACAATGAAAAACACCAACAAATTCAACAACAACCTCAACATTGATAACTCCAAAAAATTCTACAACAACCTCAATATTGAAAGACACCAACAAGTTCAAAAATGACATCAACATTGAAAATCAGCAACAAATTCAACAACACTCTCAACATTGAAAAACGCGAACAGATTCAACAACAACCTCAATATTGAAAAACACCAACAAATTCAACAACAACCTCAACATTGAAAATCAGCAACAAATTCAACAACAATCTCAACATTGAAAAACGCGAACAAATTCAACAACAACCTCAATATTGAAAAACACCAACAAATTCAACAACAACCTCAACATTTAAAAACACCAACAATTTCAACTACAAGCTCAACATTGAAAAACACCAACAAATTCAACAACAACCTCAACATTGAAAAACGCCAAAAAATTCAACAACAACCTCAACATTTAGAACTACCAAAAAGTTCCAAAAAGATCATTGATAAAACCAACAAATTCAACAACAACCGGTATATTGAAATTCACAAACAAATTGAACAACTACCTCAACATTGAAAAACACCAACAAATTCAACAACAAGCTCAACTTTTAAAAGAAAAGAAAAAGTTCAAAAAAAACATTGATAAAACCAACAAATTCAACAACAAGCTCAACAATGATAACACCAACAAATTCAACAACAACCTCAACATTGAAAGACACAAACAAATTCAACAACAACGTCAACATTGAAAAACACCAATAAATTCAACAACCTCAACATTGAAATTCACCAACAAATTCAACAACAACCTCAATATTGAAAAACACCAAAAAATTCAACAACAACCACAACATTGAAAAAACTAACAAATTCAACAAGAACCTCAACTTTTAAAAGAAGATAAAAAGTTCAAAAAAACATTGATAACACCAACAAATTCAACAGCAACCTCAACATTGAAAAATAGAAAAAAGTTCAAAAAATAACGTTGATAAAACCAACAAATTCAACAACAACCTCAACATTGAAAAATACTAAAAAGTTCAAAAAATAACGTTGATAACACCAACAAATTCAACAACAAACTCAATATTGAAAATCAACAACAAATTCATCAACAACCTCAACATTGAAAATCACCTACAAATTCAACAACAACGTCAACATTGAAACCACCAACAAATTCAACAACCTCAACATTGAAAAACACCATCAAATCCAACAACATCAACAGTCAAAATCACCAACAAATTCAACAACAACCTCAACAATGAAAATCACCAAAAAATTCAACAACAACCTCAACATTGAAAAACACCAACAAATTCAAAAACAACATTAAATTTTAAAAATACAAAAAATTTCAACAAAAACATTGATAACACCAACAAATTCAACAAAAACCTCATGAACGAAAAACACCAACAAATTCAACAACAACCTCAAAGTTGAAAAACACCAACAAATGCAACAACAACCTCAATATTGAAAACATCCACAAAATTCAACAACAACCTCAAGAATGAATAACACCAACAAACTCAACAACCTCAACTTCGAAAACACCAACAATTTCAACAACAACCTCAACATTTAAAACTACAAAAAAGTTCAAAAAATAACATTGATAACACCAACAAATTCAACAACAACCTCAACATTGAAAATCACCTACAAATTCAACAACAACGTCAACATTGAAAAACACCAATAAATTCAACAACCTCAAAATTGAAAATCACCAACAAATTCAACAACAACCTCAATATTGAAAATATACAACAAATTCAACAACAACCTCAACATTGAAAAACACCAAAAAATTCAACAACAACCACAACATTGAAAAACACCAACATATTCAACAACAAGCTCAACTTTTAAAAATACAAAAAAGTTCAACAAAAACATTGATAACACCAACAAATTCAACAAAAACCTCAACAATGAAAAACACCAACAAATTCAACAACAACCTCAACATTGATAACACCAAAAAATTCTACAACAACCTCAATATTGAAAGACACCAACAAGTTCAAAAATGACATCAACATTGAAAATCAGCAACAAATTCAACAACAATCTCAACATTGAAAAACGCGAACAAATTCAACAACAACCTCAATATTGAAAAACACCAACAAATTCAACAACAACCTCAACATTTAAAATCACCAACAAATTCAACAACAGCCTCAACATTGAAAAACACCAACAAATTCAACAACAACCTCAACATTGAAAAACGCCAAAAAATTCAACAACAACCTCAACATTTAGAACTACCAAAAAGTTCCAAAAAGATCATTGATAAAACCAACAAATTCAACAACAACCGGTATATTGAAATTCACAAACAAATTGAGCAACTACCTCAACATTGAAAAACACCAACAAATTCAACAACAAGCTCAACTTTTAAAAGAAAAGAAAAAGTTCAAAAAAAACATTGATAAAACCAACAAATTCAACAACAAGCTCAACAAAGATAACACCAACAAATTCAAGAACAACCTCAACATTGAAAGACACAAACAAATTCAACAACAAACTCAACATTGAAAATCACCAACAAATTCAACAACAGCCTCAACATTCAAAAACACCAACAAATTCATCAACAACCTCAACATTGAAAAAAACCAGCAAATTAAACAACAAGCACAACTTTCAAAAATAAAAAAAAGATCAAAAATTAACATTGATAACAGCAACAAATTCAACAACAACCTCAATATTGAAAATCAACTACAAATTCAACAACAGCCTCAACATTGAAAAACAGCAAAAAATTCAGCAACAACCTCAACATTGAAAAACACCAACAAATTCAACAACAACCTTAACTTATAAAAATACAAACAAGTTCAACAAAAAACATTGAAAACACCAATAAATTCAAACAACAACCTCAATATTGATAATCACCAACAAATTTATCAACCTCAACATTGAAAAACAGCAACAAATTCAACAACAACCTCAATATTTAAAAATACAAAACAGTTCAAAAAATAACATTGCTGACACCAACAAATTCAACAACAAACTCAATATTGAAAATAAACAACAAATTCAACAACAACCTCAACATTGAAAATCACCAACAAATTCAACAACCTCAACATTGAAAATCAACAACAAATTCAACAACAACCTCAATATTGAAAATAAACAAAAAATTCAACAACAAGATCAACATTGAAAAACACCAATAAATTCAACAACAACCTCAACATTGAAAAACACCAACAAATTCAACAAAAACCTCAACAATGAAAAACACCAACAAATTCAACAACAACCTCAACATTGATAACACCAACAAATTCAACAACAACCTCAATACTGAAAAACACCAACAAATTCAACAACAACCTCAATATTGAAAATCGCCATCAAATTCAACACCAACCTCAATATTGAAAGACACCAACAAGTTCAAAAACGACCTCAACATTGAAAATCAGCAACAAATTCAACAACAATCTCAACATTGATAACACCAACAAATTGAACAACAAACTCAATATTGAAAATCACCAACAAATTCAACAACATCAACATTGAAAAACGGGAACAAATTCAACAACAACCTCAACATTGAAAATCACCAACAAATTCAACATCAACCTCAACATTTAAAAACACCAACAAATTCAACAACAACCTCAACATTGAAAAATACTTACAATTTCAACAACAAGCTCAACATTGAAAAACACAAACAAATTCAAAAACAACCTCAACTTTTAAAAGAAGAGAAAAAGTTCAAAAAAAACATTGATAACACCAACATTTTCAACAACAACCTCAACATTGAAAAGCGCCAACAAATTCAAGAACAACCTCAACATTTAAAACTACCAAAAATTTCAAAAAAGATCATTGATAAAACCAACAAATTCAACAACAACCTGTATATTGAAAGTCACAAATAAATTCAACAGCAACCTCAACATTGAAAAACACCAACAAATTCAACAACAACCTCAACTTTTAAAAGAAGAGAAAAAGTTCAAAAAAAACATTGATAACACCAATAAATTCAAGAACAACCTCAACATTGAAAGACACCTACAAATTCAACAAAAACGACAACATTGAAAAACTCCTACAAATTCAACAACCTCAACATTGAAAATCACCAACAGATTGAACAACAACGTCAACAATGAAAAATAACAAAAATTCAACAACAACCTCAACATTGAAAAACACCAACAAATTCAACAACAACCTTAACTTTCAAAAATACAAAAAAGTTCAACAAAAACATTGATAACACCAACAAATTCAACAACAAACTCAATATTGTAAATCAACAACAAATTCAACAACAACCTCAACATTGAAAATCACCTGCAAATTCAACAACAACCTCAACATTGAAAAACACCAAAAAATTCAGCAACAACCTCAACATTGAAAACACCAACAAATTCAACAACAACCTCAATACTGAAAAACACCAACAATTTCCACAACAACCTCAATACTGAAAATCACCAACAAATTCAACAACAACCTCAATATTGAAAGACATCAACAAGTTCAAAAATGACCTCAACATTGAAAATCAGCAACAAATTCAACAACAATATCAACATTGAAAAACGCGAACAAATTCAACAACAACCTCAATATAGAAAATCACCAACAAATTCAATATCAACCTCAACATTTAAAAACACCAACAAATTCAACAACAACCTCAACTTTTAAAAGAAGTGAAAAAGATTTTTAAAAAAATTGATAACACCAACAAATTCAAGAACAACCTCAACATTGAAAGACTCCAACAAATTCAACAACAACCTCAACATTGAAAAACACCAACAAATTCAACAACAACCTAAACATTGAAAAATGCAAAAAAATTTAAAAAATAACATTGATAACACCAACAACTTCAAAAACTATCTCATTATTGAATATCACCAACAAATTTAACAACAACCTCAACATTGAAAAACACCAACAAATTCAACAACAACCTCAATATTGAAAAAGACCAACAAGTTCAAAAACATCAACAATCAAAAACAACAAATAATTCAACAACAACCGCCACATTGAAAAATACCATCAAATTCTACAACAACCTCAACTTTTAAAAGAAGTTAAAAATTTCAAAAAAAGCATTGATAACACCAACAAATTCAACAACAAATTCAATATTGAAAATAAACAACAAATTCAACAACAACGTCAATATTGAAAAACAGCAACATATTCAACAACCTCAACATTGAAAATCAGCAACAAATTCAACAACAACCTCAATATTGAAAATCAACAACAAATTCAACAACAACCTCAACATTGAAAAACACCAAAAAATTCAACAACAACCTCAACATTGAAAAACACCAACAGATTCAACAACAAACTCAACTTTTAAAAATACAAAAAAGTTCAACAAAAACATTGATAACACCAACAAATTCAACAAAAACCTCAACAATGAAAAACACCAACAAATTCAACAACAACCTCAACATTTATAACACCAACAAATTCAACAAAAACCTCAACAATGAAAAACACCAACAAATTCAACAACAACCTCAATATTGAAAGACATCAACAAGTTCAACATTGAAAATCAGCAACAAATTCAACAACAATCTCAACATTGAAAAACGTGAACAAATTCAACAACAACCTCAACATTGAAAAACGTGAACAAATTCAACAACAACCTCAATATTGAAAATGACCAACAAATTCAACATCAACCTCAACATTGAAAAACACAAAAAATTCAACAACTACCTCAACTTTGAGAAACACCAACAAATGCAACAACAACCTCAATATTGACAATCACCACAAAATTCAACAACAACCTCAAGAATGAATAACACCAACAAACTCAACAACCTCAACATTGAAAACACCAACAATTTCAACAACAACCTCAACATTTAAAACTACAAAAAAGTTCAAAAAATAACATTGATAACACCAACAAATTCAACGACAACCTCAATATTGAAAATAAACAAAAAATTCAACAACAAGCTCAACATTGAAAAACACCAAAAAATTCAACAACAACCTCAACATTGATAAACACCAACATATTCAACAACAACCTCAACTTTTTAAGTACAAAAAAGCTCAACAAAAACATTGAGAACACCAACAAATTCAACAAAAACCTCAACAATGATAGACACCAACAAATTCAACAATAACCTCAACATTGACAACACCAACAAATTCAAAAACAACCTCAACAATGAAAACAAAACCAACAAATTCAACAACAATCTCAACGTTTCAAAATACAAAAAGTTCAAAAAATAACATTGATAACTCGAACAAATTCAACAACAACCTCAATACTGAAAATCACCAACAAATTCAACAACAACCTCAATATTGAAAGATATCAACAAGTTCAACAAGGACCTCCAGATTGAAAATCAGCAACAAATTCAACAACAATCCCAACATTGAAAAATGCCAACAAATTCAACAACAACCTCAAATTTTAAAAATACAAAAAAGTTCAACAAAAACATGGATAACACCAACAAATTCAACAAAAATCTCAACAATGAAAAACAGCAACAAATGCAACAACAACCTCAACATTGAAAAACAGCAACAAATTCAACAACAACCTCAACTTTTAAAATTACAAAAAAGTTCAACAAAAACATTGATAACACCAACAAATTCAACAAAAACCTCAACAATGAAAAACACCAACATATTCAACAAAAACCTCAACAATGAAAAACACCAACAAATTCAACACCAAACTCAACATTGAAAAATACCAACAAATTCAACAACAATCGCAAAATTTAAAAACACCAACAATTTCAACAACAACCTCAACATATAAAACTACAAAAAATGTTCAAAAAAGATCATTGATAAAGCCAACAAATTCAACAACAACCTGTATATTGAAAGAAACAAACAAATTCAACAACAACCTCAACATTGAAAAACACAAACAAATTCAACAACAACCTCAACTTTTAAAAGAAGAGAAAAAGTTCAAAAAAAACATTGATAACACCAACAAATTCACGAACAACCTCAATATTGAAAGTCACCAACAAATTCAACAACAACCTCAACATTGAAAAGCACCAACAAATTCAACAACAACCTCAACTTTTAAAAGAAGAGAAAAAGTTCAAAAAAAACATTGATAACACCAACAAATTCAATAACAACCTCAACATTGAAAATCACCAACAAATTCAACAACTTCAATATTGAAAATCACCAACAAATTCAACAAGAACCTCACTATTCAAAAACACCAACATATTCAACAACAATCTCAACATTGGAAAAAACCAACAAATTCAACAACAAGCTCAACCTTCAAAAATAAAAAAAAGTTCAAGAATTAACATTGATAACAGCAACAAATTCAACAACAACCTCAATATTGAAAATCACCAACAAATTCAACAACAACCACAACATTGAAAAACACCAACAAATTCAACAACAACCTCAACAATGAAAAATACACAAAAGTTTAAAAAATAACATTGATAACACCAACAACTTCAAAAACAATCTCATTATTGAATAACACCAACAAATTTAACAACAACCTCAACAATGAAAAACACCAACAAATTCAACAACAACCTCAATATTGAAAGACATCAACAAGTTCAACATTGAAAATCAGCAAC
Organism: Cetorhinus maximus; assembly: GCF_964194155.1. Taxonomy (NCBI): domain Eukaryota; kingdom Metazoa; phylum Chordata; class Chondrichthyes; order Lamniformes; family Cetorhinidae; genus Cetorhinus; species Cetorhinus maximus. The sequence continues at coordinate 188,184 of NW_027596184.1, read as the reverse complement.
AAATTCAACAACAATCTCAACATTGAAAAACGTGAACAAATTCAACAACAACCTCAACATTGAAAAACGCGAACAAATTCAACAACAACCTCAATATTGAAAATGACCAACAAATTCAACATCAACCTCAACATTGAAAAACACAAAAAATTCAACAACTACCTCAACTTTGAGAAACACCAACAAATGCAACAACAACCTCAATATTGACAATCACCACAAAATTCAACAACAACCTCAAGAATGAATAACACCAACAAACTCAACAACCTCAACATTGAAAACACCAACAATTTCAACAACAACCTCAACATTTAAAACTACAAAAAAGTTCAAAAAATAACATTGATAACACCAACAAATTCAACGACAACCTCAATATTGAAAATAAACAAAAAATTCAACAACAAGCTCAACATTGAAAAACACCAAAAAATTCAACAACAACCTCAACATTGATAAACACCAACATATTCAACAACAACCTCAACTTTTTAAGTACAAAAAAGCTCAACAAAAACATTGAGAACACCAACAAATTCAACAAAAACCTCAACAATGATAGACACCAACAAATTCAACAATAACCTCAACATTGACAACACCAACAAATTCAAAAACAACCTCAACAATGAAAACAAAACCAACAAATTCAACAACAATCTCAACGTTTCAAAATACAAAAAAGTTCAAAAAATAACATTGATAACTCGAACAAATTCAACAACAACCTCAATACTGAAAATCACCAACAAATTCAACAACAACCTCAATATTGAAAGATATCAACAAGTTCAACAAGGACCTCCAGATTGAAAATCAGCAACAAATTCAACAACAATCCCAACATTGAAAAATGCCAACAAATTCAACAACAACCTCAAATTTTAAAAATACAAAAAAGTTCAACAAAAACATGGATAACACCAACAAATTCAACAAAAATCTCAACAATGAAAAACAGCAACAAATGCAACAACAACCTCAACATTGAAAAACAGCAACAAATTCAACAACAACCTCAACTTTTAAAATTACAAAAAAGTTCAACAAAAACATTGATAACACCAACAAATTCAACAAAAACCTCAACAATGAAAAACACCAACATATTCAACAAAAACCTCAACAATGAAAAACACCAACAAATTCAACACCAAACTCAACATTGAAAAATACCAACAAATTCAACAACAATCGCAAAATTTAAAAACACCAACAATTTCAACAACAACCTCAACATATAAAACTACAAAAAATGTTCAAAAAAGATCATTGATAAAGCCAACAAATTCAACAACAACCTGTATATTGAAAGAAACAAACAAATTCAACAACAACCTCAACATTGAAAAACACAAACAAATTCAACAACAACCTCAACTTTTAAAAGAAGAGAAAAAGTTCAAAAAAAACATTGATAACACCAACAAATTCACGAACAACCTCAATATTGAAAGTCACCAACAAATTCAACAACAACCTCAACATTGAAAAGCACCAACAAATTCAACAACAACCTCAACTTTTAAAAGAAGAGAAAAAGTTCAAAAAAAACATTGATAACACCAACAAATTCAATAACAACCTCAACATTGAAAATCACCAACAAATTCAACAACTTCAATATTGAAAATCACCAACAAATTCAACAAGAACCTCACTATTCAAAAACACCAACATATTCAACAACAATCTCAACATTGGAAAAAACCAACAAATTCAACAACAAGCTCAACCTTCAAAAATAAAAAAAAGTTCAAGAATTAACATTGATAACAGCAACAAATTCAACAACAACCTCAATATTGAAAATCACCAACAAATTCAACAACAACCACAACATTGAAAAACACCAACAAATTCAACAACAACCTCAACAATGAAAAATACACAAAAGTTTAAAAAATAACATTGATAACACCAACAACTTCAAAAACAATCTCATTATTGAATAACACCAACAAATTTAACAACAACCTCAACAATGAAAAACACCAACAAATTCAACAACAACCTCAATATTGAAAGACATCAACAAGTTCAACATTGAAAATCAGCAACAAATTCAACAACAATCTCAACATTGAAAAACGTGAACAAATTCAACAACAACCTCAACATTGAAAAACGCGAACAAATTCAACAACAACCTCAATATTGAAAATGACCAACAAATTCAACATCAACCTCAACATTGAAAAACACAAAAAATTCAACAACTACCTCAACTTTGAGAAACACCAACAAATGCAACAACAACCTCAATATTGACAATCACCACAAAATTCAACAACAACCTCAAGAATGAATAACACCAACAAACTCAACAACCTCAACATTGAAAACACCAACAATTTCAACAACAACCTCAACATTTAAAACTACAAAAAAGTTCAAAAAATAACATTGATAACACCAACAAATTCAACGACAACCTCAATATTGAAAATAAACAAAAAATTCAACAACAAGCTCAACATTGAAAAACACCAAAAAATTCAACAACAACCTCAACATTGATAAACACCAACATATTCAACAACAACCTCAACTTTTTAAGTACAAAAAAGCTCAACAAAAACATTGAGAACACCAACAAATTCAACAAAAACCTCAACAATGATAGACACCAACAAATTCAACAATAACCTCAACATTGACAACACCAACAAATTCAAAAACAACCTCAACAATGAAAACAAAACCAACAAATTCAACAACAATCTCAACGTTTCAAAATACAAAAAAGTTCAAAAAATAACATTGATAACTCGAACAAATTCAACAACAACCTCAATACTGAAAATCACCAACAAATTCAACAACAACCTCAATATTGAAAGATATCAACAAGTTCAACAAGGACCTCCAGATTGAAAATCAGCAACAAATTCAACAACAATCCCAACATTGAAAAATGCCAACAAATTCAACAACAACCTCAAATTTTAAAAATACAAAAAAGTTCAACAAAAACATGGATAACACCAACAAATTCAACAAAAATCTCAACAATGAAAAACAGCAACAAATGCAACAACAACCTCAACATTGAAAAACAGCAACAAATTCAACAACAACCTCAACTTTTAAAATTACAAAAAAGTTCAACAAAAACATTGATAACACCAACAAATTCAACAAAAACCTCAACAATGAAAAACACCAACATATTCAACAAAAACCTCAACAATGAAAAACACCAACAAATTCAACACCAAACTCAACATTGAAAAATACCAACAAATTCAACAACAATCGCAAAATTTAAAAACACCAACAATTTCAACAACAACCTCAACATATAAAACTACAAAAAATGTTCAAAAAAGATCATTGATAAAGCCAACAAATTCAACAACAACCTGTATATTGAAAGAAACAAACAAATTCAACAACAACCTCAACATTGAAAAACACAAACAAATTCAACAACAACCTCAACTTTTAAAAGAAGAGAAAAAGTTCAAAAAAAACATTGATAACACCAACAAATTCACGAACAACCTCAATATTGAAAGTCACCAACAAATTCAACAACAACCTCAACATTGAAAAGCACCAACAAATTCAACAACAACCTCAACTTTTAAAAGAAGAGAAAAAGTTCAAAAAAAACATTGATAACACCAACAAATTCAATAACAACCTCAACATTGAAAATCACCAACAAATTCAACAACTTCAATATTGAAAATCACCAACAAATTCAACAAGAACCTCACTATTCAAAAACACCAACATATTCAACAACAATCTCAACATTGGAAAAAACCAACAAATTCAACAACAAGCTCAACCTTCAAAAATAAAAAAAAGTTCAAGAATTAACATTGATAACAGCAACAAATTCAACAACAACCTCAATATTGAAAATCACCAACAAATTCAACAACAACCACAACATTGAAAAACACCAACAAATTCAACAACAACCTCAACAATGAAAAATACACAAAAGTTTAAAAAATAACATTGATAACACCAACAACTTCAAAAACAATCTCATTATTGAATAACACCAACAAATTTAACAACAACCTCAACAATGAAAAACACCAACAAATTCAACAACAACCTCAATATTGAAAGACATCAACAAGTTCAACATTGAAAATCAGCAACAAATTCAACAACAATCTCAACATTGAAAAACGTGAACAAATTCAACAACAACCTCAACATTGAAAAACGCGAACAAATTCAACAACAACCTCAATATTGAAAATGACCAACAAATTCAACATCAACCTCAACATTGAAAAACACAAAAAATTCAACAACTACCTCAACTTTGAGAAACACCAACAAATGCAACAACAACCTCAATATTGACAATCACCACAAAATTCAACAACAACCTCAAGAATGAATAACACCAACAAACTCAACAACCTCAACATTGAAAACACCAACAATTTCAACAACAACCTCAACATTTAAAACTACAAAAAAGTTCAAAAAATAACATTGATAACACCAACAAATTCAACGACAACCTCAATATTGAAAATAAACAAAAAATTCAACAACAAGCTCAACATTGAAAAACACCAAAAAATTCAACAACAACCTCAACATTGATAAACACCAACATATTCAACAACAACCTCAACTTTTTAAGTACAAAAAAGCTCAACAAAAACATTGAGAACACCAACAAATTCAACAAAAACCTCAACAATGATAGACACCAACAAATTCAACAATAACCTCAACATTGACAACACCAACAAATTCAAAAACAACCTCAACAATGAAAACAAAACCAACAAATTCAACAACAATCTCAACGTTTCAAAATACAAAAAAGTTCAAAAAATAACATTGATAACTCGAACAAATTCAACAACAACCTCAATACTGAAAATCACCAACAAATTCAACAACAACCTCAATATTGAAAGATATCAACAAGTTCAACAAGGACCTCCAGATTGAAAATCAGCAACAAATTCAACAACAATCCCAACATTGAAAAATGCCAACAAATTCAACAACAACCTCAAATTTTAAAAATACAAAAAAGTTCAACAAAAACATGGATAACACCAACAAATTCAACAAAAATCTCAACAATGAAAAACAGCAACAAATGCAACAACAACCTCAACATTGAAAAACAGCAACAAATTCAACAACAACCTCAACTTTTAAAATTACAAAAAAGTTCAACAAAAACATTGATAACACCAACAAATTCAACAAAAACCTCAACAATGAAAAACACCAACATATTCAACAAAAACCTCAACAATGAAAAACACCAACAAATTCAACACCAAACTCAACATTGAAAAATACCAACAAATTCAACAACAATCGCAAAATTTAAAAACACCAACAATTTCAACAACAACCTCAACATATAAAACTACAAAAAATGTTCAAAAAAGATCATTGATAAAGCCAACAAATTCAACAACAACCTGTATATTGAAAGAAACAAACAAATTCAACAACAACCTCAACATTGAAAAACACAAACAAATTCAACAACAACCTCAACTTTTAAAAGAAGAGAAAAAGTTCAAAAAAAACATTGATAACACCAACAAATTCACGAACAACCTCAATATTGAAAGTCACCAACAAATTCAACAACAACCTCAACATTGAAAAGCACCAACAAATTCAACAACAACCTCAACTTTTAAAAGAAGAGAAAAAGTTCAAAAAAAACATTGATAACACCAACAAATTCAATAACAACCTCAACATTGAAAATCACCAACAAATTCAACAACTTCAATATTGAAAATCACCAACAAATTCAACAAGAACCTCACTATTCAAAAACACCAACATATTCAACAACAATCTCAACATTGGAAAAAACCAACAAATTCAACAACAAGCTCAACCTTCAAAAATAAAAAAAAGTTCAAGAATTAACATTGATAACAGCAACAAATTCAACAACAACCTCAATATTGAAAATCACCAACAAATTCAACAACAACCACAACATTGAAAAACACCAACAAATTCAACAACAACCTCAACAATGAAAAATACACAAAAGTTTAAAAAATAACATTGATAACACCAACAACTTCAAAAACAATCTCATTATTGAATAACACCAACAAATTTAACAACAACCTCAACATTGAAAAATACCAACAAATTTAACAACAACCTTAACTTTTAAAAATACAAACCAGTTCAACAAAAAACATTGATAACACCAACAAATCGACAACAACCTCAACAATGAAAAACACCAACAAATTCAACAATAACCTCAATATTGATAATCACCAATAAATTGAACAATCTCAACTTTGAAAAACATCAACAAATTCAACAACAACATCAACATTGACAAAAACCAACAAATTCAACAACAACCTCAACATTGAAAAACACCAACAACTTCAAAAACTTCAACAATGAAAAACAACAAATAATTCAAAAACAACCGCAACATTGACAAATACCAACAAATTCAACAACACCCTCAACTTTTAAAAGAAAATAAAAATTTCAAAAAAAGCATTGATAACACCAACAAATTCAAAATCAAATTCAATATTGAAAATAAACAACAAATTCAACAACAACCTCAACAATGAAAAACAACAGAAAATTCAACAAAAACTCAACATTGAATAACACCAACAAATTCAACAACAACCTTTACATTTAAAAACACAAAAAAGTTCAACAATAACATTGATAACACCAACAAATTAAAAAAAGAACCTCAACAATGAAAAACACCAACAAATTCAACAACAACCTCAACATTGAAAAACAGCAACAAATTCAACAACAACCTCAACAATGAAAAACACCAACAAATTCAATAACAACCTCAACATTGAAAAATACAAAAAAGTTCAATAAAGAACATTGATAACACCAACAAATTCAACAACAACCTCAATATTGAAAAATACCAACAAATTGAAAAACAACCTCAACATTGAAAAATACAAAAAAGTTCAAAAAATAACATTGATAACACCAACAACTTCAACAACAACCTCAATATTGAATATCACCAACAAATTTAACATCAACCTCAACATTGAAAAACACCAACAAATTCAACAACAACCTTGACTTTTAAAAATACAAACAAGTTCAACAAAAAACATTGATAATACCAACATATCGACAACATCTTCAACAATGAAAAACACCAACAAATTCAACAAAACCCTCAACTTTTAAAACAAGAGAATAAGTTTAAAAAAGATCATTGATAAAACCAACAAATTCAACAACAACCTCAATATTGAAAAACACCAATAAATTCAACAACAACCTCAACATTTAAAATCACCAACAAATTCAACAACAGCCTCAACATTGAAAAACACCAACAAATTCAACAACAACCTCAACATTGAAAAACGCCAAAAAATTCAACAACAACCTCAACATTTAGAACTACCAAAAAGTTCCAAAAAGATCATTGATAAAACCAACAAATTCAACAACAACCGGTATATTGAAATTCACAAACAAATTGAGCAACTACCTCAACATTGAAAAACACCAACAAATTCAACAACAAGCTCAACTTTTAAAAGAAAAGAAAAAGTTCAAAAAAAACATTGATAAAACCAACAAATTCAACAACAAGCTCAACAAAGATAACACCAACAAATTCAAGAACAACCTCAACATTGAAAGACACAAACAAATTCAACAACAAACTCAACATTGAAAATCACCAACAAATTCAACAACAGCCTCAACATTCAAAAACACCAACAAATTCATCAACAACCTCAACATTGAAAAAAACCAGCAAATTAAACAACAAGCACAACTTTCAAAAATAAAAAAAAGATCAAAAATTAACATTGATAACAGCAACAAATTCAACAACAACCTCAATATTGAAAATCAACTACAAATTCAACAACAGCCTCAACATTGAAAAACAGCAAAAAATTCAGCAACAACCTCAACATTGAAAAACACCAACAAATTCAACAACAACCTTAACTTATAAAAATACAAACAAGTTCAACAAAAAACATTGAAAACACCAATAAATTCAAACAACAACCTCAATATTGATAATCACCAACAAATTTATCAACCTCAACATTGAAAAACAGCAACAAATTCAACAACAACCTCAATATTTAAAAATACAAAACAGTTCAAAAAATAACATTGCTGACACCAACAAATTCAACAACAAACTCAATATTGAAAATAAACAACAAATTCAACAACAACCTCAACATTGAAAATCACCAACAAATTCAACAACCTCAACATTGAAAATCAACAACAAATTCAACAACAACCTCAATATTGAAAATAAACAAAAAATTCAACAACAAGATCAACATTGAAAAACACCAATAAATTCAACAACAACCTCAACATTGAAAAACACCAACAAATTCAACAAAAACCTCAACAATGAAAAACACCAACAAATTCAACAACAACCTCAACATTGATAACACCAACAAATTCAACAACAACCTCAATACTGAAAAACACCAACAAATTCAACAACAACCTCAATATTGAAAATCGCCATCAAATTCAACACCAACCTCAATATTGAAAGACACCAACAAGTTCAAAAACGACCTCAACATTGAAAATCAGCAACAAATTCAACAACAATCTCAACATTGATAACACCAACAAATTGAACAACAAACTCAATATTGAAAATCACCAACAAATTCAACAACATCAACATTGAAAAACGGGAACAAATTCAACAACAACCTCAACATTGAAAATCACCAACAAATTCAACATCAACCTCAACATTTAAAAACACCAACAAATTCAACAACAACCTCAACATTGAAAAATACTTACAATTTCAACAACAAGCTCAACATTGAAAAACACAAACAAATTCAAAAACAACCTCAACTTTTAAAAGAAGAGAAAAAGTTCAAAAAAAACATTGATAACACCAACATTTTCAACAACAACCTCAACATTGAAAAGCGCCAACAAATTCAAGAACAACCTCAACATTTAAAACTACCAAAAATTTCAAAAAAGATCATTGATAAAACCAACAAATTCAACAACAACCTGTATATTGAAAGTCACAAATAAATTCAACAGCAACCTCAACATTGAAAAACACCAACAAATTCAACAACAACCTCAACTTTTAAAAGAAGAGAAAAAGTTCAAAAAAAACATTGATAACACCAACAAATTCAAGAACAACCTCAACATTGAAAGACACCTACAAATTCAACAAAAACGACAACATTGAAAAACTCCTACAAATTCAACAACCTCAACATTGAAAATCACCAACAGATTGAACAACAACGTCAACAATGAAAAATAACAAAAATTCAACAACAACCTCAACATTGAAAAACACCAACAAATTCAACAACAACCTTAACTTTCAAAAATACAAAAAAGTTCAACAAAAACATTGATAACACCAACAAATTCAACAACAAACTCAATATTGTAAATCAACAACAAATTCAACAACAACCTCAACATTGAAAATCACCTGCAAATTCAACAACAACCTCAACATTGAAAAACACCAAAAAATTCAGCAACAACCTCAACATTGAAAACACCAACAAATTCAACAACAACCTCAATACTGAAAAACACCAACAATTTCCACAACAACCTCAATACTGAAAATCACCAACAAATTCAACAACAACCTCAATATTGAAAGACATCAACAAGTTCAAAAATGACCTCAACATTGAAAATCAGCAACAAATTCAACAACAATATCAACATTGAAAAACGCGAACAAATTCAACAACAACCTCAATATAGAAAATCACCAACAAATTCAATATCAACCTCAACATTTAAAAACACCAACAAATTCAACAACAACCTCAACTTTTAAAAGAAGTGAAAAAGTTTTTTTAAAAAATTGATAACACCAACAAATTCAAGAACAACCTCAACATTGAAAGACTCCAACAAATTCAACAACAACCTCAACATTGAAAAACACCAACAAATTCAACAACAACCTAAACATTGAAAAATGCAAAAAAGTTTAAAAAATAACATTGATAACACCAACAACTTCAAAAACTATCTCATTATTGAATATCACCAACAAATTTAACAACAACCTCAACATTGAAAAACACCAACAAATTCAACAACAACCTCAATATTGAAAAAGACCAACAAGTTCAAAAACATCAACAATCAAAAACAACAAATAATTCAACAACAACCGCCACATTGAAAAATACCATCAAATTCTACAACAACCTCAACTTTTAAAAGAAGTTAAAAATTTCAAAAAAAGCATTGATAACACCAACAAATTCAACAACAAATTCAATATTGAAAATAAACAACAAATTCAACAACAACGTCAATATTGAAAAACAGCAACATATTCAACAACCTCAACATTGAAAATCACCAACAAATTCAACAACAACCTCAATATTGAAAATCAACAACAAATTCAACAACAACCTCAACATTGAAAAACACCAAAAAATTCAACAACAACCTCAACATTGAAAAACACCAACAGATTCAACAACAAACTCAACTTTTAAAAATACAAAAAAGTTCAACAAAAACATTGATAACACCAACAAATTCAACAAAAACCTCAACAATGAAAAACACCAACAAATTCAACAACAACCTCAACATTTATAACACCAACAAATTCAACAAAAACCTCAACAATGAAAAACACCAACAAATTCAACAACAACCTCAATATTGAAAGACATCAACAAGTTCAACATTGAAAATCAGCAACAAATTCAACAACAATCTCAACATTGAAAAACGTGAACAAATTCAACAACAACCTCAACATTGAAAAACGCGAACAAATTCAACAACAACCTCAATATTGAAAATGACCAACAAATTCAACATCAACCTCAACATTGAAAAACACAAAAAATTCAACAACTACCTCAACTTTGAGAAACACCAACAAATGCAACAACAACCTCAATATTGACAATCACCACAAAATTCAACAACAACCTCAAGAATGAATAACACCAACAAACTCAACAACCTCAACATTGAAAACACCAACAATTTCAACAACAACCTCAACATTTAAAACTACAAAAAAGTTCAAAAAATAACATTGATAACACCAACAAATTCAACGACAACCTCAATATTGAAAATAAACAAAAAATTCAACAACAAGCTCAACATTGAAAAACACCAAAAAATTCAACAACAACCTCAACATTGATAAACACCAACATATTCAACAACAACCTCAACTTTTTAAGTACAAAAAAGCTCAACAAAAACATTGAGAACACCAACAAATTCAACAAAAACCTCAACAATGATAGACACCAACAAATTCAACAATAACCTCAACATTGACAACACCAACAAATTCAAAAACAACCTCAACAATGAAAACAAAACCAACAAATTCAACAACAATCTCAACGTTTCAAAATACAAAAAAGTTCAAAAAATAACATTGATAACTCGAACAAATTCAACAACAACCTCAATACTGAAAATCACCAACAAATTCAACAACAACCTCAATATTGAAAGATATCAACAAGTTCAACAAGGACCTCCAGATTGAAAATCAGCAACAAATTCAACAACAATCCCAACATTGAAAAATGCCAACAAATTCAACAACAACCTCAAATTTTAAAAATACAAAAAAGTTCAACAAAAACATGGATAACACCAACAAATTCAACAAAAATCTCAACAATGAAAAACAGCAACAAATGCAACAACAACCTCAACATTGAAAAACAGCAACAAATTCAACAACAACCTCAACTTTTAAAATTACAAAAAAGTTCAACAAAAACATTGATAACACCAACAAATTCAACAAAAACCTCAACAATGAAAAACACCAACATATTCAACAAAAACCTCAACAATGAAAAACACCAACAAATTCAACACCAAACTCAACATTGAAAAATACCAACAAATTCAACAACAATCGCAAAATTTAAAAACACCAACAATTTCAACAACAACCTCAACATATAAAACTACAAAAAATGTTCAAAAAAGATCATTGATAAAGCCAACAAATTCAACAACAACCTGTATATTGAAAGAAACAAACAAATTCAACAACAACCTCAACATTGAAAAACACAAACAAATTCAACAACAACCTCAACTTTTAAAAGAAGAGAAAAAGTTCAAAAAAAACATTGATAACACCAACAAATTCACGAACAACCTCAATATTGAAAGTCACCAACAAATTCAACAACAACCTCAACATTGAAAAGCACCAACAAATTCAACAACAACCTCAACTTTTAAAAGAAGAGAAAAAGTTCAAAAAAAACATTGATAACACCAACAAATTCAATAACAACCTCAACATTGAAAATCACCAACAAATTCAACAACTTCAATATTGAAAATCACCAACAAATTCAACAAGAACCTCACTATTCAAAAACACCAACATATTCAACAACAATCTCAACATTGGAAAAAACCAACAAATTCAACAACAAGCTCAACCTTCAAAAATAAAAAAAAGTTCAAGAATTAACATTGATAACAGCAACAAATTCAACAACAACCTCAATATTGAAAATCACCAACAAATTCAACAACAACCACAACATTGAAAAACACCAACAAATTCAACAACAACCTCAACAATGAAAAATACACAAAAGTTTAAAAAATAACATTGATAACACCAACAACTTCAAAAACAATCTCATTATTGAATAACACCAACAAATTTAACAACAACCTCAACATTGAAAAATACCAACAAATTTAACAACAACCTTAACTTTTAAAAATACAAACCAGTTCAACAAAAAACATTGATAACACCAACAAATCGACAACAACCTCAACAATGAAAAACACCAACAAATTCAACAATAACCTCAATATTGATAATCACCAATAAATTGAACAATCTCAACTTTGAAAAACATCAACAAATTCAACAACAACATCAACATTGACAAAAACCAACAAATTCAACAACAACCTCAACATTGAAAAACACCAACAACTTCAAAAACTTCAACAATGAAAAACAACAAATAATTCAAAAACAACCGCAACATTGACAAATACCAACAAATTCAACAACACCCTCAACTTTTAAAAGAAAATAAAAATTTCAAAAAAAGCATTGATAACACCAACAAATTCAAAATCAAATTCAATATTGAAAATAAACAACAAATTCAACAACAACCTCAACAATGAAAAACAACAGAAAATTCAACAAAAACTCAACATTGAATAACACCAACAAATTCAACAACAACCTTTACATTTAAAAACACAAAAAAGTTCAACAATAACATTGATAACACCAACAAATTAAAAAAAGAACCTCAACAATGAAAAACACCAACAAATTCAACAACAACCTCAACATTGAAAAACAGCAACAAATTCAACAACAACCTCAACAATGAAAAACACCAACAAATTCAATAACAACCTCAACATTGAAAAATACAAAAAAGTTCAATAAAGAACATTGATAACACCAACAAATTCAACAACAACCTCAATATTGAAAGACATCAACAAATTCAAGAACAACCACAACATTCAAAATTACCAACAAATTCAACAACATCCTCAGTATTTAAAATCACCAACAAATTCAACAAAATCAACATTGAAAAACACCAATAAATTCAACAACAACCTCAATATTGAAAATGACCAACAAATTCAACATCAACCTCAACATTGAAAAACACAAAAAATTCAACAACTACCTCAACTTTGAGAAACACCAACAAATGCAACAACAACCTCAATATTGACAATCACCACAAAATTCAACAACAACCTCAAGAATGAATAACACCAACAAACTCAACAACCTCAACATTGAAAACACCAACAATTTCAACAACAACCTCAACATTTAAAACTACAAAAAAGTTCAAAAAATAACATTGATAACACCAACAAATTCAACGACAACCTCAATATTGAAAATAAACAAAAAATTCAACAACAAGCTCAACATTGAAAAACACCAAAAAATTCAACAACAACCTCAACATTGATAAACACCAACATATTCAACAACAACCTCAACTTTTTAAGTACAAAAAAGCTCAACAAAAACATTGAGAACACCAACAAATTCAACAAAAACCTCAACAATGATAGACACCAACAAATTCAACAATAACCTCAACATTGACAACACCAACAAATTCAAAAACAACCTCAACAATGAAAACAAAACCAACAAATTCAACAACAATCTCAACGTTTCAAAATACAAAAAAGTTCAAAAAATAACATTGATAACTCGAACAAATTCAACAACAACCTCAATACTGAAAATCACCAACAAATTCAACAACAACCTCAATATTGAAAGATATCAACAAGTTCAACAAGGACCTCCAGATTGAAAATCAGCAACAAATTCAACAACAATCCCAACATTGAAAAATGCCAACAAATTCAACAACAACCTCAAATTTTAAAAATACAAAAAAGTTCAACAAAAACATGGATAACACCAACAAATTCAACAAAAATCTCAACAATGAAAAACAGCAACAAATGCAACAACAACCTCAACATTGAAAAACAGCAACAAATTCAACAACAACCTCAACTTTTAAAATTACAAAAAAGTTCAACAAAAACATTGATAACACCAACAAATTCAACAAAAACCTCAACAATGAAAAACACCAACATATTCAACAAAAACCTCAACAATGAAAAACACCAACAAATTCAACACCAAACTCAACATTGAAAAATACCAACAAATTCAACAACAATCGCAAAATTTAAAAACACCAACAATTTCAACAACAACCTCAACATATAAAACTACAAAAAATGTTCAAAAAAGATCATTGATAAAGCCAACAAATTCAACAACAACCTGTATATTGAAAGAAACAAACAAATTCAACAACAACCTCAACATTGAAAAACACAAACAAATTCAACAACAACCTCAACTTTTAAAAGAAGAGAAAAAGTTCAAAAAAAACATTGATAACACCAACAAATTCACGAACAACCTCAATATTGAAAGTCACCAACAAATTCAACAACAACCTCAACATTGAAAAGCACCAACAAATTCAACAACAACCTCAACTTTTAAAAGAAGAGAAAAAGTTCAAAAAAAACATTGATAACACCAACAAATTCAATAACAACCTCAACATTGAAAATCACCAACAAATTCAACAACTTCAATATTGAAAATCACCAACAAATTCAACAAGAACCTCACTATTCAAAAACACCAACATATTCAACAACAATCTCAACATTGGAAAAAACCAACAAATTCAACAACAAGCTCAACCTTCAAAAATAAAAAAAAGTTCAAGAATTAACATTGATAACAGCAACAAATTCAACAACAACCTCAATATTGAAAATCACCAACAAATTCAACAACAACCACAACATTGAATAACACCAACAAATTCAACAACAACCTCAACAATGAAAAATACACAAAAGTTTAAAAAATAACATTGATAACACCAACAACTTCAAAAACAATCTCATTATTGAATAACACCAACAAATTTAACAACAACCTCAACATTGAAAAATACCAACAAATTTAACAACAACCTTAACTTTTAAAAATACAAACCAGTTCAACAAAAAACATTGATAACACCAACAAATCGACAACAACCTCAACAATGAAAAACACCAACAAATTCAACAATAACCTCAATATTGATAATCACCAATAAATTGAACAATCTCAACTTTGAAAAACATCAACAAATTCAACAACAACATCAACATTGACAAAAACCAACAAATTCAACAACAACCTCAACATTGAAAAACACCAACAACTTCAAAAACTTCAACAATGAAAAACAACAAATAATTCAAAAACAACCGCAACATTGACAAATAACAACAAATTCAACAACACCCTCAACTTTTAAAAGAAAATAAAAATTTCAAAAAAAGCATTGATAACACCAACAAATTCAAAATCAAATTCAATATTGAAAATAAACAACAAATTCAACAACAACCTCAACAATGAAAAACAACAGAAAATTCAACAAAAACTCAACATTGAATAACACCAACAAATTCAACAACAACCTTTACATTTAAAAACACAAAAAAGTTCAACAATAACATTGATAACACCAACAAATTAAAAAAAGAACCTCAACAATGAAAAACACCAACAAATTCAACAACAACCTCAACATTGAAAAACAGCAACAAATTCAACAACAACCTCAACAATGAAAAACACCAACAAATTCAATAACAACCTCAACATTGAAAAATACAAAAAAGTTCAATAAAGAACATTGATAACACCAACAAATTCAACAACAACCTCAATATTGAAAAATACCAACAAATTGAAAAACAACCTCAACATTGAAAAATACAAAAAAGTTCAAAAAATAACATTGATAACACCAACAACTTCAACAACAACCTCAATATTGAATATCACCAACAAATTTAACATCAACCTCAACATTGAAAAACACCAACAAATTCAACAACAACCTTGACTTTTAAAAATACAAACAAGTTCAACAAAAAACATTGATAATACCAACATATCGACAACATCTTCAACAATGAAAAACACCAACAAATTCAACAAAACCCTCAACTTTTAAAACAAGAGAATAAGTTTAAAAAAGATCATTGATAAAACCAACAAATTCAACAACAACCTCAATATTGATACTCACCAACAAATTGAACAACCTCAACATTGAAAAACACCAACAAATTCAACAACAACCTAAACATTGACAAACACCAACAAATTCAAGAACAACCTCATCAATGAAAAACATCAACAAGTTTAACAACGACCTCAAAATTGAAAATCATCAACAAATTCAACAACAATCGCAACATTGATAAACACCAACAAATTCAACAACAACCTCAACACTGAATAATACAAAAAAGTTCAAAAAATAACTTTGATAATACCAACAAGTTCAACTAAAAAAAAATATTGAAAATCACCAACAAATTCAACAACAATCTCAACATTGAAAAACAACAACATCTTCAAAAACATCAAAAATGAAAAACAACAAATATTTCAACAACAACCGCAACATTGAAAAATACCAACAGATTCAACAACAACTTCAACTTTTAAAAGAAGATAAAAATTTCAAAAAAAGCATTGATAACACCAACAAATTCAACAACAAATTCAATATTGAAAATAACCAATAAATTCAACAACAACCTCAACATTGAAAATCACCTACAAATTGAACAACAACCTCAACAATGAAAAACAACAAAAAATTCAACAACAACCTCAACATTGAAAAACACCAACAAATTCAACATCAACTTTAACTTTTAAAAATACAAAAAAGTTCACCAAAAACATTGAAAACAACAACAACCACAACATCGAAAAACACCAACAATATCAACAACAACCTCAATATTGAAAGACACCAACAAGTTCAACAACGACCTCAACATTTAAAATCAGCAATAAATCCAACAACAACCTCAAATTTTAAAAATATAAAAAAGTTCAATAATAACATTGATAACACCAACAAATTCAATAAAACCCTCAACAACGAAAAGCACCAACAAATTCAACAACATTCTCAACATTGAAAATCACCAACAAATTCCACAACCTCAACAATGAAAAACACCAACAAATTCAACAACCTCAACAATGAAAAACACCAACAAATTCAACAACAACCTCAACTTTTAAAAGAAGAGAAAAAGTTCAAAAAAAACATTGAAAACACCAACAAATTCAACAACAACCTCAACATTGAAAAACGCCAACAAATTCAACAACATTATCAATATTGAAATTCACCAACAAATTCAACAACAACCTCAACGTTGAAAAACACCAACAAATGCAACAACAACCTCAATATTGAAAATCACCACAAAATTCAATAACAATCTCAAGAATGAATAACACCAACAAATTCAATAACCTCAACATTGAAAACACCAACAATTTCAACAACAACCTCAACATTTAAAACTACAAAAAAGTTCAAAAAAGATCATTGATAAAACCAAAAAATTCAACAACAACCACAACTTTTAAAAGAATATAAAAAGTTCAAAATAAACATGGATAACACCGACAAATTCAACAACAACCACAACATTGAAAAATAGAAAATAGTTCAAAAAATAACATTAATAACAGCAACAAATTCAACAACAACATAAACATTGAAAACTACAAAAAAGTTCAAGAAATAACATTGATAACACCAACAAATTCAACAACAAACTCAACATTGAAAATCAACAACAAATTCAACAACAACCTCAACATTGAAAATCACCTACAAATTCAACATCAACCTCAACATTGAAAAACACCAATAAATTCAACAACAACCTCAACAATGAAAAACAACAAAAAATTCAACAACAACCTCAACATTGAAAAACACCAATAAATTCAACAACAACCTCAACAATGAAAAACAACAAAAAATTCAACAACAACCTCAACATTGAAAAACACCAACAAATTCAACAACAACCTCAACAATGAAAAACACCAACAAATTCAACAACAATCTCAACAATGAAAAACACCAACAAATTCAACAAAAACCTCAACATTGAAAAATACCAACAACTTCAACAACCTCAACATTGAAAAATACAAAAAAGTTCAAAAAATAACATTCATAACACCAACAAATTCAACAACAACCTCAACATTGAAAAACACCAACAAGTTCAACAACCTCAACATTGAAAAACACCAATAAATTGAACAACAAACTCAACTTTTTAAAGAGAAAAAGTTAAAGAAATCATTGATAATACCAACAAATTCAACAACAGCCTCAACATTGAAAAATACAAAAAAGTTCAAAAAATAACATTGATAATACCAACAAATTCAACAACAACCTCAATATTGAAAATCACCTACAAATTCAACAACGACCTCAACGTTGAATATCTGCAACAACTTCAACAACAATCTCATATTTGAATATCACCAACAAATTTAACAACAACCTCAATATTGAAAAACAGCAACAAATTCAGCAACAACCTCAACATTTAAAAGTACAAAAAAGCTCAAAAGATAAAATTGATAAAACCAACAAATTCAACAACAACCTCAATATTGAAAATCACCAACAATTTGAACAACCTCAACATTGAAAAACACCATCAAATTCAGCAACCACCTTAACTGTTAAAAATACAAACAAGTTCAACAAAAAACATTGATAACACCAACAAATCGACAACATCCTCAACAATGAAAAACACCAACAAATTCAACAACAACCTCAACTTTTAAAACCAGAGAAAAAGTTTAAAAAAGAACATTGATAAAACCAACAAATTCAACAACAACCTCAATATTGATAATCACCAACAAATTGAACAGTCTCAACTTTGACAAACACCAACAAATTCAACAACAACCTCAACGTTGAAAAACACCTACAAATTCAACAACCTCAACATTGAACATCACCAACAAATTCAACAACGACCTCAAATATGAAAAACAACAAAAAATTCAAAAACAACCTCAACATTGAAAAATAAAAAAAAGTTCAAAAAATAACATTGATAACACCAACAACTTCAACAACAACCTCAATACTGAAAATCACCAACAAATTCAACAACAACCTCAACATTGAAAAACACCAACAAATTCAAGAACAACCTCAATATTGAAAGACACCAACAAGTTCAACAACAACCTCAACATTAAAAATCAGCAACAAATTCAACAACAATCTCAACACTGAAAAAAGCCAACAAATTCAACAACAATCTGAACTTTTAAAAATTCAAAAAAGTTCAACTACAACATTGATAACACCAACAAATTCAACAACAACCTCAATATTGAAAGACACCAACAAGTTTGAACAACGACCTCAACATTGAAAAACACCAACAAATTCAACAACAACCTCAAATTTTAAAAATACAAAAAAGTTCAACAATAACATTGATAACACCAACAAATTCAACAAAAACCTCAACAATGAAAAACACCAACAAATTCAACAACAACCTCAACATTGAAAAACAGCAACAAATTCAACAACAACCACAACAATGAAATACACCAACAAATTCAACAACAACCTCAACATTGAAAAATACCAACAAATTCAACAACAACAAAAAACATTGAAAAATACCAACAATTTCAAAAACAACCTCAACATTTAAAACTACAAAAAAGTTCAAAAAAGATCATTGATAAAACCAACAAATTCAACAACCACCTATCTATTGAAAGTCACAAACAAATTCAACAACAACCTCAACATTGAAAAGCACCAATAAATTCAACAACAACCTCAACATTGAAAAAAACGAACAAATTCAACATCAGGCTTAACTTTCAAAATTAAAAAAAAGTTCAAAAATTTACATTGATAACAGCAACAAATTCAACAACAACCTCAATATTGAAAATCACCAACAAATTCAACAACAACCTCAACATTGAAAAATGCCAACAAATTCAACATCAACCTCAACATTGAAAAACACAAAAAAGTTCAATAAATAACATTGATAACACCAACAACTTCAACAACAAACTCATTATTGAATATCACCAACAAATTTAACAACATCCTCAACATTGAAAAACTCCAACAAATTCATCAACAACCTCCATATTGAAAATCAGCAACAAATTCAACAACAACCTCAACATTGAAAAACACCAACAAATTCAACAACAACCTCAACATTTAAAAGTACAAAAAAGTTCAAAAAAGAACATTGATAAAACCAACAAATTCAACAACAAACTCAATATTGATAATCTCCAACAAATTGAACAACCTCAACAGTGAAAAACACCAATTTATTCAACAACAACGTCAACTTTTAAAAATACAAACAAGTTCAACAAAAAACATTGATAACACGAACAAATTCAACAACAATCTCAACATTGAAAAACACCAACAAATTGAACAACAACCTCAACATTGAAAAACACCAGCAACTTCAACAACCTCAACAATGAAAAACAACAAATAATTCAACAACAACCGCAACATTGACAAATACCAACAAATTCAACAACAACCTCAACTTCTAAAAGAAGATAAAAAGTTCAAAAAAAACATTGATAACACAAACAAATTCATCAACAATCTCAACATTGAAAAATAGAAAAAAGTTCAAATAATAACATTGATAACACCAACAACTTCAACAACAAACAAAACATTGAAAACTACAAAATGTTCAAAAAATAACATTGATAACACCAACAAATTCAACAACTAACTCAATATTGAAAAACACCAACAAATTTAACAACCTCAACATTAAAAATCACCAACAAATTCAACAACAACCTCAACAATGAAAAACACCAAAAAATTCAACAACAACCTCAACATTGAAAAAAACCAACAAATTCAACAACAACCTTAACTTTTAAAAATACAAACAAGTTCAACAACAACATTGATAACACCAAGAGTTTCAACAAAAACCTCAACAATGAAAAACACCAACAAATTCAACAACAAACCTCAAGATTGATAAACAGCAACAAATTCAACAACAACCTCAACAATGAAAAAAAAACCAACAAATTCAACAACAATCTCAACGTTGAAAAATGCAAAAAAGTTCAAAAAATAACATTGATAACACGAACAAATTCAACAACAACCTCAATACTGAAAATTACCAACAAATTCAACAACAACCTCAATATTGAATGATACCAACAAGTTCAACAAGGACCTCAAGATTGAAAATCAGCAACAAATTCAACAACAATCCCAACATTGAAAAATGCCAACAAATTCAACAACAACCTCAAATTTTAAAAATACAAAAAAGTTCAACAAAAACATTGATAACACCAACAAATTCAACAAAAATCTCAACAATGAAAAACACCAACAAATGCAACAACAACCTCAAATTGAAAAACACCAACATATTCAACAATAACCTCAACTTTTAAAAATACAAAAAAGTTCAACAAAAACATTGATAACACCAACAAATTCAACAACAACCTCAACATTGATAACACCAACAAATTGAACAACAACCTCAACAATGAATAACACCAACAAATTGAACAACAACCTCAACTTTTAAAAGAAGAGAAAAAGTCCAAAAAAAACATTGATAACACCAACAAATTCAACAAGAACCACAATACTGAATTCCTCCAACAAATTGAACAACCTCAACATTGAAAAACACCAACAAATTCAACAACAACCTTAACTTTTAAAAATACAAAGAGGTTCAACAAAAAACATTGATAATACCATCAAATTCAACAACAATCTCAACAATGAAAAACACCAACAACTTCAACAACCTCAACAATGAAAAGCCCCCAAAAATTCAACAACCGCAACATTGAAAAATACCAACAAATTAAACAACAACCTCAAAATTGAAAAATAGAAAAAAGTTCAAAAAATAACATTGATAACACCAACAAATTCCCCAAAAACCTAAACATTGAAAACGACAATAAAGTTCAAAAAATACCATTGATAACACCAACAAATTCAACAACAAGCTCAATATTGAAAATCAACAACAAATTCAACAACAACCTCAACATTTAAAACTACAAAAAAGTTCAAAAAAATCATGGATAAAACCAACATATTCAACAACAACCTGTATATTGAAAGTTGCAAACAAATTCAACAACAATGTCAACATTGAAAAACACCAACAAATTGAACAACAACCTCAACTTTAGAAAGAAGAGAAAAAGTTCAAAAAAAACATTGATAACACCAACAAATTCAACAACAACCTCAAGAATGAAAGTCACCAACAAATTCAACAACAACCTCAACATTGAAAAACACCAACAAATTCAACAACAACCTAAATATTGAATGACACCAACAAGTTCAACAACAACCTCAACATTGAAAATCACCAACAAATTCAACAACTTCAATATTGAAAACCACCAAAAATTCAACATGAACCACAATATTGAAAATCACCAACAAATTCAACAACAACCTCAACATTGAAAAACACCAAAAATTCAACATGAACCACAACATTGAAAAACACCAACAAATTCAACAACAACCTCAACAATGAAAAACACCAAAAAATTCAACAACAACTTCAACATTGAAAAACACCAAAAATTCAACATGAACCACAATATGAAAATCACCAACAAATTCAACAACAACCTCAACATTGAAAAACACCAACATATTCAACAACAACCTCAATATTGAAAGACACCAACAAATTCAACAACAACCTCAACATTTAAAATCACCAACAAATTCAACAACTTCAATATTGAAAATCACCAACAAATTCAACAACAAACTCAACACTGAAAACCACCAAAAATTCAACATGAACCACAATATTGAAAATCACCAACAAATTCAACAACAACCGCAACATTGAAAAATACCAACAAATTCAACAACACCTCAACTTCTAAAAGGAGAGAAAAAGTTCAAAAAATACATTGATAACAACAACAAATTAAACAACAACCTCAACATTGAAAAATACAAAAAGTTCAAAAAATCACATCGATATCACCAACAAATATTCAAAACCAACTCAACATTGAAAATCAACAACAAATTCAACAACAACCTCAACATTGAAAAATACCAACTAATTCAACAACTTCAATATTGAAAATCACTAACAAATTCAACAACAACCTCAACATTGAAAATCACCAACAAATTCAACAACTTCAATATTGAACGTCACCAACAATTCTACAACAACCTCAACATTGATAAACACCAACAAATTCAACAACAACCTCAAATTTCATTGAGAAGAAATGGCTTGAAGAAGCCTTTTGTCTTTGTTTCTGAATATTATATGCAAAGATGGGTTATTCTAATTTCCACTCCTTGAACATTGGATTTCTGTAACTTTTTTTAGCAGCCGCACACCACAGAAGAAAACCTCAGTAGGTCTTACGTATCCTGCTCAAGTGCTGCACTACTTCTGTGCAAGAGTCAAAATAAAAATTAGGATAAGAAGTCAAACTGCAGTTCTCCATACAATTTGTATTTCGCATATTTTATAGATTTCCAGATCACTCATTCCTCAGCTAACTGAAGACCCATGTAGAAAAGTTTATTAGATTGTTAATTGAATTTTGCCACTGACCATATCCCATCTTTGAGTCCGTTATCTGTTGCATGGATTACTGCTGTTAATTGCTGCTGCCTATGGAGCACTTTCTCAACAGTTTCAATAAATAAAAACCTGGCTTGAATTACAAATCATTTTAAGAATATAGCTATATTTTAGATAGAAAATCTGCTACGTCTGGATATGAGTTTGATGTATAATTCAATATGTGGATGTCTTCTCCCAAAGCAAGTCTTGCTTTTGGATTACTCCTTCCCTTGTTGATCTAAATTGGCTCTCTGTTAACTGGCACATTAGCCATTAAATTTTTATTCCTCACCCTTTAAATCCCTCTGTGTCCCACATCATCCTATTTCTAGAATATTCCCTAGCCCAATATTGTCTTACCACACTTATGAACTTTCCTAAAATTTGTACCTTTTTATGTATTTCCCCATTCCCTTTGCCATGCATTTGTCAACAGAGCTGACCAATCTCTGTTTTCCTTGCATCTGAAAAACCTCCAAGGTATTTTCTACATTAAAGGTCTATGCAAATGCAAGTTGTTAAATGATTCGCTGAAAATTACACTATTAAGTGGGGATATTAAGTTATACTACAACACATGAAAATGAAAAATACAGGAAAAAGCACTTGCTATGCCTTTCATATCCTCATGATGCTAAAGCGCTTACTTTTTAAACTTAAATACTTATGCAGTGCAGTTACTGTTGCTATGTAAGCATATAATGGAACCAGTCTTGGCACAGCAAGGGCCCACAATTGACAAATGAGGTAAATGACCAAGTTGTTTTTGTGTATTAGTAGAGGTATCAGTATTGTACTGGGTATTGAGAGAACTGCCTCCTCTACAAATTATTACCCTGGGATCTTTTATGTTGACTTAAATTGACTGACAGGGACATGTCATCCAAAAGATGGCACCACTGACATTGCAGTACTCCCTCAGTTCTGAGCTTGATAGCATTACTTGACATTGTTATAAAGTCTTTCATGTTTCTAGAGCGTGCAATTGTGCTTTATGCATTCTGGAAACAGGAAACTTCTTTGTAAAATGAAAAAGCTCTATAATCCAAAATGACACCATTATTATCTTGAGAAATTTGTACTTCTGTTTTCTTAATGCTGCCACCAGCTGTTATGACACTTCTGTCTTCTCATCAAACATTAGCCGCAAACTTAAAAAGTACATAATAAGCTTGACTTCAGTTGTGGTTTTGCTGAGGAGAGCTGCCAGAATTGTATAAAAGTTGTATAAAATGGTGATCATATGAATGCAGTTCTGTGGCTCAAGATACTAAGAAATAGCCACAATTCTAATTATGATGTTTAAAGCAGTTATTTTCTTTTTGTTCCATGTTAACAACCTTTTAAATCCCACTGTGGAGCACAGAAAGGAAGGCTGCATTTCTGCAGCACCTTTCATGATCTCAGGACATCTCAAAGCTCCTTTCGATCAATGAAGTGTTTGTTGAATGCAGTCGCTGTTGTAATATGAGTTTGACCGCCAGGTTTTACACTGCAAGCTTTGACAAAACAGCAATGTGGTAGTAACCAGATAATCTCTTTTTTTGTGATATTGATTGAGGGATAAATATTGATAAACAATCCACTGTGAAATGTAATACTCCACCTGGGAGATATGATTGTAATTCCTGTTCACGGGTTTACTCAGGAAATGCTGGGTATTCCTTCTGTGACCAGATTCCCTGTACAGCAAATGACACAAAGCAATATGATTTTAAATAATAGTAAAAATTCTCTTGGAAACTGCCTAATTAGATTTGTTTGATGCTGATAGATTTTTATAGGATAGGAATCCAGGCTGACACTCCCAGTGCAGTGCTGAGGGAATGCTGTACAATTGGGGGTGCAATCTTTCAAATGGCACATGAGGCCCTGTCTATCTCTTCAGGTGGATGTAAAAGATCCCATGGCACTATTTTGAAGAAGAACAGGGAAGTTGTCTCCAGTGCCCTGACAAATATTTATCCCTCTATTAATATCACAAAAAAACATTATCCGGTCAGTATCACATGGCTGTTTTTTTGGGAGTTTGTTGTAATGTTGGAAACACAACTTCACTGCACAGTAAACTTACTTCAATAGCTGTAAAGCACTTTAGGAGGTATTGAGGTAATGAAAGGTGTTCTATGAATTTAATGTCTTTTTATTATAGTTTGCCTAGGGCTACTCTAGTTTTTAGCTAAAGGTCTTGATCGAATACACTTAAAATTTTTCAATCGTAAAATATTTCTATCCAACAAGTATTTTGTGCAGTGATATTTAACTGTAGGTAGTTAGGAGACAATAGGATAAGAAGTTTTAAAACAAAATATGCTTCGTACTATTTTGTGTAAAAGCATTGTAGTATTGTCCTGTATGTAGTGTTACTTCATTGAATTATAACTGAAGAATACTGAGATGTGTGAGACATGTAATGCTATATTCCATGTAAAAATGTGTTGAGCCAAGGAGCAGGTTAATTTCAAGGAAAAGTTTAATATTTTTACAACGAGACCTGTGTGGCCTTCAACCTGAGATAGCATAAAACTGGCCTGAAGCACAGTATCCTGATTTAAGAGGCTATTTGCTTTGGCTAATATGGTGACAATTAGCAAAAAAAACCCAAAGGAAGCTGGTGAACTTTTTGAAAACCATATGAAAAGAGTTCTGATATTTTCTTAGTAGTTTGGTAAATAGTTCATAATTTGTACCAAAACACAGCTGAAGTTAATTTCATTTAGCTCTTCGTTGACTGGCACCTCAAACAATGTTGTTTTAAATGTCCTTCAAAAACTGCATCAACAAACTTTATAAAGATGCTGCTAAACTGACCACTGTCTAGTCTTTGCTGTGTAATTGATGGTTTAGTTGCCTGTTACAGTTTGTTGTATATGGAGACAGAGAACTCTAATTGGAGTTAATAGGCAGATTTAATTGTGGATGTTTCTAGAGCTGTCAAATCAAGTTTCACCACGTAATTACCATATTTAGCAAATCGGTATTTACCTGAAGTAATTGTAGTTTAGGCGTACAGTCTTTGAGCCTTAACAGGTATTCAGTTAAGGAATAGAATGCCTGGGCTTGCTTATGGCATTGTATATAATATATATCTTTATCCTACCCTCATTAAGAAAACATATATATATGTGCGTGTGTGTGTGTATATATATATATATATATATATATATACTTTCTTATAAGTATTTTGGGATAGGATTAATATATCTATCACCCCTTCCCCTTTCACTTATTTCCAGCCTGTGTCACAGCAGAACAAAGAAGTGTGTGGGAGGGGAAAGTAGCTGACTATAGATGTACGTACAGGATTTGAGGACAGCTGTAAGTTAACCATTATTCCATTGCCTATGGCAAATGAACCATGCCTCAGGACAGCTAAGTTCTGTCAATTGCTGCCTGGTAAAACAATTGATGTCAGTGTTCAATAGACATAAAACTGAATTTTAGGCATGGTGTTGCACATCTGAACTTCAACAGAGACACAATGAGATTACAGAGTCAGTTCCTTCCTATGGTTTGCTTATCTGGATCATGCCAGAGGCTTGTTTCCCTCGGCAACAACAGCTTGGACTTATTTTTATTAAATGGAAGATGTTGTACATGCCAAGGCCTTTTGCAGGAGTATTATTGACGTTAGGACTTGATCAAAAGCTTGGTCAAAGAGGTAAATTTTACTGAGGATCTCAAAGAAGGGCAGAAGTAGAGAGGAAGGGAATTCAGAGTTGGGCTTCCTTATCTACTTTTGAACATCAGTGCTAAATTAACAGGTTATGCAAATGGTTTGCATATTGTAGATCCCTCCCTTCTGATATAATGCATTTCAAAATGAAGTTATTTTGTATATATCTGAGCAGACGAATTAGGGGAAATATACCTCTCAACTGGACTTGAAAAGTGCGATAAAATTCCATGATCTCAATGTCCCAAAACACAAGCTGGCTGATTAAGTACAGTTGGAGGAGTCACCATTGCTGTAATGTAGACGCAGCAACCATTTTGCATATAACAAATCACCAAAAAGAACATCACGGGAGAGAAACAGCTTGCGATTGGAAGAACATCACGGGAGAGAAACAGCTTGCGATTGGAAGAACATCATGGGAGAGAAACAGCTTGCGATTGGAAGAACATCACGGGAGAGAAACAGCTTGTGATTGGGAGAACATCACGGGAGAGAAACAGCTTGCGATTGGAAGAACATCACGGGAGAGAAACAGCTTGCGATTGGAAGAACATCACGGGAGAGAAACAGCTTGCGATTGGAAGAACATCACGGGAGAGAAACAGCTTGTGATTGGAAGAACATCACGGGAGAGAAACAGCTTGTGATTGGAAGAACAGCTCCATACCGAATCTTCCATTCAAACTTAACTGTTTGATTGACGTTTTGAAAATTAGCCCCGGGGGCCGCTTAGGGAGGCTTCGCAGCGGCCGGTGGGCCGTACATTGGACAAGCCTGGTTTAACACCTGTTCTGAAAGCCAGCACCTCTGACAGAGCAGCACTCCTTCAGTGCTCCACTGAAGTGCCGGCTTAGGTTTCTGTGCTCACCTCTCTGGAGTGAAGCATGAACCCGGAACCACCTGAGTCTGAAGCAAAAATGCTACCACTGCGCCCGTTCAGCTGAAAGTCTCTCACCATCGGTATGTCAAGCTGAACAGGGTTATTGGGGTACAGCAGCATCGTAGTAAGGTTATTGTACTTGTACATTAGATGTTGGCGTAGAAGTCAATCTAAGAAGACTCCAAAAATCATTCCAAAAATGGTGGTTGACTTATATACTGAGTATAGCAGATGAACTGCCAGAGTGGGTGGTCGCCATTTTGAAATATGAGAACAAAACACAAAACCGGTAATTCATATTAAATTAATGTGGCATGATTTATTGAATAAACTAATTATACACATATACTTCCAACCACAACGAAAGTGTTTTAAAACCTGTCAAATTCATTGTCTTCAGCATCCAATGCAAAGAGTTAATCGAACTCATGGGTCACTTGGCTGTGGCATCATCATAAGGATCCCACTCTCGATCAGCTGTGGTGCTTTCACAGAATTACAGGATTGTTACTGTGCAGAGGAGGCCATTTGGCCCATCGTGTCCACGCTAGCTCTCCGAATGAGCATTATGACCCAGTGTCATTCTCCTGTCTTCTCCCTGTAATTCTGCGTATTGTTTCTATTTAAATGATCATCTAATGCCCTCTTCAATGCTTCGACTGAACCTTCCTCCAACATACTTCCAGGCAGTACATTCCAGACCCCAACCACTCGCTATGTGAAAAAGCTTTTTTGTTACATCGCATTTGCTTCTTTTGCAAATCACTTCTTAAATCTTTGTCCTCCCATTCTCAGTCCTTTTACGAGCAGGAATATTTTCTCCCGATCTACTCTGTCTAGTCCCCTCATGATTTTGAACACCTCTATAAAATCTCCTCTTAGCCTTCTCCTCTCCAAAAAGAACTGTCCCAACTTCTCCAATCTATCTTCGTAACTGAAGTTTCTCATCCCGGGAACTGTATTGTAAACCTCTTCTGCACTCTCTCCAATGTCTTCATATCCTTCCTAAAGTATGGCACCCAAAACTGTACACAGTACTCCAGCTGAGGTCTAATTAGTGTCCTATAGAAGTTAAGCATAACCTCCTTGCTCTTGTACTCTATGCCCCCTATTAATTAAGCCATGGATACTGTATGTTTTGTTAACTGCTGTCACCAGCTGCCCTGCCACCTTTAATGACTAATGCACATATACACCCAGGTCCCTCTGCACTTCACACCCTTTAGAGTTGTACCTCTTATTTTATATTGTGTCTCCATGTTCTTCCTACCAAAATGAATCACCTCACACTTCTCTGCATTGAACCTCATCTGGTACCTATCTGCCCATTCCACCAACTTGTCAATGTCCTTTTGAAGTTCTACACAGTTTACAGTGTGTCCAAGTTTTGTATCATCTGCAAACTTTGAAATTGTCCCCGGCACACCAAGATCTAGATCATTAATATATATCAGAAAAAGTAAGGGTCCCAATACCGACCCCTGGGGAACTCCACTACAAACCTTCCTCCAGCCTGAAAAATATACATTGACCATTACTCGCTGTTTCCTATTACTCAGCCAATTTTGTATCCATGTTGCTACTGTCCCTTTTAATTCATGAGCTACAACTTTGCTCTCAAGTCTGTTGTGTGGCACTGTATCAAGTGCCTTTTGGAAGTCTATGTACACCAGATCAACAGCATTACCCTCATCAACCCTCTCTGCCACCTCTCCTTCAAAACATTCCAAGTTAGTTAAACACAATTTTCCCTTAAGAAATCCATGCTGGCTCTTCCTAATCAACCCACATTTTTTCATATATGACTCCTAATTCTATCCCGAATAATTGTTTCTCGAAGCTTCCCCACTACCAACGTTAAACTGGCTGGTCTGTAATTGCTGGGCTTATCCTTACAATCTATTTTGGACAAGGGTGTAATGTTTGCAATTTTTCAGTCCTCTGGCACCTCCCCTGAATCTAGGGAAGACTGAAAGGTTATGGCCAGTGCCCCTGCAATTTCCAATCTCGCTTCCTTCAATATCCTTGGATGCTTCTCATCTGGTCCTGGTGCCTTGTCAACTTTAAGCACCGACAGTTTATCCCCCCCCTCCCTTATCAATTTTGAACCCTTCTAGTGACAGGATTGCCTCCCCTGTCACCATGGCCTGCCTCCATGCCCCCTGCCTCTATGTCCCTAATCGGTCCTACTCCTTTTATCTCCTTTTATCACCCTTTTACTATTTATGTGCCTACAAAGCCTTTGGGATTCCCCTTTATGTTGGCTGGTAGTCTTTTCTCACAATCCCTCTTCGCTTCTCTTATTTGCTTCTTCACCTCTCCTCAACCGTCTATACTCAGCTTGGTTCTCAATCGTATTTCCTACTTTACATCTGTCATAAGCACACTTTTTTTTCTTTACCTTAATTTCTATCTCCTTTTTCATCCAGAGAACTCTGGATTTGTTTGCCCACCTTTCCCTTTTGAGGGAGTATACCTTTACCGTTCCCGAACAATTGTTATGACCGATGCAGTTGGTAAAGCGGAGCTATTTAAAAATCTCAGAGGGAAACTTTAAACAACTGTCAATCAATAATTTTAAGTGCTATGTTTGAGATGCAACTCTAAACTCAGGAATCAGACCACTAGTTCAAGGTTTTACATTAAACTAAATGAAGCATTTTATTAATTTACACAGGTTAAAATATATGTACACATGGCTACAAATTACTACTATCATAACTTTTAAATTCCCAAACTAATCTCCATTAAGGCAACAGCAACTTATAGACTTAACCAAACACCAGGCAAAGCATTTTCACCTTATGAATTCAAAATGAGGTTCCTTTCACTGTGGAGCCAGTTGGAGGCTTGCAGCTGTCTTTTGATCTTCCATTGCCTCTTTGAAGGTAGCCCATTGTTCAGCTACAGCTTTTCCCACCAACCTTTGGTTCCAATCTACCTGGCCAGCTCCGTTCTTGTCCCATTGAAGTCTGCTGTCTCCCAGTTAATTATTCTTACTCTGGATTGCCCATTGTCCTTTTCTGCCGTCATCCTAAACCTTATGATGCAATTATCACTGTCTCCTAAATGTTCTCCCATTGACACTTGATCTCCTTGGCCCACTTCATTTCCAAGAATCAGGCCTAGCAGTGCCTCCTATCTTGTTGTACTGGACACATATTGCTGTAGAAAATTCTCCTGAACATTCGCTAGGAACTCTTGCCTCTCTCTGCCCTTTACACTACCATTACCCCAGTCTATATTTGGATAATTAAAATCCCCTATTATAACTATTCTATAATAGTTGCTATAATTTCCCTGCAGATTTGTTCCTCTATATCCTTTCCACTAGTTGGTGGCCTATAGACTACACGAGCACGTAATTGCGCCCTTTTTGTCCCTTGGCTCTAGCCAAATTGAGCCTGTCCTTGAACCCTCTGGGACATCCTCTTTCTCCAGCACTGCAATGCTCTCCTTAACCAATACAGCCTCCTGCCCTATTTTTCCTGAACACCTTGTACCCAGAATATTTAACACTCAGTCCTGCCCTTCCTTGAGCCAGGTCTCTGTTATTGCCACAACATAATTCCGCATGGCAATCTGCTCCTGTAACTCACCAATCTTATTTACTATACTCTGTGCTTTCACATACATACAACACATGATTCTTTGAAATGAAGTGGGCCAAGGAGATCAAGTGTCAATGGGAGAACATTTAGGAGACGGTGATAATTGCATCATAAGGTTTAGGATGACGGCAGAACCTGATTTAGACTTCATTACTTCCTCCATTATTCCAACTCTGCCTATTAACTCCCTATTCTCTATCCTAGTGCTAATTGTCTTTCCCAGTATTTTGTGCACCTTGGTATTACTCTAATATTTTCTCCTGGTCCCTACACCCCTGCTGCGTTAATTTAAAGCACTCCCCCCAACAGCTCTAGCAGAATGCCCCGCAAGGAACTCAGTCCCAGCTCTATTCAAGTGCAACCAGGCCGGCTTGTACAGGTGCCATCTCCCCCAGAGCCAGTCCCAGCGTCCCAGGAATCTAAATCCCTCCCTCTTGCACTATCTTTCCAGCCACGCATTCACCTGCCTTATCCTCCTATTTCTGTACTCACTTGCACATGACACCAGAGATTACTACGTTTGAGGTCCTGCTTGTTTCTCTTGGGATCCACTACCAACCTGGTTTTCCCAGTCTACCTGCATATTGAAATCCCCATGATCACTATAACCTTGCCTTTCTTACACGCCTTTTCTATCTCCTGGTGTATCTTGTGCCCCACATCCTGACTATTGTTCGGAGGCCTGTACATAACTCCCATTATGTTTTTTTTTACCTTTGCGGTTCCTCAACTCCACCCACACAGATTCTACATCATCTGGCCCTACGTCATTTATTGCTATCGATTTAATTTCATTTCTTACTAACAAAGCAACCGCACCCCCTCTGCCAACCTGCCTATCTTTTCGATAGGATGTATATCCTTGGATATTTAGCTCCCAGTCCTGATCCCCTTGCAGCCATGTCTCCGTGATGCCCTCCACATCATACCTGCCAATTTCAATTGCACCACAAGCTCATTTACCTTATTTCGTATACTGCGTGCATTCAGATACAACACCTTCAGTCTTGTATCCCCCGTCCCCTTTCTCATTGTCGTCCCTTTATCTGATGTGCTTGAAGTTAGATTCCTAGCCCTTTCCAAACACTCTGTCCTATTTTGTGTTCTGGGGACTTTAATAGTCTCTCCTGGGCTCTCCTTTTTAGTTTTTTCATAATTTTCCATGAAGTTTAATCCACCCCCCTACACGCTAACCTGCTGTTTTGTTTCCCATTAGTCATACTTCTTGGAGTTTTACCTTTCCCTCCCCACCCCCAACTTTCTAGTTTAAAGTCCTGTTGACCACCCTATTTACCCTTTTCGCTAGAACAATCACCCAATCAAGTTGACCCTGCAAAAAAAACAAACAGGATAAGTTCAATCCGACTAATTACTGCCCCATCAGTCCATTCTCAGTCATCAGCAAAAGTGGTGAAAGGTATCATTAACAGTGCTATCAAGCAGCATTTACTCATCAGTAACTGATAATCAGCTTGCGTTTTGCCAGGACCACTTGGTTCCAGATCTCTTTACAGTCTTTGTCCAAACATCGACAAAAATTCCGAAGTGAGGTGAGATTCACTGCCTTTGACATCAGTGCAGCGTTTAACCAAATGTGGCATCAAGGAGCTCAAGAAAAATTGAAGTCGATGGGAATTGGAGAGAGAACTCTCCACTGGCTAGCTTACTACATTACACAAGGAAGATGATGGTGGTTGTTGGAGTCCAATCATCTCAGCCCCAAGGCATTGCTGCAGGAGTCCTTCAAGAACGTGTCCAACGCCTAACCTACTGAGACTGCACACTGTTCAATTCAATTTGCTACAACTCCGATACCGAAGCAGTTTGTGCATGCATGCAGCAAGACCTAGGTAACATTCAGGCTTGGGCTGATATGTGGCAAGTAATATTGGTGCCACACAAGTGCCAGGCGATGGCTGTCTCTAACAAGAGAGAATCTAACCATTTCTCCCTGATAATCAACTGCATTTCTATCATTGAATCCCCAGCCATCAACATCCTGGGAAGGAAGGGAGGTGGGGTGAGGAGGGTCACCATTGACGTGAAACTTAACTAAACCAAACACCTAAGTTAAAAGCAAAATACTGCAGATGCTGGAAATCTGAAAGAAAAACAGAAAATGCTGAGTTGAAAATGAACAGAGTTAAGGTTTCGAGTCTTACCTTTATGCCATGATCAGCACCTTTATTAGCCATAACCGCCATTAACATTCCCTTTGTCCTTTAATTCATGACATCTTTGTCAATCTCTCCTTTGTCCCCACCTACCTCTGGCCTTCTATCCAGCTTCACCGGTTCCACCCCACCTTAAACAGTATAAATTTCATCACATTTCCACTTCTCTTCAGCTCTGAAGAAGGGTCAAACGGACTCGAAACGTTAACTCTGTTTCTCGCTCCACAGATGCTGCTGGACCTGCTGAGCTTTTCCAGCATTTTCTGTTTTTGTTTCAGATTTCCAGCATCTGGAGTATTTTGCTTTTATCCGGGAATGCACTGTCGCCACAAGGACTGTGGCAGTTCAAGAAGGTGGCTCACTACTGATTTTTCAAGGCAATAAATTCTAACCTTGCCAGCAATGCCCACATTCTGTAAATGAATGAAGAAAAGACTGGGCAATACTTTGCATGAGAACGATTTACTTTTTTCGTCACTTCAGAAAAGAAAGTGTGACCAGAAGCGACTCTCGTCAGGCTGGGTAACAACAGTTGAACTAAGAGTATAGTTATTGTGAACTGGGACTTGCTTGAATAGAAGAATAAGATTGAAGGAAGAGCATTGGAGTGGGTAAATCACTCCTGGTTCACATTATTTATATTTTGACATGCATAAATATATGTTTTTGCTGCCATCCAGGTACCTGTGCAACTAGGTTTTGACTTAAGAAAAGAAAATCTGTATAAGAAGCTCCAGCTGCCTTTTACAAGGCACCTCCTGCCATTCTTGTGGCGATGGCAATAAATCAGCCTTATGTTTTTATTTATATTCTTTAGTTCAATAAGTGGTAAAATGAGAGGTGAGTTGTTTTTCAACAACATCAAGATATAAATTATAATGTTCCCTATATCTTGTATTTGTATGTGAGTAGCAGTGAATGATGTATGAACTTTGGCCATTAAAACCAGCCTTGGAATAGTATTGCCTGCATAAATTGCACATTCAGTGAATTGCTTTTCTTCTTCCCTTTTTCCCTTTTCTCTATTTCAGCAGGTTAGGAGTTTGTAGGATGTTTATTGCAGAGCCCTCTGTGTGTTCAGTTAAGAAGAAATCTGATTCTGTAGAATGTCTCTGGGAATAATAGTGTTAAATAATGTCGCTGTGAATTTGCCACATTTTAAAAGTACACTTGAATGCCTAAGGAGCAGCGGTCCATCAGTTGACTGCAGAATGAAGAATCTCTGCAGTGTTGGCAAGGGTATATGCATAGTGTCCAACTGTCTCTCTCCACCCCACACAAAATATTATGGTGGCATGGTTGGTTAAGTTTACAAAAAAAGCTAAGCACTCCCGCATATTGCAATGCAGTTTATTGAAGCATAGATTATTGCTTGCACCAAGGCACTTACTTGTCCAAAGATTGTAATGGGTCAAACACAGAAGAAGACCGAGAACTGATGCTAGCATCTGAACTGCTGAGAATTTGTCTCAGTGCATCTATCGCATGTTGGTTTGTGGGCAATAAAATGTTTCCTTTTAACTGATGGTTAATTTTCGAACACTGCTCTACAGCAGAATGGGTTAATGATTCTCCATCCTGCTGCTTTCTTATTTATGATGCCTTTTTCATAACTGAAATGATAAGCTCTCATTAGATGTTTAATCATTCATTATTTTTATGACTACAATAAGAAGCTGTATTAAGTGCAGTGCCTTGAATGTAGAAAGATATCTCAAGGCACTTCATAGAGGAGCAATTTGTAAAAATGTAGAAAACTAACTGACAATGGAAAGTTAACCATTTGTGAAGGTCTAAAAGTTTGTATTCCATCGATTTTATAATTAAAGTGGAGATTTTGAAAATAGTTAGTTTTCAACCTGATCCGAACAAAGGCAACAAGAAAAGTGTGTAGTTCACCTTTGGCGAGAATACCAATTTGAATATATTAACGCTGACATCTCTGCTGAATAAATATGATTATATATTCATTCTCCCATCCCACAAGAATGCAGATTAATCTGCTTTCTTTGAAACCTAAATCGGAGTAAGGCTTATCAAACAGAGCACCAAAAATCTTCCAGATATTTGAGAAGTTGTGGAACTTTTAACATCCATTGGATTTTTTCAATGCGTATCTTACCATGTATAAGTGAATAGAATACATTTAACAATGCCATTCTTATTTTCTTTTTTTTGCACCTCTATTATGGTTGTATATTAATGATAGTGACAAAGTCTTAAGTGTTAGCTGCATTCATACTCTGATTTAATCGAGTATTGACTAAACAAAATCCAGTGGTATCACAAGGAAGCCATTTTCAGTCAAACTAATTGTTGTCACTTGTAACTTTAGTTTTGATTATCAGAGCAAAATGCATGTCCCTTTCCTATGGCACCTTCCCATGCAACCGCAGCAGGTGTAACACCTGCCCCTTTATCTCCTCCCGCCTCACCATCCAAGGCCCCAAACACACCTTGCAGGTGAGGCAGCGATTCACTTGCACTTCTTTCAATTTAGTCTACTACATTCGCTGTTCACAGTACGGTCTCCTCTACACTGGGACGACGAAACGCAGATTGGGTGACTGCTTTGCTGAACACCTTCACTCAGTCTGCAAGCATGACCGCGACCTTCCTGTCGCTTGCCACTTCAATTCACCATCTTGCTGTCATGCCCACGTTTCTGTCCTTGGCCTGCTGCAATGTTCTAGTGAAGCCCAATGCAAACTGGAGGAACAGCACCTCATTAGGCACTTCACAGCCTTCTGGACTTAACGTTGTGTTCAACAATTTCAGACTGTGAACTCTCTCCTCCATTTTGGTCTTTTTTTTCCCATCACCCTCTGCCCATAGGGCCAGTGTGTAACTTGTTCTTATGTTTTGCTTTCAAAGAAAGTTCTGCTATTAACACATTCTGCTATTTGACCTTCATGCCACTATTAACACCTGTCTTAGTCTTTAACACTATCATTACCACTCCCTTTGTCTTATGTCCATGACATCTTTGTCAAATCTCTCCTGAGCTCCCGCCTATTCCTGACCTTTTTTGCTCCACCTGCTCCAACCCCTCTCTTCAACAGTATAAAACCCATACGTTTCTACCTCTGTTCAGCCCTGAAGAAGAGTCACGTGGACTCGAAAAGTTAACTGTTTCCCTCTCCACAGATGCTGCCAGACCTGCTGAGTTTTTCCAGCATTTTCTGTTTTTATTTCAAACACCTAAGTCATTGTCGCCAAGTCAAAATCCAAGAACACAGTTGCCACAAGGACAAGAAGGTGGCTCGCTCCTAATTTCGCAAGGCTTCAGAGGAAAGTGCACGTTCAGTTTTGAAAATCGGTCTTTCTCTTGTTAGAAACAATTAATTTATATTTAGTGTCTTTAGAGTAGTAAACCGCCCCGAGACGCTTCACGTGAGTATTACAGAACAAATATGACACTGAGCTAAATGAAGAGATATTAGGTCAGATGACCAAAATCTTGGTCAGAGAGCTAGGTTTTAAGGAGTGTCTTAAAGAAGGAAAGTGAGGTAGAGTGGCAGAGAGGTGTAAGGAGGGAATTTCGAAGCTTAGGACTGAGGCAGCTGAAGGTGCGGCTATTAATGGTGCAGCGATTTAACTTGGGAATTTGCAAGAGGCCAGAATTAGAGGACTGCAGATCAAAGAAAGACTTGTAGCAGTTTTCACAACTACCGAACATCTCAAAGCACTTTACAGCAAGTGTTTTTGATGTCACAGAAGTAATGCAGAAAACGCAGCGACCAATTTATGTGCAGCGTACTTGAGAGATTAAATATTGTCCAGGACACCACAGATAACTGAAATGAATACAGAAAATTGTGGAAAGCTGTTTTAGTTTTTGATTTCCAGCATCTGCAGTATTTTGCTTTTGCATCAGGAATATCTCCCCTGCTCTCCTTCAAAATAGTGTAATTGGATCGTTTGCATCCTCCAAACAGGCAGATTTGGCTTAATGCTTCATCCAGTAGGCAGCACCTCTGAGTGCAGCATTTCATGGGCACTGCACTTGAGTGTCAGCCTTGATTTTTGCGCTCAGGCACTGGAGTTGGACTTGAACCTAGAACCTTGCGACTTAGAGGTGGGAGTGGTACTAACTGAGCTCAGACTAATACTTATCTCGGAGAGCTGTGAGGTCGGAGGAGATTACAAGGATAGGGAGAGGTGAGGCCATGGAGGACTTTGGAAAGAAGGATGAGAATTTTAAAATTGCGATATTGCTTGACAGGAAGCCAGTGTAGGTCAGCGAGGACAGGGGCGATAGGGGAATGGGACCTGGTGTGAGTTAAGGCCCAGGCAGCAGATAAGACTCAGGCAGCAGAGTTTTGAATGACTTCAAGCTTACAAAGGGTTGAATGTGGGAGACCGGCCATGAAAGTTGAGTCTAGAGTAATGAATGCATGAATAAGGGTTTCAGCAGCAGACGAGTTGAGACTGGTGAAGTTGGGCATTGTTATGAAGGTGGAAATAGGGGTTCTCGGTGATTGCGTCAACATGAGGTTAGAAGTTCATCGAATGTGACATCGAGGTTGCGATCAGACTGACTTAATCTCAGACTGTTGCCAGGGAGAGGATAGAGTCGGTAGTCAGAGGACAAGAAACAAAAAGGGAAACACGGCACATTCAACAGGTCAACCAACACCTGTCCAGAAAACACGAATCACTTGACATTTCAGATTTAAACCCTTCCTCAAGACTGCAAGATATGATGGGCGACAGCATTTTAAAAGAAACCAAAACCCACACTGACCATACACAACAAAGGTGTAAGATGAATTGTAAAAGCCTATGGTGACAGAAACTGCTGCAGCAACTATATCTTTGCTTATTCTCAGCTTCTCGATCTAGCTTCGGTCGTCTTCAATGTTCTTGTCTCCTTCAGCTTGCTTGTACTGCACCAGTGGACTCACCAACTGCTACTGCTCAGGTTGGACTTTTTATATCTTTTAAACAGGGTCAGTTTGCCCAGAAGTTTTGGTTTCCAAACCTTAGTTTGTTTTTGTTTCCTGTTATGAAGATGTATTATAGAAAATATTAATTTTATAATGTCATCAGCTGGACATACATGTGTATTGAACCTTTTTCTTTTGAAAATAATACTCTTCCTGAGCAAAGGCCACTGACTTACAGCAGCTACTGTGTTGCATTTGTGAGGGTCACGAGCTGCTTTTAAAGTGATACAAGTTCTATGGAGCTTTCAGAGAGAGGTCATGTGATCCCGTTCTTGGGTGTAAAAACGATACTGGATTTTTGGATAGTTGGAGAGCGACTTCCCCAGGGGCAACAGCCTTACCCTAGCTCTCATTCTTCCGCAACCCCTCTCATCAAAGCTGAACTGTCTGTGGTTTGAAAGCCCATTGCTGTAAACCGAGAGTTCTTATAAAAGAATTTTGAATCAACACTGCTGTCTCCAGTGAGAAACCTCCAAGAACCAGCAGCTACTGTGAACTGGGTCTCTGCAGCTGTGAACAAGCATCTGGTTATTCTGTGAATAATTTTTTTTCTGACTTGTTACTTGGCCACGTTTTTATTAGCTGATACACTGCAATTTTACTTTTTTGTGCATGCTTGGGCGGGATTCTGTATGTATTTTTTTTGCATTAGTAGGTAGTTGAACATATTTGTTCATTTTAAGCTTTTTAAAAATTTCTGCATCAATTTTACATTTATTTACATTTACATATATATACATATTTACATATATATGTATTTACACACACATATATGTATTTACACACACACATAAGTATATATATATATGCAATATCAGCTCCCTTTTTAAATTCAAACTGCTACAACCAACTCAGGAGTGGGACAAAGAGAGGAGTCCATTCACCCTGTTAACCTGGTCATAGCATTCCTTAGAAACTGGGAGGGTCAGATTCCTTTCTATGTTTAACTGTTCTGTTTCCCTTTCTGTTCCCTTTTCAATACAGTTTCTGTTTTAGCAATGGTCTGCCTCGAAGTCCTACAAATTAAATTTAAAAACACAGATTCCCTCACAGCATGCAGAAGCAAATTGACTAGAATGCTGGCACTTTTGATGTTGACAACCTTGGGAGGAGGCACCTTTGGCTGAAAACAATTGCAAGTACTTCAAATTGTCTCTCGTACTTGTGATACGTTGTACTATTTTTAAGGATTGGAATGTTCACAGACCCTCCCTAGTTGCCTCATTGCCCATTACCATTCTGAGCTTGGTAGCATTTGCACTGTTTTTCTATCTATCCAATGAGTCAAGGTTGATAATGGTTTATGGAATTTAGGAACGTAAATCAGTAATGGATGCCCGGGAGTGATTTCAAGGTTGTAATTAAATCGAATGGATCAGATCACATAAAGCACATAGCTGGTGTTGTAATCAACAGTACCCGAAGGATTATCTTAGAGCCTTGAAATTACTGATTCATTCTTAAATAGTATTATATAGGCTGGCTATTCTGTTGTGTTGGCATTAGCTGTTAGTGCTGCACTACCTCAGCCTTTTGAATACTCTTGTGCGATGGCATTCATTACCTGTAATTGTAAAATGGAAGATTGCGATCAATTCTTATTTCCAACTTGCTTTTCTTTTTTATTGTTCCAACATCAGATTTTAAAAGTTTATATTTGCTCATGTTGCACTATTTCTGTCTAGCTTTGAAACTGCAGTTGTTTCATTGCCTTCATTAAATTGAGAGAAATAAACACAAATTCCTGAATATAGTTACTCCTAGTATCATTGGTTATTTGCAGTTGGGTTGAATTTCATTGCATGGTTTGTGAACTTGTGGTGCTGGCACTTTTGACTGGCTTCTGGCTCTGTGGTTAGTTGGAATGCAACTGATGGGTGTACTCTTTGTGTGACCTCTCATTTGATGTTACTGAAGTTAGTCTCTGTTCAGACAACTTAAATACCTTCCAAATTGTTAGAGTAAACAAACCCATTTATTCTGTCTCCCCCTCAGCTCCTTAGCTGTACTCTGCACAGATCCTAACTAGTCGTTCCCATTTGGAGGTAACAAAATGTTTTCAGCAACCACTTGTGTCAGAGTTGGCAGGTTTCTTGACCATGGAAGAATGTGAATGTGACCCTGTCTTCACCTGAGCACTCATGAGAACTTGCAACAGGAGTTATTGGATAGCACATGCTGATTTTCCTCTTTGATCCAATAGCACTTAGGCCATTTGCGACGCCCTTACTGCTGTCTCAGCCAAGATCGGTGAGGCATTTTATCTGGGACTTCCTTGGTTTATGTGGGTCACTTACTCACCCAAATAAACTTGTTGAGCTAAATTTATTTTGAAATGTAAATTGTTTTATTCCAGCTATTGAACCTTTTTGTAATGTGTTGAAAAGGCAAAGTTAATTTTCTAACTGTCTGGCTTAAGCTGGTTTCATTCACAAAATGTACTTGCCAAAATGGACAGGGTTACTTTGACAAGCACAAGCCTTAGGTGCCCACTGCAGCTCAAGCTTTGTTCCAGATGATCCATATTGATAGCAACCGAGGATAAGCACCGCTCCAACTTGAAGTTTAAATTCAAGGACTGGAAGGCTACATACTATAAACCTGAAAGCTAACATTTTTGTATACAATTTGATTTAAATATATCTCGCAACAGCTAACAGACAGAACATTGCTCCCCAACTGAGACTACATGTGTTGAACTGATACGAGGTGATGTTGAAGCAGCAGTCTGTTTTCAAAGTCTTCTCTGAAAGGAATTAGACTGTGTGCTTTTCCAGATAATTGAGTTCAGCAATGAGATCCTGTCAGTACCACAAACTTCTTCACAATCCCTTATTGCGAAACCTTTCACAGTTGACATTTAAAAGGATTTGTACCCATTAAATATTTGTACAGACTCTATCTAAATCACTTTTACAAGCATGACCACACACCTAATGCAGAAAATGTGCTGCCGAATAGAGTGGTTACATTTAAACTTTACATGTGTGAAGTATATATGGTATCCAATGTTATCTATAACAGAGGTAATTAACTTGATATTGGAAGCAAGATGGGTGCATTTCTGGTTTTAAAAAAAATAATTGTTTCCTGCTCTGCATGCAGAAGACCATAAAAAGCTCCATCACCACCCTCATTTTCAGTCACACAAAAGGAGAGCTTTAATCGTGAGGCCTCTGGGATGCAAATCTTCTGATTCCACATTGGGGCCAGTGGACAAGAATTCCCTCAGTTACTCCTGTTCTGCCACCGCTACTTGGTGACAGTGCAGTGGGAACTCTGTTTATGTCGTACTTCTGGTGAAGTTATAGCAGTGGGGCTAAAGCAGAGTTCCCACACATTGTCTCAATACCTTCAGATTGGTGTTCAGAGTTCAGACCACCACCCTTTTTCTCCTCCCGCCTTTCACAGTCATCCTTTTGCTAAGTGAATGGGATCCTCTGGAATCCATATTGGAATCATAGTTAACCCTCCTTACACTGGATTTACGTGATTAAGACAGTCAGAGATCATTATTTTATTGAGCATCTTGAAAACTATATTAGGAAGGAAATGTTACAATATGAGTGTAGATAGCTTGAACAATGACAAACTGGAATTGCTGGCTCATTCAGGCCACAACAGGAAGTCAAAATTCAACAAGATTTTCAGCTGTGTTAATTTTGCTATTCCATTGGTCAGTTGCGCAATATTTAGCACCAGTCTTCACCTCTGTAACATAAAATAGATTATTTTGCAAGTGTC
This sequence comes from Cetorhinus maximus, assembly GCF_964194155.1. Classification (NCBI taxonomy): domain Eukaryota; kingdom Metazoa; phylum Chordata; class Chondrichthyes; order Lamniformes; family Cetorhinidae; genus Cetorhinus; species Cetorhinus maximus. Next base: position 144,991 of record NW_027596184.1, on the reverse strand, counting down.
CCTCAAACAGTGGCAGGACATTGTGGTTCCTTCAGATTTATTTTCCAGCGATGCGGTGCAAAATTGGTTATATAGTTTAGTCATTGCAGTTTTAATGCCAGTTATACTTACCTGGTCTCTCACAAATTTGGATTATTTGTAAGCAGGTCTAAGATAAGACTAGTTGCACTGTGATTAGTGGGGAGGATGGTCACAACTTGGAGGTATGGTTGGTGGAAGCTGCATGTTCTCTTCCCTGTAGTGCCCCTGGCAAATATAAAATGAGTCAAATTGTAAACCAACTACTGTTGGGCTAGGTACTTCTAAGCTGGATTGCTTAGTGTGCATTTACTTGCTTAAAACAGAAGGAAAAGAACACTCAGCCCCTTGAGCTCATCTTTCTAGCATTTCAACCAAACATCCAACTGCATTTTGAATTCCCGCATAATGTCCTTTGAGCGATTTCATGTCTTGTTGGAGGCTGGGAGATACATGGGACCAACTTCATATCACTTACAAGTGAAATGAAGCAGAACCAATTGCTGCAAAAATCAATCCTTCAACAAATGCCTCTTAAATTATACGTATGAGAGTATTTAACTTTGAAATATGGGCATGACATCAGTCCTTCATTTCCATACAGCCACAAAGATGCCAAGCACAACCCACATTAAAAAGACCTTGGCCACATCTTGCTTTGCAGTGGTTCAGGAACCAAAGGTAAATAGGGAAGCAGAGTACTCAGGCATTTGAGTACAGTTTTTTCTTAGAACCTACACTTAAATGTTCCAGTACCTTTTGCTGCCCAGACATGGTGTGATTGAAATGTGCAGTTAATGAAAGCAATTTGAAGATCCTGGCTAGCAGTTCCTTCTACAGTTCCCACTGTTATATGCAGCTGTTCAAGTCCCCATTGGACAATAATGAATCTACATTGAGTTTATGGTTTATACATGTTAACATTACTGTCACAGGCTCAATTTTGGAGTCCATTCTATGACATGTGACGCTTATGCAAAAGCCCCAGTGATGAAGCACAGCATTTACAGATCCGATTCATATACTAGGTGTTAAAAACACAAAAGGGAATTCAAGGTCTTCACTCCCTGACTTTAGTGGAAAACAAAACAATGCAAAATGTTGAGGCCTGCAGTTTGAAACCCTAGGGTATTTCAGATTGCTGAGATGTCAAAATGCACAAGGGCCGCTGAAAGTGAAATCTGTTTCCCTACAAAACTCAATGTACATTGAAAAACGCCAACAAATTTAACAACAACCACAACTTTTAAAACAAGAGAAAAAGTTCAAAAAAACATTGATAACACCAACAAATTCAACAACAACCTCAACATTGAAAAACACCAACAAATTCAACAACAACCTCAAGAATGAAAAACACCAACAAATTGTACAACAACCTCAACTCATAAAAGAGAAAAAGTTCAAAAAAACATTTGATAAAACCAACAAATTCAACAACAACCTCAACAATGAAAAACACCAACAAATTCAACAACAACCTTAATATTGAAAAACAGCAACAAATTGAACAACAAACTCAACTTTTAAAAGAGAAAAAGTTCAAAAATACATTGATAACACCAACAAATTCTACAACAACCTCAACATTGAAAAATATAAAAAAGTTCAAAAAATAACATTGATAACACCAAAAAATTCAACAACAAATTCAACTTTGAAAAAAAGCAACAAATTCATCAACAAACTCAACTTTTAAAAGTACAAAAAAGTTCAAAAAAAATTATTGATAACACCAACAAATTCAAGAACAACCTCAATATTGAAAATCAGCAACAAATTCAACAAGAATCTCAGCATGGAAAAACACCAAAAAATTTACGAAAACCTCAACATTGAAAAACACCAACAAATTCAACAACAACCACAACTTATAAAAATACAAACAAGTTCAACAAAATAAACATTGATGACACTATCCTTTTCAACAACAACCTCAACATTAAACATCACCGACAAATTCAGCAACCACAACACTAAAAATCACCAACAAATTCAACTACAACCTCAACATTGAAAAAGACCAACAAACTGAACAACAACCTCAACTTATAAAAGAAGAGAAAAAGTTCAAAAAAAAATTTGATGACACCAACAAATTCAACAACAACCTCAACATTGTAAAACGTGAACAATTGCAACAACAACCTCAATACCTCCCCGTGATCTCTCTCTCTGGCCCTTTAACCGCCCCGTGATCACACTCTCTGTCTCTTTAACCTCCCCGTGATCTCACACTCTGTCCCTTTAACCCACCCGTGATCTCACTCTCTGTCCCTTTAACCCACCCGTGATCTCTCTCTCTGTCCTTTTAACCTCCCCGTGATCTCACTCTCTGTCCTTTTAACCTCCCCGTGATCTCACTATCTGTCCCTTTAACTTCCCCGTGATCTCACGCTCTGTCCCCTTAACCTCCCCGTGATCACACTCTCTGTCCCTTTAACCTCCCCGTGATCTCACTCTCTGTCCCTTTCAATGTCCCTGACCTTACTCTCTGTCCTTTTAACTATGCCCGATCTCAATTTCTGTCCCTTTAACAGTCCCTGATCTCAATCTCTGTCCCTTTCACTGTCTCTGTTCTAACACTCTGTCCCTTTAACCTCCCCGTGATGTCAGCCTCTGTCCCTTTAACCTCCCCATGATCTCACTCTCAGACCCCTTAACCTCGCTGTGATCTCACTCACTGTCCCATTAACCTCCCCGTGATCTCACTCTCTGTCCATCTAACCTCCCCTGATCTCACTCTCAGTCCCTTTAACCTCCCGGTGATCTCACTCTCTGCCCCCTTAACCTCCCCGTGATCTCATTCTCTGTCCCTTTAACCTACCTGTGTTATCACTCTCTGTCCATTTAACCTCCCCGTGATCTCACTCTCTGTCCCTTTAACACTCCAATAGTGCAGCACACCCTCAATTACTGACTCTAGAAAAGTGCAGCACACCCTCAATTACTGACTCTCCAATAGTGCAGCACACCCTCAATTACTGACACTCCAATAGTGCAGCACACCCTCAATTACTGACACTCCAATAGTGCAGCACACCCTCAATTACTGACACTCCAATAGTGCAGCACACCCTCAATTACTGACACCCCAATAGTGCAGCACACCCTCAATTACTGACACTCCAATAGTGCAGCACACCCTCAATTACTGACACTCCAATAGTGCAGCACACCCTCAATTACTGACACTCCAATAGTGCAGCACACCCTCAATTACTGACACTGAAATAATGCAGCACACCCTCAATTACTGACACTCCAATAGTGCAGCACACCCTCAATTACTGACACTCCAATAGTGCAGCACACCCTCAATTACTGACACTGAAATAATGCAGCACACCCTCAATTACTGACCCTCCAATAGTGCAGCACACCCTCAATTACTGACACTCCAATAGTGCAGCACACCCCCAATTACTGACACTCCAATAGTGCAGCACACCCTCAATTACTGACCCTGCAATAGTGAAGCACACCCTCAATTACTGACCCTCCAATAGTGCAGCACACCCTCAATTACTGACACTGTAATAGTGCAGCTCATCCTCAATTACTGACACTCCAATAGTGAAGCACACCCTCAATTACTGACCCTCCAATTGTGCAGCACACCCACTATTACTGACACTCCAATAATGCAGCACACCCTCAATTACTGTCACTCCATTAGTGCGGCACACCCTCAATTACTGACCCTCCAATAGTGCAGCACACCCTCAATTACTGACACTCCAATAGTGCAGCACACCATCAATTACTGACACTCCTATAGTGCAGCACAACCTCAATTACTGACCCTCCAATAGTGCAGCACACCCTCAATTACTGACACTCCAATAGTGCAGCACACCCTCAATTACTAACGCTCCAATAGTGCAGCACACCCTCAATTACTGACACTCCAATAGTGCAGCACACCCTCAATTACTGACACTCCAATAGTGCAGCACACCCTCAATTATTGACACTCCAATGGTGCAGAATTCCCTCAATTACTGACACTCCAATAGTGCAGCACACTCTCAATTACTGAACCTCCAGTAGCGCTGCACACCTTCAATTACTGACACTCGGATAGTGCTGCACACCCTCAATTACTGACCCTCCAATAGTACAGCACACCCTCAATTACTGACCCTCCAATATTGCAGCACACCCTCAATTACTGACACTCCAATAGTGCGGAACACCCTCAATTACTGACTCTCTAATAGTGCAGCACACCCTCAATAACTGACCCTCCAATAGTGCAGCACACCCTCAATTACTGACACTCCAATAGAGCAGCACACCCTCAATTACTGACACTCCACTAGTGCAGCACACACTCAATTTCTAACCCTCAAATAGTGCAGCACACCCTCAATTACTGATATTGCAATAGTGCAGCACACCATCAATTACTGACACTCCAAAGGTGCAGAAAAACCCTCAATTAATGACAGTCCAATAGTGCAGAACACCCCCAATTACTGATCCTCCAACAGCGCAGCAGACACTCAATTACTGACACTACAATAGTGCCGAATTCCCTCAATTACTGACACTCAATAGTGCAGCACACCCTCAATTACTGACACTACAATAGTGCAGATTTCCCTCAATTACTGACATTCCAATAATGCGGCACATCCTCAATTACTGACACTCCAGTAGTGCAGCACACCCTCAATTTCTGACATTCCAATAGTGCAGCACACCCTCAATTACTGACCCTCCAATAGTGCAGCACACCCTCAATTACTGACCCTCCAATTGTGCAGCACACCCTCAATTACTAACACTCAATTAGTGCAGCACACCCTCAATTACTGACACTCCAATAGTGCAGCACACCCTCAATTACTGACACTCCAATAGTGCAGCACACCCTCAATTACTGAAACTCCAATAGTGCAGCACACCCTCAATTACTGACACTCCAATAGAGCAGCACACCCTCAATTACTGACACTCCAATAGAGCAGCACACCCTCAATTACTGACACTCCAATAGAGCAGCACACCCTCAATTACTGACACTCCAATAGAGCAGCACACCCTCAATTACTGACACTCCAATAGAGCAGCACACCCTCAATTACTGACACTCCAATAGTGCAGCACACCCTCAATTACTGACACTCCAATAGTGCAGCACACACTCAATTACTGACACTCCAATAGTGCAGCACACCCTCAATTACTGACACTCCAATGGTGCAGAAAAACCCTCAATTAATGACATTCCAATAGTGCAGCACAACCTCAATTACTGACACTCGAATAGTGCAGAACTCCCTCAATTGCTGACCCTCCAATAGTGCAGAAAAATCCTCAATTAATGACACTCCAATAGTGCAGCAAACCCTCAATTACTGACACTCCAATAGTGCAGCACACCCTCAATTACTGACAGTCAAATAGTGCAGCAGACTTTCAATTACTGGCACTCAAATTGTGCAGAACTCCCTCAATTACTGACCCTCCAATAGTGCAGCAAACCCTCAATTACTGACACTCCAACAGTGCAGCACACCCTCAATTACTGACAAACAAATAGTGCAGCACAACCTCAATTACTGACCCTCCAATAGTGCAGCACACCCACTATTACTGACACTCCAATAATGCAGCACACCCTCAATTACTGTCACTCCATTAGTGCGGCACACCCTCAATTACTGACCCTCCAATAGTGCAGCACACCCTCAATTACTGACACTCCAATAGTGCAGCACACCATCAATTACTGACACTCCTATAGTGCAGCACAACCTCAATTACTGACCCTCCAATAGTGCAGCACACCCTCAATTATTGACACTCCAATGGTGCAGAATTCCCTCAATTACTGACACTCCAATAGTGCAGCACACTCTCAATTACTGAACCTCCAGTAGCGCTGCACACCCTCAATTACTGACACTCGGATAGTGCTGCACACCCTCAATTACTGACCCTCCAATAGTACAGCACACCCTCAATTACTGACCCTCCAATAGTGCAGCACACCCTCAATTACTGACACTCCAATAGTGCGGAACACCCTCAATTACTGACTCTCTAATAGTGCAGCACACCCTCAATAACTGACCCTCCAATAGTGCAGCACACCCTCAATTACTGACACTCCAATAGAGCAGCACACCCTCAATTACTGACACTCCACTAGTGCAGCACACACTCAATTTCTAACCCTCAAATAGTGCAGCACACCCTCAATTACTGATATTGCAATAGTGCAGCACACCATCAATTACTGACACTCCAAAGGTGCAGAAAAACCCTCAATTAATGACAGTCCAATAGTGCAGAACACCCCCAATTACTGATCCTCCAACAGCGCAGCAGACACTCAATTACTGACACTACAATAGTGCCGAATTCCCTCAATTACTGACACTCAATAGTGCAGCACACCCTCAATTACTGACACTACAATAGTGCAGAATTCCCTCAATTACTGACATTCCAATAATGCGGCACATCCTCAATTACTGACACTCCAATAGTGCAGCACACCCTCAATTTCTGACATTCCAATAGTGCAGCACACCCTCAATTACTGACCCTCCAATAGTGCAGCACACCCTCAATTACTGACCCTCCAATAGTGCAGCACACCCTCAATTACTGACCCTCCAATTGTGCAGCACACCCTCAATTACTAACACTCAATTAGTGCAGCACACCCTCAATTACTGACACTCCAATAGTGCAGCACACCCTCAATTACTGACACTCCAATAGTGCAGCACACCCTCAATTACTCACACTCCAATAGAGCAGCACACCCTCAATTACTGACACTCCAATAGTGCAGCACACCCTCAATTACTGACACTCCAATGGTGCAGAAAAACCCTCAATTAATGACATTCCAATAGTGCAGCACAACCTCAATTACTGACACTCGAATAGTGCAGAACTCCCTCAATTGCTGACCCTCCAATAGTGCAGAAAAATCCTCAATTAATGACACTCCAATAGTGCAGCAAACCCTCAATTACTGACAGTCAAATAGTGCAGCAGACTTTCAATTACTGGCACTCAAATAGTGCAGAACTCCCTCAATTACTGACCCTCCAATAGTGCAGAAAAACCCTCAATTAATGACAGTCCAATAGTGCAGCACACCCTCAATTACTGACACTCCAATAGTGCATAATTCCCTCAATTACTGTCAGTCTAATAGTGCAGCAAACCTTCAATTACTGATCCTCCAATAGTGCAGCGCACCCTCAAATACTGACCCTCCAATAGTGCAGAATTTCCTCAATTACTGACCCTCCAATAGTGCAGCACACCCTCAATTACTTACTCTCCAATAGTGCAGCACACCCTCAATTACTGACACTCCAATAGTGCAGCACACCCTCAATTACTGACACTCCAATAGTGCAGCACACCCTCAATTACTGACCCTCCAATAGTGCAGCACACCCTCAATTACTGACACTCCAATAGTGCAGCACAACCACAATTACTGATACTCCAATAGTGCAGCACACCCTCAATTACTAACCCTCCGATGGTGTATTATTGGAATTGGTGTGGGCAGTGGTGTAGCACTGCGGGAGTGGTGTGGGCAGTGGCGTAGCGCTGCGGGAGTGGTGTGGGCAGTGGTGTAGCGCTGTGGGAGTGGTGTGGGCAGTGGTGTAGCGCTGCTGGAGTTGTGTGGGCAGTGGTGTAGCACTGCGGGAGTGGTGTGGGCAGTGGTGTAGCGCTGCTGGAGTGGTCTGGGCATTGGTGTAGTGCTGCTTGAGTGGTGCGGGCTTTAGTTTAGCGCTGTGGGAGCGGTGTGGGCAGTGGTGTAGCGCAGTGGGAGTTTTGTGGGCATTAGTGTAGCGCTGTGGGAGTGGTGTGGCCAGTGGTGTCGCGCTGTGGCAGTGGTGTGGGCAGTGGTGTAGTTCTGTGGGAGTGGTGTGGGCAGTGGTTTAGCGCTGTGGCAGTGGTGTGTGCAGTGGTGTAGCGCTGTGGGAGTGGTGTGGGCAGTGGTGTAGCGCTGTGGGAGTGGTGTGGGCAGTGGTGTAGCACTGTGGGAATGTTGGGCAGTAGTGTAGCGCTGTGGGTCTGGTGTGGGCAGTGGTGTAGCGCTGCGGGAGTGGTTTGGGCCCTGGTTTAGCGCTGTGCGAGTGATGTGGGTAGTGGTGTAGTGCGATTTGGAGTGGTGTGGGCAGTGGTGTAGTGCGATTTGGAGTGGTGTGGGCAGTGGTGTAGCGCTTTGGGAGTGGTGTGAGCAGTTATGTAGCGTTGTGGGAGTGTTGTGGACAGTGGTGTAGTTCTGTGGGAGTGGCGTGGGCGGTGGTTTCGCGCTGTGGGAGTGGTGTGGGCAGTGGTGTAACGCTGTGGGAGTGGTGTGGGCATTAGTGTAGCGATGTGGGAGTGGTGTGGGCATTAGTGTAGCGCTGTGGGAGTGGTGTGGGCAGTGGTGTATCGCTGTGGGAGTGGTGTGGGCGGTGCTGTAACGCTGCGGGAGTGGTGTGCGCAGTGGTGTAGCACTGCTGGAGTGGCGTGGGCAGTGGTGTAGCGCTGTGGGAGTGGTGTGGGCAGTGGTGTAGCGCTGTGGGAGTGGTGTGGGCAGTGGTGTAGCGCTGTGGGAGTGGTGTGTGTTGTGTCGCGCTGTGGGAGTGGCGTTGGCAGTGGTGAAGCGCTGTGGGAGTTGTGTGAGCAGTGGTGTAGTGCTGTGGGAGTGGTGAGGGCAGGAGTGTAGCATTGCAGGAGTAGTGTGGGCAGTGGTGTAGCGCTGTGGGAGAGGTGTGTTCAGTGGTGTAGTGCTGTGGGAGTGGTGTGGGCAGTGGTGTTTCGCTGTGTGGGTTGGTGTGGGCATTAGTGTATCGCTGTGGGAGTGTTGTGGCATTACTATACCGCTGCTGGAGTGGTGTGGGCAGTGGTGTAGCGCTGCTGGAGTGGTGTGGGCAGTGCTGTAGCGCTGCGGGAGTGGTGTGGGCAGTGGTGTAGCACTGCGGGAGTGGTGTGGGCAGTGGTGTAGCGCTGTGGGAGTGGTGTAGGAGGTGGTGTAGCGCTGTGGGAGTGGTGTGGGCAGTGGTGTAGTGCTGTGGGAGTTGTGTGGGCAGTGGTGTAGTACTGTGGCTGTGGTGTGGGCATTCGTGTATCGCTGTGGGAGAGGTTTGGGAAGTGGTGTAGTGCTTTAGGAGTGGTGTGGGCAGTGGTGTAGTTCTGTGGGAGTGGTGTGGGCAGTGTAGTGGGCAGTGGTGTAGTGCTGTGGGAGAGGTGTGGGCAGTGGTGTAGTTCTGTGGGAGTGGTGTGGGTTGTGGTGTAACGCTGTGGGAGTGGTGTGGGCCGTGGTGTAGCGCTGCGGGAGTGGTGTGTGCAGTGGTGTAGCGATGTGGGAGTGTTGTGGGCAGTGGTGTAGTGCTGTGGGAGTGGTTAAGGCAGTGGTATAGTGCTATGGGAGTGGTGTGGGCAGTGGTGTAGCGCTGTGCGAGTGGTGTGGGCAGTGGTGTAGTGCTGTGGGAGTGGTGTGGGCATTGGTGTAATGCTGTGGGAGTGGTGTGGGTTGTGGTGTAGTGCTGTGCGAGTGTTGTGGGCAGTGGTGTAGCGCTGTGGGAGTGGTGTGGGCAGTGTTGTTTCGCTGTGTGGTTTGGTGTGGGCATTAGTGTAGCGCTGTGGGTGTGTTGTGGCATTACTATACCGCTGCTGGAGTGGTGTGGGTTGTGGTGTAGCCTTTGGGAGTGAAGTGGGCAGTGGTTTAGCGCTGTGGGAGTGATTTGGGATGTGGTGTAGCGCAGTGGGAGTGGTGTGGGCTGTGGTGTCGCGCTGTGGGAGTGGTGTGGGTTTGGTGTAACGCTGTGGGAGTGGCGTGGGCAGTGGTGTAGTGCTGTGGGAGTGGTGTCGGCATTAGTGTAGCGGTGTGGGAGTCGTGTGGGCAGTGGTGTAGCGCTGTGAGAGTTGTGAGGGTAGTGGTGTAACGCTGTGGGATTGTTGTGCGCAGTGGTGTAGCGCTCTGGGAGTGGTGTGGGCAGTGGTGTAGTCTGTGGGAGTGGTGTGGGCAGTGGAGTAGCACTGCGGCAGTGGTGTGGGCAGTGGTATAGCAATGCTGGAGTGGTCTGCGCACTGGTATAGTGCTGCTGGAGCGGTGCGGTCTTTAGTTTAGCGCTGTGGGAGTGGTGTGGGCAGTGGTGTAGCGCTGTGGGATTCTTGTGGGCAGTGGTGTAGCGCTGTGGGAGTGGTGTGGGCAGTGGTGTTGCGCTGTGGGAGTGGTGTGGGCAGTGGTGTTGCGCTGTGGGAGTGGTGTGTGCAGGGGTGTAGCGCTGTGGGAGTGGTGTGGGCAGTGGTGTTGCGCTGTGGGAGTGGTGTGTGCAGGGGTGTAGCGCTGTGGGAGTGGTGTGGGCAGTGGTGTTGCGCTGTGGGAGTGGTGTGTGCAGGGGTGTAGCGCTGTGGGAGTGTTGTTGGCAGTGGTGGTGCGCTGTGGGAGTGATGTGGGCAGTGGTGTAGCGCAGTGGGAGTGGTGTGGGCAGTGGTGTTTTGCTGTGGGAGTGGTGTGGGCAGTGGTGTAGTACTGTGGGAGTGGTGTGGGCATTGGTGTAACGCTGTGGGAGTGTTGTGGGCATTGGTGTAACGCTGTGGGAGTGTTGTGGGCAGTGGTGTAATGCAGAGGGAGTGGTGTGGGCAGTGGTGTAGCGCTGTGGGAGTGGTGTGGGCGGTGGTGTAGCGCTGTGGGAGTGGTGTGGGCAGTGGTGTAGTGCTGTGGGAGTGGTGTTGGCATTGGTGTAACTCTGTGGGATTGGTGTGGGTAGTGGTGTAGTGCTGTAGGGGTGGTGTGGGTTGTGGTGTAGTGCTGTGGGAGTGTTGTGGGCAGTGGTGTAGCCCTGTGGGAGTGGTGTGGGCAGTGGTGTCGCGCTGTGGGAGTGGTCTGGGCAGTGGTGTAGTGCTGTGGGAGTGGTGTTGGCATTGGTGTAACTCTGTGGGATTGGTGTGGGTAGTGGTGTAATGCAGAGGGTGTGGTGTGGGCAGTGGTGTAGCGCTGTGGGAGTTGTGTGGGCAGTGGTGTAGCGCAGTGGGAGTGGTGTGGGCAGTGGTGTAATGCAGAGGGTGTGGTGTGGGCAGTGGTGTAGCGCTGTGGGAGTGGTTTGGGCAGTGGTGTAGTGCTGTGGGAGTGGTGTTGGCATTGGTGTAACTCTGTGGGATTGGTGTGGGTAGTGGTGTAGTGCTGTTGGAGTGGTGTGGGTTGTGGTGTAGTGCTGTGGGAGTGTTGTGGGCAGTGGTGTAGCGCTGTGGGAGTGGTATGGGCAGTGGTGTCGCGCTGTGGGAGTGGTCTGGGCAGTGGTGTTTCGCTGTGTGGGTTGGTGTGGGCATTAGTGTAGCGCTGTGGCAGTGTTGTGGCATTACTATACCGCTGCTGGAGTGGTGTGGGTTATGATGTAGCCCTGTGGGAGTGATGTGGGCAGTGGTTTTGCGCTGTGGGTGTGATGTGGGCAGTGGTGTAGCGCAGTGGGTGTGGTGTGGGCTGTGGTGTCGCGCTGTGGGAGTGGTGTGAGTTTGGTGTAACGCTGTGGGAGTGGCGTGGGATTAGTGTAGCGGTGTGGGAGTCGTGTGGGCAGTGGTGTAGCGCTGTGGGAGTTGTGTGGGCAGTGGTGTAGCGCAGTGGGAGTGGTGTGAGCAGTGGTGTTTTGCTGTGGGAGTGGTGTGGGCAGTGGTGTTGTACTGTGGGAGTGGTGTGGGCATTGGTGTAACGCTGTGGGAGTGGTGTGGGTAGTGGTGTAGTGCTGTGGGAGTGGTGTGGGCAGTGGTGTAGCGCTGTGGGAGTTGTGTGGGCAGTGGTGTAGCGCTGTGTGAGTGGTGTGGGCAGTGGTGTATCGCTGCTGGAGTGGTGTGGGAAGTGGTCTAGTGCTGTGCGAGTGATGTGGGCAGTGGTGTAGTGTTGTGGTAGTGGTGTGGGCAGTGCTGTAACGCTGCGGGAGTGGTGTGGGCAGTGGTGTAGCACTGCGGGAGTGTTGTGGGCAGTGGTGTAGCAATGCTGGAGTGGTCTGGTCACTGGTATAGTGCTGCTGGAGCGGTGCGGGCTTTAGTTTAGCGCTGTCGGAGTGGTGTGGGCAGTGGTGTAGCGCTGTGGGATTCTTGTGGGCAGTGGTGTAGCGCTGTGGGAGTGGCGTGGGCAGTGGTGTAGCGCTGTGGGAGTGGTGTGGGCAGTGGTGTTGCGCTGTGGGAGTGGTGTGTGCAGGGGTGTAGCGCTGTGGGAGTGTTGTGGGCAGTGGTGGTGCGCTGTGGGAGTGGTGTGGGCAGTGGAGTTTTGCTGTGGGAGTGGTGTTGTCAGTGGTGTAGTACTGTGGGAGTGGTGTGTAGGCATTGGTGTAACGCTGTGGGAGTGGTGTGGGTAGTGGTGTAGTGCTTTAGGAGTGGTGTGGGCAGTGCTGTAGTTCTGAGGGAGTGGTGTGGGCAGTGGTGTAGTTCTGTGGGAGTGATGTGGGCAGTGGTGTGGGCAGTGGTGTAATTCTCTGGGAGTGGTGTGGGCGGTGCTGTAGTTCTGAGGGAGTGGTGTGGGGCAATGGTGTAGCGCTTTGGGTAGTGGTGTGGGCAGTGGTGTAGTACTGTGGGAGTGGTGTGAGCAGTGGTGTAGTTCTGTGGGAGTGGTGTGGGCAGTGGTGTAGTTCTGTGGGAGTGGTGTGGGTTGTTGTGTAGCGCAGTGGGAGTGTTGTGGGCAGCGTTGTAACGCTGCGGGAGTGGTGTGGGCAATGGTTTAGTGATGTGGGAGTGGTGTGGGCAGTGGTGTAGTGCTGAGGGAGTGGTGTGGGCAGTGGTGTAGCCTTGTTGGAGTGGTGTGGGCAGTGGTGTAGTTCTGTCGGAGTGGTGTGGGTAGTGTTGTAGTGCTGTAGGAGTGGTGTGGGTTGTGGTGTAGTGCTGTGGGAGTGTTGTGGGCAGTGGTGTAGCGCTGTGGGAGTGGTGTGGGCAGTGGTGTCGCGCTGTGGGAGTGGTGTGGGCAGTGGTGTTTCGCTGTGTGGGTTGGTGTGGGCATTAGTGTAGCGCTGTGGGAGTGTTGTGGCATTACTATACCGCTGTTGGAGTGGTGTGGGTTATGGTGTAGCCCTGTGGGAGTGATGTGGGCAGTGGTTTTGCGCTGTGGGAGTGATGTGGGCAGGGGTGTAGCGCAGTGGGTGTGGTGTGGGCTGTGGTGTCGCGCTGTGGGAGTGGTGTGGGTTTGGTGTAACGCTGTGGGAGTGGCGTGGGCAGTGGTGTAGTGCTGCGGGAGTGGTGTGGGCAGTGGTGTAACGCTGTGGGAGTGGTGTGGGCATTAGTGTAGCGGTGTGGGAGTCGTGTGGGCCCTGGTGTATCGCTGTGGGAGTGGTGTAGGCAGTGGTGTTGCGCTGTGGGAGTTATGTGGGCATTGGTGTAACTCTGTGGGAGTGGTGTGGGTAGTTGTGTTGTGCTGTGGGAGAGGTGTGGGTAGTGGTGTAGTGCTGTGGGAGTGGTGTGGGCAGTGGTGTAGCGCTGTGAGAGTGGTGTGTGTAGTGGTGTATTGCTGTGGGAGTGGTGTGTGCAGTGGTGTAGCGCTGTTGGTGTGGTGTGGGCAGTGGTGTAGCGCTGTGGGAGTGGTGTGGGCAGTGGAGTTTTGCTGTGGGAGTGGTGTGGGCAGTGGTGTAGTACTGTGGGAGTGGTGTGTAGTCATTGGTGTAACGCTGTGGGAGTGGTGTGGGTAGTGGTGTAGTGCTTTAGGAGTGGTGTGGGCAGTGCTGTAGTTCTGAGGGAGTGGTGTGGGCAGTGGTGTAGTTCTGTGGGAGTGGTGTGGGCAGTGGTGTGGGCAGTGGTGTAATTCTCTGGGAGTGGTGTGGGCAGTGCTGTAGTTCTGAGGGAGTGGTGTGGGCAGTGGTGTAGCGCTGTGGGTAGTGGTGTGGGCAGAGGTGTAGTACTGTGGGAGTGGTGTGAGCAGTGGTGTAGTTCTGTGGGAGTGGTGTGGGTTGTTGTGTAGCGCAGTGGGAGTGGTGTGGGCAATGGTTTAGTGATGTGGGAGTGGTGTGGGCAGTGGTGTAGTGCTGAGGGAGTGGTGTGGGCAGTGGTGTAGCCTTGTTGGAGTGGTGTGGGCAGTGGTGTAGTTCTGTCGGAGTGGTGTGGGTAGTGGTGTAATTCTGTGGGAGTGGTGTGGGTTGTGGTGTAACGCTGTGGGAGTGTTGTGGGCAGTGTTGTAGCGCTTTGGGAGTGGTGTGGGCAGTGTTTTTGGCGCTGTGGGTGTGGTGTGGGAAGTGGTGTAGCGCTGTGGGAGTGGTGTGGGAAGTGATGTAGTGCTGTGAGAGTGGTGTGTGTTCTGGTGTAGCGCTGTGGGAGTGGTTTGTGTTGTGTCGCGCTGTGGGAGTGCCGTGGGCAGTGGTGTAGTGATATTGGAGTGGTGAGGGCAGGATTCTACCGTTGCGGGAGTTGTGTGGGCATTGGTGTAGCGCTGTGAGAGTGGTATGGGCAGTGGTGTCGCGCTGTGGGAGTGGTCTGGGCAGTGGTGTTTCGCTGTGTGGGTTGGTGTGGGCATTAGTGTAGCGCTGTGGGAGTGTTGTGGCATTACTATACCGCTGCTGGAGTGGTGTGGGTTATGATGTAGCCCTGTGGGAGTGATGTGGGCAGTGGTTTTGCGCTGTGGGTGTGATGTGGGCAGTGGTGTAGCGCAGTGGGTGTGGTGTGGGCTGTGGTGTAGCGCTTTGGGAGTGGTGTGGGTTTGGTGTAACGCTGTCGGAGTGGCGTGGGATTAGTGTAGCTGTGTGGGAGTCGTGTGGGCAGTGGTGTAGCGCTGTGGGAGTTGTGTGGGCAGTGGTGTAGCGCAGTGGGAGTGGTGTGGGCAGTGGTGTTTTGCTGTGGGAGTGGTGTGGGCAGTGGTGTTGTACTGTGGGAGTGGTGTGGGCATTGGTGTAACGCTGTGGGAGTGGTGTGGGTAGTGGTGTAGTGCTGTGGGAGTGGTGTGGGCAGTGGTGTCGCGCTGTGGGAGTTGTGTGGGCAGTGGTGTAGCGCTGTGTGAGTGGTGTGGGCAGTGGTGTATCGCTGCTGGAGTGGTGTGGGAAGTGGTCTAGTGCTGTGCGAGTGATGTGGGCAGTGGTGTAGTGCTGTGGTAGTGGTGTGGGCAGTGCTGTAACGCTGCGGGAGTGGTGTGGGCAGTGGTGTAGCAGTGCGGGAGTGGTGTGGGCAGTGGTGTAGCAATGCTGGAGTGGTCTGGGCACTAGTATAGTGCTGCTGGAGTGGTGCGGGCTTTAGTTTAGCTCTGTGGGAGTGGTGTGGGCAGTGGTGTAGCGCTGTGGGATTCTTGTGGACAGTGGTGTAGCGCTGTGGGAGTGGTGTGGGCAGTGGTGTAGCGCTGTGGGAGTGGTGTGGGCAGTGGTGTTGCGCTGTGGGAGTGGTGTGTGCAGGGGTGTAGCGCTGTGGGAGTGTTGTGGGCAGTGGTGGTGCGCTGTGGGAGTGTTGTGGGCAGTGGAGTTTTGCTGTGGGAGTGGTGTTTTCAGTGGTGTAGTACTGTGGGAGTGGTGTGTAGGCATTGTTGTAACGCTGTGGGAGTGGTGTGGGTCGTGGTGTAGTGCTTTAGGAGTGGTGTGGGCAGTGCTGTAGTTCTGAGGGAGTGGTGTGGGCAGTGGTGTAGTTCTGTGGGAGTGATGTGGGCAGTGGTGTGGGCAGTGGTGTAATTCTCTGGGAGTGGTGTGGGCGGTGCTGTAGTTCTGAGGGAGTGGTGTGGGGCAATGGTGTAGCGCTTTGGGTAGTGGTGTGGGCAGTGGTGTAGTACTGTGGGAGTGGTGTGAGCAGTGGTGTAGTTCTGTGGGAGTGGTGTGGGCAGTGGTGTAGTTCTGTGGGAGTGGTGTGGGTTGTTGTGTAGCGCAGTGGGAGTGTTGTGGGCAGCGTTGTAACGCTGCGGGAGTGGTGTGGGCAATGGTTTAGTGATGTGGGAGTGGTGTGGGCAGTGGTGTAGTGCTGAGGGAGTGGTGTGGGCAGTGGTGTAGCCTTGTTGGAGTGGTGTGGGCAGTGGTGTAGTTCTGTCGGAGTGGTGTGGGTAGTGTTGTAGTGCTGTAGGAGTGGTGTGGGTTGTGGTGTAGTGCTGTGGGAGTGTTGTGGGCAGTGGTGTAGCGCTGTGGGAGTGGTGTGGGCAGTGGTGTCGCGCTGTGGGAGTGGTGTGGGCAGTGGTGTTTCGCTGTGTGGGTTGGTGTGGGCATTAGTGTAGCGCTGTGGGAGTGTTGTGGCATTACTATACCGCTGTTGGAGTGGTGTGGGTTATGGTGTAGCCCTGTGGGAGTGATGTGGGCAGTGGTTTTGCGCTGTGGGAGTGATGTGGGCAGAGGTGTAGCGCAGTGGGTGTGGTGTGGGATGTGGTGTCGCGCTGTGGGAGTGGTGTGGGTTTGGTGTAACGCTGTGGGAGTGGCGTTGGGCAGTGGTGTAGTGCTGCGGGAGTGGTGTGGGCAGTGGTGTAACGCTGTGGGAGTGGTTTGGGCATTAGTGTAGCGGTGTGGGAGTCGTGTGGGCCCTGGTGTATCGCTGTGGGAGTGGTGTAGGCAGTGGTGTTGCGCTGTGGGAGTTTTGTGGGCATTGGTGTAACTCTGTGGGAGTGGTGTGGGTAGTTGTGTTGTGCTGTGGGAGAGGTGTGGGTAGTGGTGTAGTGCTGTGGGAGTGGTGTGGGCAGTGGTGTAGCGCTGTGAGAGTGGTGTGTGTAGTGGTGTATTGCTGTGGGAGTGGTGTGTGCAGTGGTGTAGCGCTGTTGGTGTGGTGTGGGCAGTGGTGTAGCGCTGTGGGAGTGGTGTGGGCAGTGGAGTTTTGCTGTGGGAGTGGTGTGGGCAGTGGTGTAGTACTGTGGGAGTGGTGTGTAGTCATTGGTGTAACGCTGTGGGAGTGGTGTGGGTAGTGGTGTAGTGCTTTAGGAGTGGTGTGGGCAGTGCTGTAGTTCTGAGGGAGTGGTGTGGGCAGTGGTGTAGTTCTGTGGGAGTGGTGTGGGCAGTGGTGTGGGCAGTGGTGTAATTCTCTGGGAGTGGTGTGGGCAGTGCTGTAGTTCTGAGGGAGTGGTGTGGGCAGTGGTGTAGCGCTGTGGGTAGTGGTGTGGGCAGAGGTGTAGTACTGTGGGAGTGGTGTGAGCAGTGGTGTAGTTCTGTGGGAGTGGTGTGGGTTGTTGTGTAGCGCAGTGGGAGTGTTGTGGGCAGCGTTGTAACGCTGCGGGAGTGGTGTGGGCAATGGTTTAGTGATGTGGGAGTGGTGTGGGCAGTGGTGTAGTGCTGAGGGAGTGGTGTGGGCAGTGGTGTAGCCTTGTTGGAGTGGTGTGGGCAGTGGTGTAGTTCTGTCGGAGTGGTGTGGGTAGTGGTGTAATTCTGTGGGAGTGGTGTGGGTTGTGGTGTAACGCTGTGGGAGTGTTGTGGGCAGTGTTGTAGCGCTTTGGGAGTGGTGTGGGCAGTGTTTTTGGCGCTGTGGGTGTGGTGTGTGAAGTGGTGTAGCGCTGTGGGAGTGGTGTGGGAAGTGATGTAGTGCTGTGAGAGTGGTGTGTGTTCTGGTGTAGCGCTGTGGGAGTGGTTTGTGTTGTGTCGCGCTGTGAGAGTGCCGTGGTGTAGTGATATTGGAGTGGTGAGGGCAGGATTCTACCGTTGCGGGAGTTGTGTGGGCATTGGTGTAGCGCTGTGGGATTGGTGTGGGCAGTGTTGTCGCGCTTTGGGAGTGGTCTGGGCAGTGGTGTAGTGCTGAGGGAGTGGTGTGGGCAGTGGTGTAGTGCTGTGGGAGTGGTCTGGATTGTGCTGTAGTGCTGTGGTAGTGGTGTGGGCGGTGGAGTAGTGCTGTGGGAGTGTTGTGCGCAGTGGTGTAGTGCTGTGGGAGTGGTGTGGGTTGTGGTGTAGTGCTGTGGGAGTGGTGTGGGTTGTGGTATAATGCTGTGGGAGTGGTGTGGGTAGTGGTGTAGCGCTTTGGGAGTGGTCTGGGTAGTGGTGTAGGGCTGTGGGAGTGCTGTGGGTCGTTGTGTAGTGTTGTGGGAGTGGTGTGGGCAGTGGTGTAGCGCTGTGGGAGTGGTGTGGGCAGTGGTGTACCGCTGCGGGAATGGTGTGTGTTGTGGTGTAGTGCTGTGGGAGATGTGTGTGTTTTGGTGTAGCGCTGGGGGAATGGCTTGGGCAGTGTTGTAGCGCTGTGGGAGTGGTGTGGGCAGTGTTGTAACGCTGTGTGAATGGTGTGGGCATTAGTGTAGCGCTGTGGGCGTGTTGTGGCATTACTATACCGCTGCAGGAGTCGTGTGGGTTGTGGTGTATCGCTGTGGGAGTGATGTGGGTTGTGGTGTAGCGCTGTGGGAGTGGTGTGGGCAATGGTGTAGTGCTGTGGGATTGGTGTGGGTTTGGTGTAACGCTGTGGGAGTGGCGTGGGCAGTGGTGTAGCGCTGCTGGAGTGGTGTAGGCAGTGGTGCAACGCTGTGGGAGTGGTGTGGGTTGTGGTGTACCGCTGCGGGAGTGATGTGGGCAGTGGTGTAACGCGGTGGGAGTGGTGAGAATTGTGGTGTAGTGCTGCGGCAGTGTTGTGGGCAGTGGTGTAACGCTGTGGGAGTGGTGTGGGTTGTGGTGTAGCGCTGTGGGAGTGGGGTAGGCATTAGTGTAGCGGTGTGGGAGTGATGTGGGCAGTGGTGTAGCGCTGTGGGAGTGGTGTGGGCATTGATATAGCGCTGTGGGAGTGGTGTGGGTTGTGGTGTAGCGCTGTGGGAGTGGTGTGGGCAGTGGTGTTGTGCTGTGGGAGTGTTGTGGGCAGTGGTGTAGTGCTGTGGGAGTGGTGTGGGCAGTGGAGCGCGCTATGGGAGTGGTGTGGGCAGTGGTGTAGTGCTGTGGGAGTGGTGTGGGCAGTGTTGTAGTGCTGTGGGAGTGGTGTGGGCAGTGTTGTAGCGCTGTGGGTGTGGTGTGGGCAGTGGTGCAGCGCTATGGGAGTGGTGTGGGCAGTGGTGTACTGCTGTCGGAGTGGTGTCGGCAGTAGTTTAACATTGTGGGAGTGGTGAAGGCAGTGGTATACTGCTGTGGGAGTGGTGTGGGCAGTGGTGTAGCTCTGTGGGTGTGGTTTGGGCAGTGGTGTAGTGCTGTGGGTGTGGTGTGTGCAGTGGTGTAGTGCTGTGGGAATGGTGTGGGTAGTGGTGTAGAGCTGTGGCAGTGGTGTGGGCAGTGTTGTAGCGCTGTGGGAATGGTGTGGGTAGTGGTGTAGAGCTGTGGGAGTGGTGTGGGCAGTGTTGTAGCGCTGTGGGAGTGATGAGGGTTGTGGTGTAGTGCTCTGGGAGTGGTGTCTGTTTGGTGTAACGCTGTGGGAGTGGCGGGGGCAGTGGTGCAGCGCTGCGGGAGTGGTGTGGGCAGTGGTGTAGCGCTGTGGGAGCGGTGTGGCAGAGGTGTAGTGCTGTGGGAGTCGTGTGGGCAGTGGTGTAGTGCTGTGGGAGTGGCCTGGGCAGTGGTGTAGTGCTGTGGGAGTGGCGTGGGTAGTGGAGTAATGCTTTGGGAGTGGTGTGGGCAGTGGTGTAGTGCTGTGGGAGTGTTGTGGGCAGTGGTGTAGCGCTGTGGGACTGGTGTGGGTAGTGGTGTAGTGCTGTGGGAGTGGTGTGGGCAGTGTTGTAGTGCTGTGGGAGTGGTGTGGGCAGTGTTGTAGCGCTGTGGGAGTGGTGTGGGCAGTGGTTTAGTGCTGTGGGAGTGCTGTGGGCAGTGGTGAAGTGCTGTGGGAGTGGTGTGGGCAGTGGTGTAGCGCTGTTGGAGCTGTGTGGGCAGTGGTGTAGCGCTGTGGAAGTGGTGTGGGAAGTGGTGTAGCGCTGTGGGAGTGGTGTGGGCAGTGGTGTAGTGCTGTTGGAGTGGTGGGGGTAGTGGTAGCGCTGTGGGAGTGGTGTGGGCAGTGTTGACGCGCTCTGGGAGTGGTGTGGGCAGTGGTGTAGTGCTATTGGAATGGTGTGGGCAGTGGTGCAGTGCAGAGGGAGGGATGTGGGCAGTGGTGTAACGCTGTGGGAGTGGTCTGGGCTTTAGTTTAGCGCTTTGTCAGTGGTGTGGGCATTAGTGTAGTGCTGTGGGAGTGGTGTGGGCAGTGGTGTAACGCTGTGGGAGTGGTGTGGGTTGTGGTGTAGCGCTGTGGGAGTGGAGTGGGCAGTGGTGTAGCCCTGCGGGAGTGGTGTGGGCAGTGGTGTAGAGCTGCTGGAGTGGTGTGGGCAGTTTTGTAGCGCTGCTGGAGTGGTGTGGGCAGTGGTGTATCGTTGCGGGAGTGGCATGGGAAGTAGTTTATTGCTGTGGGAGTGGTGTGGGCAGAGGTGTAGCGCTGTGAGAGTGGTGTGGGCAGTGGTGCAACGCTGTGGGAGTGGTGTGGGAAGTGGTGTAGGCTGTAGGAGTGGTGTGGACATAGGTGTAACGCTGTGGGAGTGTTGTGGGCAGTGGTGTAGCGCTGTGGGTGTGGTGTTGGCAGTGGTGTAGCGCTGCGTGAGTGGTGTGCGCAGTGGTGTAGCGCTGTTGGAGTCGTGTGGGCAGTGGTGTAGAGCTGTGGATGTGGTGTGTGCAGTGGTGCTGTGGTGTGGGACTGGTGCGGGCATTAGTGCAGCGCTGTGGGGTGGTGTGGGCAGTGGTTTAGCGCTGTGGGAGTGATGTGGGTTGTGGTGTAGCGATGTGGGAGTGGTGTGGGCAGTGGTGTAGCGCTGTGGGAGTGGTGTGGGTTTATTGTAACGCTGTGGGAGTGGCGTGGGCAGTGGTGTAGCGCTGCGGGAGTGGTGTGGTCAGTGGTGAAACGCTGTGGGAGTGGTGTGGGTTGTGGTGTAGCGCTGTGGGAGTGGTTTGGGCATTAGTGTAGCGGTTTGGGAGTGGTGTGGTCAGTATGGTAGTGCTGTGGGTGTGGTGTGGGCAGTGGTGTAGCGCTGTGGGAGTGATGTGGGCAGTGGTGTAGTGCTGTGGGACTGGTTGTGGCAGTGGTGTAGTGCAGTGGGAGTGGTGCAGGCAGTCGTATAGTGCATTGGGAGTGGTGTGGGTAGTGGTGTAGTGCTGTAAGTGTAGTTTGTGCACTGCTGTTCTGCTGTGGGTGTGGAGTGGGCAGTGGTGTAGTGCTGTGGGAGGGGTGTGGGCAGTGGTGTAGTGCTGTGGGAGTGGTGTGGGCAGTGGTGTAGTGCTGTGGGAGTGGTGTGGGCAGTGGTTTAGTGCAGTGGGAGTGATGTGGGCAGTGGTGTAGCGCTGCTGGAGTGGTGTGGGCAGTGGTGTAGTGCTGTGGGAGTGGTGTGGGTTGTGGTGTAGTGCTGTGGATGTAAGTGTGGGCAGTGGTGTAGTGCTGAGGGAGTGGTGTGGGCAGTGGTGTAGCGCTCTGGGAGTGGTGTGGGCAGTGGTGTAGCGCTGTGGGAGTGGCGTGGGTAGTGGTGTAGCGCTGTGGGAGTGGTGTGAGTTGTGGTGTAGCGCTGTTGGAGTGGTGTGGGCAGTGGTGTAGTGCTGTGGGAGTGGCGTGGGTAGTGGAGTAGTGCTTTGGGAGTGGTGTGGGCAGTGGTGTAGTACTGTGGGAGTGTTGTGGGCAGTGGTGTAGCGCTGTGGGACTGGTGTGGGTAGTGGTGTAGTGCTGTGGGAGTGGTGTGGGCAGTGTTGTAGTGCTGTGGGAGTGGTGTGGGCAGTGTTGTAGCGCTGTGGGAGTGGTGTGGGCAGTGGTTTAGTGCTGTGGGAGTGCTGTGGGCAGTGGTGAAGTGCTGTGGGAGTGGTGTGGGCAGTGGTGTAGCGCTGTTGGAGCTGTGTGGGCAGTGGTGTAGCGCTGTGGAAGTGGTGTGGGAAGTGGTGTAGCGCTGTGGGAGTGGTGTGGGCAGTGGTGTAGTGCTGTTGGAGTGGTGGGGGTAGTGGTAGCGCTGTGGGAGTGGTGTGGGCAGTGTTGACGCGCTCTGGGAGTGGTGTGGGCAGTGGTGTAGTGCTATTGGAATGGTGTGGGCAGTGGTGCAGTGCAGAGGGAGGGATGTGGGCAGTGGTGTAACGCTGTGGGAGTGGTCTGGGCTTTAGTTTAGCGCTTTGTCAGTGGTGTGGGCATTAGTGTAGTGCTGTGGGAGTGGTGTGGGCAGTGGTGTAACGCTGTGGGAGTGGTGTGGGTTGTGGTGTAGCGCTGTGGGAGTGGAGTGGGCAGTGGTGTAGCCCTGCGGGAGTGGTGTGGGCAGTGGTGTAGAGCTGCTGGAGTGGTGTGGGCAGTTTTGTAGCGCTGCTGGAGTGGTGTGGGCAGTGGTGTATCGTTGCGGGAGTGGCGTGGGAAGTAGTTTATTGCTGTGGGAGTGGTGTGGGCAGAGGTGTAGCGCTGTGAGAGTGGTGTGGGCAGTGGTGCAACGCTGTGGGAGTGGTGTGGGAAGTGGTGTAGCGCTGTGGGAGTGGTGTGGGCAGTGGTGTAGTGCTGTTGGAGTGGTGGGGTTAGTGGTAGCGCTGTGGGAGTGGTGTAGGCTGTAGGAGTGGTGTGGACATAGGTGTAACGCTGTGGGAGTGTTGTGGGCAGTGGTGTAGCGCTGTGGGAGTGGTGTTGGCAGTGGTGTAGAGCTGTGGGAGTGGTTTTGGCAGTGTTGTAGTGCTGTGGGAGTGTTGTGCGCAGTGGTGTAGCGCTGTGGGAGTGGTGTGGGCCGTGGTGTAGCGCTGTGGGAGTGGTGTGGGCAGTGGTGTATCGTTGCGGGAGTGGCATGGGAAGTAGTTTATTGCTGTGGGAGTGGTGTGGGCAGAGGTGTAGCGCTGTGAGAGTGGTGTGGGCAGTGGTGCAACGCTGTGGGAGTGGTGTGGGAAGTGGTGTAGGCTGTAGGAGTGGTGTGGACATAGGTGTAACGCTGTGGGAGTGTTGTGGGCAGTGGTGTAGCGCTGTGGGTGTGGTGTTGGCAGTGGTGTAGCGCTGCGTGAGTGGTGTGCGCAGTGGTGTAGCGCTGTTGGAGTCGTGTGGGCAGTGGTGTAGAGCTGTGGATGTGGTGTGTGCAGTGGTGCTGTGGTGTGGGACTGGTGCGGGCATTAGTGCAGCGCTGTGGGGTGGTGTGGGCAGTGGTTTAGCGCTGTGGGAGTGATGTGGGTTGTGGTGTAGCGATGTGGGAGTGGTGTGGGCAGTGGTGTAGCGCTGTGGGAGTGGTGTGGGTTTATTGTAACGCTGTGGGAGTGGCGTGGGCAGTGGTGTAGCGCTGCGGGAGTGGTGTGGTCAGTGGTGAAACGCTGTGGGAGTGGTGTGGGTTGTGGTGTAGCGCTGTGGGAGTGGTTTGGGCATTAGTGTAGCGGTTTGGGAGTGGTGTGGTCAGTATGGTAGTGCTGTGGGTGTGGTGTGGGCAGTGGTGTAGCGCTGTGGGAGTGATGTGGGCAGTGGTGTAGTGCTGTGGGACTGGTTGTGGCAGTGGTGTAGTGCAGTGGGAGTGGTGCAGGCAGTCGTATAGTGCATTGGGAGTGGTGTGGGTAGTGGTGTAGTGCTGTAAGTGTAGTTTGTGCACTGCTGTTCTGCTGTGGGTGTGGAGTGGGCAGTGGTGTAGTGCTGTGGGAGGGGTGTGGGCAGTGGTGTAGTGCTGTGGGAGTGGTGTGGGCAGTGGTGTAGTGCTGTGGGAGTGGTGTGGGCAGTGGTTTAGTGCAGTGGGAGTGATGTGGGCAGTGGTGTAGCGCTGCTGGAGTGGTGTGGGCAGTGGTGTAGTGCTGTGGGAGTGGTGTGGGTTGTGGTGTAGTGCTGTGGATGTAAGTGTGGGCAGTGGTGTAGTGCTGAGGGAGTGGTGTGGGCAGTGGTGTAGCGCTCTGGGAGTGGTGTGGGCAGTGGTGTAGCGCTGTGGGAGTGGCGTGGGTAGTGGTGTAGCGCTGTGGGAGTGGTGTGAGTTGTGGTGTAGCGCTGTTGGAGTGGTGTGGGCAGTGGTGTAGTGCTGTGGGAGTGGCGTGGGTAGTGGAGTAGTGCTTTGGGAGTGGTGTGGGCAGTGGTGTAGTGCTGTGGGAGTGTTGTGGGCAGTGGTGTAGCGCTGTGGGACTGGTGTGGGTAGTGGTGTAGTGCTGTGGGAGTGGTGTGGGCAGTGTTGTAGTGCTGTGGGAGTGGTGTGGGCAGTGTTGTAGCGCTGTGGGAGTGGTGTGGGCAGTGGTTTAGTGCTGTGGGAGTGCTGTGGGCAGTGGTGAAGTGCTGTGGGAGTGGTGTGGGCAGTGGTGTAGCGCTGTTGGAGCTGTGTGGGCAGTGGTGTAGCGCTGTGGAAGTGGTGTGGGAAGTGGTGTAGCGCTGTGGGAGTGGTGTGGGCAGTGGTGTAGTGCTGTTGGAGTGGTGGGGGTAGTGGTAGCGCTGTGGGAGTGGTGTGGGCAGTGTTGACGCGCTCTGGGAGTGGTGTGGGCAGTGGTGTAGTGCTATTGGAATGGTGTGGGCAGTGGTGCAGTGCAGAGGGAGGGATGTGGGCAGTGGTGTAACGCTGTGGGAGTGGTCTGGGCTTTAGTTTAGCGCTTTGTCAGTGGTGTGGGCATTAGTGTAGTGCTGTGGGAGTGGTGTGGGCAGTGGTGTAACGCTGTGGGAGTGGTGTGGGTTGTGGTGTAGCGCTGTGGGAGTGGAGTGGGCAGTGGTGTAGCCCTGCGGGAGTGGTGTGGGCAGTGGTGTAGAGCTGCTGGAGTGGTGTGGGCAGTTTTGTAGCGCTGCTGGAGTGGTGTGGGCAGTGGTGTATCGTTGCGGGAGTGGCGTGGGAAGTAGTTTATTGCTGTGGGAGTGGTGTGGGCAGAGGTGTAGCGCTGTGAGAGTGGTGTGGGCAGTGGTGCAACGCTGTGGGAGTGGTGTGGGAAGTGGTGTAGCGCTGTGGGAGTGGTGTGGGCAGTGGTGTAGTGCTGTTGGAGTGGTGGGGTTAGTGGTAGCGCTGTGGGAGTGGTGTAGGCTGTAGGAGTGGTGTGGACATAGGTGTAACGCTGTGGGAGTGTTGTGGGCAGTGGTGTAGCGCTGTGGGAGTGGTGTTGGCAGTGGTGTAGAGCTGTGGGAGTGGTTTTGGCAGTGTTGTAGTGCTGTGGGAGTGTTGTGCGCAGTGGTGTAGCGCTGTGGGAGTGGTGTGGGCCGTGGTGTAGCGCTGTGGGAGTGGTGTGGGCAGTGGTGTATCGCAGTGGGACTGGTATGGGCAATGGTGTAGCGCTGTGGGAGTGGTGTGTGCAGTGGTGTAGAGCTGTTGGACTGGTGTGTGCAGTGGTGTAGTAGTGTGGGAGTGGTGTGGGCATTAGTGCAGCGCTGTGGGGTTGTGTCGGCAGTGGTGTAGCGCTGCGTGAGTGGTGTGCGCAGTGGTGTAGCGCTGTGGGAGTCGTGTGGGCAGTGGTGTAGAGCTGTGGATGTGGTGTGTGCAGTGGTGCTGTGGTGTGGGACTGGTGCGGGCATTAGTGCAGCGCTGTGGGGTGGTGTGGGCAGTGGTTTAGCGCTGTGGGAGTGATGTGTGTTGTGGTGTAGCGATGTGGGAGTGGTGTGGGCAGTGGTGTAGCGCTGTGGGAGTGGTGTGGGTTTATTGTAACGCTGTGGGAGTGGTGTGGGCAGTGGTGTAGCGCTGCGGGAGTGGTGTGGTCAGTGGTGAAACGCTGTGGGAGTGGTGTGGGTTGTGGTGTAGCGCTGTGGGAGTGGTTTGGGCATTAGTGTAGCGGTTTGGGAGTGGTGTGGTCAGTATGGTAGTGCTGTGGGTGTGGTGTGGGCAGTGGTGTAGCGCTGTGGGAGTGATGTGGGCAGTGGTGTAGTGCTGTGGGACTGGTTGTGGCAGTGGTGTAGTGCAGTGGGAGTGGTGCAGGCAGTCGTATAGTGCATTGGGAGAGGTGTGGGTAGTGGTGTAGTGCTGTAAGTGTAGTTTGTGCACTGCTGTTCTGCTGTGGGTGTGGAGTGGGCAGTGGTGTAGTGCTGTGGGAGGGGTGTGGGCAGTGGTGTAGTGCTGTGGGAGTGGTGTGGGCAGTGGTGTAGTGCTGTGGGAGTGGTGTGGGCAGTGGTTTAGTGCAGTGGGAGTGATGTGGGCAGTGTTGTAGCGCTGCTGGAGTGGTGTGGGCAGTGGTGTAGTGCTGTGGGAGTGGTGTGGGTTGTGGTGTAGTGCTGTGGGTGTAAGTGTGGGCAGTGGTGTAGTGCTGAGGGAGTGGTGTGGGCAGTGGTGTAGCGCTCTGGGAGTGGTGTGGGCAGTGGTGTAGCGCTGTGGGAGTGGCGTGGGTAGTGGTGTAGCGCTGTGGGAGTGGTGTGAGTTGTGGTGTAGCGCTGTTGGAGTGGTGTGGGCAGTGGTGTAGTGCTGTGGGAGTGGTTTCGGCAGTGGTGTAGTGCAGTGGGAGTGGTGCAGGCAGTCGTGTTGTTCAGTGGGAGTGGTGTGGTAGTGGTGTAGTGCTATGGGAGTGGTGTGGGCAGTGGTGTAGTGCCTTTCGAGTGGTGTGGGCAGTAGTGTAGTGCTGTGGGAATGGTGTGGGCAGTGGTGTAGTGCTGTGGGAGCGGTGTGGGCAGTGGTGTAGCGCTGCTGGAGGGGTGCGGGCAGTGGTGTAGTGCTGTGGGAGTGGTGTGGGTTGTGTTGTAGTGCTGTTCGAGTGGTGTGGGCAGTGGTGTAGTGCTGTGGGAGTGGTATGGGCAGTGATGTAGTGCAGTGGGAGTGATGTGGGCAGTGGTGTAGCGCTGCTGGAGTGGTGTGGGCAGTGGTGTAGTGCTGTGGGCGTGGTGTGGGTTGTGGTGTAGTGCTGTGGGAGTGGTGTGGGCATTGGTGTAGTGCTGACGAAGTGGTGTGGGCCGTGGTGTAGTGCTGTGGGAGTGGCGTGGGCAGTGCAATAGTGCTCTGGGAGTGGCGTGGGCAGTGTTGTAGTGCTGCTGGAGTGGTGTGGGCAGTGGTATAGTGCTGTTCGAGTGGTGTGGGCAGTGGTGTAGTGCTGTGGGAGTAGTGTGGGCAGTGGTGTAGTGCTGTGGGAGCGGTGTGGGCATTGGTGTAGCGCTGCTGGAGGGGTGCGGGCAGTGGTGTAGTGCTGTGGGTGTGGTGTGGGCAGTAGTATAGCGCTGTGGGAGTGGTGTGGGCAGTGATGTAGTGCAGTGGGAGTGGTGTCGGCAGTGGTGTAGTGCTGTTCGTGTGGTGTGGGCAGTGGTGTAGTGCTGTGGGAATGGTGTGGGCAGTGGTGTAGTGCTGTGGGAGCGGTGTGGGCAGTGGTGTAGCGCTGCTGAAGGGGTGCGGGCAGTGGTGTAGTGCTGTGGGTGTGGTGTGGGCAGTGGTGTTGCGCTGTAGGAGTGGTGTGGGCAGTGATGTAGTGCAGTGGGAGTGATGTGGGCAGAGGTGTAGCGCTGCTGGAGTAGTGTAGGCAGTGGTGTAGTGCTGTGGGAGTGGTCTGGATTGTGGTGTAGCGCTCTGGGAGTGGCGTGGGCAGTGGTGTAGTGCTGTGGGAATGGTGTAGGCAGTGGTGTAGTGCAGAGGGTGTGGTGTGGGTAGTGTTGTAGTGCAATTTGAGTGGTGTGGGCAGTTGTGTAACGCTGCTGGAGTGGTGTGGCCAGTGGTGTAGCGCTGTGGGAGTGGTGTGGGTTGTGGTGTAGCGCTGTGGGAGTGGTTTCCGCATTAGTCTAGCGGTGTGGGAGTGGTGTGGGCAATGGTTTAGTGCAGTGGGAGTGATGTGGCCAGTGGTGTAGCGCTGCTGGAGTGGTGTGGGCAGTGGTGTAGTGCTGTGGGAGTGGTGTGGGTTGTGGTGTAGCGCTGTGGGAATGGTGTTGGCAGTGGCCTATTGCAGTGGGAGTGGTTTGGGCAGTGATGTAACGCTGTGGGAGTGGTGTGGGCAGTGGTGTAGTGCTGTGCGAATGGTGTGGGCAGTGGTGCAGTGCTGTGGGAGTGGTGTGGACAGTGGTGTAGCGCTGTGGGAGTGGTGTGGGCCGTGGTGTAGCACTGTGGGAGTGGTGTGGGTAGTAGTGTAGCTCTGTGGGTGTGGTGTCGGTTGTGGTGTAGTTCTGTGGGAGTGGTGTGGGCAGTGGTGTAGCGCTCTGGGAGTGGTGTGGGCAGTGGTGTTGTGCTGTGGGAGTGGTGTGGGTAGTGGTGTAGCGCTGTGGGAGCAGTGTGGCTTGTGGTGTAGCGCTGTGGGAGTGGTGTTTGTAGTGGTGTAGCGCTGTGGGAGTGGTGTGGGTTGTGGTGTTGCGCTGTGGGAGTGATGTGTGTTGTGGTGTAGCGCTGTGGGAGTGGTGTGGGCAGTGTTGTTGTGCTGTGGCAGTGGTGTGGGTTGTGGTGTAGCGCTGTGGGAGTGTTATTTCTTGTGGTGTAGCGCTGTGGGAGTGTTGTGGGTAGTGGTGTTGTGCTGTGGGAGTGGTGTTGATAGTGGTGTAGCGCTGTAGGAGTGGTGTGGTCAGTGGTGTAGTGCTGTAGGACTGGTGTGGGCAGTACTGCATTTCTGAGGGAATGGTGTGCGCAGTGGTGTCGTGCTGTGGGAGTGGTGTGGGCAGAGGTGTTGTTCTGTGTGAGTGGTGTGGGCAGAGGTGTGGTTCTTTGTAAGTGGTGTGGGCAGTGGTGTAACGCTGTGGGAGTGATGTGGGCAGTGGTGTAACACTGTGGGAGTGGTGTGGGCAGTGGTGTAGCGCTGTGGGAGTGGTGTTGGCAGTGGTGTATCGTTGTCGGAGTGGTGTGTGTTGTGGTGTAGCGCTACGCCAGTGGTGTGGGCAGTAGGGTAGCGCTGTGGGAGTGGTGTGGGTTGTGGTGCAGTGCTGTGCGAGTGGTGTGGACAGTGGTGTAGCGCTGTGGAGTGTTGTGGGTTGTGGTGTATCACAGTGGGAGTGGTGTGGGCAGTGGTGTAGTACTGTGGTAGTGGTGTGGGCAGAGGTCTAGCGCTGTGGGAGTGGTGTCGGCAGTGGTGTAACGCTGTGGGAGTGGTGTTGGCAGTGGTGCAGCGCTGTGGGAGTGGAGTGGGCAGTAGTGTAGTGCTGTGGGAGTGGTGTGGTCAGTGGTGCAACGCTGTAGGAGTGGTGTGGACATTGGTGTAACGCTGTGGGATTGGTGTGGGCAGTGGTGTAGTGCTTTGGGAGTGGTGTGCGCAGTGGTGTAGCGCTCTTGGAGTGTTGTGGGCAGTGGTGTAGTGCTGTCGGAGTGGTGTGGGCAGTGGTGTAGTGCTGTTGGAGTGGTGTGGGCAGTGGTGTAGTGTAGCGGGAGGGATGTGGGCAGTCGTCTAACGCTGTTGGAGTGGTGTGTGCTTTGGTTTAATGCTGCGGGAGTGGTTTGTGCAGTGGTTTAGCGCTGCGGGAGTGATTTGGGCTTTAGTTTAGCGCTGTGGGAGTGGTGTGGGCAATGCTGCAGTTCAGAGGCAGTGGTGTGTGCAGTGGTGTAGTGCTTTGGGAGTGGTGTGGGCAGAGGCGTAGTTCTGTGGGAGTGGTGTGGGCAGTGGTGTGGTTCTGTGGGAGAGGTGTGGGCAGTGGTGTGGCGCTGTGGGAGTGATGTGGGTTGTGGTGTAGCGCTGCGCGAGTAGTGTGGGCAGTAGTGTAGCGCTGTGGGTGTGGTGTGGGTTGTGGTGTACCGCTGTTCGAGTGGTGTGGGCAGTCGTGTAGCGCTGTGGGAGTGGTGTGTGTTGAGGTGTAACGCTGTGCGAGTGGTGCGGGCAGTGGTGTAGTGCTGTTGGAGTGTTGTGGGCAGTGGTGTATCGCTGTGGGAGTGGTGTGGGCAGTAGTGTAGCACAGCGGGAGTGGTGTGGGCAGTGGTGTAGCGCTGCTGGAGTGGTGTGGGAAGTGGTGTAACACTGCGGGAGTGTAGTGGGCAGTGGTGTAGCGCTGTGGGAGTGGTGTGGGCAGTGGTGTAGCGTTGTGGGAGTTTTGTGGGTTGTGGTGTAGTGCTGTGGGAATGGTGTGGGCAGTGGTGTAGCGCTGTGCGAGTGGCTTGGGCAGTGGTGTAATGCTGTGGGTTGTGGTGTAGCGCTGTGGGAGTGGTGTGGGCAGTGGTGTAGTGCTTTGGGAGTGGTGTGGGCAGAGGCGTAGTTCTATGGGAGTGGTGTGGGCAGTGGTGTGGGCAGTCGTATAGTTCTCTGGGCGTGGTGTGTGCAACGGTGTAGCGCTGTGGGAGTGGTGTGGGCAGTGGTGTAGCGCTGTGGGAGAGGTGTGGGCAGTGGTGTAGCGCTGTGGGAGTGGTGTGGGTTGTGGTGTAGCGCTGTGGGAGTGGTGTGGGTTGTGGTGTAACGCTGTTGGAGTGGTGTGGGCAGTCGGGTAGCGCTGCTGGAGTGGTGTGGGAAGTGGTGTAACACTGCGGGAGTGGAGTGGGCAGTGGTGTAGCGCTGTGGGAGTGGTGTGGGTTGTGGTGTGGTGCTGTGGGAGTGGTGTGGGCAGTGGTGTAGCGTTGTGGGAGTTTTGTGGGTTGTGGTGTATTGCTGTGGGAGTGGTGTGGGCAGTGGTGTAGCGCTGTGCGAGTGGCTTGGGCAGTGGTGTAGTGCTGTGGGTTGTGGTATAGCGCTGTGGGAGTGGTGTGGGTTGTGGTGTACCGCTGTTGGAGTGGTGTGGGCAGTCGTGTAGCGCTGTGGGAGTGGTGTGTGTTGAGGTGTAACGCTGTGCGAGTGGTGCGGGCAGTGGTGTAGTGCTGTTGGAGTGTTGTGGGCAGTGGTGTATCGCTGTGGGAGTGGTGTGGGCAGTAGTGTAGCACAGCGGGAGTGGTGTGGGCAGTGGTGTAGCGCTGCTGGAGTGGTGTGGGAAGTGGTGTAACACTGCGGGAGTGTAGTGGGCAGTGGTGTAGCGCTGTGGGAGTGGTGTGGGCAGTGGTGTAGCGTTGTGGGAGTTTTGTGGGTTGTGGTGTAGTGCTGTGGGAATGGTGTGGGCAGTGGTGTAGCGCTGTGCGAGTGGCTTGGGCAGTGGTGTAATGCTGTGGGTTGTGGTGTAGCGCTGTGGGAGTGGTGTGGGCAGTGGTGTAGTGCTTTGGGAGTGGTGTGGGCAGAGGCGTAGTTCTATGGGAGTGGTGTGGGCAGTGGTGTGGGCAGTCGTATAGTTCTCTGGGCGTGGTGTGTGCA
This sequence comes from Cetorhinus maximus, assembly GCF_964194155.1. NCBI lineage: Eukaryota > Metazoa > Chordata > Chondrichthyes > Lamniformes > Cetorhinidae > Cetorhinus > Cetorhinus maximus. The sequence goes on along the minus strand of NW_027596184.1, from coordinate 114,209 downwards.
ACGGTGTAGCGCTGTGGGAGTGGTGTGGGCAGTGGTGTAGCGCTGTGGGAGAGGTGTGGGCAGTGGTGTAGCGCTGTGGGAGTGGTGTGGGTTGTGGTGTAGCGCTGTGGGAGTGGTGTGGGTTGTGGTGTAGCGCTGTTGGAGTGGTGTGGGCAGTCGGGTAGCGCTGCTGGAGTGGTGTGGGAAGTGGTGTAACACTGCGGGAGTGGAGTGGGCAGTGGTGTAGCGCTGTGGGAGTGGTGTGGGTTGTGGTGTATTGCTGTGGGAGTGGTGTGGGCAGTGGTGTAGCGCTGTGCGAGTGGCTTGGGCAGTGGTGTAGTGCTGTGGGTTGTGGTATAGCGCTGTGGGAGTGGTGTGGGCAGTGGTGCAGTGCTCTTGTAGTGGCGTGGGCATAGGTGTAGGGCTGTGGGAGTGGTGTGGGCAGTGGTGTAGAGCTGTGGGAGTGCTGTGGGCAGTGGTGTAGCGCTGTTGGAGTGGTGTGGGCAGTGGTGTAGTGCAGCGGGAGGGATGTGGGCAGTGGTGTAACGCTGTGGGAGTGGTGTGGGCTTTGGTGTAATGCTGCGGGAGTGGTGAGGGCAGTGGTGTAGCGCTGCGGGTGTGGTTGGGGCTTTAGTTTAGCGCTTTGGGAGTGGTGTGGGCATTGGTGTAGCGCTGTGGGAGCGGTGTGGGCTATTGTGTGGCGCTGTGGTAGTGGTGTAGGCTGTGGTGTTGCGCTGTGGGAATGGTGTGGGCAGTGGTGTAGCGCTGTGGGAGTGGTGTGAGCTGTGGTGTTGCGCTGTGGGAATGGTGTGGGCAGTGGTGTAGCGCTGTGGGAGTGGTGTGGGCTGTGGTGTTGCGCTGTGGGAATGGTGTGGGCAGTGGTGTAACGCTGTGGGAGTGTGTGGGCAGTGGATTTGTGCTGTGAGAGAGGTGTGGGCAATCGTGCAACACTGTGGGAGTGGTGTGGGCAGTGGTGTAGCGCTGTGGGAGTGGTGTTGGCAGTAGAGTAGCGCTGTGGGAGTGGTGTGGGTTGTGTTGTAGCGCTGTGCGAGTGGTGTGGGCAGTGGTGTAGCGCTGTGGGCAGTGGTGTAGCGCTGTGGGAGTGGAGTGGTTTGTGGTGTAGCGCTGTTGGAGTGGTGTGGGCAGTAGGGTAGCGCTGTGGGAGTGGTGTGGGTTGTGGTGTAGCGCTGTGGGAGTGGTGTGAGCAGTAGGGTAGCGCTGTGGGAGTGGTGTGGGTTGTGGTGTAGCGCTGTGGGAGTGGTGTGGGCAGTACGGTAGCGCTGTGCGAGTGGTGTGGACAGTGGTGTAGCGCTGTGGGAGTGTTGTGGGTTGTGGTGTAGCACAGTCGGATTGGTGTGGGCAGTGGTGTAGTGCTGTGGTAGTGGTGTGGGCAGAGGACTAGCGCTGTGGGAGTGGTGTGGGCAGTGATGTAGTTTTGTGGGAGTGGTGTGGGCAGTGGTGTAGCGCTGTGGGAGTGGTGTGGGCAGTGGTGTAGCGCTGTGGGAGATGTGTGGGCTGTGCTGTTGCGCTGTGGAAGTGGTGTGGGTTGTGGTGTAGCGCTGTGGGAGTGATGTGGGTTGTGGTGTAGCGCTGCGCGAGTAGTGAGGGCAGTAGCGTAGCGCTGTGGGAGTGGTGTGGGTTGTGGTGTAGCGCTGTTGGAGTGGTGTGGGCAGTGGTGTCGCGCTGTGCGAGTGGCTTGGGCAGTGGTTCAGTGCTGTGGGTTGTGGTGTAGCGCTTTGGGAGTTGTGTGCGCAGTGGTGTAGTGCTCTTGTAGTGGTGTGGGCAGAGGTGTAGGGCTGTGGGAATGGGGTGTGCAGTGGTGCAACGCTGTGGGTGTGGTGTGGGCAGTGGTGTAGTGCTGTAGGAGTGGTGTGGACATTGGTGTAACGCTGTGGGAGTGGTGTGGGCAGTCGTGTAGCGCTGTGGGAGTGGTGTTGGCTGTGGTGTAGCGCTGTGGTAGTGGTGTAGGCAGTGGTGATACGCTATGGGGGTAGTGTGGGCAGTGGTGTAGCGCTGAGGGAGTGGTGTGGGCTGTGGTGTTGCGCTGTGGGAATGGTGTGGGCAGTGGTGCAACGCTGTGGGTGTGGTGTGGGCAGTGGTGTAGTGCTGTAGGAGTGGTTTGGGCTTTAGTTTAGCGTTTTGGGAGTGGTGTGGGCATTGGTGTAGCGCTGTGGGAGTGGTGTTGGCTGTGGTGTAGCGCTGTGGTAGTGGTGTAGGCAGTGGTGTTACGCTATGGGAGTAGTGTGGGCAGTGGTGTAGCGCTGAGGGAGTGGTGTGGGCAGTGGTGTAACGCTGTGGGAGTGTGTGAGCAGTGGATTTGTGCTGTGAGAGTTGTGTGGTCAATGGTGTAACGCTGTGGGAGTGTTGTTGGCAGTTGTGTAGCGCTGTGGGGGTGGTATCGGCAGTGGTGTAGCGCTGCGTGAGTGGTGCTTGCAGTGGTTTAGCGCTGTGGGAGTGGTGTGTGCAGTGCTGTAGAGCTGTGGGAGTGGTGTGTGCAGTGGTGATGTGGCGTGGGAGTGGTGTGGGTAGTGGAGTAGTGCTGCGGGTGTGGTGTAGTGCTGTGGGAGTGGTGTGTGTTTTGTTGTAACGCTGTATGGAGTGGCGTAGGCAGTGGTGTAGCGCTGAGGAGTGGTTTGGCCAGTGGTGTTGCGCTGTGGCAGTGCTGTGGGCAGTGGTGTAGCTCTGTGGGAGTGGTGTGGGTTTGGTGTAGTGCTGTAGGAGTGGTGTGGGCAGTGATGTAGCGCTGTAGGAGTGGTGTGGGCAGTGCTAGCGTTCTGAGGGAGTGGTGTGGGCAGTGCTGTAGTTCTGTGGGAGTAGTGTTGGCAGTGGTGTGGTTCTGTGGGAGTGGTGTGGGCAGTGGTGTGGGCAGTGGTGTAGTTCTGTGGGAGTGATGTGGGCAGTCGTGTAACGCTGTGGGAGTGGTTTGGTTTGTGGTGTAACGATGTGGGAGTGGTGTGATCAGTGGTGTAGCGCTGTGGGAGTGGTGTGGGCAGTGATGTAGCGTTTGTGGGAGTGCTGTGTGTTGTGGTGTAACACTTTCGGAGTGGTGTGGGCAGTGGTGTAGCGCTGCTGGAGCGGTGTGGGAGGTGGTGTAGTGCTGTGGGAGTGGTGTGGGGAGTGGTGTAGCGCTGCTGGAGTGGTGTGGGCAGTGGTGTAGCGCTGCTGGAGTGGTGCGGGCTTTGGTTTAATACTGCGGGAGTGCTGTTGGTTGTTCAGTAGTGCTGAGGGAGTGGTGTGCGCAGTGGTGTAGTGCTGTGGTAGTGGTGTGGGCAGAGGTGTAGCGCTGTGGGAGTGGTGTGGGCTGTGGAGTAGTGCTGTGGGAGTTGTGTGAGCAGTGGTGTCGCGCTTTGGGAGTGGTGTGGGCTGTGGTGTAGCGCTGCTGAAGTGGTGTGGGCAGTGGTGTAGTGCAGCGGGAGGGATGTGGGCAGTGGTGTAACGCTGTGGGAGTGGTGCGGTCTTTGGTTTAATGCTGCGCGAGTGGTGAGGGCTTTTGTTTAGCGCTTTGGTAGTGGTGTGGGCATTAGTGTAGCGCTGTGGGAGTGGTGTGGGCAGCGGTGTAACGCTGTGGGAGTGGTGTGGGCAGTGTTGTAGTGCTGTGGGAGTGGTGTGGGCAGTGGTGTAACGCTCTGGGAGTGGTGTGGGTTGTGGTGTAGTGTTGTGGGAGTGGTGTGGGCAGTGTTGTATCGCTGTGGAAGTGGTGTGGGCAGCTGTGTTGCGCTGTGGGAGTGGTGTGGGCTGTGGTGTAGCTCTGTGTGAGTGGTGTGGGCAGTGGTGTAGCTCTGTGGGAGTGACGTGTGCAGTGGGGTAGCGCTGTGGGAGTGGTGTCAGCAGTGGTATAGAGCTGTTCGAATGGTGTGTGCAGTGTTGTAGTGGTGTGGGAGTGGTGTGGGCATTAGTGCAGCGCTGTGGGGTGGTGTGGGCAGTGGTGTAGCGCTGTGGGAATGGTGTGGGCAGTGGTGTATCGCTGTGGGAGTGGTGTGGGCTGTGGTGTAGTGCTGTGCGAGTGGTGTGGGCATTAGTGTAGCGTTGTGGGAGTGGTGTGGGCATAAGTGTAGTGCTGTGGGAATGGTGTGGGCAGTGGTGTAGAGCTATGCGAGTGGTGTGAGCAGTGGTGTAGCGCTGTGGGAGTGGTGTGGGAAGTGGAGTAGCGCTGTGGGAATGTTGTGGGCAGTGGTGTAACGCTGTGGGAGTGGTGTGAGCAGTGGTGTAGCGCTGTGGGAGTTGTGTGGGCAGTGGTGTAGCGCTGTGGGAATGGTGTGGGCAGTGGTGTAGTGCAGTGGGATTGGTGTGGGCAGTGGTGTTGCGCTGCGGGAGTGGTGTGGGCATTAGTATAGCGCTGTGGGACTGGTGTGGGCTGTGGAGTAGTGCTGTGGGAGTTGTGTGAGCAGTGGTGTAGCGCTTTGGGAGTGGTGTGGGCTGTGGTGTAGCGCTGCTGAAGTGGTGTGGACAGTGGTGTAGTGCAGCGGGAGGCATGTGGGCAGTGGTGTAACGCTGTGGGAGTGGTGCGGTCTTTGGTTTAATGCTGCGGGAGTGGTGAGGGCTTTTGTTTAGCGCTTTGGTAGTGGTGTGGGCATTAGTGTAGGGCTGTGGGAGTGGTGTGGGCAGCGGTGTAACGCTGTGAGAGTGGTGTGGGCAGTGTTGTAGTGATGTGGGAGTGGTGTGGGCAGTGGTGTAACGCTCTGGGAGTGGTGTGGGTTGTGGTGTAGTGTTGTGGGAGTGGTGTGGGCAGTGGTGTATCGCTGTGGGAGTGGTGTGGGCAGCTGTGTTGCGCTGTGGGAGTGGTGTGGGCTGTGGTGTAAACCTGTGTGAGTGGTGTGGGCAGTGGTGTAGCTCTGTGGGAGTGGCGTGTGCAGTGGGGTAGCGCTGTGGGAGTGGCGTGAGCAGTGGTGTAGAGCTGTTCGAGTGGTCTGTGCAGTGTTGTAGTGGTGTGGGAGTGGCGTGGGCATTAATGCAGCGCTGTGGGGTGGTGTGGGCAGTGGTGTAGCGCTGTGGGAATGGTGTGGGCAGTGGTGTATCGCTGTGGGAGTGTTGTGAGCAGTGGTGTGGCGCTATGGGAGTTGTGTGGGCAGTAGTGTAGCGCTGTGGGAATGGTGTGGGCAGTGGTGTAGTGCAGTGGGATTGGTGTGGGCAGTGGTGTTGCGCTGCGGGAGTGGTGTGGGCATTAGTATAGCGCTGTGGGAGTGGTGTGGGCAGTGGTGTAGTGCTGTGGGTGTTGTTTGGGCAGTGGTGTAACGCTGTGGGAGTGGCGTGGGCAGTTGTGTAGCGCTGTGGGAGTGGTGTGTGCTGTGGTGTAGCGCTGTGGGAGTTGTGTGGGCAGTGGTGTAACGCTGTGGGAGAGGTTAGGGAAGTGGATTTGTGCTGTGGGAGTGGTGTGGTCAGTGGTATAACGCTGTGGGAGTGGTGTGGGCAGTGGTGTAGCGCTGTGCGAGTGGTGTGGGCAGTGGTGTAGCACTGCGTGAGTGGTGTGGGCAGTGGTGTAGCGCTGTGGGAGTGACGTGTGCAGTGGTGTAGCGCTGTGGGAGTGGTGTGTGCAGTGTTGTAATGGTGTGGGAGCGGTGTGGGCATTAGTGCAGTGCTGTGGGTTGGTGTTGGCAGTGGTGTAGCGCTTTGTGAGTGGTGTGGGCAGTGGTTTAACGCTGTGGGAGTGGTGTGGGTGTTGGTGTTGTGCTGTGGGAGTGGTGCGGGCAGTGGTGCAGTGCTGTGCGTGTGCTGTGGGCAGTGGTGTAGCGCTGTGAGTGTGGTGTGCGCAGTGGTGTAGTGCTGTGCGAATGGTGTGAGCAGTGGTGTAGCGCTGTGGGAGTGGTGTGGGCAGTGGTGTAGCGCTGCGGGAGTGTTGTGGGCAGTGGAGTAGCGCTGTGGGAGTGGTCTGGGCAGTGTTGTAGTGCTGTGGGATTGGCGTGGGCAGTGGTGTAGTGCAGCGGGAGGGATGTGTGCAGTGGTGTCATGCTGTGGGAGTGGTTTGGGCAGTGGTGTAGCGCTTTGGGAGTGGTGTGGGCAGTGGTGTAGCGCTGTGGGTGTGGTGTGGGTTGTGCTCTAGTGCTGTGGGAGTGGTGTGGGCAGTGGTGTAGCGCTGTTGGAGTGGCGTGGGCAGTGGTGTAGCGCTGTGGGAGTGGTGTGGGCTGTGGTGTAACGCTGTGGGAGTGATGTCAGCAGTGTTGTTGTGCTGTGGGAGTGGTGTCGGCAGAGGTGTAGCGCTGTGGTAGAGGTGTGGGCAGAGGTGTAGCGCTGTGGGAGTGGTGTGGGCTGTGGAGTAGCGCTTTGGGAGTGGTGTGGGCTGTGGTGTAGCGCTGCTGAAGTGGTGTGGGCAGTGGTGTAGTGCAGCGGGAGGGATGTGGGCAGTAGTGTAACGCTGGGGGAGTGGTGCGGTCTTTGGTTTAATGCTGTGGGAGTGGTGAGGGCTTTTGTTTAGCGCTTTGGGAGTGGTGTGGGCATTAGTCTGGCGCTTTGGGAGTGGTGTGGGCAGTGTTGTAGTGCTGTGGGAGTTGATTGGGCAGTCGTGTAACGCACTGGGGGTGGTGTGGGTTGTGGTTTAGTGCTGTGGGAGTGGAGTGGGCAGTAGTTTATCGCTGTGGGAGTGGTTTGGCCAGTGTTGTTGCGCTGTGGGAGTGGTGTGGGCTGTGGTGTAGCGCGGTGGGAGTGGTGTGGGCAGTGGTGTAGCTCTGTGGGAGTGGTGTGTGCAGTGGGGTAGCGCTGTGGGAGTGGTCTGAGCAGTGGTGTAGAGCTGTGGTTGTGGTGTGTGCAGTGTTGTAGTGGTGTGGGAGTGGTGTGGGCATTAGTGCAGCGCTGTAGGGTGGTGTGGTCAGTGGTGTAGCGCTGTGGGAATGGTGTGGGCAGTGGTGTATCGCTGTGGGAGTGGTTTGGGCTGTGGTGTAGTGCTGTGCGAGTGGTGTGGGCAGTGGTGTAGCGCTGTGGGAGTGGTGTGGGAAGTGGAGTAGCGCTGTGGGAATGTTGTGGGCAGTGGTGTAACGCTGTGGGAGTGGTGTGGGCAGTGGTGTAGCGCTCTGGGAGTTGTGTGGGCAGTGGTGTAGCGCTGTGGGAGCGGTGTGGGCAGTGGTGTAGTGCTGTTGGAGTGGCGTGGACATTGGTGTAGTGCAGTGGGATTGTTGTGGGCAGTGATGTTGCGCTGCGGGAGTGTTGTGGGCATTTGTATAGCGCTGTGGGAGTGGTGTTGGCAGTAGTGTAGTGCTATGGGAGTGGTGAGGGCAGTGGTGTAGCGCTGTGCGAGTGGGGTGGGCAGTGGTGTAGCACTGCGTGAGTGATGTGGGCAGTTGTGTAGCGCTGTGGGAGTGAATGTGTGCAGTGGAGTAGGGCTGTGGGAGTGGTGTGTGCAGTGTTGTAGTGGTGTGGGAGCGGTGTGGGCATTAGTGCAGCGCTGTGGGGTGGTGTTGGCAGTAGTGTAGCGCTGTATGAGTGGTGTGGGCAGTGGTTTAACGCTGTGGGAGTGGTGTGGGGGTTGGTGTTGTGCTGTGGGAGTGGTGCGGGCAGTGGTGCAGTGCTGTGCGTGTGCTGTGGGCAGTGGTGTAGCGCTGTGAGTGTGGTGTGCGCAGTGGTGTAGTGCTGTGGGAATGGTGTTGGCAGTGGTGTAGCGCTGTGGGAGTGGTGTGGGCAGTGGTGTAGCGCTGCGGGAGTGGTGTGGGCAGTGGAGTAGCGCTGTGGGAGTGGTGTGGGCAGTGGTGTAGGGCTGTGGGATTGGCGTGGGCAGTGGTGTAGTGCAGCGGGAGGGATGTGTGCAGTGGTGTTATGCTGTGGGAGTGGTATGGGCAGTGGCGTAGAGCTTTGGGAGTGGTGTGGGCAGTGGTGTAGCGCTGTGGGTGTGGTGTGGGTTGTGGTGTAGTGTTGTGGGAGTGGTGTGGGCAGTGGTGTTGCGCTGTTGGAGTGGCGTGGGCAGTTGTGTAGCGCTGTGGGAGTGGTGTGGGCTGTGGTGCAACGCTGTGGGAGTGATGTCGGCAGTGGTGTAGCGCTGTTGGGAGTGGTGTGGGCTGTGGAGTAGCGCTGTGGGAGTTGTGTGGGCAGTGGTGTAGCGCTTTGGGAGTGGTTTGGGCTATGGTGTAGCGCTGCTGAAGTGGTGTGTGCAGTGGTGTAGTGCAGCGGGAGGGAGGTGGGCAGTAGTGTAACGCTGGGGGAGTGGTGCGGTCTTTGGGTTAATGCTGCGGGAGTGGTGAGAGCTTTTGTTTAGCGCTTTGGGAGTGGTGTGGGCATTAGTGTAGCGCTTTGGGAGTGGTGTGGGAAGTGGGGTAACGCTGTGGGAGTGGTGTGGGCAGTGTTGTAGTGCTGTGGGAGTTGTGTGGACAGTGGTGTAACGCACTGGGTGTGGTGTGGGTTGTGGTTTAGTGTTGTGGGAATGGTGTGGGCAGTGGTGTATCGCTGTGGGAGTGGTGTGGGCAGTGTTGTTGCGCTGTGGGAGTGATGTGGGCTGTGGTGTAGCGCGGTGGGAGTGGTGTGGGCAGTGGTGTAGTTCTGTGGGAGTGGTGTGTGCAGTGGGGTAGCGCTGTGGGAGTGGTCTGAGCAGTGGTGTAGAGCTGTGGTTGTGGTGTGTGCAGTGTTGTAGTGGTGTGGGAGTGGTGTGGGCATTAGTGCAGCGCTGTAGGGTGGTGTGGGCAGTGGTGTAGCGCAGTGGGAATGGTGTGGGCAGTGTTGTATCGCTGTGGGAGTGGTTTGGGCTGTGGTGTAGTGCTATGCGAGTGGTGTGTGCATTAGAGTAGCGTTGTGGGAGTGGTGTGGGCATAGGTGTAGTGCTGTGGGACTGCTGTGGGCAGCGGTGTAGCGCGGTGGGAATGGTGTGTGCAGTGGTGTAGCGCTGTGCGAGTGGTGTGGGCAGTGGTGTAGCGCTGTGGGAGTGGTGTGGGAAGTGGAGTAGCGCTGTGGGAATGTTGTGGGCAGTGGTGTAACGCAGTGGGATGGTGTGGGCAGTGGTGTAGCGCTGTGGGAGTTGTGTGGGCAGTGGTGTAGCGCTGTGGGAGCGGTGTGGGCAGTGGTGTAGTGCTGTTGGAGTGCTGTGGACATTGGTGTAGTGCAGTGGGATTGGTGTGGGCAGTGATGTTGCGCTGCGGGAGTGTTGTGGGCATTAGTATAGCGCTTTGGGAGTGGTGTTGGCAGTAGTGTAGTGCTATGGGAGTGGTGTGGGCAGTGGTGTAACGCTGTGGGAGTGGCGTGGGCAGTGGTGTAGCGCTGTGGGAGTGGTGGCGGCAGTGGTGCAGCGCTGTGCTTGTGGTGTGGGCAGTGGTGAAGCGCTGTGAGTGTGGTGTGGGCATTGGTGTAGTGCTGTGGGAGTGTTGTGGGCAGTGGTGTAGCGCTGTGGGAGTGGTGCGGGTTGCTGTGTAGCACTGTGGGAGTGGTTAGGCAGTGGTGTAACGCTGTGGGAGTGGTGTGGGCAGTGGTTTAGCGCTGTGGGAGTGGTTTGGGCAGTGGTGTAGCGTTGCGGGAGTGGTGTGGGAGTGGTGTTGTGCTGTGGGATTGGTGTGAGTTGTGGTGTAGTGCTGTGGGAGTGATGTGGGCAGTGGTGTAGCGCAGTGGGAGTGGTGTGGGCAGTAGTGTCGTGCTGTGGAATTGGCCGGGGCAGTGGTGTAGTGCAGCGGGAGGGATGTGTGCAGTGGTGTCATGCTGTGGGTGTTGTATGGGCAGTGGTGTAGCGCTTTTGGAGTGGTGTGGGCAGTGGTGTAGCGCTGTGGGTGTGGTGTGGGTTGTGCTGTAGCGCTGCGGGAGTCGTGTGGGCAGTGGTGTAGCGCTGTTGGAGTGGCGTGGGCAGTGGTGTAGCGCTGTGGGTTTGGTGTGGGCAGTGGTGTAACGCTGTGGGAGTGATGTCGGCAGTGTTGTAGTGCTGTGGGAGTGGTGTCGGCAGTGGTGTAGCGCTGTTTGGAGTGGTTTGGGCAGTAGTGTAGTGCTCTGGTAGTTTGTGGGCAGTGGTCTTGCGCTGTGCGTTTGATGTGGGCAGAGGTGTAGCGCTGCGGGAGAGGTGTGGGCAGTGGTGTAGCGCTGCGGGGGTGGTGTGGGCCGTGGTGTAGCGCTGTTGGAGTGGCGTGGGCAGTGGTGTAGCGCTGTGGGAGTGTTGTGGGTTGTGGTGTAGCGCTGCGGTGGTGATGTGGGCAGTGGTGTAGCGCTGCCCGAGTGCTGTGGGAAGTGGTGTAGCGCTGCGGGAGTGGTGTGGGCATTGGTGTAGCGCTGTGGGTATGGTATGGGTTGTGGTGTAGTGCTGTGGGAGTGGTGTGGGCAGTGGTGTAGCGCTGTTGGAGTGGCGTGGGCAGTGGTGTAGCTCTGTGGGAGTGGTTTGGGCTGTGGTGTAACGCTGTGGGAGTGATGTCGGCTGTGGTGTAGTGCTGTGGGAGTGGTGTCGGCAGTGGTGTAGCGCTGTTTGGAGTGGTGTGGGCAGTGGTGTAGCGCTGTGGGAGTGGTGTGTGCAGTGGTGTAGCGCTGTGGGTGTGGTGTGGGTTGCGGTTTAGTGCTGTGGGACTGGTGTGGGCAGTGGTTTAGCGCTGTTGGAGTGGCGTGGGCAGTGGTGTAGCGCTGTCGGAGTGGTGTGGGCTGTGGTGTAACGCTGTGGGAGTGATGTCGGCAGTGGTGTAGTGCTGTGGGAGTGGTGTCGGCAGTGGTGTAGCGCTGTGTTAGTGGTGTGGGCAGAGGTGTAGCGCTGTAGGAGTGGTGTGGGCTGTGGAGTAATGCTGTGGGAGTGGTGTGGGTAGTGGTGTAGCGCTGTGCGAGTGGTGTGGGCAGTGGTGTAGCGCTGTGGGAGTGGCGTGTGCAGTGGTGTAGCGCTGTGGGAGTTTTGTGGGCTGTGCTGTAGAGCTGTGGGAGTGGTGTGTGCAGTGTTGTAGTGGTGTGGGAGCGGTGTGGGCATTAGTGCAGCGCTGTGGGGTGGAGTTGGCAGTGGTGTAGCGCTGTGTGAGTGGTGTGGGCAGTGTTGTAACGCTCTGGGAGTGGTGTGGGGGTTGGTGTTGTGCTGTGGAAGTGGTGCCGGCAGTGGTGCAGCGCTGTGCTTGTGGTGTGGGCAGTGGTGTAGCGCTGTGAGTTTGGTGTGGGCAGTGGTGTAGCGCTGTGGGATTGGTGTGGATTGTGGTGTAGTGCTGCGGGGGTGATGTGGGCAGTGGTGTAGCGCTGTGGGAGAGGTGTGGGCAGTGGTGTAGTGCTGTAAAATTGGCGTGGGCAGTGGTGTAGTGCAGCGGGAGGGATGTGTGCAGTGGTGTCATGCTGTGGGTGTGGTATGGGCAGTGGTGTAGCGCTTTGGGAGTGGTGTGGGCAGTGGTGTAGCGATGTGGGTGTGGTGTGGGTTGTGCTGTAGCGCTGGGGGAGTGGTGTCGGCAGTGGTGTAGCGCTGTTTGGAGTGGTGTGGGCAGTGGTGTAGCGCTGTGGGAGTGGTGTGAGCAGTGGTGTAGCGCTGTGGAAGTGGTGTGGGCAGTGGTGTAGTGCTGTGAAAGTGGTGTGGGCAGTGGTGTAGCGCTGTGGGAGTCGTGTGGGCCGTTGTGTATTGCTGTGGGACTTTTGTGAACAGTGGTTTAGTGCTGTGGGAGTGGTGTGGGCAGTGTTGTAGTGCTGTGGGAGTGGTGTGGGCAGTGGTGTAGCGCTGTGGGAGTGGTGTGGGCAGTGGTGTAACGCTGCAGGAGTGGTCTGGGCAGTGGTGTAGTGCTGTGGGAGTCGTGTGGGCAGTGGTGTAGCGCTGTGGGTATGATGTGGGCAGTGGTGTAGCGCTTTGGGAGTGGTGTGGGCAGAGGTTTAGTGCTGTGGGATTGGTGTGAGCAGTGGTGTAGCGCAGTGGGAGTGGTGTGGGCAGTGGTGTACAGCTGCGGGAGTGGTGTGTGCAGTGGTGTAGCGCAGTTGGAGTGGTGTGGGCAGTGGTGTTGTGCTGCGGGTGTAGTGCTGTGGGAGTGGTGTGGGCAGTGGTGTAGCACTGTGGGAGTGGTGTGGGCAGTGGTGTAGCGCTGTGGGAGTCGTGTGGGCAGTTGTGTATTGCTGTGGGAGTTTTGTGAACAGTGGTTTAGTGCTGTGGGAGTGGTGTGGGCAGTGGTGTAGTGCTGTGGGAGTGGTGTGGGCAGTGGTGTAGCGCTGTGGGAGTGGTGTGGGCAGTGGTGTAACGCTGCAGGAGTGGTGTGGGCAGTGGTGTAGTGCTGTGGGAGTCGTGTGGGCAGTGGTGTAGCGCTGTGGGTAAGATGTGGGCAGTGGTGTAGCGCTGTGGGAGTGGTGTGGGCAGAGGTTTAGTGCTGTGGGATTGGTGTGAGCAGTGGTGTAGCGCAGTGGGAGTGGTGTGGGCAGTGGTGTACAGCTGCGGGAGTGGTGTGTGCAGTGGTGTAGCGCAGTTGGAGTGGTGTGGGCAGTGGTGTTGTGCTGCGGGTGTAGTGCTGTGGGAGTGGTGTGGGCAGTGGTGTAGCACTGTGGGAGTGGTGTGGGCAGTGGTGTAACGCTGTGACAGTGGTGTGGGCATTAGTGTAGCGCTGCGGGAGAGGTGTGGGCAGTGGTGTAGTGATGAGGGAGTGGTGTGGGCAGTGGTATACCGCGGCGGGAGTGTTGTGGGCAGTGGTGTTGCGCTGCGGGAGTGGTGCGGGCATTGGTTTAATGCGGCGGGAGTGGTGTGGGCACTAGTGTAGCGCTATGGACGTGTTGTGGGCAGTGGTGTAGCGCTGTGGGAGTGGCGTGGGCAGTGGTGTAACGCTGTGGGAGTGGTGTTGTCAGTGGTGTAGTACTGTGCGAGTGGTGTGGGCAGTGGTGTAGTGCTGTGGGATTGGTGTGGTCAGTTGTGTAACGTTGTGGGAGTGGTGTGGGCAGTGCTGGAGCGCTGTTGGAGTGATGTGGCATTAGTGTAGCGCGGTGGGAGTGGTGTGGGCCGTGGTGTAGCCCTGTGGGAGTGGCTTGGGAATTAGTGTAGCGCAGGTGGAGTGGTGTGGACAGTGGTGTAATACTGTGGGAGTGGTGTGGGCAGTGTAGTTGCGCTGTGGGTGTGATGTGGGTTGTAGGGTAGCGCTGTCGGAGTGGTGTTGGTTCTGGTGTCACGCTTTGGGAGTGGTGAGGGCAGCGGTGTAGTGCTGTTGGACTCGTGTGGGTAGTGGTGTAGTACTGCGGTTGTGATGAGGGCAGTGGTGTAGAGCTGCGGGAGTGGTGTGAGCAGTGGTGTAGTGCTGTGGGAGTGGTGTGGGCACTGGAGTAGTGCTGTGGGAGTGTTGTGTGCAGTGGTGTAGTGCTGTGGGAGTGATGTGGGCCGTGGTGTAGCGCTGTGAGAGTGGTGTGGGGAGTGGTGTAGTGCTGTGGGTGTGGTGTGAGCAGTGATGTAACGCTGTGGGAGTGGTGTGGGCAGTTGTGTAGTGCTGTGGGAGTGGTGTGGGCAGTGGTGTAACGCTGTGGGAGTGGTGTGGGCAGTGGCGTAGTGCTGTGGGAGTGGAGTGGGCAGTGGTGAAGTGCTGTGAGTGTGGTGAGGGCAGCGGTGTAGTGCTGTGGGAGTGGTTTGGGCAGTGGTGTAGTGCTGTGGGAGTGGTGTTGGCAGTGGTTTAGCGCTGCGGGGCTGATGTGGGCAGTGGTGTAGCGCTGTGGGAGCGGTGTGGGTAGTGGTTTAGCGCTGCGGGGGTGATGTTGGCAGTGCTGTTGCGCTGCGGGAATGGTGTGGGAATTGTGTTAACGCTGCAGGAGAGGTGTGGGCATTAGTGCAGCGCTGTGGGAGTGGTGTGGGCAGTGGTGTAGCGCTGTGGGACTGTTCTGGTCATTAGTGTAGCGCTGTGGGAGCGGTGTTGACAGTGGTGTAGCGCTGCGGGAGTTGTGTGGGCAGTGGTGTAGCACTGCGGGAGTGGTGTGGGCAGTGGTGTAGCGCTGCGGAAGTGGTGTGGGCAGTGGTGTAGCGCTGTGGGAGTGGTGCGGGTACTGGTTTAATGCGGCGGGGGTGGTGTGGGCAGTGGTGTAGCGCTGTGGGAGTGGTGTGGGCATTACTGTAGCGCTGTTTGGTGTTGTGTGGGCATTAGTGTAGCGCTGTGGGAGTGGTGCGGGCATTTGTGTAGCGCTGTGGGAGAGGTGTGGTTAGTGGTGTAGTGCTATGGGAGTGGTGTGGGCAGTGGTGTAGAGCTGTGGGAGTGGTGTGGGCAGTGGTGTAGCGCTGTGGGAGTGGTGTGGGCATGTTGTAGCGCTGTCGGAGTGGTGTGGGCAGTGTTGTAGTGCTCTGGGAGTGGTGTGGGCAGTGGTGTTACGGTGAGGGTGTGCTGTGGGCAGTGGTGTAACGCTGTGGAAGTGGTGTGGGCAGTGGTGTAGCGCTGTGGGAGTGGCGTGTGCAGTGGTGTAGCGCTGTGGGAGTGGTGTGTGCAGTGTTGTACTGGTGTGGGAGCGGTGTGGGCATTAGTGCAGCGCTGTGGGGTGGTGATGGCAGTGGTGTAGCACTGTGTGAGTGGTCTGGGCAGTGGTTTAACGCTGTGGGAGTGGTGTGGGGGTTGGTGTTGTGCTGTGGGAGTGGTGCAGGCAGTGGTGCAGCGCTCTGCGTGTGGTGTGGGCAGTGGTGTTGCGCTGTGAGTGAGGTGTGGGCAGTGGTGTAGCGCTGTGGGAGTGGTGCGGGTTGTGGTGTATCGCTGTGGGAGTGGTTGGGCAGTGGTGTAACGTTGTGGGAGTGGTGTGGGCAGTGGTGTAGCGCTGTGGGAGTGGTGTGTGCAGTGGTGTAGTGCTGCGGGAGTGGTGTGGGCAGTGGTGTACTGCTCTGGGATTGGTGTGGTTTGTGGTGTAGTGCTGCGGGGGTGATGTGGGCAGTGGAGTAGCGCTGTGGGAGTGGTGTGGCCAGTGGTGTAGTGCTGTGGGATTTGCGTGGGCAGTGGTGTAGCGCTTTGGGAGTGGTGTGGGCAGTGGTGTAGCGCTGTGGGTGTGGTGTGGGTTGTGGTGTAGCGCTGTTGGAGTGGCGTGGGCAATGGTGTAGCGCTGTGGTAGTGGTGCGTGCTGCGGTGTAACGCTGTGGGAGTGATGTCGGCAGTGGTGTAGTGCTGTGGGAGTGGTGTCGGCAGTGGTGTAGCGCTGTGGTAGTGCTGTGGGCAGAGGTGTAGCGCTGTGGGAGTGGTGTGGGCTGTGGAGTAGCGCTGTGGGAGTTGTGTGGGCAGTGGTGTAGCGCTTTGGGAGTGGTGTGGGCTGTGGTGTAGCGCTGCTGAAGTGGTGTTGGCAGTGGTGTAGTGCAGCGGGAGGGATGTGGGCTGTGGTCTAACGCTGGGGGAGTGGTGCAGTCTTTGGTTTAATGCAGCGGGAGTGGTGAGGGCTTTTGTTTAGCTCTTTGGGAGTGGAGTGGGCATTAGTGTAGCGCTGTGGGAGTGGTGTGGGCAGTGTTGTAACGCTGTGCGAGTGGTGTGGGCAGTGTTGTAGTGCTGTGGGAGTTGTGTGGGCAGTGGTGTAACGCTCTGGGAGTGATGTGGGTTGTGGTGTAGTGTTGTGGGAGTGGTGTGGGCAGTGGTGTATCGCTGTGGGAGTGGTGTGGGCAGTGGTGTTGCGCTGTGGGAGTGGTGTAGGCTGTGGTGTAGCGCTTTGGAAGTGGTGTGTGCAGTGGGGTAGCTCTGTTGGAGTGGTGTGTGCAGTGAGGTAGCGCTGTGGGAGTGGTCTGAGCAGTGGTGTAGAGCTGTGGGAGTGGTGTGTGCAGTGTTGTAGTGGTGTGGGAGTGGTGTGGGCAGTTGTGTAGCTCTGTTGGAGTGCAGTGTGCAATGGGGTAGCGCTGTGGGAGTGGTCTGAGCAGTGGTGTAGAGCTGTGGGAGTGGTGTGTGCAGTATTGTAGTGGTGTGGGAGTGGTGTGGGCATTAGTGCATCTGTGTGGTGGTGTGGGCAGTGGTGTAGCGATGTGGGAATGGTGTGGGCAGTTGTGTATCGCTGTGGGAGTGGTATTGTTTGTGGTGTAGCGCTGTGGGAGTGGTGTAGGCAGTGGTGTAGCGCTGTGGGAGTGGAGTGGGCAGTGGTGTAGCGCTGTGGGAGTGGTGTGCGCAGTGGTGTAGTGCTGTGAAAGTGGTGTGGGCAGTGGTGTAGCGCTGTGGGAGTCGTGTGGGCAGTTGTGTATTGCTGTGGGAGTGGTTTGAACAGTGGTTTAGAGCTGTGGGAGTGGTGTGGGCAGTGGTGTAGTGCTGTGGGAGTGGTGTGGGCAGTGGTGTAGCGCTGTGGGAGTGGTGTGGGCAGTGGTGTAGCGCTGTGGGAATGGTGTGGGCAGTGGTGTAGCGCTGTGGGAATGGTGCGGGCAGTTGTGTATCGCTGTGGGACTGGTGTGGGCTGTGGTGTAGTGCTCTGCGAGTGGTGTGGGCACTAGTGTAGCGTTGTGGGAGTGGTGTGGGAAGTGGAGTAGCGCTGTGGGAATGTTGTGGGCAGTGGTGTAGCGCTGTGCGAGTTGTGTGGGCATTAGTGTAGCGTTGTGGGACTGCTGTGGGTAGTGGTGTAGCGTTGTGGGAATGGTGTGGGCAGTGGTGTAGCGCTGTGCGAGTGGTGTGGGCAGTGGTGTAGCGCTGCGGGAGTGGTGTGGGAAGTGGAGTAGCGCTGTGGGAATGTTGTGGGCAGCGGTGCAACGCTCTGGGAGTGGTGTGGGCAGTGGTGTAGCGCTGTGGGAGTTGTGTGGGCAGTGGTGTAGTGCTGTTGGAGTGGTGTGGACATTGGTGTAGTGCAGTGGGATTGGTGTGGGCAGTGGTGTTGCGCTGCGGGAGTGTTGTGGGCATTAGTATAGCGCTGTGGGAGTGGTGAAGGCAGTGCTGTAGTGCTATGGGAGTGGTGTGGGCAGTGGTGTAACGCTGTGGGAGTGGTGTGGGCAGTGGTGTAATGCTGTGGGAGTGGTGTGGGATGTGGTGTAGCGCTGTGCGAGTGGTGTGTGCAGTGGTGTAGCACTGCGTGAGTGGTGTAGGCAGTGGTGTAGCGCTGTGGGAGTGGCTTGTGCAGTGGTGTAGCGCTGTGGGAGTGGTGTGGGCAGTGGTGTAGAGCTGTGGGAGTGGTGTGTGCAGTGTTGTAGTGGTGTGGGAGAGATGTAGGCATTAGTGCAGCTCTGTGGGTTGGTGTTAGCAGTGGTGTAGCGCTGTGGGAGTGGTGCGGGCAGTTGTGCAGCGCTGTGCGTGTGGTGTGGGCAGTGGTGTAGCGCTGTGAGTGTGGTGTGGGCAGTGGTGTAATGCTGTGGGAGTGTTGTGGGCAGTGGTGTAGCGCTGCGGGGGTGGTGTGGGTCGTGATGTAAGCGCTGTTGGAGTGGTGTGGGCAGTTGTGTAGTGCTGTGGGAGTGGTGTGGGCAGTGGTGTAGTGCTGTGGGAGTGGTGTGGGAAGTGGTGTAGTGCTGTGGGAGAGGTGTAGGCAGTGATGTAGCGCTGCGGGGGTGGTGTGGGCCATGGTGTAGCACTGCGGCGGTGATGTGGGCAGTGGTGTAGCGCTGCCCGAGTGCTGTGGGAAGTGGTGTAGCGCTGCGGGAGTGTTGTGGGCAGTGGTGTAGCGCTCCGGGAGTGGTGTGGGTTGTGGTGTTCCGCTGGGGGAGTGGTGTGGGCAGTGGTGTAGCGCTGTGGGAATGGGGTGTACTTTGGTGTAGCGCTGCGGGAGTGGTGTGGGCTGTAGTGTAGCGCTGTGGCAGTGGTATTGTTTGTGGTGTAGCGCTGTGGGAGTGGTGTGGTCAGTGGTGTAGCGCTGTGGGAGTGGTGTAGGCAGTGGTGTAGCGCTGTGGGAGTGGAGTGGGCAGTGGTGTAGCGCTGTGGGAGTGGTGTGGACAGTGGTGTAGTGCTGTGAAAGTGGTGTGGGCAGTGGTGTAGCGCTGTTGGAGTCGTGTGGACAGTTGTGTATTGCTGTGGGAGTGGTTTGAACAGTGGTTTAGAGCTGTGGGAGTGGTGTGGGCAGTGGTGTAGTGCTGTGGGAGTGGTGTGGGCAGTGGTGTAGCGCTGTGGGAGTGGTGTGGGCAGTGGTGTAGCGCTGTGGGAATGGTGCGGGCAGTTGTGTATCGCTGTGGGACTGGTGTGGGCTGTGGTGTAGTGATCTGCGAGTGGTGTGGGCACTAGTGTAGCGTTGTGGGAGTGGTGTGGGAAGTGGAGTAGCGCTGTGGGAATGTTGTGGGCAGTGGTGTAGCGCTGTGCGAGTTGTGTGGGCATTAGTGTAGCGTTGTGGGACTGCTGTGGGTAGTGGTGTAGCGTTGTGGGAATGGTGTGGGCAGTGGTGTAGCGCTGTGCGAGTGGTGTGGGCAGTGGTGTAGCGCTGCGGGAGTGGTGTGGGAAGTGGAGTAGCGCTGTGGGAATGTTGTGGGCAGCGGTGCAACGCTCTGGGAGTGGTGTGGGCAGTGGTGTAGCGCTGTGGGAGTTGTGTGGGCAGTGGTGTAGTGCTGTTGGAGTGGTGTGGACATTGGTGTAGTGCAGTGGGATTGGTGTGGGCAGTGGTGTTGCGCTGCGGGAGTGTTGTGGGCATTAGTATAGCGCTGTGGGAGTGGTGAAGGCAGTGCTGTAGTGCTATGGGAGTGGTGTGGGCAGTGGTGTAACGCTGTGGGAGTGGTGTGGGCAGTGGTGTAATGCTGTGGGAGTGGTGTGGGATGTGGTGTAGCGCTGTGCGAGTGGTGTGTGCAGTGGTGTAGCACTGCGTGAGTGGTGTAGGCAGTGGTGTAGCGCTGTGGGAGTGGCTTGTGCAGTGGTGTAGCGCTGTGGGAGTGGTGTGGGCAGTGGTGTAGAGCTGTGGGAGTGGTGTGTGCAGTGTTGTAGTGGTGTGGGAGAGATGTAGGCATTAGTGCAGCTCTGTGGGTTGGTGTTAGCAGTGGTGTAGCGCTGTGGGAGTGGTGTGGGCAGTGGTGCAGCGCTGTGCGTGTGGTGTGGGCAGTGGTGTAGCGCTGTGAGTGTGATGTGGGCAGTGGTGTAATGCTGTGGGAGTTTTGTGGGCAGTGGTGTAGCGCTGTGAGAGTGGTGCGGGTTGTGGTGTAGCTCTGTGGGAGTGGTTGCGCAGTGGTGTAACGCTGTGGGAGTGGTGTGGGCAGTGGTGTAGTGCTGTGGGAATGGTTTGGGCAGTGGTGTAGCGCTGCGGGAGTGGAGTGGGCAGTGATGTAGTGCCGTGGGATTGGTGTGGGTTGTGGTGTAGTGCTGCGGGGGTAATGTGGGCAGTGGTGTAGCGCTGTGGGACTGGTGTGGGCAGTGGTGTAGTGCTGTGGAATTGGCGTGGGCAGTGGTGTAGTGCAGCGGGAGGGATGTGTGCAGTGGTGTCATGCTGTGGGTGTGGTATGGGCAGTGGTGCAGCGCTTTGGGAGTGGTGTGGGCAGTGGTGTAGCGCTGTTGGAGTGGTGTGGGCAGTGGTGTAGCGCTGTGGGAGTGGTGTGGGTTGTGGTGTAGCGTTGTGGGAGTGGTGTGGGCAGTGATGTAGTGCTGCGGGAGTTGTGTGGGCAGTGGTGTAGCGCTGTGGGAGTGTTGTGGGCATTAGTGTAGCGCTGTGGGAGTGGTGTGGGCATTTGTGTAGCGCTGTGGGAGAGGTCTGGTTAGTGGTGTAGAGCTGCGGGAGTTGGGTGGGCGTGGTGTAGTGCTGTTGGAGTGGTGTGGGCAGTTATGTAGTGCTGTGGGAGTGTTGTGGGGTGTGGTGTAACGGTGTGGGAGTGGTGTGGGCAGTAATGTAGTGCTGTGGGAGTGGTGATGGTAGTGGTGTATTGCTGTGGGAGTGTTGTGGACAGTTGTGTAGTGCTGTGGGAGTAGTGTGGGCAGTGGTGTAGTCCTGCGGGAGTGGTGTGGGCAGAGGTGTAGTGCTGTGGGAGTGTTGTGGTCAGTGGTGTAGTCCTGTGGGAGTGGTTTGGGCTGTGGTGTATTGCTGTGAGAGTGGTGTGGGCATTAGTGCTGCGCTGTGGGAGTGGTGTGCGTAGTGTTATAGCGCTGTGGGAGTGTTTTGGGGATTAGTGCAGATCTGTGGGAGTGGTGTGGGCAGTAGTGTAGCGCTGTGGGAGTGGTGTGGGCATTAGTGAAGCGCTGTGGGAGTGGTGTGGGCATCAGTGTAGCGCTGTGGGAGTGGTGTGTGTAGTGGTGTAGTGCTGTGGGTGTGGTGTGGGCTGTGGGGTAGCGCTGTGGGAGTGGTGTGGGCATTGGTGTAGCGCTGTGGGAGTGGTGTGGGCATTGGTGTAGTCCTGTGGGAGTGGTGTGTGTAGTGGTGTAACGCTGTGGAAGTGGTGTGGGTAGTGGTGTAGTGCTGTGGGACTGGTGTGTGCAGTGGTGTAGTGCTGTTGGAGTGATGTGGGCAATGATGTAGTGCTACGGGAGTGGTGTGTGCAGGGGTTTAGTGCTGAGGGAGTGGTGTGGGGAGGGTGTAGTGCTGTGGGAGTGGTATGGGCAGAAGTGTAGCGCTCTGGGACTGGTGTGGGCAGCAGTTTAGTGCTGTGGGAGTGGTGTGTGCAGTTTTGAAGTGCTGTGGGAGTGGTGAGTGTCGTGGTGTAATGCTGTGGGAGTGGTGTTGCCAATGGTGTATTGCTCTGTGAGTGGTGTGGGCTGTGGGGTAGCGCTGTGGGAGTGGTGTGGGCATTGGTGTAGCGCTGTTGGAGTGGTGTGGGCATTGGTGTAGTCCTGTGGGAGTGGTGTGTGTAGTGGTGTAACGCTGTGGAAGTGGTGTGGGTAGTGGTGTAGTGCTGTGGGACTGGTGTGTGCAGTGGTGTAGTGCTGTTGGAGTGATGTGGGCAATGATGTAGTGCTACGGGAGTGGTGTGTGCAGGGGTTTAGTGCTGAGGGAGTGGTGTGGGGAGGGTGTAGTGCTGTGGGAGTGGTATGGGCAGAAGTGTAGCGCTCTGGGACTGGTGTGGGCAGCAGTTTAGTGCTGTGGGAGTGGTGTGTGCAGTTTTGAAGTGCTGTGGGAGTGGTGAGTGTCGTGGTGTAATGCTGTGGGAGTGGTGTTGCCAATGGTGTATTGCTCTGTGAGTGGTGTGGGCAGTGGTGTAGTACTGTGCGAGTGGTGTAGACAGTGGTGTAGCGCTATGGGACTGGTTTAGGCAGTGGTGTAGCGCTGTGGGAGTGGTGTGGGCAGTGTTGTAGCGCTGTGGGAGTGGTGTCGGCATTAGTGCAGCGCTGATGGACTGGTGTGAGCAGTGGTGTAGCGCTGTGGGAGTGGTGTGTGCATTATTTTAGCGCTCTGGGAGTGGTGTGTGTTGTTGTGTAGTGCTGTGGGAGTGATGTGGGCAGTGGTGTAGTGCTGTGGTAGGTGTGTGCAGTGGTGTAGTGCTGTGGGAGTGGTGTGGGCAGTGGTGTAGTGCTGTGGGTGTGGTGTTCCAGTGGTCTAGTGCTGCTGGAGTGGTGTGGGCAGGGTTGTAGCGCTGTGTGAGTGGTGTGGGCAGTGGTGTAGTGCTGTGGGTGTGGTGTTCCAGTGGTCTAGTGCTGCTGGAGTGGTGTGGGCAGGGTTGTAGCGCTGTGTGAGTGGTGTGGGCAGTGGTGTAGTGCTGTGGGTGTGGTGTTCCAGTGGTCTAGTGCTGCTGGAGTGGTGTGGGCAGGGTTGTAGCGCTGTGTGAGTGGTGTGGGCAGTGGTGTAGTGCTGTGGGAGTGTTGTGGGCTGTGGTGTAGTGCTGTTGTACTGGTGTGGGCAGCGGTGTAGCGCTGTGGGAGTGGTGTGGGCATTAGTGTAGCCCTGTGGGAGTGGTTTGGGCATTAGTGTAGCGCTTTGGGAGTGGTGTGGACAGTGCTGTTGTCTTGTGGGTGTAGTGTGGTGGTGGGTTGCAGTGTAGCCATGTCGGAGTGATGTTGGTTGTGGTGTAGCGCTGTGGGAGTGTTGTGGACAGCGTTGTAGTGTTGTGGTACTGGTGTGGGCAGTGGTGTAGTGCTGCGGAGGTGTTGTGGGCAGTGGTGTAGAGCTGCGGGAGTGGTGTGGGCAGTGGTGTTGTGCTGTGGGAGTGGTGTGGGCGGTGGTGAAGTTCTGTGGGAGTGGTGTGGGCAGCGGTGTAATGTTGCGGGAGTTGAGGTTGATGTTGAATTTATTGGTGTTTTTCATTGTTGATCTTCTTGTTGAATTTGTTGGTGTTTTTCAATGTTGAGGTTGTTGTTGAATTTGTTGGTGATTTTCAATATTGAGGTTGTAGTTGAATTTGTTGGTGTTTGAATGGTTTTTTTGTGAACTTTTTTGTGTTTTTAAATTTGAGGTTGTTGGTGGAATTATTGGCGTTTATGAATGTAGGGGTTGTTGTTAAATTTGTTTGTGATCTTCAATATTGAGGTTGTTGTTGAATTTGTTGGTGTTATCAATGTTTTTTAAAAAACTTTTTTGTACTTTTAAAAGTTGAGGTTGTTGTTAAATTTGTTGGTGTTTTTCAATGTTGAGGTTGTAGTTTAATTTCTTGGTGCTGTCAATGTTTATTTTGCTGAACTTGTTTGTAATTTTTAAAGTTATGGTTGTTATTGAATTTCTTGGTGTTATCAATGTTTATTTTGTTGAACTTATTTGTACTTTTAAAAGTTGAGGTTGTTGATTAATTTGTTGGTATTTTTCAATGTTGAAGTCGTTGAATTTGTTGGTGATTTTCAATATTGAGATTGTTAATCAATTTGTTGGTGTTATGAATGGTTTTTTTGAACTTTTTTGCGTTTTTCAAAGTTGAGGTTGTTGGTGAAATTGTTGGTCATTTTCAGTGATGAGTTTGTTGTTGAGTTTGTTGGTGTTTTTCAATATTGAGGTTGTTGATTAATTTGTTGGTGTGATCAATGTTTAATTTGAACCTTTTTGTGTTTTTCAAAGTTGAGTTGTTGAATTTGCTGGTGATTTGCAATATTGAGGTTGTTGATTAATTTGTTGGTGTGATCAATGTTTAATTTGAACCTTTTTGTGTTTTTCAAAGTTGAGGTTGTTGCTGAATTTCTTCATGATATTCAGTGTTGAGTTTCTTGAATTTGTTGGTGATTTTCAATATTGAGGTTTTTGTTGAATTTGTTTGTGTTATCAATGTTATTTTTTGAACTTTTTTGTATTTTTCAAAGTTGAAGTTGTTGTGGAATTTGTTGGTGTTTTTCAATGTTGAGGTTGTTGTTGAATTTGTTGGTGTTTTTCAATGTTGAGTTTGTTTTTGAATTTGTTGGTGTTTTTCAATGTTGAGGTTGTTGTTGCATTTGTTGGTGATTTTCAATATTGAGGTAGTTGTTGAATTTGTTGGTGTTATCAATGTTTTTTTGTTGAACTTGTTTATATTTTTAAAAGTTGAGGTTGTTGTTGAATTTGTTGGTGTTTTGAATGGTTTTTTTTTAAACTTTTTTCTGTTTTTCAAAGTTGAGGTGGTTGCTGAATTTGTTGGTGATTTTCAGTGTTATTCTTGTTGAATATGTTGTTGATTTTCAATATTGAAGTTGTTGCTGAATTTGTTGGCGTTATCAACATTTATTTTGTTGAACTTGTTTGAACTTGTAAAAGTTGAGGTTGTTGTTTAATTTGTTGGGAATTTCAATATTGAGGTGTTGTTGAATTTGTTGGTGTTTTTCAATGTTGATGTTGTTGTATTTGTTGGTGATTTTCAATTTTGACTTTGTTGTTGAATTTGTTGGTGCTTTTCAATATTGAGGTTGCTGTTGAATTTATTGGTGTTTTTCAATGTGGAGGTTGTTGTTGATTTTGTTACTGTTTTTCAATGTTGAGGTTGTTGTTGAATTTGTTGGTGTTTTTCAATGTTGAGGTTGTTGTTGAATTTGTTGGTTTTGTCAATGTTTATTTTGTTGAAATTGTTTGTAGTATTAAAAGTTGAGGTTGTTGCTGAATTTTTTTATTGTTTTTCAATTTTGATGTTGTTGTTGAATATGTGGGTGATTTTAAATTTTGAGGTTGTTGAATTGGATAGTGTCATCAATGTTTATTTTGCTGAACTTGTTTGTATTTTTAAAAATTGTGGTTGTTGTTGATTTTCTTGGTGTTATCAAAGTTTATTTTGTAGAACTTTTTTGTACTTTTAAAAGCTAAGGTTGATATTGAATTTTTTGGTGTTTCTCATTGTTGAGGTTATTGTTGAAATTGTTGGCGTTTTTCAATGTTGAGGTTGTTCTTGAATTTTTTGATGTTTTTCATTGTTGAGGTTGTTGCTGAATTTGTTGGTGTTTTTCAATGTTCAGATTGTTGTTGAATTTGTTGACGATTTTCAATATTGAGGTTGTTGTTGAATTTGTTGGTGTTTTTCATTGTTGTGTTACTTGATGAATTTGTTGGTGTTTTTCAATGTTGATGTTGTTGTTGAATTTGTTGGTGATTTTCAATATTGAGGTTGTTCTTGAATTTGTTGGTGTTATCAATATTCTTTTTTGAACTTTTTTGTACTTTTAAAAGTTGATGTTGTTGTTGAATTTGTTGCGGTATTTCAATGTTGAGTTTGATGAATTTGTTGGTGATTTTCAATATTGAGGTTGTTGTTCAATTTGTTGGTGTTATCAATATTATTTTTTGAACTTTTTTGTGCCTTTAAAAGTTGAGGTTGTTGTTGAAATTGTTGGTGTTTATCAATGTTGAGTTTGTTGTTGAATATGTTGGCAATATCAATGTTTTTTAAAAACTTTTTTGTACTTTTAAAAGTTGAGGTTGTTGGTGAATTTGTTGGTGTTTTTCAATGGTGAGGTCTTTGTTGAATTTTTTGGTGTTTTCATTGTTGTGGTTGTTGTTAAATTTGTTGGTGAATTTCAATGTTCAGGTTGTTGTTGAATTGGATAGTGTCATCAATGTTTATTTTGTTGAAATTGTTTGTATTTTATAAAGTTGAGGTTGTTGTTGAATTTGTTGGCGTTTTTCAATGTTGAGGTTGTTCTTGAATTTTTTGATGTTTTTCATTGTTGTGGTTATTGTTGGATTTGTTGGTGTTTTTCAATGTTGAGATTGTTGTTGAATTTTTTGGCGTTTTTCAATGTTGAGGTTGTTCTTGAATTTTTGGGTGTTTTTCATTGTTGTAGTTCTTGGTGAATTTGTTGGTGTTTTTCAATGTTGAGGTTGTTGAATTTGTTGGTGATTTTCAATATTGAGGTTCTTCTTGAATTTGTTGGTGTTATCAATATTCTTTTTTGGACTTTTTTGTACCTTTAAAAGTTGAGGTTGTTGTTGAAATTGTTGATGTTTATCAATCTTGAGGTTGTTGTTGAATTTGTTGGCTTTATCAATGTTTTTTAAAAACTTTTTTGTACTTTTAAAAGTTGTGGTTGTTGGTGAATTTGTTGGTGTTTTTCAATGGTGACATTTTGTTGAATTTTTTGGTGTTTTCATTGTTGATGTTGTTGTTGAATTTGATGTTGTTGTCAATGTTTATATTGTTGAACTTGGTGTATTTTTAAAAGTTGTGGTTGTTGTTTAATTTGTTGGTGTTTTTCAAAGTTGAGGTCGTTGCATTTGTTGGTGATTTTCAATATTGAGATTGTTGATGAAAGTGTTGGTGTTATGAATGTTTTTTTTGAACTTTTTTGTGTTTTTCAAAGTTGAGGCTGCTGCTGAATTTGTTGATGAATTACAGTGTTGATCTTGTTGAATTTGTTGGTGATTTTCAATACTGAGGTTGTTGTTGAATATGTTGACGTTTATCAATGTTGAAGTTGTTGTTGAATTTGTTAGTGATTTTCAATATTGAGGTTGTTGCTGAATTTGTTGGTGATATTCAGTGTTGAGGTTGTTGAATTTGTTGTTGATTTTCAATATTGAGGTTGTTGTTGAATTTGTTGGCGTTTTTCAATGTTGAGGGTGTTGAATTTGTTGGTGATTTTCAAAATTGAGATTCTTGTTCAATTTGTTGGTGTTATCAATATTATTTTATGAACTTTTTTGTACTTTTAAAAGTTGAGGTTGTTGTTGAATTTGTTGGCGTTTTTCAATGTTGAGGTTGTTCTTGAATTTTTTGATGTTTTTCATTGTTGTGGTTATTGTTGGATTTGTTGGTGTTTTTCAATGTTGAGATTGTTGTTGAATTTTTTGGCGTTTTTCAATGTTGAGGTTGTTCTTGAATTTTTGGGTGTTTTTCATTGTTGTAGTTCTTGGTGAATTTGTTGGTGTTTTTCAATGTTGAGGTTGTTGAATTTGTTGGTGATTTTCAATATTGAGGTTCTTCTTGAATTTGTTGGTGTTATCAATATTCTTTTTTGGACTTTTTTGTACCTTTAAAAGTTGAGGTTGTTGTTGAAATTGTTGATGTTTATCAATCTTGAGGTTGTTGTTGAATTTGTTGGCTTTATCAATGTTTTTTAAAAACTTTTTTGTACTTTTAAAAGTTGTGGTTGTTGGTGAATTTGTTGGTGTTTTTCAATGGTGACATTTTGTTGAATTTTTTGGTGTTTTCATTGTTGATGTTGTTGTTGAATTTGATGTTGTTGTCAATGTTTATATTGTTGAACTTGGTGTATTTTTAAAAGTTGTGGTTGTTGTTTAATTTGTTGGTGTTTTTCAAAGTTGAGGTCGTTGCATTTGTTGGTGATTTTCAATATTGAGATTGTTGATGAAAGTGTTGGTGTTATGAATGTTTTTTTTGAACTTTTTTGTGTTTTTCAAAGTTGAGGCTGCTGCTGAATTTGTTGATGAATTACAGTGTTGATCTTGTTGAATTTGTTGGTGATTTTCAATACTGAGGTTGTTGTTGAATATGTTGACGTTTATCAATGTTGAAGTTGTTGTTGAATTTGTTAGTGATTTTCAATATTGAGGTTGTTGCTGAATTTGTTGGTGATATTCAGTGTTGAGGTTGTTGAATTTGTTGTTGATTTTCAATATTGAGGTTGTTGTTGAATTTGTTGGCGTTTTTCAATGTTGAGGGTGTTGAATTTGTTGGTGATTTTCAAAATTGAGATTCTTGTTCAATTTGTTGGTGTTATCAATATTATTTTATGAACTTTTTTGTACTTTTAAAAGTTGAGGTTGTTGTTGAATTTGTTGGCGTTTTTCAATGTTGAGTTTGTTGATGAATTTGTTGGTAATTTTCAATATTGATGTTCTTGTTGAATTTGTTGGTGTTATCAATGTTTTTTAAAAACTTTTTTGTACTTTTAAAAGTTGAGGTTGTTGGTGAATTTGTTGGTGTCTTTCAATGGTGAGGTTTTTGTTGAATTTTTTGGTGTTTTTATTTTTGAAGTTGTTGTTAAATTTGTTGGTGTTTTTCAATGTTTAGGTTGTTGTTGAATTTGTTTTTTTTTGTCAATGTTTAATTTGTTGAACCTGTTTGTATTTTTTAAAGTTGAGGTTGTTGTTTTATTTATTGGTGCTATCAATGTTTATTTTGTTGAACGTTTTTGTAGTATTAAAAGTTGAGGTTGTTGCTGATATTTTTTATTGTTTTTCAATTTTGATGCTGTTGTTGAATTTGTTGTTGATTTTAAATTTTGAGGTTGTAGTTGAATTGGATAGTGTCATCAATGTTTATTTTGCTGAACTTGTTAATATTTTTAAAGATTTAGTTTGTTGTTGATTTTCTTGGTGTTATCAAAGTTTATTTTGTTGAACTTTTTTGTACTTTTAAAAGTTGAGGTTGATTTTGAATTTGTTGATGTTTTTCATTGTTGAGGTTTTTGTTGAATTTGTTGGCGTTTATCAATGTTGAGGTTGTTCTTGAATTTTTTGGTGTTTTTCATTGTTGTGGTACTTGGTGAATTTGTTGGTGTTTTTCAATGTTGATGTTGTTGTTGAATTTGTTGGTGTTTTTCTATGTTGAGGTTGCTGAATTTGATGGTGATTTTCAATATTGAGGTTCTTCTTGAATTTGTTCGTGTTATCAATATTTTTTTTTGAACTATTTTGTACCTTTAAAAGTTGAGGTTGTTGTTGAAATTGTTGGTATTTATCAATGTTGATGAATATGTTGATGTTATGAATGTTTTTTTTGAACTTATTTGTGTTTTTAAAAGTTGAGGCTGTTGCTGAAGTTGTTGGTGATTTTCAATGTTGAGGTTGTTGTTGAATATGTTGACGTTTATCAATGTTGAAGTTGTTGTTGAATTTGTTAGTGATTTTCAATATTGAGGTTGTTGCTGAATTTGTTGGT
Source organism: Cetorhinus maximus (assembly GCF_964194155.1). NCBI lineage: Eukaryota > Metazoa > Chordata > Chondrichthyes > Lamniformes > Cetorhinidae > Cetorhinus > Cetorhinus maximus. Next base: position 86,404 of record NW_027596184.1, on the reverse strand, counting down.
GATATTCACTGTTGAGGTTGTCGAATTTGTTGTTGATTTTCAATATTGAGGTCGTTGTTGAATTTGTTGGCGTTTTTCAATGTTGAGGTTGTTGTTGAATTTGTTGGTGATTTTCAATATTAAGGTTTTTGTTGAATTTGTTGTCGTTATCAATGTTATTTTTTGAACATTTTTGTATTTTTCAATGTTGAGGTTGTTGTTGAATTTGTTGGTGTTTTTCATTGTTGAGGTTGTTGTTGAATTTATTAGTGTTATCAATGTTTTTTGTTGAACTTGTTTGTATTTTTAAAAGTTAAGGTTGTTGTTCAATTTGTTGGTGTATTTCAAGGTTGAGGGTGTTGAATTTGTTGGTGATTTTCAAAATTGAGATTGTTGTTCAAATTATTGGTGTTATCTATATTCTTTTTTTGTACTTTTTTATATTTTTAAAAGTTGAGGTTGGTTTTGAATTTGTTGGTGTTTTGCATTGTTGAGGTTGCTGTTGCATTTGTTGATGAGTTTCAATATTGAGGTTGTTGTTGCATTTGTTGATGATTTTCAATATTGAGGTTGTTGTTGAATTTGTTGGTGTTATTAGTGTTTTTTAAAAAACTTTTTTGTACTTTTAAAAGTTGAGGTTGATTTTGATTTTGTTGGTGTTTTTCAATGTAGAGGTTGTTGTTCAAGTTTTTGGTGTTTTTCAACGTTGAGGTTTTTGAATTTGTTGGTGATTTTCAATACTGAGGTTGTTGTTGAATTTGTTGGTGTAATCAATGTTTTTTTAAAAACTTTTTTGTACTTTTAAAAGTTAAGGTTGTTCTTGAATTTGTTGGTGTTTTTCAATGTTGAGGTTTTTGTTGAATTTTTTGGTGTTTTCATTGTTGAGGTTGTTGCTGAATTTGTTAGTGTTTTTCAATGTTGAGTTTTTTTGTTGAATTTGTTAGTGATTTTCAATATTGAGATTGTTGTTGATTTTGTTGGTGTTTTTCAATGTAGAGGTTGTTGTTGAAGCTTTTGGGTTTTCAATGTAAAGGTTGTTGTTCATGTTTTTGGTGTTTTTCAACGTTGAGGTTTTTGAATTTGTCGTTATTATAAATATTGAGGTTGTTGTTGAATTTGTTGGTGTAATCAATGTTTTTTTAAAAACTTTTTTGTACTTTTAAAAGTTGAAGTTGTTGTTGAATTTGTTGGTGTTTTTCAATGTTGAGGTTTTTGTTGAATTTTTTGGTGTTTTCATTGTTGAGGTTGTTGCTGAATTTGTTAGTGTTTTTCAATGTTGAGTTTTTTTGTCGAATTTGTTAATGATTTTCAATATTGAGATTGTTGTTGAATTTGTTGGTGTTATCAATATTGAGGTTATTGTTGAATTTGTTGGTGATTTTTAATATTGAGGTTGTTGTTGAATATGTTGGTTTTTTTCAATGTTGAGGTTGTTGTTGAATTTGTTGGTGATTTTCAATATTGAGGTTGTTGTTGAATTTGTTGGTGTTATCAGTGTTTCTTTAAAAACTTTTTTGTACTTTTAAAAGTTGAAGTTGTTGTTGAATTTGTTGGTGTTTTTCATTGCTGAGGTTGTTGATGAATTTGTTGGTGTTTTTCAATGTTGAGGATGTTGTTGAAGTTGTTGGTGTTTTTCAATGTTGTGGTTTTTGATGAATTTGTTGGTGTTATCAATGTTTTTTAAAAAAACTTTTTTTAACTTTTAAAAGTTCAGGTTGTTGATGAATTTATTGCTGATTTTCAATATTGTGCTTGTAGTTGAATTTCATGGTGTCATCAATATTTTTTTAAAAACTTTTTTGTACTTTTAAAAGTTGAGGTCGTTGTTGAATTTGTTGGTGTTTTTCACTGTTGAGGTTGTTGTTGAATTTATTGGTGATTTTCAATGTTGAGGTTGTTATTGAATTTATTGTTGATTTTCAATATTGAGGTTGTTGCTGAATTTGTTGGTGATATTCACTGTTGAGGTTGTCGAATTTGTTGTTGATTTTCAATATTGAGGTCGTTGTTGAATTTGTTGGCGTTTTTCAATGTTGAGGTTGTTGTTGAATTTGTTGGTGATTTTCAATATTAAGGTTTTTGTTGAATTTGTTGTCGTTATCAATGTTATTTTTTGAACATTTTTGTATTTTTCAATGTTGAGGTTGTTGTTGAATTTGTTGGTGTTTTTCATTGTTGAGGTTGTTGTTGAATTTATTAGTGTTATCAATGTTTTTTGTTGAACTTGTTTGTATTTTTAAAAGTTAAGGTTGTTGTTCAATTTGTTGGTGTATTTCAAGGTTGAGGGTGTTGAATTTGTTGGTGATTTTCAAAATTGAGATTGTTGTTCAAATTATTGGTGTTATCTATATTCTTTTTTTGTACTTTTTTATATTTTTAAAAGTTGAGGTTGGTTTTGAATTTGTTGGTGTTTTGCATTGTTGAGGTTGCTGTTGCATTTGTTGATGAGTTTCAATATTGAGGTTGTTGTTGCATTTGTTGATGATTTTCAATATTGAGGTTGTTGTTGAATTTGTTGGTGTTATTAGTGTTTTTTAAAAAACTTTTTTGTACTTTTAAAAGTTGAGGTTGATTTTGATTTTGTTGGTGTTTTTCAATGTAGAGGTTGTTGTTCAAGTTTTTGGTGTTTTTCAACGTTGAGGTTTTTGAATTTGTTGGTGATTTTCAATACTGAGGTTGTTGTTGAATTTGTTGGTGTAATCAATGTTTTTTTAAAAACTTTTTTGTACTTTTAAAAGTTAAGGTTGTTCTTGAATTTGTTGGTGTTTTTCAATGTTGAGGTTTTTGTTGAATTTTTTGGTGTTTTCATTGTTGAGGTTGTTGCTGAATTTGTTAGTGTTTTTCAATGTTGAGTTTTTTTGTTGAATTTGTTAGTGATTTTCAATATTGAGATTGTTGTTGATTTTGTTGGTGTTTTTCAATGTAGAGGTTGTTGTTGAAGCTTTTGGGTTTTCAATGTAAAGGTTGTTGTTCATGTTTTTGGTGTTTTTCAACGTTGAGGTTTTTGAATTTGTCGTTATTATAAATATTGAGGTTGTTGTTGAATTTGTTGGTGTAATCAATGTTTTTTTAAAAACTTTTTTGTACTTTTAAAAGTTGAAGTTGTTGTTGAATTTGTTGGTGTTTTTCAATGTTGAGGTTTTTGTTGAATTTTTTGGTGTTTTCATTGTTGAGGTTGTTGCTGAATTTGTTAGTGTTTTTCAATGTTGAGTTTTTTTGTCGAATTTGTTAATGATTTTCAATATTGAGATTGTTGTTGAATTTGTTGGTGTTATCAATATTGAGGTTATTGTTGAATTTGTTGGTGATTTTTAATATTGAGGTTGTTGTTGAATATGTTGGTTTTTTTCAATGTTGAGGTTGTTGTTGAATTTGTTGGTGATTTTCAATATTGAGGTTGTTGTTGAATTTGTTGGTGTTATCAGTGTTTCTTTAAAAACTTTTTTGTACTTTTAAAAGTTGAAGTTGTTGTTGAATTTGTTGGTGTTTTTCATTGCTGAGGTTGTTGATGAATTTGTTGGTGTTTTTCAATGTTGAGGATGTTGTTGAAGTTGTTGGTGTTTTTCAATGTTGTGGTTTTTGATGAATTTGTTGGTGTTATCAATGTTTTTTAAAAAAACTTTTTTTAACTTTTAAAAGTTCAGGTTGATGATGAATTTATTGCTGATTTTCAATATTGTGCTTGTAGTTGAATTTCATGGTGTCATCAATATTTTTTTAAAAACTTTTTTGTACTTTTAAAAGTTGAGGTCGTTGTTGAATTTGTTGGTGTTTTTCACTGTTGAGGTTGTTGTTGAATTTATTGGTGATTTTCAATGTTGAGGTTGTTATTGAATTTATTGTTGATTTTCAATATTGAGGTTGTTGCTGAATTTGTTGGTGATATTCACTGTTGAGGTTGTCGAATTTGTTGTTGATTTTCAATATTGAGGTCGTTGTTGAATTTGTTGGCGTTTTTCAATGTTGAGGTTGTTGTTGAATTTGTTGGTGATTTTCAATATTAAGGTTTTTGTTGAATTTGTTGTCGTTATCAATGTTATTTTTTGAACATTTTTGTATTTTTCAATGTTGAGGTTGTTGTTGAATTTGTTGGTGTTTTTCATTGTTGAGGTTGTTGTTGAATTTATTAGTGTTATCAATGTTTTTTGTTGAACTTGTTTGTATTTTTAAAAGTTAAGGTTGTTGTTCAATTTGTTGGTGTATTTCAAGGTTGAGGGTGTTGAATTTGTTGGTGATTTTCAAAATTGAGATTGTTGTTCAAATTATTGGTGTTATCTATATTCTTTTTTTGTACTTTTTTATATTTTTAAAAGTTGAGGTTGGTTTTGAATTTGTTGGTGTTTTGCATTGTTGAGGTTGCTGTTGCATTTGTTGATGAGTTTCAATGTTGAGGTTGTTGTTGCATTTGTTGATGATTTTCAATATTGAGGTTGTTGTTGAATTTGTTGGTGTTATTAGTGTTTTTTAAAAAACTTTTTTGTACTTTTAAAAGTTGAGGTTGATTTTGATTTTGTTGGTGTTTTTCAATGTAGAGGTTGTTGTTCAAGTTTTTGGTGTTTTTCAACGTTGAGGTTTTTGAATTTGTTGGTGATTTTCAATACTGAGGTTGTTGTTGAATTTGTTGGTGTAATCAATGTTTTTTTAAAAACTTTTTTGTACTTTTAAAAGTTAAGGTTGTTCTTGAATTTGTTGGTGTTTTTCAATGTTGAGGTTTTTGTTGAATTTTTTGGTGTTTTCATTGTTGAGGTTGTTGCTGAATTTGTTAGTGTTTTTCAATGTTGAGTTTTTTTGTTGAATTTGTTAGTGATTTTCAATATTGAGATTGTTGTTGATTTTGTTGGTGTTTTTCAATGTAGAGGTTGTTGTTGAAGCTTTTGGGTTTTCAATGTAAAGGTTGTTGTTCATGTTTTTGGTGTTTTTCAACGTTGAGGTTTTTGAATTTGTCGTTATTATAAATATTGAGGTTGTTGTTGAATTTGTTGGTGTAATCAATGTTTTTTTAAAAACTTTTTTGTACTTTTAAAAGTTGAAGTTGTTGTTGAATTTGTTGGTGTTTTTCAATGTTGAGGTTTTTGTTGAATTTTTTGGTGTTTTCATTGTTGAGGTTGTTGCTGAATTTGTTAGTGTTTTTCAATGTTGAGTTTTTTTGTCGAATTTGTTAATGATTTTCAATATTGAGATTGTTGTTGAATTTGTTGGTGTTATCAATATTGAGGTTATTGTTGAATTTGTTGGTGATTTTTAATATTGAGGTTGTTGTTGAATATGTTGGTTTTTTTCAATGTTGAGGTTGTTGTTGAATTTGTTGGTGATTTTCAATATTGAGGTTGTTGTTGAATTTGTTGGTGTTATCAGTGTTTCTTTAAAAACTTTTTTGTACTTTTAAAAGTTGAGGTCGTTGTTGAATTTGTTGGTGTTTTTCACTGTTGAGGTTGTTGTTGAATTTATTGGTGATTTTCAATGTTGAGGTTGTTATTGAATTTATTGTTGATTTTCAATATTGAGGTTGTTGCTGAATTTGTTGGTGATATTCACTGTTGAGGTTGTCGAATTTGTTGTTGATTTTCAATATTGAGGTCGTTGTTGAATTTGTTGGCGTTTTTCAATGTTGAGGTTGTTGTTGAATTTGTTGGTGATTTTCAATATTAAGGTTTTTGTTGAATTTGTTGTCGTTATCAATGTTATTTTTTGAACATTTTTGTATTTTTCAATGTTGAGGTTGTTGTTGAATTTGTTGGTGTTTTTCATTGTTGAGGTTGTTGTTGAATTTATTAGTGTTATCAATGTTTTTTGTTGAACTTGTTTGTATTTTTAAAAGTTAAGGTTGTTGTTCAATTTGTTGGTGTATTTCAAGGTTGAGGGTGTTGAATTTGTTGGTGATTTTCAAAATTGGGATTGTTGTTCAAATTATTGGTGTTATCTATATTCTTTTTTTGTACTTTTTTATATTTTTAAAAGTTGAGGTTGGTTTTGAATTTGTTGGTGTTTTGCATTGTTGAGGTTGCTGTTGCATTTGTTGATGAGTTTCAATATTGAGGTTGTTGTTGCATTTGTTGATGATTTTCAATATTGAGGTTGTTGTTGAATTTGTTGGTGTTATTAGTGTTTTTTAAAAAACTTTTTTGTACTTTTAAAAGTTGAGGTTGATTTTGATTTTGTTGGTGTTTTTCAATGTAGAGGTTGTTGTTCAAGTTTTTGGTGTTTTTCAACGTTGAGGTTTTTGAATTTGTTGGTGATTTTCAATACTGAGGTTGTTGTTGAATTTGTTGGTGTAATCAATGTTTTTTTAAAAACTTTTTTGTACTTTTAAAAGTTAAGGTTGTTCTTGAATTTGTTGGTGTTTTTCAATGTTGAGGTTTTTGTTGAATTTTTTGGTGTTTTCATTGTTGAGGTTGTTGCTGAATTTGTTAGTGTTTTTCAATGTTGAGTTTTTTTGTTGAATTTGTTAGTGATTTTCAATATTGAGATTGTTGTTGATTTTGTTGGTGTTTTTCAATGTAGAGGTTGTTGTTGAAGCTTTTGGGTTTTCAATGTAAAGGTTGTTGTTCATGTTTTTGGTGTTTTTCAACGTTGAGGTTTTTGAATTTGTCGTTATTATAAATATTGAGGTTGTTGTTGAATTTGTTGGTGTAATCAATGTTTTTTTAAAAACTTTTTTGTACTTTTAAAAGTTGAAGTTGTTGTTGAATTTGTTGGTGTTTTTCAATGTTGAGGTTTTTGTTGAATTTTTTGGTGTTTTCATTGTTGAGGTTGTTGCTGAATTTGTTAGTGTTTTTCAATGTTGAGTTTTTTTGTCGAATTTGTTAATGATTTTCAATATTGAGATTGTTGTTGAATTTGTTGGTGTTATCAATATTGAGGTTATTGTTGAATTTGTTGGTGATTTTTAATATTGAGGTTGTTGTTGAATATGTTGGTTTTTTTCAATGTTGAGGTTGTTGTTGAATTTGTTGGTGATTTTCAATATTGAGGTTGTTGTTGAATTTGTTGGTGTTATCAGTGTTTCTTTAAAAACTTTTTTGTACTTTTAAAAGTTGAAGTTGTTGTTGAATTTGTTGGTGTTTTTCATTGCTGAGGTTGTTGATGAATTTGTTGGTGTTTTTCAATGTTGAGGATGTTGTTGAAGTTGTTGGTGTTTTTCAATGTTGTGGTTTTTGATGAATTTGTTGGTGTTATCAATGTTTTTTAAAAAAACTTTTTTTAACTTTTAAAAGTTCAGGTTGTTGATGAATTTATTGCTGATTTTCAATATTGTGCTTGTAGTTGAATTTCATGGTGTCATCAATATTTTTTTAAAAACTTTTTTGTACTTTTAAAAGTTGAGGTCGTTGTTGAATTTGTTGGTGTTTTTCACTGTTGAGGTTGTTGTTGAATTTATTGGTGATTTTCAATGTTGAGGTTGTTATTGAATTTATTGTTGATTTTCAATATTGTGGTTGTTGTTGAATTTGTTGGTGTTTTTCAATGTTGAGGTTGTTGTTGAAATTGTTGCTGTTTTTCAACATTGAGTTTGTTGTTGAATTTGTTGGTGTTATCCATGTTATTTATTTGAACTTTTTGTACTTTTAAAAATTGAGGTTGATTTTGAATTTGTTGGTGTTTTTCATTGTTGAGGTTTTTGTTGAATTTTTGGGTGTTTTCATCGTTGAGGTTGTTGTTAAATTTGTTGGTGTTTTTCAATATTGAGGTTGCAGTTGAATTTGTTGGTGTTGTCAATGTTTATATTGTTGAACTGTTTTGTAGTTTTGAAAGTTGAGGTTGTTCCTGAATTTTTTATTTTTTTTCAATGATGATGTTGTTGCTGAGTTGGTTGGTGATTTTCAGTGTTGAGGTTTCTTAATTTGTTGTTAACATTTAATGTTGAGTTTGTTGTTGAAATGGATAGTGTCATCAATGTTTATTTTGTTGAACTTGTTTGTACTTTTAAAAGTTGAGGTTTTTTTTGAATTTGTTGGTGTTTTTCATTTTTGACGTTGTTGTTGTTGAATTTTTTGGTGTTTTCCTATGTTGAGGTTGTTATTGAATTTGTTGGTAATTTTCAATATTGAGTTTGTAGTTGAATTTGTTGGTGTTTTTCAATGTTGAGGTTGTTGTTGAAATTGTTGGTGTTTTTCAATCTTGAGGTTGTTATTGAATTTGTTGGTGTTATCCATGTTATTTATTGAACTTTTATCTATTTTTCAATGTTAAGGTTATAGTTGAATTTGTTGGTGTTATCAATGTTATTTTTTGAACTTTTTTGTATTTTTCAATATTGAAGTTGTTGTTGAATTTGTTGTTGATTTTCAATATTGAGTTTGTTGTTGAATTTGTTGGTGTTATCAATGTTATTTTTTGAAAATGTTTGTAGTTTTCAATGTTGAGGTTGTTGTTCAATTTGTTGGTGTTTGTCAAGGTTGAGGTTGTTGTTGAAGTTGTTGGTGTTATCAATGTTATTTTGAAAATTTTCTCTCCTTTTAAAAGTTGAGTTTGCTGTTCAAATTGTTGGTGTTTCTCAATGTTGAGGTTGGTGTTAAATTTGTTTGCATTTTTCAATGTTGAGGTTGTTGTTGAATATGTTTTCATTTTTCAATGTCGAGGTTGTTGTTGAATTATTTGGTGACTATCAATATTGAGGTTGTTGTTGAATTTGCTGGTGTTCTCATTGATTTTTTTGAATTTTTTCTCTTCTTTTAAAAGTTGAGGTTGTTGTTCAAATTGTTGGTGTTTTTCAATGTTGAGGTTGTTGTTGAATTTGTTGATGTTATCAATGTTTTTTTGAACTTTTTCTCTTCTTTTATAAGTTGACGTTGTTGTACAATTTGTTGTTGTTTTTCAATGTTGAAGTTGATTTTGAAATTTTTGGCGTGTTTCAATATTGAGTTTGTTGTTGAATTTGTTGGCGTTTTTCAATGTTGAGGTTGTTGTTGAATTTGTTGGCGTTTTTCAATATTGAGGTTGTTGTTGAATTTGTAGGTGTTACCAATGTTTTTTTGATCCTTTTCTCTTCTTTTAAAAGTTGAGGTTGTTGTTGAATCTGTTGATGTTTTTCAATGTTTAGGTTGTTCTTGAATTTGTTGATGATTTTCAATATTGAGGTTGTTGTTGAATTTGTTGGCGTTTTTCAATGTTGAGGTTGTTGTTGAATTTGTTGACGTTTTTCAATGTTGAGATTCTTTTTGAATTTGTTGCTGATTTTCAATGTTGAGTTTGTTGTTGAATTTGTTGGTGATTTTCAATAATGAGGTTGTTGTTGAATTTGTTGGTGATTTTCAATGTTGAGATTGTTGTTGAATTTGTTGGTGCTATCAATGTTTTTTTTGAACTTTTTCTCTTCTTTTAAATGTTGAGGTTGTTGTTCAAATTGTTGGACTTTTTCAATGTTGAGGTTGTTGTTGCTTTTGTTTCTGACTTTCAATATAGAGGTTGGTGTTGAATTTGTTGTTTTTATCAATGTTCATTTTTGAACTTTTTTGTAGTTTTAAATGTTGAGCTTGTTGTTGAATTTGTTGATGTTTTTCAATGTTGAGGTTGTTGAAAAGTTTGGTGTTATTCATTCTTGTTGAATTTGTTAGTGGAATTTTGAATGTTGATGTTGAATGTTGATGTTGTTGTTAATGTTGATGTTGTTGAATGTTGATGTTGTTGTTGAATTTGTTGGTGATTTTCAATATTGATGTTGTTGTTGAATTTGTCGGTGTTTTTCAATATCAGGTTGTTGTTGAATTTGTTGGTTTTATCAATTTTTTTTTGCTCTTTTTTGTTTTTTTCAATGTTGAGGTTGTTGTTGAATATGTTGGTCCTTTTCAATGTTGAGGTTGTTAAATTTTTGGGTGTTTTTCAATGTTGAGGTTGTTGTTAAATTTGCTGGTGTTTTTCAATGTTGAGGTTGTTGTTTAATTTGTTGATGATTTTCAATATTGATTTTGTTGTTGAATTTGTTGGTGTGATCAATTTTATCTTTTGAAAGTTTTTGTCGTTTTCAATTTTGAGGTTGTTTTTGAATTTGTTGGCTTTTGTCATGGTTGAGATTGTTGTTGAATTTGTTGGTGTAATCAATGTTTTTTTTAAAATTTTCTCCTCTTTTAAAACTTGAGGTTGTTGTTGAATTTGTTGGTGTTTTTCAATGTTGAGGTTGTTGTTAAATTTGTGGGTAATTTTCAATGTTGAGGTTGTTGTTAAATTTGTGGGTAATTTTCAATGTTGAGGTTGTTGTTGAATTTGTTGTTGATTTTCAATGTTGAGTTTGATGTTGAATTCATTGTTGTTATCAATGCTATTTTTTTGAACTTTATGTATTTTTCAATGTTGAGGTTGTTGTTGAACTTGTTGATATTAGCAATGTTTTTTTCGAACTTTTTTGTATTATTTAATGTTGAGGTTGTTGTTTAATTTGTTATTGTTATAAATGTTTTTTTTAACCTTTTCTCTTCTTTTAAATGTTCAGGTTGTTGTTGAATTTTTATTATTTTTCAATGTTGCGGTTGTTGAATTTTTTGTGTTTTTCATAGTTGAGGTTGTTGTTGAATTTGTTGCTGATTTTCATTGTTGAGGTTGCTGTTGAATTTATTGGTGTTTTACAATGTTGCGGTTTTTGTTGAATTTGTCGGTGATTTTCAATATTGTGGTTCATGTTGAACTTTTCATGTTTTTCCATGTTGATGTTGTTGTTGAATTTACTGGTGATTTTCAAAATTGAAGTTGTTGAATTTGTTGTTCATTTTAAATGTTGAGGTTGTTGTTGAATATGTTGGTGTTTTTCAATGTTGATATTGTTGAATTTGTTGGTATTTTGCAATGTTGAGGTTGTTGTTGAATTTGTTGGTGTTATCAATGTTATTATTTGAACTTTTTTGTATTTTTCAATATTGAGGTTGTTGTTGAATTTGTTTGTGATTTTCAATATTGATGTTGTTGAATTTTTTGGTGATTTTCAATGTTGAGGTTGTTGTTGAATTTGATGGTGATTTTCAATATTGATGTTGAATTTGTTGGTAATTTTCAATATTGATGTTGAATTTGTTGGCGTCTTTCAATGCTGAGGTTGTTGTTGAATTACTTCGTGTTATCAATGTTTTTATTGAACTTTTTCTCTTCTTTTAAAAGTTGAGGTTGTTGTTGAATTTGTTGGTGTTTTTCAATGTTTAGCTTGTTGTTGAAATTGTAAGTTGTTTTCAATGTTGAGGTTCTTTTTGAATTTGTTAGTGTTTTTCAATGTGGAGGTTGATGTTGAATTTGTTGGTGATTTTCAATATCTAGGATGTTGTTGAATTTGTTGGCGTTTTTCAATGTTGAGGTTGTGGTTGAATTTGTTGCTGATTTTCAATGTTGAGGTCGTTGTTGAATTTGTTGGTGTCTTTCAATATTGGGGTTGTTGTTGAATTTGTTGGTGTTTTTCAATTTTGAGGTTGTTGTTGAATTTGTTGGTGATTTTCTATATTGAGGTTGTTGTTGAATTTGTTGGTATTATCAATGTTATCTTTTGAACTTTTTTGTATTTTTCAATGTTGAGGTTGTTGTTGAATTTGTTGGTATTTTTCAATGTTGAGGTTGTTGTTGAATTTGTTGGTGTTTTTCAATGTTGAGATTGTTGTTGAATTTGTTGGTGTTATCAATGTTTTTTTTGAAATTTTTCTCTTCTTTTAAAAGTTGAGGGTGTTGTTGAATTTGTTGCTGTCTTTCAATGTTGAGGTTGTTGTTGCTTTTGTTTGTGACTTTTTTGAAGTTTTAAATGATGACGTTGTTGTTGAATTTGTTGGTGTTTTTCAATGTTGATGTTGTTGAGTTTGTTGGTGTTATTCATTCTTGAGGTTGTTGTTGATTTTTTTGGTGATTTTCAATGTTGAGGTTGTTGTTGAATTTGTTGATGATTTTCAATGTTGAGGTTGTTGTTGAATTTGTCGGTGTTATCAATATTTTTAAAAAAACTTTTTTGTACTTTTAAAAGTTGAGGTTGTTGTTGAATTTGGTGGTGTTTTTCAATTTTGAGGTTGTTTAAATTGTTGGTGATTTTCAATATTGAAGTTATTGTATCTGTTGATGATTTTCAATGTTGAGGTTGTTGTTGAATTTGTTAGTGTCTTTCAATACTGAGGTTGTTGTTGAATTTGTTGGTATTTTTCAATGTTGAGGTTGTTGTTGAATTTGTTGGTGTTATCAATGTTATTTTTTGAACTTTTTTGTATTTTTCAATGTTGAGGTTGTTGTTGAATATGTTGGTATTTTTCAATGTTGAGGTTGCTTTTGAATTTGTTTGTGTTTTTGATTGTTGAGGTTGTTGTTGAATTTGTTGACATTTTGCAATGTTGAGAATCTTTTTGAATTTGTTGCTGATTTTCAATATTGAGGTTGTTGTTGAATTTGTTGGTGTTATCAATGTTATTTTTTGAACTTTTTTGTATTTATCAATGTTGAGGTTGTTGTGGAATTTGTTGGTGTTATCAATGTTTTTTTGATCTTTTTCTCTTCTTTTAAAAGTTGAGGTTGTTGTTGAATTTTTTTGTGTTTTTCATTATTGAGGTTGTTGTTGAATTATGTGGTGACTTTCAATATTGAGGTTGTTGTCGAATTTGTTGGCGATTTTCAATGTTGAGTTTCTTGTTGAATTTGTTGGTGTTATCAATGATTTTTTTGAACTTTTTCTCTTCTCTTAAAAGTTGAGGGTGTTGCTGAATTTGTTGGTGTTTTTCAATGTTGAGCTTGTTGTAGAATTTGTTGATGATTTTCAATATTGAGGTTGTTGTTGAATTTATTGCCGTTTTTCAAAGTTGAGGTTCTTCTTGAATTTTTGGTGTCTTTCAATATTGAGGTAGTTGTTGAATTTCTTTGTGTTTTTCAATGTTGAGGTTTCTGTTGAATTTGCTGGTGTTATCAATGTGTTTTTTCAAATTTTAAGCTTCTTTTAAATGTTGAGGTTGTTGTTGAATTAGGTTGTGTTTTTCAAGTTTGAACTTGTTGTTGAATTTGTTGGTGTTTTTCAATTTTGAGGTTGTTATTGAATTTGTTGGTGTTATCAATGTTTTTTTTGAAGTTTTTCTCTTTTAAAAGTTGAGGTTGTTGTTGAATTTGTTGGTGTTTTTCAATGTTGAGGTTGTTGTTGAATTTGTTGGTGTTATCAATGTTTTTTTTGAAATTTTTCTCTTCTTTTAAAAGTTGAGGGTGTTGTTGAATTTGTTGCTGTTTTTCAATGTTGAGGTTGTTGTCGCTTTTGTTTGTGACTTTTTTGCAGTTTTAAATGATGAGGTTGTTGTTGAATTTGTTGGTGTTTTTCAATGTTGAGGTTGTTGAATTTGTTGGTGTTATTCATTCTTGAGGTAGCGTTTGAATTTTTTGGTGATTTTCAATGTTGAGGTTGTTGTTGAATTTGTTGATGATTTTCAATGTTGAGGTTGCTTTTGAATTTGTCGGTGTTTTCAATATTTGTTTAAAAACTTTTTTGTACTTTTATAAGTTGAGGTTGTTGTTGAATTTGTTGGTGTTTTTCAACTTTGAGGTTATTGAAATTGTTGGTGATTTTCAATATTGAAGTTATTGTATTTGTTGATGATTTTCAATGTTGAGGTTGTTGTTGAATTTGTTTGTGTCTTTCAATACTGAGGTTGTAGTTCAATTTGTTGGTATTTTTCAATGTTGAGGTTGTTGTTGAATTTGTTGGTGTTATTAATGTTATTTTTTGAACTTTTTTGTATTTTTCAATGTTGTGGTTGTTGTTGAATTTGTTGGTGTTATCAATGTTTTTTTGATCTTTTTCTCTTCTTATAAAAGATGAGGTTGTTGTTGAATTTTTTTGTGTTTTTCATTATTGAGGTTGTTGTTGAATTTGGTGGTGACTTTCAATATTGAGGTTGTTGTCGAATTTGTTGGCGATTTTCAATGTTGAGTTTCTTGTTGAATTTGTTGGTGTTATCAATGATTTTTTTGAACTTTTTATCTTCTTTTAAATGTTGAGGTTGTTGTTGAATTAGGTTGTGTTTTTCAAGTTTGAGGTTGTTGTTGAATTTGTTGGTGTTTTCCAATTTTGAGGTTGTTGTTGAATTTGTTGGTGTTATCAATGTTTTTTTTGAACTTTTCCTCTTTTAAAAGTTGAGGTTGTTGTTGAATTTGTTGCTTTTTTCATGGTTGAGATGATTGTTGAATTTGATGGTGTTATCTATTTTTTTTATTGAACATGTTTGTATTTTTCAAAGTAAAGGTTGTTGTTGAATTTGTTGATGATTTTCAATGTTGAGGTTGATGTTGAATTTGTTGGTGTTTTTCAATGTTGAGGTTGTTGTTGAATTTGTTGGTGACTTTCAATATTGAGGTTGTTGTTGAATTAGTTGGTGTTATCAATGTTTTTTTTGAAATTTTTCTCTTCTTTTAAAAGTTGAGGGTGTTGTTGAATTTGTTGCTGTTTTTCAATGTTGAGGTTGTTGTTGCTTTTGTTTGTGAGTTTTTTGTAGTTTTAAATGATGAGGTTGTTCTTGAATTTGTTGGTGTTATTCAATGTTGTGGTTGTTGAATTTGTTGGTGTTATTCATTCTTGAGGTTGTTTATGAATTTTTTGGTGATTTTCAATGTTGAGGTTGTTGTTGAATTTGTTGATGATTTTCAACGTTGAGGTTGTTGTTGAATTTGTTGGTGTTATCAATATTTTTTTAAAAACATTTTTTGTACTTTTAAAAGTTGAGGTTGTAGTTGAATTTGGTGGTGTTTTTCAATTTTGAGGTTGTTGAAATTGTTGGTGATTTTCAATATTGAAGTTATTGAATTTGTTGATGATTTTCAATGTTGAGGTTGTTGTTGAATTTGTTAGTGTCTTTCAATACTGAGGTTGTTGTTGAATTTGTTGGTATTTTTCAATGTTGAGGTTGTTGTTGAATTTGTTGGTTTTATCAATGTTATTAATTGAACTTATTTGTACTTTTCAATAATGAGGTTGTTTTTGAATTTGTTGGTGATTTTCAATGTTGAGGTTGTTGTTGAATTTGTTGCTGTCTTTCAATATTGAGGGTGTTAATTAATTTGTTGGCGTCTTTCAATGTTGAGGTTGTTGTTGAATTTCTTGGTGTTATCAATGTTTTTATTGACCTTTTTCTCTTCTTTTAAAAGTTTGAGGTTGTTGTTGAATTTGTTGGTGATTTTCAATGTTGAGCTTCTTGTTGAATTTGTAGGTTTTTTTTCAATTTTGAGGTTGTTGTTGAATTTGTTGGTGTTTTTCAATGTTGTGGTTGTTGTTGAATATGTTGGTGATTTTTTGTTGGTGCTTTTCAATATTGAGGTTGCTGTTGAATTTGTTGGCTATTTTCAATGTTGAGATTGTTGTTGAATTTGTTACTGATTTTCAATGTTGAGGTCGTTGTTGAATTTGTTGGTGTTTTTCATTGTTGAGGTTGTTGTTGAATTTGTCGCTGTTTTTCAATGTTGAGGTTGTTGTTGAACATGTTGGTGTTATCAATGTTTTTTGTTGAACTTTTTTGTACTTTTAAAGTTGCGGTTGTTGGTGAATTTGGTGGTGTTTTACAATGTTGAGTTTGTTGTTGCATTTGATGGGGTTTTTTTTCCATGTTGTGGTTGTTGTTGAATTTATTGGTGTTTTTCAATGTTGAGGTTGTTGTTGAATTTGTTGTTGCTTTTCAATGTTGAGTTTGATGTTGAATTCGTTGTTGTTATCAATGTTATTTTTTGAACTTTTTTCTATTATTTAAAGTTGAGGTTGTTGTTTAATTTGTTGTTGTTATCCATGATTTTTTTGAACTTTTTCTCTTCTTTTCAAAGTTGAGGTTGTTGTGGAATTTGTTCGTATTTTTCAATGTTGCGGTTGTTGAATTTTTTGTGTTTTTCATTGTTGATGTTGCTGTTGAATTTGGTGGTGTTTTTCAATGTTGCTGTTTTTGTTGAATTTGGTGGTGCTTTTCAATATTGTGGTTCATGTTGAATTTTGGTGTTTTTCAAAGTTGAGGTTGTTGTTGAATTTGTTGGTTATTTTCAATATTGAAGTTGTTGAATTTGTTGGTCATTTTTAATGTTGACGTTCTTTTTGAATATGTTGGTGTCTTTCAATATTGAGGTTGCTGTTGAATATGTTGGCGTTTTTCAATGTTGAGGTTGTTGAATTTGTTGGTATTTTTCATTGTTGAGGTTGTTGTTGAATTTGTTTCTGTTTTTCAATGTTGAGGTTGTTGTTGAATTTGTTGGTGTCATCAATGTTGCTATTTGAACTTTTTTGTATTTTTCCATATTGAGGTTGTGGTTTAATTTGTTGGTGATTTTCAATGTTGAGGTTGTTGTTGAATTTGTTGGTGTCTTTCAATATTGAGGTTGCTATTGAATTTGTTGGCGTCTTTCAATGTTGAGGTTGTTGTTGAATTTCTTGTTGTTATCAATGTTTTTATTGAACTTTTTCTCTTCTTTTAAAAGTTGAGGTTGTTGTTGAATTTGTTGGTGTTTTTCAAAGTTGAGCTTGTTGTTGAAATTGTAAGTTTTTTTCAATGTTGAGGTTGCTTTTAAATTTGTTAGTGTTTTTCAATGTGGAGGTTGATGTTGAATTTGTTGGTGATTTTCAATATCGAGGTTGTCGTTGAATTTGTTGGCGTTTCTCAATGTTGAGTTTGTTGTCGAATTGTAGCTGATTTTCAATGTTGTGGTCGTTGTTGAACTTGGTGTTGTCTTTCAATATTGGGGTTGTTGTTGAATTTGTTGGTGTTTTTCAATTTTGAGGTTTTTGTTGAATTTGTTGGTGACTTTCAATATTGAGGTTGTTGTTGAATTTGTTGGTATTATCAATGTTATCTTTTGAACTTTTTGTATTTTTCAATGTTGAGGTTGTTGTTGAATTTGTTGGTATTTTTCAATGCTGAGGTTGTTGAATGTGTTGGTGTTTTTCAATGCTGAGGTTGTTGATGAAGTTGTTGGTGTTATCAATGTCATTTTTTGAACTTTTTTGTATTTTTCAATGTTGAGGTTGTTGTTGAATTTTTTGGTGTTTTCAATGTTATTACTTGAACGTTTTTGTTTTTTTCAATATTGAGGTTGTTTTTGAATTTGTTGGCATTTTTCAATGTTGGGGTTGTTGTTGAATTTGTTGGTGATATTCAATATTGATGTTGTTGAATTTGTTGGTGATTTTCAATGTTGAGGTTGTTGTTGACTTTGTTGCTGAATTTGTTGGTGTTATCAATGTCATTTTTTGAACTTTTTTGTATTTTTCAATGTTGAGGTTGTTGTTGAATTTTTTGGTGTAATCAATGTTATTACTTGAACTTTTTTGTATTTTTCAATATTGAGGTTGTTTTTGAATTTGATGGCGTTTTTCAATTTTGAGGTTGTTGTTGAATTTGTTGGTGATATTCAATATTGATGTTGTTGAATTTGTTGGTGATTTTCAATGCTGAGGTTGTTGTTGAATTTGTTGGTGTCTTTCAATGTTGAGGTTGTTGTTGAATTTCTTGGTGTTATCAATGTTTTCATTGAACTTTTTCTCTTCTATTAAAAGTTGAGGTTGTTGTTGAATTTGTTGGTGCTTTTCAATGTTGTGGTTGATGTTGAATTTGTTGGTGATTTTTTGTTGGTGATTTTCAATATTGAGGTTGTTGTTGAAATTTTTGGCGTTTTTCAATGTTGAGATTGTTGTTGAATTTGTTACTGATTTTCAATGTTGAGGTCGTTGTTGAATTGGTTGGTTTTTTCATTGTTGAGTTTGTTGTTGAATTTGTCGCTGTTTTTCAATGTTGAGGTTGTTGTTGAACTTGTTGGTGTTATCAATGTTTTTTGTTGAACTTGTTTGTACTTTTTAATGTTGCGGTTGTTGGTGAATTTGTTGGTGTTTTACAATGTTGAGTTTGTTGTTGAATTTGTTGGTTTTTTTTCCATGTTGTTGTTGTTGTTGAATTTATTGGTGTTTTTCAATGTTGAGGTTGTTGTTGAATTTGTTGTTGATTTTAATTGTTGTTTTTGCTGTAGAATTCGTTGTTGTTATCAATGCTATTTTTTCAACTTTTTGTATTTTCAATGTTGAGTTTGTTGTTGAATTTGTAGCTGATTTTCAATGTTGAGGTCGTTGTTGAACTTGGTGTTGTCTTTCAATATTGGCGTTGTTGTTGAATTTGTTGGTGTTTTTCAATTTTGAGGTTTTTGTTGAATTTGTTGGTGACTTTCAATATTGAGGTTGCTGTTGAATATGTTGGTATTATCAATGTTATCTTTTGAACTTTTTGTATTTTTCAATGTTGAGGTTGTTGTTGAATTTGTTGGTATTTTTCAATGCTGAGGTTGTTGAATTTGTTGGTATTTTTCAATGCTGAGGTTGTTGATGAAGTTGTTGGTGTTATCAATGTCATTTTTTGAACTTTTTTGTATTTTTCAATGTTGATGTTGTTGTTGAATTTATTTGTGTTTTCAATGTTATTACTTGAACTTTTTTGTTTTTTCAATATTGAGGTTGTTTTTGAATTTGTTGGCGTTTTTCAATGTTGAGGTTGTTGTTCAATTTGTTGGTGATAGTCAATATTGATGTTGTTGAATTTGTTGGTGATTTTCAATGTTGAGGTTGTTGTTGACTTTGTTGCTGAATTTGTTGGTGTTATCAATGTCATTTTTTGAACTTTTTTGTATATTTCAATGTTGAGGTTGTTGTTGAATTTGTTGGTGTTACCATTGTTATTACTTGAACTTTTTTGTATTTTTCAATGTTGAGTTTGTTGTTGAATTTGTTGGTTTTTTTTCCATGTTGTTGTTGATGTTGAATTTATTGGTGTTTTTCAATGTTGAGGTTGTTGTTGAATTTGTTGTTGATTTTCATTGTTGTGTTTGATGTAGAATTCGTTGTTGTTATCAATGCTATTTTTTGAACTTTTTGTATTTTTCAATGTTGAGGTTGTTGTTGAATTTGTTGATGCTATCAATGTTATTTTTTGAACTTTTTTGTATTATTTAATGTTGAGGTTGTTGTTTAATTTGTTGTTGTTATCCATGTTTTTTTTGAACTTTTCTCTTCTTTTAAAAGTTGAGGTTGTTGTTGAATTTGTTAGTCTTTTTCAATGTTGCGGTTGTTGAATTTTTTGTTTTTTGCATTGTTGAGGTTGCTGTTGAATTTGTTGGTGTTTTTCAATGTTGCGGTTTTTGTTGAATTTGTTGGTGACTTTCAATATTGTGGTTCATGTTGAATTTTTGGTGTTTTTCAATGTTGAGGTTGTTGTTGAATTTGTTGGTGATTTTCAATATTGAAGTTGTTGAATTTGTTGGTCATTTTAAATGTTGAGGTTGTTGTTGAATATGTTGGTGTCTTTCAATATTGAGGTTGCTGTTGAATATGTAGGTGTTTTTCAATGTTGAGGTTGTTGATTTTGTTGGTATTTTTCATTGTTGAGGTTGTTGTTGAATTTGTTGCTGTTTTTCAATGTTGAGGTTGTTGTTGAATTTGTTGGTATCATCAATGTTATTTTTTGAACTTTTTTGTATTTTTCAATGTTGAGGTTGTTGTTGAATTTGTTGGTATTTTTCAATGTTGAGGTTGTAGTTGAATTTGTTTGTGTTTTTGATTGTTGAGGTTGTTGTTGAATTTGTTGGTGTTATCAATGTTATTTTTTGAACTTTTATTTATTTTTGAAAGTAGAGCTTATTGTTGAATTTGTTGCTGATTTTCAATGTTGAGCTTGTTGTTGAATTTGTAGGATTTTTTCAAATTTGAGGTTGTTGTTGAATTTGCTGGTGTTTTTCAATGTTGTGGTTGATGTTGAATTTGTTGGTGATTTTTTGTTGGTGATTTTCAATGTTGAGGTTGTTGTTGAGTTTTTTTGGCGTTTTTCAATGTTGAGGTTGTTGTTGAATTTGTTACTGATTTTCAATGTCGAGGTCGTTGTTGAATTTATTGTTGTTTTACATTTTTGAGGTTGTTGTTGAATTTGTCGCTCTTTTTTAATGTTGAGGTTGTTGTTGAACTTGTTGGTGTTATCAATGTTTTTTGTTGAACTTGTTTGTACTTTTTAATGTTGCGGTTGTTGGTGAATTTGTTGATGTTTTATAATGTTGAGTTTGTTGTTGAATTTGTTGGTTTTTTTTCCATGTTGTGGTTGTCGTTGAATTTAATGGTGTTTTTCAATGTTGAGGTTGTTGTTGAATTTGTTGTTGATTTTCAATGTTGAGTTTGATGTTGAATTCGTTGTTGTTATCAATGCTATTTTTTGAACTTTTTTTTTTCAATGTTGAGGTTGTTGTTGAATTTGTTGATGTTATCAATGTTATTTTTTGAACTTTTATGTTTTATTTAATGGTGAGGTTGTTGTTTAATTTGTTGTTGTTATCCATGTTTTTTTCGAACTTTTCTCTTCTTTTAAAAGTTGAGGTTGTTGTTGAATTTGTTAGTATTTTTCAATGTTGCGGTTGTTGAATTTGTTGCTGTTTTTCATTGTTGAGGTTGCTGTTGAATTTTTTGGTGTTTTTCAATGTTACGGTTTTTGTTGAATTTATTGGTGATTTTCAATGTTGAGGTTGTTGTTGAATTTGTTGGTGTCTTTCAATATTGAGGTTGCTATTGAATATATTGGCGTCATTCAATGTTGAGGTTGTTGTTGAATTTCTTGGTGTTATCAATGTTTTTATTGAACTTTTTCTCTTCTTTTAAAAGTTGAGGTTGTTGTTGAATTTGTTGGTGTTTTTCAATGTGAGCTTGTTGTTGAAATTTTAAGTATTTTTCAATGTTCAGGTTGCTTTTGAAGTTGTTAGTGTTTTTCAATGTTGAGGTTGATGTTGAATTTGTTGACGATTTTCAATAACGAGGTTGTTGTTGAATTTGTTGGCGTTTTTCAATGTTGAGGTTGTTGTTGAATTTGTTGGTGTTATCAATGTTATTTCTGAACTTTTTTGTATTTTTCAATGTTGAGGTTTTTGTTGAATTTGTTGGTATTTTTCAATGTTGAGCTTGTTGTTGAATTTGTTTGTGTTTTTGATTGTTGAGGTTGTTGTTGAATTTGTTGGTGTTATCAATGTTATTTTTTGGTCTTTTATTTATTTTTGAAAGTTGAGCTTATTGTTGAATTTGTTGGTTTTTTTCAATGTTGAGATTGATGTTTGAATTTGTTGCTGATTTTCAATGTTGAGGCTGTTGTTGAATTTGCTGGTGTCTTTCAATATTGAGGTAGTTGTTGAATTTGTTGGCGTTTTTCAATGTTGAGGTTGTTGTTCAATTTGTTGTTGTTATCACTGTATTTTTTGACCTTTTTCTCTTTTAAAAGTTGAGGTTGTTGTTGAATTTGTTGGTGTTTTTCAATGTTGAGGTTGTTGTTGAATTTGTTGTTGTTATCACTGTATTTTTTGAATTTTTTCTCTTTTAAAAGTTGAGGTTGTTGTTGAATTTGATCGTGTTTTTCAATATTGATGTTGTTGTTGAATTTGTTTCTCAATGTTGAGGTTGTGGTTGAATTTGTTGGTGATTTCCAATATTGATGTTGTTGAATTTTTTGTTGATTTTCAATTTTGAGGTTGTTGTTGTATTTGTTGGTGTCTTTCAATATTGAGGTTGTTGTTGAATTTGTTGGCGTCTTTCAATGTTGAGGTTGTTGTTGAATTTCTTGGTGTTATCAATGTTTTTATTGAACTTTTTCTCTCCTTTAAAAGATGAGGTTGTTGTTGAATTTGTTGGTGTTTTTCAATGTTGAGCTTGTTGTTGAAATTGTAAGTTTTTTTCAATGTTGAGGTTGTTTTTGAATTTGTTAGTGTTTTTCAATGTGGAGGTTGATGTTGAATTTGTTGGTGATTTTTTGTTGGTGATTTTCAATGTTGAGGTTGTTGTTGAGTTTGTTGGTGTTATCAATGTTTTTTTTGAAATTTTTCTCTTCTTTTAAAAGTTGAGGATGTTGTTGAATTTGTTGCTGTTTTTCAATGTTGAGGTTGTTGTCGCTTTTGTTTGTGACTTTTTTGCAGTTTTAAATGATGAGGTTGTTGTTGAATTTGTTGGTGTTTTTCAATGTTGAGGTTGTTGAATTTGTTGGTGTTATTCATTCTTGAGGTAGTTTTCGAATTTTTTGGTGATTTTCAATGTTGAGGTTGTTGTTGAATTTGTTGATGATTTTCAATGTTGAGGTTGCTTTTGAATTTGTCGGTGTTTTCAATATTTGTTTAAAAACTTTTTTGTACTTTTATAAGTTGAGGTTGTTGTTGAATTTGTTGGTGTTTTTCAACTTTGAGGTTGTTGAAATTGTTGGTGATTTTCAATATTGAAGTTATTGTATTTGTTGATGATTTTCAATGTTGAGGTTGTTGTTGAATTTGTTTGTGTCTTTCAATACTGAGGTTGTAGTTCAATTTGTTGGTATTTTTCAATGTTGAGGTTGCTGTTGAATTTGTTGGTGTTATCAATGTTATTTTTTGAACTTTTTTGTATTTTTCAATGTTGTGGTTGTTGTTGAATTTGTTGGTGTTATCAATGTTTTTTTGATCTTTTTCTGTTCTTTTAAAAGATGAGGTTGTTGTTGAATTTTTTTGTGTTTTTCATTATTGAGGTTGTTGTTGAATTTGGTGGTGACTTTCAATATTGAGGTTGTTGTCGAATTTGTTGGCGATTTTCAATGTTGAGTTTCTTGTTGAATTTGTTGGTGTTTTCAATGATTTTTTTGAACTTTTTATCTTCTTTTAAATGTTGAGGTTGTTGTTGAATTAGGTTGTGTTTTTCAAGTTTGAGGTTGTTGTTGAATTTGTTGGTGTTTTCGAATTTTGAGGTTGTTGTTGAATTTGTTGGTGTTATCAATGTTTTTTTTGAACTTTTCCTCTTTTAAAAGTTGAGGTTGTTGTTGAATTTGTTGCTTTTTTCATTGTTGAGATGATTGTTGAATTTGATGGTGTTATCTATTTTTTTTATTGAACATGTTTGTATTTTTCAAAGTAAAGGTTGTTGTTGAATTTGTTGATGATTTTCAATGTTGAGGTTGATGTTGAATTTGTTGGTGTTTTTCAATGTTGAGGTTGTTGTTGAATTTGTTGGTGACTTTCAATATTGAGGTTGTTGTTGAATTAGTTGGTGTTATCAATGTTTTTTTTGAAATTTTTCTCTTCTTTTAAAAGTTGAGGGTGTTGTTGAATTTGTTGCTGTTTTTCAATGTTGAGGTTGTTGTTGCTTTTGTTTGTGAGTTTTTTGTAGTTTTAAATGATGAGGTTGTTCTTGAATTTGTTGGTGTTTTTCAATGTTGTGGTTGTTGAATTTGTTGGTGTTATTCATTCTTGAGGTTGTTTATGAATTTTTTGGTGATTTTCAATGTTGAGGTTGTTGTTGAATTTGTTGATGATTTTCAACGTTGAGGTTGTTGTTGAATTTGTTGGTGTTATCAATATTTTTTTAAAAACATTTTTTGTACTTTTAAAAGTTGAGGTTGTAGTTGAATTTGGTGGTGTTTTTCAATTTTGAGGTTGTTGAAATTGTTGGTGATTTTCAATATTGAAGTTATTGAATTTGTTGATGATTTTCAATGTTGAGGTTGTTGTTGAATTTGTTAGTGTCTTTCAATACTGAGGTTGTTGTTGAATTTGTTGGTATTTTTCAATGTTGAGGTTGTTGTTGAATTTGTTGGTTTTATCAATGTTATTAATTGAACTTATTTGTACTTTTCAATAATGAGGTTGTTTTTGAATTTGTTGGTGATTTTCAATGTTGAGGTTGTTGTTGAATTTGTTGCTGTCTTTCAATATTGAGGGTGTTAATTAATTTGTTGGCGTCTTTCAATGTTGAGGTTGTTGTTGAATTTCTTGGTGTTATCAATGTTTTTATTGACCTTTTTCTCTTCTTTTAAAAGTTTGAGGTTGTTGTTGAATTTGTTGGTGATTTTCAATGTTGAGCTTCTTGTTGAATTTGTAGGTTTTTTTTCAATTTTGAGGTTGTTGTTGAATTTGTTGGTGTTTTTCAATGTTGTGGTTGTTGTTGAATATGTTGGTGATTTTTTGTTGGTGCTTTTCAATATTGAGGTTGCTGTTGAATTTGTTGGCTATTTTCAATGTTGAGATTGTTGTTGAATTTGTTACTGATTTTCAATGTTGAGGTCGTTGTTGAATTTGTTGGTGTTTTTCATTGTTGAGGTTGTTGTTGAATTTGTCGCTGTTTTTCAATGTTGAGGTTGTTGTTGAACATGTTGGTGTTATCAATGTTTTTTGTTGAACTTTTTTGTACTTTTAAAGTTGCGGTTGTTGGTGAATTTGGTGGTGTTTTACAATGTTGAGTTTGTTGTTGCATTTGATGGGTTTTTTTTTCCATGTTGTGGTTGTTGTTGAATTTATTGGTGTTTTTCAATGTTGAGGTTGTTGTTGAATTTGTTGTTGCTTTTCAATGTTGAATTTGTTGTTGAATTCGTTGTTGTTATCAATGTTATTTTTTGAACTTTTTTCTATTATTTAAAGTTGAGGTTGTTGTTTAATTTGTTGTTGTTATCCATGATTTTTTTGAACTTTTTCTCTTCTTTTCAAAGTTGAGGTTGTTGTGGAATTTGTTCGTATTTTTCAATGTTGCGGTTGTTGAATTTTTTGTGTTTTTCATTGTTGATGTTGCTGTTGAATTTGTTGGTGTTTTTCAATGTTGCTGTTTTTGTTGAATTTGGTGGTGCTTTTCAATATTGTGGTTCATGTTGAATTTTGGTGTTTTTCAAAGTTGAGGTTGTTGTTGAATTTGTTGGTTATTTTCAATATTGAAGTTGTTGAATTTGTTGGTCATTTTTAATGTTGACGTTCTTTTTGAATATGTTGGTGTCTTTCAATATTGAGGTTGCTGTTGAATATGTTGGCGTTTTTCAATGTTGAGGTTGTTGAATTTGTTGGTATTTTTCATTGTTGAGGTTGCTGTTGAATTTGTTTCTGTTTTTCAATGTTGAGGTTGTTGTTGAATTTGTTGGTGTCATCAATGTTGCTATTTGAACTTTTTTGTATTTTTCCATATTGAGGTTGTGGTTGAATTTGTTGGTGATTTTTAATATTGTTGTTGTTCAATTTGTTGGTGATTTTCAATGTTAACGTTGTTGTTGAATTTGTTGGTGATTTTCAATGTTGAGGTTGTTGTTGAATTTGTTGGTGTCTTTCAATGTTGAGGTTGTTGTTGAATTTCTTGTTGTTATCAATGTTTTTATTGAACTTTTTCTCTTCTTTTAAAAGTTGAGGTTGTTGTTGAATTTGTTGGTGTTTTTCAATGTTGAGGTTGTTGTTGAATTTCTTGTTGTTATCAATGTTTTTATTGAACTTTTTCTCTTCTTTTAAAAGTTGAGGTTGTTGTTGAATTTGTTGGTGTTTTTCAAAGTTGAGCTTGTTGTTGAAATTGTAAGTTTTTTTCAATGTTGAGGTTGTTTTTAAATTTGTTAGTGTTTTTCAATGTGGAGGTTGATGTTGAATTTGTTGGTGATTTTCAATATCGAGGTTGTCGTTGAATTTGTTGGCGTTTCTCAATGTTGAGTTTGTTGTCGAATTGTAGCTGATTTTCAATGTTGTGGTCGTTGTTGAACTTGGTGTTGTCTTTCAATATTGGGGTTGTTGTTGAATTTGTTGGTGTTTTTCCATTTTGAGGTTTTTGTTGAATTTGTTGGTGACTTTCAATATTGAGGTTGCTGTTGAATTTGTTGGTATTATCAATGTTATCTTTTGAACTTTTTGTATTTTTCAATGTTGAGGTTGTTGTTGAATTTGTTGGTATTTTTCAATGCTGAGGTTGTTGAATGTGTTGGTGTTTTTCAATGCTGAGGTTGTTGATGAAGTTGTTGGTGTTATCAATGTCATTTTTTGAACTTTTTTGTATTTTTCAATGTTGAGGTTGTTGTTGAATTTTTTGGTGTTTTCAATGTTATTACTTGAACGTTTTTGTTTTTTTCAATATTGAGGTTGTTTTTGAATTTGTTGGCATTTTTCAATGTTGGGGTTGTTGTTGAATTTGTTGGTGATATTCAATATTGATGTTGTTGAATTTGTTGGTGATTTTCAATGTTGAGGTTGTTGTTGACTTTGTTGCTGAATTTGTTGGTGTTGTCAATGTCATTTTTTGAACTTTTTTGTATTTTTCAATGTTGAGGTTGTTGAATTTTTTGGTGTAATCAATGTTATTACTTGAACTTTTTTGTATTTTTCAATATTGAGGTTGTTTTTGAATTTGATGGCGTTTTTCAATGTTGAGGTTGTTGTTGAATTTGTTGGTGATATTCAATATTGATGTTGTTGAATTTGTTGGTGATTTTCAATGCTGAGGTTGTTGTTGAATTTGTTGGTGTCTTTCAATGTTGAGGTTGTTGTTGAATTTCTTGGTGTTATCAATGTTTTCATTGAACTTTTTCTCTTCTATTAAAAGTTGAGGTTGTTGTTGAATTTGTTGGTGCTTTTCAATGTTGTGGTTGATGTTGAATTTGTTGGTGATTTTTTGTTGGTGATTTTCAATATTGAGGTTGTTGTTGAAATTTTTGGCGTTTTACAATGTTGAGATTGTTGTTGAATTTGTTACTGATTTTCAATGTTGAGGTCGTTGTTGAATTGGTTGGTTTTTTCATTGTTGAGTTTGTTGTTGAATTTGTCGCTGTTTTTCAATGTTGAGGTTGTTGTTGAACTTGTTGGTGTTATCAATGTTTTTTGTTGAACTTGTTTGTACTTTTTAATGTTGCCGTTGTTGGTGAATTTGTTGGTGTTTTACAATGTTGAGTTTGTTGTTGAATTTATTGTTTTTTTTTCCATGTTGTTGTTGATGTTGAATTTATTGGTGTTTTTCAATGTTGAGGTTGTTGTTGAATTTGTTGTTGATTTTCATTGTTGTGTTTGATGTAGAATTCGTTGTTGTTATCAATGCTATTTTTTGAACTTTTTGTATTTTTCAATGTTGAGGTTGTTGTTGAATTTGTTGATGCTATCAATGTTATTTTTTGAACTTTTTTGTATTATTTAATGTTGAGGTTGTTCTTTAATTTGTTGTTGTTATCCATGTTTTTTTTGAACTTTTCTCTTCTTTTAAAAGTTGAGGTTGTTGTTGAATTTGTAAGTATTTTTCAATGTTGCGGTTGTTGAATTTTTTGTATTTTGCATTGTTGAGGTTGCTGTTGAATTTGTTGGTGTTTTTCAATGTTGCGGTTTTTGTTGAATTTGTTGGTGACTTTCAATATTGTGGTTCATGTTGAATTTTTGGTGTTTTTCAATGTTGAGGTTGTTGTTGAATTTGTTGGTGATTTTCAATATTGAAGTTGTTGAATTTGTTGGTCATTTTAAATGTTGAGGTTGTTGTTGAATATGTTGGTGTCTTTCAATATTGAGGTTGCTGTTGAATATGTAGGTGTTTTTCAATGTTGAGGTTGTTGATTTTGTTGGTATTTTTCATTGTTGAGGTTGTTGTTGAATTTGTTGCTGTTTTTCAATGTTGAGGTTGTTGTTGAATTTGTTGGTATCATCAATGTCATTTTTTGAACTTTTTTGTATTTTTCAATGTTGAGGTTGTTGTTGAATTTGTTGGTATTTTTCAATGTTGAGGTTGTAGTTGAATTTGTTTGTGTTTTTGATTGTTGAGGTTGTTGTTGAATTTGTTGGTGTTATCAATGTTATTTTTTGAACTTTTATTTATTTTTGAAAGTAGAGCTTATTGTTGAATTTGTTGCTGATTTTCAATGTTGAGGTCGTTGTTGAATTTATGGTGTTTTTCATTGTTGAGGTTGTTGTTGAATGTGTCGCTGTTTTTCAATGTTGAGGTTGTTGTTAAACTTGTTGGTGTTATCAATGTTTTTTTTTGAACTTGTCTGTACTTTTTAATGTTGCGGTTGTTGGTGAATTTGTTGGTGTTTTACAATGTTGAGTTTGTTGTTGAATTTGTTGTTTTTTTTCCCAATTTGAGGTTGTTGTTGAATTTATTGGTGTTTTTCAATATTGAGGTTGTTGTTCAATTTGTTGTTGATTTTCAATGTTGAGTTTTTTTGTTGAATTCGTTATTGTTATCAATGCTATTTTTTGAACTTTTTGTATTTTTCAATGTTGAGGGTGTTGTTGAATTTGTTGGTGATATTGAATATTGATGTTGTTGAATTTGTTGTTGATTTTCAATGTTGAGGTTGTTGTTGAATTTGTTGGTGTCTTTCAATATTGAGGGTGTTAATGAATTTGTTGGCGTCTTTCAATGGTCAGGTTGTTGTTGAATTTCATGGTGTTATCAATGTTTTTATTGAACTTTTTCTCTTCTATTAAAAGTTGAGGTTGTTGTTGAATTTGTTGGTGATTTTCAATGTTGAGCTTGTTGTTGAATTTGTAGGATTTTTTCAAATTTGAGGTTGTTGTTGAATTTGCTGGTGTTTTTCAATGTTGTGGTTGATGTTGAATTTGTTGGTGATTTTCAATGTTGAGGTTGTTGTTGAGTTTTTTTGGCGTTTTTCAATGTTGAGGTTGTTGTTGAATTTGTTACTGATTTTCAATGTCGAGGTCGTTGTTGAATTTATTGGTGTTTTACATTTTTGAGGTTGTTGTTGCATTTGTCGCTCTTTTTCAATGTTGAGGTTGTTGTTGAACTTGTTGGTGTTATCAATGTTTTTTGTTGAACTTGTTTGTACTTTTTAATGTTGCGGTTGTTGGTGAATTTGTTGATGTTTTATAATGTTGAGTTTGTTGTTGAATTTGTTGGTTTTTTTTCCATGTTGTGGTTGTTGTTGAATTTAATGGTGTTTTTCAATGTTGAGGTTGTTGTTGAATTTGTTGTTGATTTTCAATGTTGAGTTTGATGTTGAATTCGTTGTTGTTATCAATGCTATTTTTTGAACTTTTTTTTTTCAATGTTGAGGTTGTTGTTGAATTTGTTGATGTTATCAATGTTATTTTTTGAACTTTTATGTTTTATTTCATGTTGAGGTTGTTGTTTAATTTGTTGTTGTTATCCATGTTTTTTTCGAACTTTTCTCTTCTTTTAAAAGTTGAGGTTGTTGTTGAATTTGTTAGTATTTTTCAATGTTGCAGTTGTTGAATTTGTTGCTGTTTTTCATTGTTGAGGTTGCTGTTGAATTTGTTGGTGTTTTTCAATGTTACGGTTTTTGTTGAATTTGTTGGTGTCTTTCAATATTGAGGTTGCTATTGAATATATTGGCGTCATTCAATGTTGAGGTTGTTGTTGAATTTCTTGGTGTTATCAATGTTTTTATTGAACTTTTTCTCTTCTGTTAAAAGTTGAGGTTGTTGTTGAATTTGTTGGTGTTTTTCAATGTGAGCTTGTTGTTGAAATTTTAAGTATTTTTCAATGTTCAGGTTGCTTTTGAAGTTGTTAGTGTTTTTCAATGTTGAGGTTGATGTTGAATTTGTTGATGATTTTCAATAACGAGGTTGTTGTTGAATTTGTTGGCGTTTTTCAATCTTGAGGTTGTTGTTGAATTTGTTGCTGATTTTCAATGTTGAAGTCATTGTTGTACTTTTTGGTGTCTTTCAATGTTGAGGTTGTTGTTGAATTTCATGGTGTTATCAATGTTTTTATTGAACTTTTTCTCTTCTTTTAAAAGTTGAGGTTGTTGTTGAATTTGTTGGTGATTTTCAATGTTGTGCTTATTGTTGAATTTGTAGGTTTTTTTTCATTTTTGAGGTTGTTGTTGAATTTGTTGCTGTTTTTCAATGTCGTGGTTGATGTTGAATGTGTTCGTGATTTTTTGTTGGTGATTTTCAATATTAAGGTTGTTGTTGAATTTGTTGGCGTTTTTCAATGTTGAGGTTGTTGTTGAATTTGTTGGTGTTATCAATGTTATTTTTGAACTTTTTTGTATTTCTCAATGTTGAGGTTTTTGTTGAATTTGTTGGTATTTTTCAATGTTGAGCTTGTTGTTGAATTTGTTTGTGTTTTTGATTGTTGAGGTTGTTGTTGAATTTGTTGGTGTTATCAATGTTATTTTTTGGTCTTTTATTTATTTTTGAAAGTTGAGCTTATTGTTGAATTTGTTGATTTTTTTCAATGTTGAGATTGATGTTTGAATTTGTTGCTGATTTTCAATGTTGAGGCTGTTGATGAATTTGCTGGTGTCTTTCAATATTGAGGTAGTTGTTGAATTTGTTGGCGTTTTTCAATGTTGAGGTTGTTGTTCAATTTGTTGTTGTTATCACTGTATTTTTTGACCTTTTTCTCTTTGAAAAGTTGAGGTTGTTGTTGAATTTGTTGGTGTTTTTCAATGTTGAGGTTGTTGTTGAATTTGTTGTTGTTATCACTGTATTTTTTGAATTTTTTCTCTTTTAAAAGTTGAGGTTGTTGTTGAATTTGATCGTGTTTTTCAATATTGATGTTGTTGTTGAATTTGTTTCTCAATGTTGAGGTTGTGGTTGAATTTGTTGGTGATTTCCAATATTGATGTTGTTGAATTTTTTGTTGATTTTCAATTTTGAGGTTGTTGTTGTATTTGTTGGTGTCTTTCAATATTGAGGTTGTTGTTGAATTTGTTGGCGTCTTTCAATGTTGAGGTTGTTGTTGAATTTCTTGGTGTTATCAATGTTTTTATTGAACTTTTTCTCTCCTTTAAATGTTGAGGTTGTTGTTGAATTTGTTGGTGTTTTTCAATGTTGAGCTTGTTGTTGAAATTGTTAGTGTTTTTCAATGTGGAGGTTGATGTTGAATTTGTTGGTGATTTTCAATGTTGAGGTTGTTGTTGAATTTGTTGGCGTTTTTCAATGTTGAGGTTCTTGTTGAATTCGGAGCTGATTTTCAATTTGAGGTCGTTGTTGAACATGTTGGTGTCTTTCAATATTGGGTTTGTTGTTGAATTTGTTGGTATTATCAATGTTATCTTTTGAACTTTTTTGTATTTTTCAATGTTGAGGTTGTTGTTGAATTTGTTGGTATTTTTCAATGCTGAGGTTGTTGAATTTGTTGGTGTTTTTCAATGTTGAGGTTGTTGTTGAATTTGTTGGTGTTATCAATGTCATTTTTTGAACTTTTTTGTATTTTTCAATGTTGAGGTTGTTGTTGAATTTGTTGGTGTTATCAATGTTATTACTTGAACTTTTTTGTATTTTTCAATATTGAGTTTGTTTTTGAATTTGTTGGCTTTTTTCAATGTTGAGGTTGTTGTTGTATTTGTTCTAGATATTCAATATTGATGTTGTTGAATTTGTTGGTGATTTTCAATGTTGAGGTTGTTGTTGAATTTGTTGGTGTTATCAATGTCATTTTTTGAACTTTTTTGTATTTTTCAATGTTGAGGTTGTTGTTGAAATTGTTGGTGTTATCAATGTTATTACTTGAACTTTTTTGTATTTTTCAATATTGAGTTTGTTTTTGAATTTGTTGGCGTTTTTCAATGTTGAGGTTGTTGTTGAAATTGTTGGTGTTATCAATGTTATTACTTGAACTTTTTTGTATTTTTCAATATTGAGTTTGTTTTTGAATTTGTTGGCGTTTTTCAATGTTGAGGTTGTTGTTGAATTTGTTGATGATATTCAATATTGATGTTGTTGAATTTGTTGGTGATTTTCAATGTTGAGTTTGTTGTTGAATTTGTTGGTGTTATCAATGTTTGTATTGAACTTTTTCTCTTCTTTTAAAAGTTGAGGTTGTTGTTGAATTTGTTGGTGATTTTCAATGTTGAGCTTGTTGTTGAATTTGTAGGTATTTTTTCATTTTTGAAGTGGTTGTTGAATTTGTTGGGGTTTTCAATATTGAGGTTGTTGTTGAATATGTTGGCGTTTTTCAATGTTGAGGTTGTTGTTGAATTTGTTGGCGTTTTTCAATGTTGAGGTTGTTGTTGAATTTGTTGGTGTTATCAATGTTATTTTCTGAACATTTTTGTATTTTTCAATGTTAAGGTTGTTGTTGAATTTGTTGGTATTTTTCAATGTTGAGGTTGTTGTTGAATTTGTTTGTGTTTTTGATTGTTGAGGTTGTTGTTGAATTTGTTGGCGTTTATCAATGTTTAGGTTGTTGTTGAATTTGTTGGCGTTTTTCAATGTTGAGGTTGTTGTTGAATTTGTTGGTGTTATCAATGTTATTTTCTGAACATTTTTGTATTTTTGTTGTTGAATTTGCTGGTGTTTTTCAATGTTGAGATTGTTGTTGAATTTGTTGGTGACTTTCAATATTGAGGTTGTTGTTGAATTTGTTGGCTTTTTTCAATGTTGAGGTTGTTGTTGAATTTGTTGTTGTTATCAACGTATTTTTTGAACTTTTTCTCTTTTAAAAGTTGAGCTTATTGTTGAATTTGTTGGTTTTTTTCAATGTTGAGGTTGATGTTTGATTTTGTTGCTGATTTTCAATGTTGAGGTTGTTGTTGAATTTGTTGGTGATATTCAATATTGTTGTTGTTGAATTTGTTGGTGATTTTCAATGTTGAGGTTGTTGTTGAATTTGTTGGTGTCTTTCAATATTGAGGTTGTTAATGAATTTGTTGGCGTTTTTCAATTTTGAGGTTGTTGTTGAATTTCTTGGTGTTATCAATGTTTTTATTGAACTTTTTCTCTTCTTTTAAAAGTTGAGGTTGTTGTTGAATTTGTTGGTGATTTTCAATGTTGAGCTTATTGTTGAATTTGTAGGTTTTTTTTCATTTTTGAAGTTGTTGTTGAATTTGTTGGGGTTTTCAATGTTGTGGTTGATGTTGAATTTGTTGGTGATTTATTGTTGGTGAATTTCAATGTTGAGGTTGTTGTTGAATTTGTTAGCGTTTTTCAATGTTGAGGTTGTTGTTGAATTTGTTGGCGTTTTTCAATGTTGAGGTTGTTGTTGAATTTGTTGGTGTTATCAATGTTATTTTCTGAACATTTTTGTATTTTTCAGTGATAAGGTTGTTGTTGAATTTGTTGGTATTTTTCAATGTTGAGGTTGTTGTTTAATTCGTTTGTGTTCTTCATTGTTGAGGTTGTTGTTGAATTTGTTGGTGTCTTTCAATATTGAGGTTGTTGTTGAATTTGCTGGTGTTCTTCAATGTTGAGGTTGTTGTTGAATTTGTTGGTGACTTTCAATGTTGAGGTTGTGTTGAATTTGTTGGCGTTTTTCAATGTTGAGGTTGTTGTTGAACTTTTTGGTGATTTTCAATATTGATGTTGTTGAATTTGTTGCTGTTTTTCAATGTTGAGGTTGTTGTTGAATTTGTTGGTGTCTTTCAATATTGAGGGTGTTAATGAATTTGTTGGCGTCTTTCAATGTTGAGGTTGTTGTTGAATTTCTTGGTGTTATCAATGTTTTTATTGAACTTTTTCTCTTCTATTTAAAGTTAAGGTTGTTGTTGAATTTGTTGGTGATTTTCAATGTTGAGCTTATTGTTGAATTTGTAGGTTTTTTTCAACTTTGAGGTTGTTGTTGAATTTGTTGGTGTTTTTCAATGTTGTGGTTGATGTTGAATTTGTTGGTGATTTTTTGTTGTTGATTTTCAATATTGAGGTTGTTGTTGAATTTTTTGGCGTTTTTCAATGTTGAGATTGTTGTTGAATTTGTTACTGATTTTCAATGTTCAGGTCGTTGTTGAATTTGTTGGTGTTTTTCATTATTGAGGTTGTTGTTGAATTTGTCGCAGTCTTTCAATGTTGAGGTTGTTGTTGAACTTGTTGGTGTTATCAATGTTTTTTGTTGAACTTGTTTGTACTTATTAATGTTGCGGTTGTTTCTGAATTTGTTGATGTTTTACAATGTTGAGTTTGTTGTTGAATTTGTTGGTTTTTTTACCATGTTGTGGTTGTTGTTGAATTTATTGGTGTTTTTCAATGTTGAGGTTGTTGTTGAATTTGTTGATGATTTTCAATGTTGAGTTTGATGTAGAATTCGTTGTTGTTATCAATGCTATTTTTTGAACTTTATGTATTTTTCAATGTTGAGGTTGTTGTTGAATTTGTTGATGTTATCAATTTTATTTTTTGAACTTTTTTGTATTATTTAATGTTGAGGTTGTTGTTTAATTTGTTGTTGTTATCCATGTTTTTTTCGAACTTTTCTCTTCTTTTAAAAGTTGAGGTTGTTGTTGAATTTGTTAGTATTTTTCAATGTTGCGGTTGTTGAATTTTTTGTGCTTTTCATTGTTGAGGTTGTTGTTGAATTTGTTGCTGTTTTTCATTGTTGAGGTTGCTGTTGAATTTGTTGCTGTTTTTCATTGTTGAGGTTGCTGTTGAATTTGTTGGTGATTTTCAATGTTGAGGTTGTTGTTGAATTTGTTGGCGTTTTTCAATGTTGAGGTTGTTGTTGAATTTGTTGGCGTTTTTCAACGTTGAGGTTGTTGTTGTATTGTTGGATTTTTTCAATGTTGAGGTTGTTGTTGAATTTGTTGGTGTTATCAATGTTATTTTCTGAACATTTTTGTATTTTTCAATGTTAAGGTTGTTGTTGAATTTGTTAGTATTTTTCAATGTTGAGGTTGTTGTTGAATTTGTTTGTGTTTTTGATTGTTGAGGTTGTTGTTGAATTTGTTGGTGTTATCATAGTTATTTTTTGAACTTTTATTTATTTTTGAAAGTTGAGCTTATTGTTGAATTTGTTGGTTTTTTTCAATGTTGAGGTTGATGTTTGAATTTGTTGCTGATTTTCAATGTTGAGGTTGTTGTTGAATTTGTTGGTGTCTTTCAATATTGAGGTTGTTGTTGAATTTGCTGGTGTTTTTCAATGTTGAGGTTGTTGTTGAATTTGTTGGTGACTTTCAATATTGAGGTTGTTGTTGAATTTGTTGCCGTTTTTCAATGTTGAGGTTGTTGTTGAATTTGTTGTTGTTATCAACGTATTTTTTGAACTTTTTCTCTTTTAGAAGTTGAGCTTATTGCTGAATTTGTTGGTTTTTTTCTATGTTGAGGTTGATGTTTGATTTTGTTGCGGATTTTCAATGTTGAGGTTGTTGTTGAATTTGTTGATGATATTCAATATTGATGTTCTTGAATTTGTTGGTGATTTTCAATGTTGAGGTTGTTGTTGAATTTGTTGGTGTGTCTCAATATTGAGGTTGTTAATGAATATTGTTGGCGTGTTTCAATTTAGTTGGTTGTTGTTCAATTTCTTGGTGTTATCAATGTTTTTATTGAACTTTTTCTCTTCTTTTAAAAGTTGAGGTTGTTGTTGAATTTGTTGGTGATTTTTAATGTTGAGCT
The DNA here is from genome assembly GCF_964194155.1 of Cetorhinus maximus. Taxonomy (NCBI): domain Eukaryota; kingdom Metazoa; phylum Chordata; class Chondrichthyes; order Lamniformes; family Cetorhinidae; genus Cetorhinus; species Cetorhinus maximus. Next base: position 51,475 of record NW_027596184.1, on the reverse strand, counting down.
TATTGTTGAATTTGTAGGTTTTTTTTCATTTTTGAGGTTGTTGTTGAATTTGTTGGTGTTATCAATGTTATTTTCTGAACATTTTTGTATTTTTCAATGTTAAGGTTGTTGTTGAATTTGTTAGTATTTTTCAATGTTGAGGTTGTTGTTGAATTTGTTTGTGTTTTTGATTGTTGAGGTTGTTGTTGAATTTGTTGGTGTTATCATTGTTATTTTTTGAACTTTTATTTATTTTTGAAAGTTGAGCTTATTGTTGAATTTGTTGGTTTTTTTCAATGTTGAGGTTGATGTTTGAATTTGTTGCTGATTTTCAATGTTGAGGTTGTTGTTGAATTTGTTGGTGTCTTTCAATATTGAGGTTGTTGTTGAATTTGCTGGTGTTTTTCAATGTTGAGGTTGTTGTTGAATTTGTTGGTGACTTTCAATATTGAGGTTGTTGTTGAATTTGTTGCCGTTTTTCAATGTTGAGGTTGTTGTTGAATTTGTTGTTGTTATCAACGTATTTTTTGAACTTTTTCTCTTTTAGAAGTTGAGCTTATTGCTGAATTTGTTGGTTTTTTTCTATGTTGAGGTTGATGTTTGATTTTGTTGCGGATTTTCAATGTTGAGGTTGTTGTTGAATTTGTTGATGATATTCAATATTGATGTTCTTGAATTTGTTGGTGATTTTCAATGTTGAGGTTGTTGTTGAATTTGTTGGTGTGTCTCAATATTGAGGTTGTTAATGAATATTGTTGGCGTGTTTCAATTTAGTTGGTTGTTGTTCAATTTCTTGGTGTTATCAATGTTTTTATAGAACTTTTTCTCTTCTTTTAAAAGTTGAGGTTGTTGTTGAATTTGTTGGTGATTTTTAACATTGAGGTTATTGTTGAATTTGTAGGTTTTTTTTCATTTTTGAGGTTGTTGTTGAATTTGTTGGGGTTTTCAATGTTGTGGTTGATGTTGAATTTGTTGGTGATTTATTGTTGGTGAATTTCAATATTGAGGTTGTTGTTGAATTTGTTGGTATTTTTCAATGTTGAGGTTGTTGTTGAATTTGTTTGTGTTTTTGATTGTTGAGGTTGTTGTTGAATTTCTTGGTGTTATCATTGTTAATTTTTGAACTTTTATTTATTTTTGAAAGTTGAGCTTATTGTTGAATTTGTTGGTTTTTTTCAATGTTGAGGTTGATGTTTGAATTTGTTGCTGATTTTCAATGTTGAGGTTGTTGTTGAATTTGTTGGTGTCTTTCAATATTGAGGTTGTTGTTGAATTTGCTGGTGTTTTTCAATGTTGAGGTTGTTGTTGAATATGTTGGTGACTTTCAATGTTGAGGTTGTGTTGAATTTGTGGGCGTTTTTCAATGTTGATGTTGTTGTTGAAAATTGTTGGTCATTTTCAATATTGATGTTGTTGAATTTGTTGCTGTTTTTCAATGTTGAGGTTGTTGTTGAATTTGTTGGTGTCTTTCAATATTGAGGGTGTTAATGAATTTGTTGGCGTCTTTCAATGTTGAGGTTGTTGTTGAATTTCTTGGTGTTATCAATGTTTTTATTGAACTTTTTCTCTTCTATTAAAAGTTAAGGTTGTTGTTGAATATGTTGGTGATTTTCAATGTCGAGCTTGTTGTTGAATTTGTAGGTTTTTTTCAATGTTGAGGTTGTTGTTGAATTTGTTGGTGTTTTTCAATGTTGTGGTTGATGTTGAATTTGTTGGTGATTTCTTGTTGTTGATTTTCAATATTGAGGTCGTTGTTGAATTTGTTGGTGTTTTTCATTGTTGCGGTTGTTGTTGAATTTGTCGCAGTCTTTCAATGTTGAGGTTGTTGTTGAACTTGTTGGTGTTATCAATGTTTTTTGTTGAACTTGTTTGTACTTATTAATGTTGCGGTTGTTTCTGAATTTGTTGATGTTTTACAATGTTGAGTTTGTTGTTGAATTTGTTGGTTTTTTACCATGTTGTGGTTGTTGTTGAATTTATTGGTGTTTTTCAATGTTGAGGTTGTTGTTGAATTTGTTGTTGATTTTCAATGTTGAGTTTGATGTAGAATGCGTTGTTGTTATCAATGCTATTTTTTGAACTTTTTGTATTTTTCAATGTTGAGGTTGTTGTTGAATTTGTTGATGTTATCAATGTTATCTTTCGAACTTTTTTGTATTATTTAATGTTGATGTTGTTGTTTAATTTGTTGTTGTTATCCATGTTTTTTTCGAACTGTTCTCTTCTTTTAAAAGCTGAGGTTGTTCTTGAATTTGTTAGTATTTTTCAATGTTGCGGTTGTTGAATTTTTTGTGTTTTTCATTGTTGAGGTTGTTGTTGAATTTGTTGCTGTTTTTCAATGTTGTGGTTGATGTTGAATGTGTTCGTGATTTTTTTTTGGTGATTTTCAATGTTGAGGTTGTTGTTGAATTTGTTGGCATTTTTCAATGTTGAGGTTTTTGTTGAATTTGTTGGTATTTTTCAATGTTGAGGTTGTTGTTGAATTTGTTCGTGTTTTTGATTGTTGAGGTTGTTGTTGAATTTGTTGGTGTTATCAATGTTATTTTTTGGTCTTTTATTTATTTTTGAAAGTTGAGCTTATTGTTGAATTTGTTGGTTTTTTTAAATGTTGAGATTGATGTTTGAATTTGTTGCTGATTTTCAATGTTGATGTTGTTGTTGAATTTGCTGGTGTCTTTCAGTATTGAAGTAGTTGTTGAATTTGTTGGCGTTTTTCAATGTTGAGGTTGTTGTTGAATTTGTTGTTGTTATCACTGTATTTTTTGAACTTTTTCTCTTTTAAAAGTTGAGGTTGTTGTTGAATTTGTTGGTGTTTTTCAATGTTGAGGTTGTTGTTGAATTTGTTGTTGTTATCACTGTATTTTTTGAATTTTTTCTCTTTTAAAAGTTAAGGTTGTTGTTGAATTTGTTCATGTTTTTCAATATTGATGTTGTTGTTGAATTTGTTTTTCAATGTTGAGGTTGATGTTGAATTTGTTGGTGATTTCCAATATTTATGTTGTTGAATTTTTTGTTGATTTTCAATGTTGAGGTTGTTTTTGAATTTGTTGGTGTCTTTCAATATTGAGGTTGTTGTTGAATTTGTTGGCGTCTTTCAATGTTGAGGTTGTTGTTGAATTTCTTGGTGTTATCAATGTTTTTATTGAACTTTTTCTCTTCCTTTAAAAGTTGAGGTTGTTGTTGAATTTGTTGGTGTTTTTCAATGTTGAGCTTGTTGTTGAAATTGTTGGCGTTTTTCAATGTTGAGCTTCTTGTTGAATTCGTAGCTGATTTTCAATTTGAGGTCGTTGTTGAACATGTTGGTGTCTTTCAATATTGGGTTTGTTGTTGAATTTGTTGGTATTATCAATGTTTTCTTTTGAACGTTTTTGTATTTTTCAATGTTGAGGTTGTTGTTGAATTTGTTAGTATTTTTCAATGCTGAGGTTGTTGAATTTGTTGGTGTTTTTCAATGTTGAGGTTGTTGTTGAATTTGTTGGTGTTATCAATGTCATTTTTTGAACTTTTTTGTATTTTTCAATGTTGAGGTTGTTGTTGAATTTGTTGGTGTTATCTATGTTATTACTTAAACTTTTTTGTATTTTTCAATATTGAGTTTGTTTTTGAATTTGTTGGCGTTTTTCAATGTTGAGGTTGTTGTTGAATTTGCTGGTGTTTTTCAATGTTGAGGTTGTTGTTGAATATGTTGGTGACTTTCAATGTTGAGGTTGTGTTGAATTTGTGGGCGTTTTTCAATGTTGATGTTGTTGTTGAAAATTGTTGGTCATTTTCAATATTGATGTTGTTGAATTTGTTGCTGTTTTTCAATGTTGAGGTTGTTGTTGAATTTGTTGGTGTCTTTCAATATTGAGGGTGTTAATGAATTTGTTGGCGTCTTTCAATGTTGAGGTTGTTGTTGAATTTCTTGGTGTTATCAATGTTTTTATTGAACTTTTTCTCTTCTATTAAAAGTTAAGGTTGTTGTTGAATATGTTGGTGATTTTCAATGTCGAGCTTGTTGTTGAATTTGTAGGTTTTTTTCAATGTTGAGGTTGTTGTTGAATTTGTTGGTGTTTTTCAATGTTGTGGTTGATGTTGAATTTGTTGGTGATTTCTTGTTGTTGATTTTCAATATTGAGGTCGTTGTTGAATTTGTTGGTGTTTTTCATTGTTGCGGTTGTTGTTGAATTTGTCGCAGTCTTTCAATGTTGAGGTTGTTGTTGAACTTGTTGGTGTTATCAATGTTTTTTGTTGAACTTGTTTGTACTTATTAATGTTGCGGTTGTTTCTGAATTTGTTGATGTTTTACAATGTTGAGTTTGTTGTTGAATTTGTTGGTTTTTTACCATGTTGTGGTTGTTGTTGAATTTATTGGTGTTTTTCAATGTTGAGGTTGTTGTTGAATTTGTTGTTGATTTTCAATGTTGAGTTTGATGTAGAATGCGTTGTTGTTATCAATGCTATTTTTTGAACTTTTTGTATTTTTCAATGTTGAGGTTGTTGTTGAATTTGTTGATGTTATCAATGTTATCTTTTGAACTTTTTTGTATTATTTAATGTTGATGTTGTTGTTTAATTTGTTGTTGTTATCCATGTTTTTTTCGAACTGTTCTCTTCTTTTAAAAGCTGAGGTTGTTGTTGAATTTGTTAGTATTTTTCAATGTTGCGGTTGTTGAATTTTTTGTGTTTTTCATTGTTGAGGTTGTTGTTGAATTTGTTGCTGTTTTTCAATGTTGTGGTTGATGTTGAATGTGTTCGTGATTTTTTTTTGGTGATTTTCAATATTGAGGTTGTTGTTGAATTTGTTGGCATTTTTCAATGTTGAGGTTTTTGTTGAATTTGTTGGTATTTTTCAATGTTGAGGTTGTTGTTGAATTTGTTCGTGTTTTTGATTGTTGAGGTTGTTGTTGAATTTGTTGGTGTTATCAATGTTATTTTTTGGTCTTTTATTTATTTTTGAAAGTTGAGCTTATTGTTGAATTTGTTGGTTTTTTTAAATGTTGAGATTGATGTTTGAATTTGTTGCTGATTTTCAATGTTGATGTTGTTGTTGAATTTGCTGGTGTCTTTCAGTATTGAAGTAGTTGTTGAATTTGTTGGCGTTTTTCAATGTTGAGGTTGTTGTTGAATTTGTTGTTGTTATCACTGTATTTTTTGAACTTTTTCTCTTTTAAAAGTTGAGGTTGTTGTTGAATTTGTTGGTGTTTTTCAATGTTGAGGTTGTTGTTGAATTTGTTGTTGTTATCACTGTATTTTTTGAATTTTTTCTCTTTTAAAAGTTAAGGTTGTTGTTGAATTTGTTCATGTTTTTCAATATTGATGTTGTTGTTGAATTTGTTTTTCAATGTTGAGGTTGATGTTGAATTTGTTGGTGATTTCCAATATTTATGTTGTTGAATTTTTTGTTGATTTTCAATGTTGAGGTTGTTTTTGAATTTGTTGGTGTCTTTCAATATTGAGGTTGTTGTTGAATTTGTTGGCGTCTTTCAATGTTGAGGTTGTTGTTGAATTTCTTGGTGTTATCAATGTTTTTATTGAACTTTTTCTCTTCCTATAAAAGTTGAGGTTGTTGTTGAATTTGTTGGTGTTTTTCAATGCTGAGCTTGTTGTTGAAATTGTTGGCGTTTTTCAATGTTGAGCTTCTTGTTGAATTCGTAGCTGATTTTCAATTTGAGGTCGTTGTTGAACATGTTGGTGTCTTTCAATATTGGGTTTGTTGTTGAATTTGTTGGTATTATCAATGTTTTCTTTTGAACGTTTTTGTATTTTTCAATGTTGAGGTTGTTGTTGAATTTGTTAGTATTTTTCAATGCTGAGGTTGTTGAATTTGTTGGTGTTTTTCAATGTTGAGGTTGTTGTTGAATTTGTTGGTGTTATCAATGTCATTTTTTGAACTTTTTTGTATTTTTCAATGTTGAGGTTGTTGTTGAATTTGTTGGTGTTATCTATGTTATTACTTGAACTTTTTTGTATTTTTCAATATTGAGTTTGTTTTTGAATTTGTTGGCGTTTTTCAATGTTGAGGTTGTTGTTGAATTTGTTGGTGATATTCAATATTAACGTTGTTGAATTTGTTGGTGATTTTCAATGTTGAGGTTGTTGTTGAATTTGTTGGTGTCTTTCAATATTGAGGTTGTTAATGAATTTGTTGGCGTCTTTCAATGTTGAGGTTGTTCTTGAATTTCTTTCTGTTAACAATGTTTGTATTGAACTTTTTCTCTTCTTTTAAAAGTTGAGGTTGTTGTTGAATTTGTAGGTTTTTTTTCATTTTTGAAGTGGTTGTTGAATTTGTTGGGGTTTTTCAATGTTGAGGTTGTTGTTGAATTTGTTGGCGTTTTTCAATGTTGAGGTTGTTGTTGAATTTGTTGGTGTTATCAATGTTATTTTCTGAACATTTTTGTATTTTTCAATGTTAAGGTTGTTGTTGAATTTGTTGGTATTTTTCAATGTTGAGGTTGTTGTTGAATTTGTTTGTGTTTTTGATTGTTGAGGTTGTTGTTGAATTTGTTGGTGTTATCAATGTTATTTTTTGAACTTTTATTTATTTTTGAAATTGAGCTTATTGTTGAATTCGTTGGTTTTTTTCAATGTTGAGGTTGATGTTTGAATTTGTTGCTGATTTTCAATGTTGAGGTTGTTGTTGAATTTGTTGGTGTCTTTCAATATTGAGGTTGTTGTTGAATTTGCTGGTGTTTTTCTATGTTGAGGTTGTTGTTGAATTTGTTGGTGACTTTCAATATTGAGGTGTTGTTGAATTTGTTGGCGTTTTTCAATGTTGAGGTTGTTGTTGAATTTGTTGTTGTTATCAACGTATTTTTTGAACTTTTTCTCTTTTAAAAGTTGAGCTTATTGTTGAATTTGTTGGTTTTTTTCAATGTTGAGGTTGATGTTAGATTTTGTTGCTGATTTAAAATGTTGAGGTTGTTGTTGAATTTGTTGGTGATATTCAATATTGATGTTGTTGAATTTGTTGGTGATTTTCAAATTGAGGTTGTTGTTGAATTTGTTGGTGTCTTTCAATATTGAGGTTGTTAATGAATATTGTTGGCGTCTTTCAATTTAGTTGGTTGTTGTTGAATTTCTTGTTGTTATCAATGTTTTTATTGAACTTATTCTCTTCTTTTAAAAGTTGAGGTTGTTGTTGAATTTGTTGGTGATTTTTAACGTTGAGCTTATTGTTGAATTTGTAGGTTTTTTTTTCATTTTTGAGGTTGTTGTTGAATTTGTTGGGGTTTTCAATGTTGTGGTTGATGTTGAATTTGTTGGTGATTTATTGTTGGTGAATTTCAATATTGAGGTTGTTGTTGAATTTGTTGGCTTTTTTCAATGTTGAGGTTGTTGTTGAATTTGTTGGTGTTATCAATGTTATTTTCTGAACATTTTTGTATTTTTCAATGTTAAGGTTGTTGTTGAATTTGTTGGTATTTTTCAATGTTGAGGTTGTTGTTGAATTTGTTTGTGTTTTTGATTGTTGAGGTTGTTGTTGAATTTCTTGGTATTATCATTGTTAATTTTTGAACTTTTATTTATTTTTGAAAGTTGAGCTTATTGTTGAATTTGTTGGTTTTTTTCAATGTTGAGGTTGATGTTTGAATTTGTTGCTGATTTTCAATGTTGAGGTTGTTGTTGAATTTGTTGGTGTCTTTCAATATTGAGGTTGTTGTTGAATTTGCTGGTGTTTTTCAATGTTGAGGTTGTTGTTGAATTTGTTGGTGACTTTCAATGTTGAGGTTGTGTTGAATTTGTGGGCGTTTTTCAATGTTGAGGTTGTTGTTGAAAATTGTTGGTGATTTTCAATATTGATGTTGTTGAATTTGTTGCTGTTTTTCAATGTTGAGGTTGTTGTTGAATTTGTTGGTGTCTTTCAATATTGAGGGTGTTAATGAATTTGTTGGCGTCTTTCAATGTTGAGGTTGTTGTTGAATTTCTTGGTGTTATCAATGTTTTTATTGAACTTTTTCTCTTCTATTAAAAGTTAAGGTTGTTGTTGAATATGTTGGTGATTTTCAATGTTGAGCTTGTTGTTGAATTTGTAGGTTTTTTTCAATGTTGAGGTTGTTGTTGAATTTGTTGGTGTTTTTCAATGTTGTGGTTGATGTTGAATTTGTTGGTGATTTCTTGTTGTTGATTTTCAATATTGAGGTCGTTGTTGAATTTGTTGGTGTTTTTCATTGTTGCGGTTGTTGTTGAATTTGTCGCAGTCTTTCAATGTTGAGGTTGTTGTTGAACTTGTTGGTGTTATCAATGTTTTTTGTTGAACTTGTTTGTACTTATTAATGTTGCGGTTGTTTCTGAATTTGTTGATGTTTTACAATGTTGAGTTTGTTGTTGAATTTGTTGGTTTTTTACCATGTTGTGGTTGTTGTTGAATTTATTGGTGTTTTTCAATGTTGAGGTTGTTGTTGAATTTGTTGTTGATTTTCAATGTTGAGTTTGATGTAGAATGCGTTGTTGTTATCAATGCTATTTTTTGAACTTTTTGTATTTTTCAATGTTGAGGTTGTTGTTGAATTTGTTGATGTTATCAATGTTATCTTTTGAACTTTTTTGTATTATTTAATGTTGAGGTTGTTGTTTAATTTGTTGTTGTTATCCATGTTTTTTTCGAACTGTTCTCTTCTTTTAAAAGTTGAGGTTGTTGTTGAATTTGTTAGTATTTTTCAATGTTGCGGTTGTTGAATTATTTGTGTTTTTCATTAATTCAGGTTGTTGTTGAATTTGTTGATGTTTTTCAATGTTGAGCTTGTTGTTGAAATTGTTGGCGTTTTTCAATGTTGAGCTTCTTGTTGAATTCGTAGCTGATTTTCAATTTGAGGTCGTTGTTGAACATGTTGGTGTCTTTCAATATTGGGTTTGTTGTTGAATTTGTTGGTATTATCAATGTTTTCTTTTGAACGTTTTTGTATTTTTCAATGTTGAGGTTGTTGTTGAATTTGTTAGTATTTTTCAATGCTGAGGTTGTTGAATTTGTTGGTGTTTTTCAATGTTGAGGTTGTTGTTGAATTTGTTGGTGTTATCAATGTCATTTTTTGAACTTTTTTGTATTTTTCAATGTTGAGGTTGTTGTTGAATTTGTTGGTGTTATCTATGTTATTACTTGAACTTTTTTGTATTTTTCAATATTGAGTTTGTTTTTGAATTTGTTGGCGTTTTTCAATGTTGAGGTTGTTGTTGAATTTGCTGGTGTTTTTCAATGTTGAGGTTGTTGTTGAATATGTTGGTGACTTTCAATGTTGAGGTTGTGTTGAATTTGTGGGCGTTTTTCAATGTTGATGTTGTTGTTGAAAATTGTTGGTCATTTTCAATATTGATGTTGTTGAATTTGTTGCTGTTTTTCAATGTTGAGGTTGTTGTTGAATTTGTTGGTGTCTTTCAATATTGAGGGTGTTAATGAATTTGTTGGCGTCTTTCAATGTTGAGGTTGTTGTTGAATTTCTTGGTGTTATCAATGTTTTTATTGAACTTTTTCTCTTCTATTAAAAGTTAAGGTTGTTGTTGAATATGTTGGTGATTTTCAATGTTGAGCTTGTTGTTGAATTTGTAGGTTTTTTTCAATGTTGAGGTTGTTGTTGAATTTGTTGGTGTTTTTCAATGTTGTGGTTGATGTTGAATTTGTTGGTGATTTCTTGTTGTTGATTTTCAATATTGAGGTCGTTGTTGAATTTGTTGGTGTTTTTCATTGTTGCGGTTGTTGTTGAATTTGTCGCAGTCTTTCAATGTTGAGGTTGTTGTTGAACTTGTTGGTGTTATCAATGTTTTTTGTTGAACTTGTTTGTACTTATTAATGTTGCGGTTGTTTCTGAATTTGTTGATGTTTTACAATGTTGAGTTTGTTGTTGAATTTGTTGGTTTTTTACCATGTTGTGGTTGTTGTTGAATTTATTGGTGTTTTTCAATGTTGAGGTTGTTGTTGAATTTGTTGTTGATTTTCAATGTTGAGTTTGATGTAGAATGCGTTGTTGTTATCAATGCTATTTTTTGAACTTTTTGTATTTTTCAATGTTGAGGTTGTTGTTGAATTTGTTGATGTTATCAATGTTATCTTTTGAACTTTTTTGTATTATTTAATGTTGATGTTGTTGTTTAATTTGTTGTTGTTATCCATGTTTTTTTCGAACTGTTCTCTTCTTTTAAAAGCTGAGGTTGTTCTTGAATTTGTTAGTATTTTTCAATGTTGCGGTTGTTGAATTTTTTGTGTTTTTCATTGTTGAGGTTGTTGTTGAATTTGTTGCTGTTTTTCAATGTTGTGGTTGATGTTGAATGTGTTCGTGATTTTTTTTTGGTGATTTTCAATATTGAGGTTGTTGTTGAATTTGTTGGCATTTTTCAATGTTGAGGTTTTTGTTGAATTTGTTGGTATTTTTCAATGTTGAGGTTGTTGTTGAATTTGTTCGTGTTTTTGATTGTTGAGGTTGTTGTTGAATTTGTTGGTGTTATCAATGTTATTTCTTGGTCTTTTATTTATTTTTGAAAGTTGAGCTTATTGTTGAATTTGTTGGTTTTTTTAAATGTTGAGATTGATGTTTGAATTTGTTGCTGATTTTCAATGTTGATGTTGTTGTTGAATTTGCTGGTGTCTTTCAGTATTGAAGTAGTTGTTGAATTTGTTGGCGTTTTTCAATGTTGAGGTTGTTGTTGAATTTGTTGTTGTTATCACTGTATTTTTTGAACTTTTTCTCTTTTAAAAGTTGAGGTTGTTGTTGAATTTGTTGGTGTTTTTCAATGTTGAGGTTGTTGTTGAATTTGTTGTTGTTATCACTGTATTTTTTGAATTTTTTCTCTTTTAAAAGTTAAGGTTGTTGTTGAATTTGTTCATGTTTTTCAATATTGATGTTGTTGTTGAATTTGTTTTTCAATGTTGAGGTTGATGTTGAATTTGTTGGTGATTTCCAATATTTATGTTGTTGAATTTTTTGTTGATTTTCAATGTTGAGGTTGTTTTTGAATTTGTTGGTGTCTTTCAATATTGAGGTTGTTGTTGAATTTGTTGGCGTCTTTCAATGTTGAGGTTGTTGTTGAATTTCTTGGTGTTATCAATGTTTTTATTGAACTTTTTCTCTTCCTATAAAAGTTGAGGTTGTTGTTGAATTTGTTGGTGTTTTTCAATGCTGAGCTTGTTGTTGAAATTGTTGGCGTTTTTCAATGTTGAGCTTCTTGTTGAATTCGTAGCTGATTTTCAATTTGAGGTCGTTGTTGAACATGTTGGTGTCTTTCAATATTGGGTTTGTTGTTGAATTTGTTGGTATTATCAATGTTTTCTTTTGAACGTTTTTGTATTTTTCAATGTTGAGGTTGTTGTTGAATTTGTTAGTATTTTTCAATGCTGAGGTTGTTGAATTTGTTGGTGTTTTTCAATGTTGAGGTTGTTGTTGAATTTGTTGGTGTTATCAATGTCATTTTTTGAACTTTTTTGTATTTTTCAATGTTGAGGTTGTTGTTGAATTTGTTGGTGTTATCTATGTTATTACTTGAACTTTTTTGTATTTTTCAATATTGAGTTTGTTTTTGAATTTGTTGGCGTTTTTCAATGTTGAGGTTGTTGTTGAATTTGTTGGTGATATTCAATGTTGAGGTTGTTGTTGAATTTGTTGGTGTCTTTCAATATTGAGGTTGTTAATGAATTTGTTGGCGTCTTTCAATGTTGAGGTTGTTCTTGAATTTCTTTCTGTTAACAATGTTTGTATTGAACTTTTTCTCTTCTTTTAAAAGTTGAGGTTGTTGTTGAATTTGTAGGTTTTTTTTCATTTTTGAAGTGGTTGTTGAATTTGTTGGGGTTTTTCAATGTTGAGGTTGTTGTTGAATTTGTTGGCGTTTTTCAATGTTGAGGTTGTTGTTGAATTTGTTGGTGTTATCAATGTTATTTTTTGAACTTTTATTTATTTTTGAAATTGAGCTTATTGTTGAATTCGTTGGTTTTTTTCAATGTTGAGGTTGATGTTTGAATTTGTTGCTGATTTTCAATGTTGAGGTTGTTGTTGAATTTGTTGGTGTCTTTCAATATTGAGGTTGTTGTTGAATTTGCTGGTGTTTTTCTATGTTGAGGTTGTTGTTGAATTTGTTGGTGACTTTCAATATTGAGGTGTTGTTGAATTTGTTGGCGTTTTTCAATGTTGAGGTTGTTGTTGAATTTGTTGTTGTTATCAACGTATTTTTTGAACTTTTTCTCTTTTAAAAGTTGAGCTTATTGTTGAATTTGTTGGTTTTTTTCAATGTTGAGGTTGATGTTAGATTTTGTTGCTGATTTAAAATGTTGAGGTTGTTGTTGAATTTGTTGGTGATATTCAATATTGATGTTGTTGAATTTGTTGGTGATTTTCAAATTGAGGTTGTTGTTGAATTTGTTGGTGTCTTTCAATATTGAGGTTGTTAATGAATATTGTTGGCGTCTTTCAATTTAGTTGGTTGTTGTTGAATTTCTTGTTGTTAGCAATGTTTTTATTGAACTTATTCTCTTCTTTTAAAAGTTGAGGTTGTTGTTGAATTTGTTGGTGATTTTTAACGTTGAGCTTATTGTTGAATTTGTAGGTTTTTTTTTCATTTTTGAGGTTGTTGTTGAATTTGTTGGGGTTTTCAATGTTGTGGTTGATGTTGAATTTGTTGGTGATTTATTGTTGGTGAATTTCAATATTGAGGTTGTTGTTGAATTTGTTGGCTTTTTTCAATGTTGAGGTTGTTGTTGAATTTGTTGGTGTTATCAATGTTATTTTCTGAACATTTTTGTATTTTTCAATGTTAAGGTTGTTGTTGAATTTGTTGGTATTTTTCAATGTTGAGGTTGTTGTTGAATTTGTTTGTGTTTTTGATTGTTGAGGTTGTTGTTGAATTTCTTGGTATTATCATTGTTAATTTTTGAACTTTTATTTATTTTTGAAAGTTGAGCTTATTGTTGAATTTGTTGGTTTTTTTCAATGTTGAGGTTGATGTTTGAATTTGTTGCTGATTTTCAATGTTGAGGTTGTTGTTGAATTTGTTGGTGTCTTTCAATATTGAGGTTGTTGTTGAATTTGCTGGTGTTTTTCAATGTTGAGGTTGTTGTTGAATTTGTTGGTGACTTTCAATGTTGAGGTTGTGTTGAATTTGTGGGCGTTTTTCAATGTTGAGGTTGTTGTTGAAAATTGTTGGTGATTTTCAATATTGATGTTGTTGAATTTGTTGCTGTTTTTCAATGTTGAGGTTGTTGTTGAATTTGTTGGTGTCTTTCAATATTGAGGGTGTTAATGAATTTGTTGGCGTCTTTCAATGTTGAGGTTGTTGTTGAATTTCTTGGTGTTATCAATGTTTTTATTGAACTTTTTCTCTTCTATTAAAAGTTAAGGTTGTTGTTGAATATGTTGGTGATTTTCAATGTTGAGCTTGTTGTTGAATTTGTAGGTTTTTTTCAATGTTGAGGTTGTTGTTGAATTTGTTGGTGTTTTTCAATGTTGTGGTTGATGTTGAATTTGTTGGTGATTTCTTGTTGTTGATTTTCAATATTGAGGTCGTTGTTGAATTTGTTGGTGTTTTTCATTGTTGCGGTTGTTGTTGAATTTGTCGCAGTCTTTCAATGTTGAGGTTGTTGTTGAACTTGTTGGTGTTATCAATGTTTTTTGTTGAACTTGTTTGTACTTATTAATGTTGCGGTTGTTTCTGAATTTGTTGATGTTTTACAATGTTGAGTTTGTTGTTGAATTTGTTGGTTTTTTACCATGTTGTGGTTGTTGTTGAATTTATTGGTGTTTTTCAATGTTGAGGTTGTTGTTGAATTTGTTGTTGATTTTCAATGTTGAGTTTGATGTAGAATGCGTTGTTGTTATCAATGCTATTTTTTGAACTTTTTGTATTTTTCAATGTTGAGGTTGTTGTTGAATTTGTTGATGTTATCAATGTTATCTTTTGAACTTTTTTGTATTATTTAATGTTGAGGTTGTTGTTTAATTTGTTGTTGTTATCCATGTTTTTTTCGAACTGTTCTCTTCTTTTAAAAGTTGAGGTTGTTGTTGAATTTGTTAGTATTTTTCAATGTTGCGGTTGTTGAATTTTTTGTGTTTTTCATTGTTGAGGTTGTTGTTGAATTTGTTGCTGTTTTTCATTGTTGAGGTTGCTGTTGAATTTGTTGGTGATGTTCAATATTGAGGTTGTTGTTGAATTTGTTGGTGTCATTCAATGTTGAGGTTGTTGTTGAATTTCATGGTGTTATCAATGTTTTTATTGAACTTTTTCTCTTCTTTTAAAAGTTGAGGTTGTTGTTGAATTTGTTGGTGTTTTTCAATGTGAGCATGTTGTTGAAATTTTAAGTATTTTTCAATGTTGAGGTTGCTTTTGAAGTTGTTAGTGTTTTTCAATGTGGAGGTTGATGTTGACTTTGTTGATGATTTTCAATAACGAGGTTGTTGTTGAATTTGTTGGCGTTTTTCAATCTTGAGGTTGTTGTTGAATTTGTTGCTGATTTTCAATGTTGAAGTCGTTGTTGAACTTTTTGGTGTCTTTCAATGTTGAGGATGTTGTTGAATTTCTTGGTGTTGTCAATGTTTTTATTGAACTTTTTCTCTTCTTTTAAAAGTTGAGGTTGTTGTTGAATTTGTTGCTGTTTTTCAATGTTGTGGTTGATGTTGAATGTGTTCGTTATTTTTTGTTGGTGATTTTCAATATTGAGGTTGTTGTTGAATTTGTTGGCATTTTTCAATGTTGAGGTTGTTGTTGAATTTGTTGGTATTTTTCAATGTTGAGCTTGTTGTTGAATTTGTTTGTGTTTTTGATTGTTGAGGTTATTGTTGAATTTGTTGGTGTTATCAATGTTATTTTTTGGTCTTTTATTTATTTTTGAAAGTTGAGCTTATTGTTGAATTTGTTGGTTTTTTTCAATGTTGAGGTTGATGTTTGAATTTGTTGCTGATTTTCAATGTTGATGCTGTTGTTGAATTTGCTGGTGTCTTTCAATATTGAAGTAGTTGTTGAATTTGTTGGCGTTTTTCAATGTTGAGGTTGTTGTTGAATTTGTTGTTGTTATCACTGTATTTTTTGAACTTTTTCTCTTTTAAAAGTTGAGGTTGTTGTTGAATTTGTTGGTGTTTTTCAATGTTGAGGTTGTTGAATTTGTTGTTGTTATCACTGTATTTTTTGAATTTTTTCTCTTTTAAAAGTTAAGGTTGTTGTTGAATTTGTTCATGTTTTTCAATATTGATGTTGTTGTTGAATTTGTTTTTCAATGTTGAGGTTGTTGTTGAATTTGTTGGTGATTTCCAATATTTATGTTGTTGAATTTTTTGTTGATTTTCAATGTTGAGGTTGTTTTTGAATTTGTTGGTGTCTTTCAATATTGAGGTTGTTGTTGAATTTGTTGGTGATTTTCAATATCGAGGTTGTTGTTGAATTTTTTGGCGTTTTTCAATGTTGAGGTTCTTGTTGAATTTGTAGCTGATTTTCAATTTGAGGTCGTTGTTGAACATGTTGGTGTCTTTCAATATTGGGGTTGTTGTTGAATTTGTTGGTGTTTTTCAATATTGAGGTTGTTGTTGAATTTGTTGGTATTCTCAATGTTATCTTTTGAACTTATTTGTATTTTTCAATGTTGAGGTTGTTGTTGAATTTGTTGGTATTTTTCAATGCTGAGGTTGTTGAATTTGTTGGTGTTTTTCAACTTTGAGGTTGTTGTTGAATTTGTTGGTGATTTTCAATGTTGAGGTTGTTGTTGAATTTGTTGGTGTTATCAATGTCATTTTTTGAACTTTTTTGTATTTTTCAATGTTGAGGTTTGTGTTGAATTTGTTGGTGTTATCAATGTTATTACTTGAACTTTTTTTATTTTTCAATATTGAGTTTGTTTTTGAATTTGTTGGCGTTTTTTAATGTTGAGGTTGTTGTTGATTTTGTTGGTGATATTCAATATTGATGTTGTTGAATTTGTTGGTCATTTTAAATGTTGAGGTTGTTGTTGAATATGTTGGTTTCTTTCAAAATTGGGGTTGCTGTTGAATATTTTGGTGTTTTTCAATGTTGAGGTTGTTGAATTTGTTGCTATTTTTCATTGTTGAGGTTGTTGTTCAATTTCTCGCTGTTTTTCACTGTTGAGGTTGTTGTTGAATTTGTTGGTGTCATCAATGTTGTTTTTTGAACTTTTTTGTATTTTTCAATATTGAGGTTGTTGTTGAATTTGTTGGTGATTTTCAATATTGATGTTGTTCAATTTGTTGGTGATTTTCAATGCTGAGTTTGTTGTTGAATATGTTGGTGATTTTCAATATTGATGTTGTTGAATTTGTTGGTGATTTTCAATGTTGAGGTTGTTGTTGAATTTGTTGGTGTCTTTCAATATTGAGGTTGCCATTGAATTTGTTGGCGTCATTCAATGTTGAGTTTGTTGTTGAATTTCTTGGTGTTATCAATGTTTTTATTGAACTTTTTCTCTTCTTTTAAAAGTTTAGGTTGTTGTTGAATTTGTTGGTGTTTTTCAATATTGAGGTTGTTGTTGAATTTGTTGGTATTATCAATGTTATCTTTTGAACTTATTTGTATTTTTCAATGTTGAGGTTGTTGTTGAATTTGTTGGTATTTTTCAATGCTGAGGTTGTTGAAATTGTTGGTGTTTTTCAACTTTGAGGTTATTGTTGAAATTGTAAGTTTTTTTCAATGTTGAGGTTGCTTTTGAAGTTGTTAGTGTTTTTCAATGTGGAGGTTGATGTTGATTTTGTTGGTGATATTCAATATTGATTTTGTTGAATTTGTTGGTGTTGGGGTTGTTGTCATTGTTATCAATGTTTTTATTGAACTTTTTCTCTTCTTTTAAAAGTTGAGGTTGTTGTTGAATTTGTTGGTGTTTTTCAATGTTGAGCTTGTTGTTGAAATTGTAAATTTCTTTCAATGTTGAGGTTGTTTTTGAATTTGTTAGTGTTTTTCAATGAGGAGGTTGATGTTGATTTTGTTGGTGATATTCAATATTGATTTTGTTGAATTTGTTGGTGATTTTCAATGTTGAGGTTGTTGTTGAATTTGTTGGTGTCTTTCAATATTGAGGTTGTTGTTGAATTTGTTGGCGTCTTTCAATGTTGAGGTTGTTGTTGAATATCTTGGTGTTATCAATGTTTTTATTGAACTTTTTCTCTTCTTTTAAAAGTTGAGGTTGTTGTTGAATTTGTTGGTGATTTTCAATGTTGAGCTTATTGTTGAATTTGTAGGTTTTTTTTCATTTTTGAGGTTGTTGTTGAATTTGTTGGGGTTTTCAATGTTGTGGTTGATCTTGAATTTGTTGGTGATTTATTGTTGGTGAATTTCAATATTGAGGTTCTTGTTGAATTTGTTGGCGTTTTTCAATGTTGAGGTTGTTGTTGAATTTGTTGGTGTTATCAATGTTATTTTTTGAACATTTTTATATTATTCAATGCTGAGGTTGTTGTTGAATTTGTTGGTATTTTTAAATGTTGAGGTTGTTGTTGAATTTGTTTGTGTTTTTGAATGTTGATGTTGTTGTTTAATTTGTTGGTGTTATCAATGTTATTTTTTGAACTTTTATTTATTTTTGAAAGTTGATCTTATTGATGAATTAGTTGTTTTTTTTCAATGTTGAGGTTGATGTTTGATTCTGTTGCTGATTTTCAATGTTGAGGTTGTTGTTGAATTTGTTGGTGTCTTTCAATATGAGGTTGTTGTCGAATTTGTTGGTGTTTTTCAATATTGAGCTTGTTGATGAATTTGTTGGCGTTTTTCTATGTTGTGGTTGTTGTTGAATTTGTTGTCGTTATCAATGTATTTTTTGAACTTTTTCTCTTTTCAAAGTTGAGGTTGTTGTTGAATTTGTTGGTGTTTTTCAATGTTGAGATTGTTGTTGAATTTGTTGGCGTTTTTCAATGTTGTGGTTGTTGTTGAATTTGTTGGTGATTTTCAATGTTGATGTTGTTGTTGAATTTGTTGGTGTCTTTCAATATTGAGGTTTGTATTGAATTTGTTGGCGTCTTTCAGTGTTGAGGTTGTTGTTGAAGTTCTTGGTGCTATCAATGTTTTTATTGAACTTTTTTTCTTCCTTTGAAAGTTGAGGTTGTTGTTGAATTTGTTGGTGTTTTTCAATGTTGAGCTTGTTGTTGAATTTGTTGGTGATTTTCAATATCGATGTTGTTGAATCTGTTGGTGATTTTCAATGTTGAGGTTGTTGTTGAATTTGTTGGTGTCTTTCAATATTGAGGCTGTTGTTGAATTTGTTGGCGTCTTTCAATGTTGAGGTTGTTGTTGAATATCTTGGTGTTATCAATGTTTTTATTGAACTTTTTCTCTTCTTTTAAAAGTTGAGGTTGTTGTTGAATTTGTTGGTGATTTTCAATGTTGAGCTTATTGTTGAATTTGTAGGTTTTTTTTCATTTTTGAGGTTGTTGTTGAATTTGTTGGGGTTTTCAATGTTGTGGTTGATCTTGAATTTGTTGGTGATTTATTGTTGGTGAATTTCAATATTGAGGTTCTTGTTGAATTTGTTGGCGTTTTTCAATGTTGAGGTTGTTGTTGAATTTGTTGGTGTTATCAATGTTATTTTTTGAACATTTTTATATTATTCAATGCTGAGGTTGTTGTTGAATTTGTTGGTATTTTTAAATGTTGAGGTTGTTGTTGAATTTGTTTGTGTTTTTGAATGTTGATGTTGTTGTTTAATTTGTTGGTGTTATCAATGTTATTTTTTGAACTTTTATTTATTTTTGAAAGTTGATCTTATTGATGAATTAGTTGTTTTTTTTCAATGTTGAGGTTGATGTTTGATTCTGTTGCTGATTTTCAATGTTGAGGTTGTTGTTGAATTTGTTGGTGTCTTTCAATATGAGGTTGTTGTCGAATTTGTTGGTGTTTTTCAATATTGAGCTTGTTGATGAATTTGTTGGCGTTTTTCTATGTTGTGGTTGTTGTTGAATTTGTTGTCGTTATCAATGTATTTTTTGAACTTTTTCTCTTTTCAAAGTTGAGGTTGTTGTTGAATTTGTTGGTGTTTTTCAATGTTGAGATTGTTGTTGAATTTGTTGGCGTTTTTCAATGTTGTGGTTGTTGTTGAATTTGTTGGTGATTTTCAATGTTGATGTTGTTGTTGAATTTGTTGGTGTCTTTCAATATTGAGGTTTGTATTGAATTTGTTGGCGTCTTTCAGTGTTGAGGTTGTTGTTGAAGTTCTTGGTGCTATCAATGTTTTTATTGAACTTTTTTTCTTCCTTTGAAAGTTGAGGTTGTTGTTGAATTTGTTGGTGTTTTTCAATGTTGAGCTTGTTGTTGAATTTGTTGGTGATTTTCAATATCGATGTTGTTGAATCTGTTGGTGATTTTCAATGTTGAGGTTGTTGTTGAATTTGTTGGTGTCTTTCAATATTGAGGCTGTTGTTGAATTTGTTGGCGTCTTTCAATGTTGAGGTTGTTGTTGAATATCTTGGTGTTATCAATGTTTTTATTGAACTTTTTCTCTTCTTTTAAAAGTTGAGGTTGTTGTTGAATTTGTTGGTGTTTTTCAATGTTGAGCTTGTTGTTGAAATTGCAAGTTTTTTTCAATGTTGAGGTTGTTTTTGAATTTGTTAGTGTTTTTCAATGTGGAGGTTGATGTTGAATTTGTTGGTGATTTTCAATATCAAGGTTGTTGTTGAATTTGTTGGCGTTTTTCAATGTTGAGGTTCTTGTTGAATTTGTAGCTGATTTTCAATTTGAGGTCGTTGTTGAACATGTTGGTGTCTTTCAATATTGGGGTTGTTGTTGAATTTGTTGGTGTTTTTCAATATTGAGGTTGTTGTTGAATTTGTTGGTATTTTTCAATGCTGAGGATGTTGAATTTGTTGGTGTTTTTCAATGTTGAGGTTGTTGTTGAATTTGTTGGTGATTTTCAATGTTGAGGTTGTTGTTGAATTTGTTGGTGTTATCAATGTCATTTTTTGAACTTTTTTGTATTTTTCAATGTTGAGGTTGCTGATGAATTTGTTGGTGTTATCAATGTTATTACTTGAACTTTTTTGTATTTTTCAATATTGAGTTTGTTTTTGAATTTGTTGGCGTTTTTCAATGTTGAGGTTGTAGTTGAATTTGTTGGTGATATTCAATATTGATGTTGTTGAATTTGTTGGTGATATTCAATGTTGAGGTTGTTGTTGAATTTGTTGGTGTCTTTCAATATTGAGGTTGTTAATGAATTTGTTGGCGTCTTTCAATGTTGAGGATGTTGTTGAATTTCTTGGTGTTATCAATGTTTTTATTGAACTTCTTCACTTCTATTAAAAGTTGAGGTTGTTGTTGAATTTGTTGGTGATTTTCAATGTTGAGCTTTTTGTTGAATTTGTAGGTTTTTTTCAATTTTGAGGTTGTTGTTGAATTTGTTGGTAATTTTTTGTTGGTGAATTTCAATATTGAGGTTGTTGTTGAATTTTTTGGCGTTTTTCAATGTTGAGATTGTTGTTGAATTTGTTACTGATTTTCAATATTGAGGTCGTTGTTGAATTGGTTGGTGTTTTTCATTGTTGAGGCTGTTGTTGAATTTGTCGTTGTTTTTCAATGTTTAGGTTGAGGTTGAACTTGTTGTTGTTTTCAATGTTTTTTGTTGAACTTGTTTGTACTTTTTAATGTTGCGGTTGTTGGTGAATTTGTTGGTGTTTTACAATGTTGAGTTTGTTTTTGAATTGGTTGGTTTTTTTTCCATGTTGTGGTTGTTGTTGAATTTGTTGGTCATTTTCAATGTTGAGTTTGATGTAGAATTCGTTGTTGTTATCAATGCTATTTTTTGAACTTTTTGTATTTTTCAATGTTGAAGTTGTTGTTGAATTTGGTGATGTTATCAATGTTATTTTTTGAACTTTTTTGTATTATTTAATGTTAAGGATGTTGTTTAACTTGTTGTTATCCATGTTTTTTTTGAACTTTTCTATTCTTTTAAATGTTGAGGTTGTTGTTGAATTTGTTAGTATTTTTCAATGTTGCGGTTGTTGAATTTTTGGTGTTTTTCAATGTTGAGGTTGTTGTTGAATTTGTTGCTGTTTTTCATTGTTGAGGTTGCTGTTGAATTTGTTGGTGTTTTTCAATGTTGAGGTTGTTGTTGAATTTGTTGGTGATTTTCAATATTGAAGTTGTTGAATTTGTTGGTCATTTTAAATGTGGAGGTTGTTGTTGAATATGTTGGTGTCTTTAAATATTGAGGTTCCTGTTGAATATGTTGGTGTTTTGCAATGTTGAGGTTGTTGAATTTGTTGGTATTTTTCATTGTTGAGGCTGTTGTTGAATTTGTTGGTGTCATCAATGTTGTTATTTGAACTTTTTTGTATTTTTCAATATTGAGGTTGTTGTTGAATTTGTTGGTGATTTTCAATATTAATGTTGTTCAATTTGTTGGTGATTTTCAATGTTGAGGTTGCTGATGAATTTGTTGGTGATGTTCAATATTGAGTTTGTTGTTGAATTTGTTGGTGTCATTCAATGTTGAGGTTGTTGTTGAATTTATTGGTGTTATCAATGTTTTTATTGAACTTTTTCTCTTCTTTTTCAAGTTGAGGTTGTTGTTGAATTTGTTGGTGTTTTTCAATGTTGAGCTTGTTGTTGAAATTGTAAGTTTTTTTCAATGTTGAGGTTGTTGTTGAATTTGTTAGTGTTTTTTAATGTGGAGGTTGATGTTGAATTTGTTGGTGATTTTCAATATCGAGGTTGTTGTTGAATTTGTTGGCATTTTTCAATGTTGAGGTTGTTGTTGAATTTGTTGCTGATTTTCAATGTTGAGGTCGTTGTTCAACTTTCTGGTGTCTTTCAATGTTGAGGTTGTTGTTGAATTTCTTGTTGTTATCAATGTTTTTATTGAACTTTTTCTCTTCTTCTAAAAGTTGAGGTTGTTCTTGAATTTGTTGGTGATTTTCAATGTTGTGGTTGATGTTGAATTTGTTGGTGATTTTTTGTTGTTGATTTTCAATATTGAGGTTGTTGTTGAATTTGTTGGCGTTTTTGAACTTTGAGGTTGATGTTGAATTTGTTGGTGTTATCAATGTTATTTTTTGAACTTTTTTGTATTTTTCAATGTTGAGGTTGTTGTTGAATTTGTTGGTATTTTTCAATGTTGAGGTTGTTGTTGAATTTGTTGGTGTTTTTGATTGTTGAGGTTGTTGTTGAATTTATTGGAGTTATCAATGTTATTTTTTGAACTTTTATTTGTTTTTGAAAGTTGAGCTTATTGTTGAATTTTTTGATTTTTTTCAATGTTGAGGTTGTTGTTTGAATTTGTTGCTGATTTTCAATGTTGAGGTCGTTGTTGAATTTCTTGGTGTTTTTCATTGTTGAGGTTGTTGTTGAATTTGTTGGTGATTTTCATAATTGATGTTGTTGAATTTGTTGGTGATTTTCAATTTTGAGTTTGATGTTGAATTCGTTGTTGTTACCAATGCTATTTTTTGAACTTTTTGTATTTTTCAATGTTGAGGTTGTTGTTGAATTTGTTGATGTTATCAATGTTATTTTTTGATCTTTTTTATATTATTTAATGTTGAGGTTGTTGTTTAATTTGTTGATGTTATCCATGTTTTTTTTGAACTTTTCTCTTCTTTTAAAAGTTGAGGTTGTTGTTGAATTTGTTATTATTTTTCAATGTTGCGGTTGTTGAATTTTTTGTGTTTTTCATTGTTGAGGTTGTTGTTGAATTTGATTCTGTTTTTCATTGTTGAGGTTGCTGTTGAATTTGCTGGTGTCTTTCAATATTGAGGGTGTTAATGAATTTGTTGGCATCTTTCAATGTTGAGGTTGTTGTTGAATTTCTTGGTGTTATCAATGTTTTTATTGAACTTTTTCCCTTCTATTAAAAGTTGAGGTTGTTGTTGAATTTGTTGGTGATTTTCAATGTTGAGCTTGTTGTTGAATTTGTAGGTTTTTTTCAATTTTGAGGTTGTTGTTGAATTTGTTGGTGTTTTTCAATGTTGTGGTTGATGTTGAATTTGTTGGTGATTTTTTGTTGTTGATTTTCAATATTGAGGTTGTTGTTGAATTTTTTGGCGTTTTTCAATGTTGAGATTGTTGTTGAATTTGTTACTGTTTTTCAATGTTGAGGTCGTTGTTGAATTTGTTGGTGTATTTCATAGTTGTGGTTGTTTTTGAATTTGTCGCTGTTTTTCAATGTTGAGGTTGTTGTTGAACTTGTTGGTGTTATCAATGTTTTTTGTTGAACTTGTTGGTACTTTTTAATGTTGCGGTTGTTGGTGAATTTGTTGATGTTTTACAATGTTGAGTTTGTTGTTGAATTTGTTGTTTTTATTTCCATATTGTGGTTGTTGTTGAATTGATTGGTGTTTTTCAATGTTGAGGTTGTTGTTGAATTTGTTGTTGATTTTAAATGTTGAGTTTAATGTTGATTTCGTTGGTGTTATCAATGCTATTTTTTGAACTTTTTGTATTTTTCAATGTTGAGGTTGTTGTTGAATTTGTTGATGTTATCCATGTTTTTTTTGAACTTTTCTCTGCTTTTAAAAGTTGAGGTTGTTGTTGAATTTGTTAGTTGTTTTCAATGTTGCGGTTGTTGAACTTTTTGTGTTTTTCATTGTTGAGGTTTTTGTTGAATTTGTTTCTGTTTTTCATTGTTGAGGTTGATGTAGAATTTGTTGGTGTTTTTCAAAGTTGCGGTTTTTGTTGAATTTGTTGTTGACTTTCAATATTGTGGTTCATGTTGAATTTTTGGTGTTTTTCAATGTTGAGGTTGTTGTTGAATTTGTTGGTGATTTTCAATATTGAAGTTGTTGAATTTGTTGGTCATTTTAAATGTTGAGGTTGATGTTGAATATGTTGGTGTCTTTCAATATTGAGGTTGCTGTTGAACATGTTAGTGTTTTTCAATGTTGAGGTTGTTGAATTTGTTGGTATTTTTCATTGTTGAGGTTGTTGTTGAATTTGTCGCTGTTTTTCAATGTTGCAGTTGTTGGTGATATTCAATATTGATGTTGTTGAATTTGTTGGTGACTTTCAAGTTTGCGGTTGTTGTTGAATTTGTTGGTGTCTTTCAATATTGAGGTTGTTAATGAATTTGTTGGCGTCTTTCAATGTTGAGGTTGTTGTTGAATTTCTTGGTGTTATCAATGTTTTTATTAAACTTTTTCTCTTCTATTAAAAGTTGAGGTTGTTGTTGAATTTGTTGGTGTTTTTCAATGTGAGCTTGTTGTTGAAATTTTAAGTATTTTTCAATGTTGAGGTTGCTTTTGAAGTTGTTAGTGTTTTTCAATGTGGAGGTTGTTGTTGAATTTGTTAGTGTTTTTTAATGTGGAGGTTGATGTTGAATTTGTTGGTGATTTTCAATATCGAGGTTGTTGTTGAATTTGTTGGCATTTTTCAATGTTGAGGTTGTTGTTGAATTTGTTGCTGATTTTCAATGTTGAGGTCGTTGTTCAACTTTCTGGTGTCTTTCAATGTTGAGGTTGTTGTTGAATTTCTTGTTGTTATCAATGTTTTTATTGAACTTTTTCTCTTCTTCTAAAAGTTGAGGTTGTTCTTGAATTTGTTGGTGATTTTCAATGTTGTGGTTGATGTTGAATTTGTTGGTGATTTTTTGTTGTTGATTTTCAATATTGAGGTTGTTGTTGAATTTGTTGGCGTTTTTGAACTTTGAGGTTGATGTTGAATTTGTTGGTGTTATCAATGTTATTTTTTGAACTTTTTTGTATTTTTCAATGTTGAGGTTGTTGTTGAATTTGTTGGTATTTTTCAATGTTGAGGTTGTTGTTGAATTTGTTGGTGTTTTTGATTGTTGAGGTTGTTGTTGAATTTGTTGGTGTTATCAATGTTATTTTTTGAACTTTTATTTGTTTTTGAAAGTTGAGCTTATTGTTGAATTTTTTGATTTTTTTCAATGTTGAGGTTGTTGTTTGAATTTGTTGCTGATTTTCAATGTTGAGGTCGTTGTTGAATTTCTTGGTGTTTTTCATTGTTGAGGTTGTTGTTGAATTTGTTGGTGATTTTCATAATTGATGTTGTTGAATTTGTTGGTGATTTTCAATTTTGAGTTTGATGTTGAATTCGTTGTTGTTACCAATGCTATTTTTTGAACTTTTTGTATTTTTCAATGTTGAGGTTGTTGTTGAATTTGTTGATGTTATCAATGTTATTTTTTGATCTTTTTTATATTATTTAATGTTGAGGTTGTTGTTTAATTTGTTGATGTTATCCATGTTTTTTTTGAACTTTTCTCTTCTTTTAAAAGTTGAGGTTGTTGTTGAATTTGTTATTATTTTTCAATGTTGAGGTTGTTGAATTTTTTGTGTTTTTCATTGTTGAGGTTGTTGTTGAATTTGATTCTGTTTTTCATTGTTGAGGTTGCTGTTGAATTTGCTGGTGTCTTTCAATATTGAGGGTGTTAATGAATTTGTTGGCATCTTTCAATGTTGAGGTTGTTGTTGAATTTCTTGGTGTTATCAATGTTTTTATTGAACTTTTTCCCTTCTATTAAAAGTTGAGGTTGTTGTTGAATTTGTTGGTGATTTTCAATGTTGAGCTTGTTGTTGAATTTGTAGGTTTTTTTCAATTTTGAGGTTGTTGTTGAATTTGTTGGTGTTTTTCAATGTTGTGGTTGATGTTGAATTTGTTGGTGATTTTTTGTTGTTGATTTTCAATATTGAGGTTGTTGTTGAATTTTTTGGCGTTTTTCAATGTTGAGATTGTTGTTGAATTTGTTACTGATTTTCAATGTTGAGGTCGTTGTTGAATTTGTTGGTGTATTTCATAGTTGTGGTTGTTTTTGAATTTGTCGCTGTTTTTCAATGTTGAGGTTGTTGTTGAACTTGTTGGTGTTATCAATGTTTTTTGTTGAACTTGTTGGTACTTTTTAATGTTGCGGTTGTTGGTGAATTTGTTGATGTTTTACAATGTTGAGTTTGTTGTTGAATTTGTTGTTTTTATTTCCATATTGTGGTTGTTGTTGAATTGATTGGTGTTTTTCAATGTTGAGGTTGTTGTTGAATTTGTTGTTGATTTTAAATGTTGAGTTTAATGTTGATTTCGTTGGTGTTATCAATGCTATTTTTTGAACTTTTTGTATTTTTCAATGTTGAGGTTGTTGTTGAATTTGTTGATGTTATCCATGTTTTTTTTGAACTTTTCTCTGCTTTTAAAAGTTGAGGTTGTTGTTGAATTTGTTAGTTGTTTTCAATGTTGCGGTTGTTGAACTTTTTGTGTTTTTCATTGTTGAGGTTTTTGTTGAATTTGTTTCTGTTTTTCATTGTTGAGGTTGATGTAGAATTTGTTGGTGTTTTTCAAAGTTGCGGTTTTTGTTGAATTTGTTGTTGACTTTCAATATTGTGGTTCATGTTGAATTTTTGGTGTTTTTCAATGTTGAGGTTGTTGTTGAATTTGTTGGTGATTTTCAATATTGAAGTTGTTGAATTTGTTGGTCATTTTAAATGTTGAGGTTGATGTTGAATATGTTGGTGTCTTTCAATATTGAGGTTGCTGTTGAACATGTTAGTGTTTTTCAATGTTGAGGTTGTTGAATTTGTTGGTATTTTTCATTGTTGAGGTTGTTGTTGAATTTGTCGCTGTTTTTCAATGTTGCAGTTGTTGGTGATATTCAATATTGATGTTGTTGAATTTGTTGGTGACTTTCAAGTTTGCGGTTGTTGTTGAATTTGTTGGTGTCTTTCAATATTGAGGTTGTTAATGAATTTGTTGGCGTCTTTCAATGTTGAGGTTGTTGTTGAATTTCTTGGTGTTATCAATGTTTTTATTAAACTTTTTCTCTTCTATTAAAAGTTGAGGTTGTTGTTGAATTTGTTGGTGTTTTTCAATGTGAGCTTGTTGTTGAAATTTTAAGTATTTTTCAATGTTGAGGTTGCTTTTGAAGTTGTTAGTGTTTTTCAATGTGGAGGTTGTTGTTGAATTTGTTAGTGTTTTTTAATGTGGAGGTTGATGTTGAATTTGTTGGTGATTTTCAATATCGAGGTTGTTGTTGAATTTGTTGGCATTTTTCAATGTTGAGGTTGTTGTTGAATTTGTTGCTGATTTTCAATGTTGAGGTCGTTGTTCAACTTTCTGGTGTCTTTCAATGTTGAGGTTGTTGTTGAATTTCTTGTTGTTATCAATGTTTTTATTGAACTTTTTCTCTTCTTCTAAAAGTTGAGGTTGTTCTTGAATTTGTTGGTGATTTTCAATGTTGTGGTTGATGTTGAATTTGTTGGTGATTTTTTGTTGTTGATTTTCAATATTGAGGTTGTTGTTGAATTTGTTGGCGTTTTTGAACTTTGAGGTTGATGTTGAATTTGTTGGTGTTATCAATGTTATTTTTTGAACTTTTTTGTATTTTTCAATGTTGAGGTTGTTGTTGAATTTGTTGGTATTTTTCAATGTTGAGGTTGTTGTTGAATTTGTTGGTGTTTTTGATTGTTGAGGTTGTTGTTGAATTTGTTGGTGTTATCAATGTTATTTTTTGAACTTTTATTTGTTTTTGAAAGTTGAGCTTATTGTTGAATTTTTTGATTTTTTTCAATGTTGAGGTTGTTGTTTGAATTTGTTGCTGATTTTCAATGTTGAGGTCGTTGTTGAATTTCTTGGTGTTTTTCATTGTTGAGGTTGTTGTTGAATTTGTTGGTGATTTTCATAATTGATGTTGTTGAATTTGTTGGTGATTTTCAATTTTGAGTTTGATGTTGAATTCGTTGTTGTTACCAATGCTATTTTTTGAACTTTTTGTATTTTTCAATGTTGAGGTTGTTGTTGAATTTGTTGATGTTATCAATGTTATTTTTTGATCTTTTTTATATTATTTAATGTTGAGGTTGTTGTTTAATTTGTTGATGTTATCCATGTTTTTTTTGAACTTTTCTCTTCTTTTAAAAGTTGAGGTTGTTGTTGAATTTGTTATTATTTTTCAATGTTGCGGTTGTTGAATTTTTTGTGTTTTTCATTGTTGAGGTTGTTGTTGAATTTGATTCTGTTTTTCATTGTTGAGGTTGCTGTTGAATTTGCTGGTGTCTTTCAATATTGAGGGTGTTAATGAATTTGTTGGCATCTTTCAATGTTGAGGTTGTTGTTGAATTTCTTGGTGTTATCAATGTTTTTATTGAACTTTTTCCCTTCTATTAAAAGTTGAGGTTGTTGTTGAATTTGTTGGTGATTTTCAATGTTGAGCTTGTTGTTGAATTTGTAGGTTTTTTTCAATTTTGAGGTTGTTGTTGAATTTGTTGGTGTTTTTCAATGTTGTGGTTGATGTTGAATTTGTTGGTGATTTTTTGTTGTTGATTTTCAATATTGAGGTTGTTGTTGAATTTTTTGGCGTTTTTCAATGTTGAGATTGTTGTTGAATTTGTTACTGATTTTCAATGTTGAGGTCGTTGTTGAATTTGTTGGTGTATTTCATAGTTGTGGTTGTTTTTGAATTTGTCGCTGTTTTTCAATGTTGAGGTTGTTGTTGAACTTGTTGGTGTTATCAATGTTTTTTGTTGAACTTGTTGGTACTTTTTAATGTTGCGGTTGTTGGTGAATTTGTTGATGTTTTACAATGTTGAGTTTGTTGTTGAATTTGTTGTTTTTATTTCCATATTGTGGTTGTTGTTGAATTGATTGGTGTTTTTCAATGTTGAGGTTGTTGTTGAATTTGTTGTTGATTTTAAATGTTGAGTTTAATGTTGATTTCGTTGGTGTTATCAATGCTATTTTTTGAACTTTTTGTATTTTTCAATGTTGAGGTTGTTGTTGAATTTGTTGATGTTATCCATGTTTTTTTTGAACTTTTCTCTGCTTTTAAAAGTTGAGGTTGTTGTTGAATTTGTTAGTTGTTTTCAATGTTGCGGTTGTTGAACTTTTTGTGTTTTTCATTGTTGAGGTTTTTGTTGAATTTGTTTCTGTTTTTCATTGTTGAGGTTGATGTAGAATTTGTTGGTGTTTTTCAAAGTTGCGGTTTTTGTTGAATTTGTTGTTGACTTTCAATATTGTGGTTCATGTTGAATTTTTGGTGTTTTTCAATGTTGAGGTTGTTGTTGAATTTGTTGGTGATTTTCAATATTGAAGTTGTTGAATTTGTTGGTCATTTTAAATGTTGAGGTTGATGTTGAATATGTTGGTGTCTTTCAATATTGAGGTTGCTGTTGAACATGTTAGTGTTTTTCAATGTTGAGGTTGTTGAATTTGTTGGTATTTTTCATTGTTGAGGTTGTTGTTGAATTTGTCGCTGTTTTTCAATGTTGCAGTTGTTGGTGATATTCAATATTGATGTTGTTGAATTTGTTGGTGACTTTCAAGTTTGCGGTTGTTGTTGAATTTGTTGGTGTCTTTCAATATTGAGGTTGTTAATGAATTTGTTGGCGTCTTTCAATGTTGAGGTTGTTGTTGAATTTCTTGGTGTTATCAATGTTTTTATTAAACTTTTTCTCTTCTATTAAAAGTTGAGGTTGTTGTTGAATTTGTTGGTGTTTTTCAATGTGAGCTTGTTGTTGAAATTTTAAGTATTTTTCAATGTTGAGGTTGCTTTTGAAGTTGTTAGTGTTTTTCAATGTGGAGGTTGTTGTTGAATTTGTTAGTGTTTTTTAATGTGGAGGTTGATGTTGAATTTGTTGGTGATTTTCAATATCGAGGTTGTTGTTGAATTTGTTGGCATTTTTCAATGTTGAGGTTGTTGTTGAATTTGTTGCTGATTTTCAATGTTGAGGTCGTTGTTCAACTTTCTGGTGTCTTTCAATGTTGAGGTTGTTGTTGAATTTCTTGTTGTTATCAATGTTTTTATTGAACTTTTTCTCTTCTTCTAAAAGTTGAGGTTGTTCTTGAATTTGTTGGTGATTTTCAATGTTGTGGTTGATGTTGAATTTGTTGGTGATTTTTTGTTGTTGATTTTCAATATTGAGGTTGTTGTTGAATTTGTTGGCGTTTTTGAACTTTGAGGTTGATGTTGAATTTGTTGGTGTTATCAATGTTATTTTTTGAACTTTTTTGTATTTTTCAATGTTGAGGTTGTTGTTGAATTTGTTGGTATTTTTCAATGTTGAGGTTGTTGTTGAATTTGTTGGTGTTTTTGATTGTTGAGGTTGTTGTTGAATTTGTTGGTGTTATCAATGTTATTTTTTGAACTTTTATTTGTTTTTGAAAGTTGAGCTTATTGTTGAATTTTTTGATTTTTTTCAATGTTGAGGTTGTTGTTTGAATTTGTTGCTGATTTTCAATGTTGAGGTCGTTGTTGAATTTCTTGGTGTTTTTCATTGTTGAGGTTGTTGTTGAATTTGTTGGTGATTTTCATAATTGATGTTGTTGAATTTGTTGGTGATTTTCAATTTTGAGTTTGATGTTGAATTCGTTGTTGTTACCAATGCTATTTTTTGAACTTTTTGTATTTTTCAATGTTGAGGTTGTTGTTGAATTTGTTGATGTTATCAATGTTATTTTTTGATCTTTTTTATATTATTTAATGTTGAGGTTGTTGTTTAATTTGTTGATGTTATCCATGTTTTTTTTGAACTTTTCTCTTCTTTTAAAAGTTGAGGTTGTTGTTGAATTTGTTATTATTTTTCAATGTTGCGGTTGTTGAATTTTTTGTGTTTTTCATTGTTGAGGTTGTTGTTGAATTTGATTCTGTTTTTCATTGTTGAGGTTGCTGTTGAATTTGCTGGTGTCTTTCAATATTGAGGGTGTTAATGAATTTGTTGGCATCTTTCAATGTTGAGGTTGTTGTTGAATTTCTTGGTGTTATCAATGTTTTTATTGAACTTTTTCCCTTCTATTAAAAGTTGAGGTTGTTGTTGAATTTGTTGGTGATTTTCAATGTTGAGCTTGTTGTTGAATTTGTAGGTTTTTTTCAATTTTGAGGTTGTTGTTGAATTTGTTGGTGTTTTTCAATGTTGTGGTTGATGTTGAATTTGTTGGTGATTTTTTGTTGTTGATTTTCAATACTGAGGTTGTTGTTGAATTTTTTGGCGTTTTTCAATGTTGAGATTGTTGTTGAATTTGTTACTGATTTTCAATGTTGAGGTCGTTGTTGAATTTGTTGGTGTATTTCATAGTTGTGGTTGTTTTTGAATTTGTCGCTGTTTTTCAATGTTGAGGTTGTTGTTGAACTTGTTGGTGTTATCAATGTTTTTTGTTGAACTTGTTGGTACTTTTTAATGTTGCGGTTGTTGGTGAATTTGTTGATGTTTTACAATGTTGAGTTTGTTGTTGAATTTGTTGTTTTTATTTCCATATTGTGGTTGTTGTTGAATTGATTGGTGTTTTTCAATGTTGAGGTTGTTGTTGAATTTGTTGTTGATTTTAAATGTTGAGTTTAATGTTGATTTCGTTGGTGTTATCAATGCTATTTTTTGAACTTTTTGTATTTTTCAATGTTGAGGTTGTTGTTGAATTTGTTGATGTTATCCATGTTTTTTTTGAACTTTTCTCTGCTTTTAAAAGTTGAGGTTGTTGTTGAATTTGTTAGTTGTTTTCAATGTTGCGGTTGTTGAACTTTTTGTGTTTTTCATTGTTGAGGTTTTTGTTGAATTTGTTTCTGTTTTTCATTGTTGAGGTTGATGTAGAATTTGTTGGTGTTTTTCAAAGTTGCGGTTTTTGTTGAATTTGTTGTTGACTTTCAATATTGTGGTTCATGTTGAATTTTTGGTGTTTTTCAATGTTGAGGTTGTTGTTGAATTTGTTGGTGATTTTCAATATTGAAGTTGTTGAATTTGTTGGTCATTTTAAATGTTGAGGTTGATGTTGAATATGTTGGTGTCTTTCAATATTGAGGTTGCTGTTGAACATGTTAGTGTTTTTCAATGTTGAGGTTGTTGAATTTGTTGGTATTTTTCATTGTTGAGGTTGTTGTTGAATTTGTCGCTGTTTTTCAATGTTGCAGTTGTTGGTGATATTCAATATTGATGTTGTTGAATTTGTTGGTGACTTTCAAGTTTGCGGTTGTTGTTGAATTTGTTGGTGTCTTTCAATATTGAGGTTGTTAATGAATTTGTTGGCGTCTTTCAATGTTGAGGTTGTTGTTGAATTTCTTGGTGTTATCAATGTTTTTATTAAACTTTTTCTCTTCTATTAAAAGTTGAGGTTGTTGTTGAATTTGTTGGTGTTTTTCAATGTGAGCTTGTTGTTGAAATTTTAAGTATTTTTCAATGTTGAGGTTGCTTTTGAAGTTGTTAGTGTTTTTCAATGTGGAGGTTGTTGTTGAATTTGTAGGTTTTTTTCAATTTTGAGGTTGTTGTTGAATTTGTTGGTGTTGTTCAATGTTGTGGTTGATGTTGAATTTGTTGGTGATTTTATGTTGGTGATTTTCAATATTGAGGTTGTTGTTGAATTTTTTGGCGTTTTTCAATGTTGAGATTGTTGTTGAATTTGTTACTGATTTTCAATGTTGAGGTCGTTGTTGAATTGGTTGGTGTTTTTCATTGTTGAGGCTGTTGTTGAATTTGTCGCTGTTTTTCAATGTTGAGGTTGCGGTTGAACTTGTTGGTGTTTTCAATGTTTTTTGTTGAACTTGCTTGTACTTTTTAATGTTGCGGTTGTTGGTGAATTTGTTGGTGTTTTACAATGTTGAGTGTGTTGCTGAATTTGTTGTTTTTTTTTCCATGTTGTGGTTGTTGTTGAATTTATTGGTGTTTTTCAAGGTTGAGGTTGTTGTTGAATTTGTTGTTGATTTTCAATGTTGAGTTTGATGTTGAATTCGTTGTTGTTATCAATGCTATTTTTTGAACTTTTTGTATTTTTCAATGTTGAGGGTGTTGTTGAATTTGTTGGTAATATTCAATATTGATGTTGTTGAATTTGTTGGTGAATTTCAATGTTGAGGTTGCTTTTGAATTTGTTGGTGTCTTTCAATATTGAGGGTGTTAATGAATTTGTTGGCGTCTTTCAATGTTGAGGTTGTTGTTGAATTTCTTGGTGTTATCAATGTTTTTATTGAACTTTTCCTCTTCTATTAAAAGTTGAGGTTGTTGTTGAATTTGTTGGTGATTTTCAATGTTGAGCTTGTTGTTGAATTTGTAGGTTTTTTCAATTTTGAGGTTGTTGTTGAATATGTTGGTGTTTTTCAATGTTGTGGTTGATGATGAATTTGTTGATGATTTTTTGTTGTTGATTTTCAATATTGAGGTTGTTGTTGAATTTTTTGGCGTTTTTCAAAGTTGAAATTGTTGTTGAATTTGTTACTGATTTTCAATGTTGAGGTCGTTGTTGAATTTTTTGGCGTTTTTCAATGTTGAGATTGTTGTTGAATTTGTTACTGATTTTCAATGTTGAGGTCGTTGTTGAATTTGTTGGTGTTTTTCATTGTTGAGGTTGTTTTTGAATTTGTCGCTCTTCTTCAATGTTGAGGTTGCTGTTGAACTTGTTGTAGTTATCAATGTTTTTTGTTGAACTTGTTGGTACTTTTTAAGTTTGCGGTTGTTGGTGAATTTGTTGATGTTTTACAATGTTGAGTTTGTTGTTGAATTTGTAGTTTTTTTTTCCATGTTGTGGTTGTTGTTGAATTGATTGGTGTTTTTCAATGTTGAGGTTGTTGTTGAATTTGTTGTTGATTTTAAATGTTGAGTTTAATGTTGATTTCGTTGGTGTTATCAATGCTATTTTTTGAACTTTTTGTATTTTTCAATGTTGAGGTTGTTGTTGAATTTGTTGATGTTATCCATGTTTTTTTTGAACTTTTCTCTGCTTTTAAAAGTTGAGGTTGTTGTTGAATTTGTTAGTTGTTTTCAATGTTGCGGTTGTTGAACTTTTTGTGTTTTTCATTGTTGAGGTTTTTGTTGAATTTGTTCCTGTTTTTCATTGTTGAGGTTGATGTAGAATTTGTTGGTGTTTTTCAAAGTTGCAGTTTTTGTTGAATTTGTTGTTGACTTTCAATATTGTGGTTCATGTTGAATTTTTGGTGTTTTTCAATGTTGAGGTTGTTGTTCAATTTGTTGGTGATTTTCAATATTGAAGTTGTTGAATTTGTTCGTCATTTTAAATGTTGAGGTTGTTGTTGAATATGTTGGTGTCTTTCAATATTGAGGTTGCTGTTGAATATATTAGTGTTTTTCAATGTTGAGGTTGTTGAATTGGTTGGTATTTTTCATTGTTGAGGTTGTTGTTGAATTTGTCGCTGTTTTTCAATGTTGCGGTTGTTGTTGAATTTGTTGGTGATATTCAATATTGATGTTGTTGAATTTGTTGGTGACTATCAATGTTGCGGTTGTTGTTGAATTTGTTGCTGTCTTTCAATATTGAGGTTGTTAATGAATTTGTTGGCGTCTTTCAATGTTGAGGTTGTTGTTGAATTTCTTGGTGTTATCAATGTTTTTATTGAACTTTTTCTCTTCTTTTAAAAGTTGAGGTTGTTGTTGAATTTGTTGGTGTTTTTCAATGTGAGCTTGTTGTTGAAATCTTAAGTATTTTTCAATGTTGAGGTTGCTTTTGAAGTTGTTAGTGTTTTTCAATGTGGAGGTTGTTGTTGAATTTGTAGATTTTTTTCAATTTTGAGGTTGTTGTTGAATTTTTTGGTGTTTTTCAATGTTGTGGTTGATGTTGAAATTTTGGTGATTTTATGTTGGTGATTTTCAATATTGAGGTTGTTGTTGAATTTTTTGGCGTTTTTCAATGTTGAGATTGTTGTTGAATTTGTTACTGATTTTCAATGTTGAGGTCGTTGTTGAATTGGTTGGTGTTTTTCATTGTTGAGGCTGTTGTTGAATTTGTCGCTGTTTTTCAATCTTGAGGTTGCGGTTGAACTTGTTGGTCATTTTCAGTATTGATGTTGTTGAATTTGTTGGTGATTTTCAATGTTGAGGTTGTTGTTGAATTTCTTGGTGTTATCAATGTTTTTATTGAACTTTTTCTCTACTTTTAAAAGTTGAGGTTGTTGTTGAATTTGTTGGCGTTTTTCAAAGTTGAGGTTGTTGTTGAATTTGTTGCTGATTTTCAATGTTGAGGTCGTTGTTGAACTTTTTGGTGTCTTTCAATGTTGAGGTTGTTGTTGAATTTCTTGGTGTTATCAATGTATTTATTGAACTTTTTCTCTTCTTTTAAAAGTTGAGGTTGTTGTTGAATTTGTTGGTGATTTTCAATGTTGTGTTTGATGTTGAATTTGTTGGTGATTTTTTGTTGGTGATTTTCAATATTGAGGTTGTTGTTGAATTTGTTGGCGTTTTTCAACTTTGAGGTTGTTGTTGAATTTGTTGGTGTTATCAATGTTATTTTTTGAACTTTTTTGTATTTTTCAATATTGAGTTTGTTTTTGAATTTGTTGGCGTTTTTTAATGTTGAGGTTGTTGTTGAATTTGTTGGTGATATTCAATATTGATGTGTTGAATTTCTTGGTGATTTTCAATGTTGAGGTTGTTGTTGTATTTATTGGTGTTTTTCAATGTTGATGTTGTTGAATTTGTTGGTGATTTTCAACATTCAGTTTGTTGTTCAATTTGTTGGTGTTATCAATGTTTTTTTTTGAATTTGCTTGTATTTTTAAAAGTTGTTTGTTGTTGAATTTGTTGGTCTTTTTCAAAGTTTAGGTCATTGGATTTGTTGGTGATTTTCAATATTAAGCTTATTGTTGAATTTGTTGGCGTCACAAATGAATCTTATTTAACTTTTTTGAGTTTTTCAAAGTTGAAGTTGTTGCGAATTTGTTGGTGATATTCAGTGTTGAGGTTGTTGAAATTGTTGTTGATTTTCAATATTTAGGATGTTGTTGAATTTGTTGGCTTTTATCAATTTTGAGGTTGTTGTTGAGATTGTTGGTGTTTTTCAATGTTGAGGTTGTTCAATTTGTTGGTGATTTTCAAAGTTGAGGTTGTTGCTGAATTCATTGGTGTTATCAATGTTCATTTTGTTGAACTTTTTTGTACTTTTAAAAAATGAGGTTGATTTTGAATTTGTTGGTGTTTTTCATTGTTGAGGTTTTTGGTGAAATTGTTGGCGTTTTACAAAGTTGAGGTTGCTGTTGAATTTGCTGGCGTTTTTCAATGTTGAGTTTGTTCTTGAATTTGTTGGTGTTTTTCATTGTTGAGGTTGTTGTTGAATTTGTTGGTGTTTTTCATTGTTGACGTTGTTGTTGAATTTGTTGGTGTTAACAATGTTAATTGTTGAACTTGTTTGTATTTTTAAAAGTTAAGGTTGTTGTTGAATTTACTCGTGTTATCAATGTTTTTTGTTGAACTTGTTTGTATTTTTAAAAGTTACGGCTGTTGTTGAATTTGTTGGTGTTTTTCAATGTTGAGATTGTTGAATTTTTTTGTGATATTCAAAGTTCAGGTTTTTGCTGAATGTATTGGTGTTATCAATGTTTATTTTGTTGAACTTTTTTGTACTTTTTATAGTTGAGGTTGTTGTAGAATTGAATGGTATGTTTCAATGTTGAGGTTGTTGTTCAATTTGTTGGTGTTATCAATGTTTTTTTTAATTTGTTTGTATTTTTTAAGTTGTTTGTTGTAGAATTTGTTGGTGTTTTTCAAAGTTTAGGTAGTTGAATTTGTTGGTGATTTTCAATATTAAGCTTATTGTTGAATTTGTTGGTGTCATGAATGGTTTTTTTTTAACTTTTTTGTGTTTTTCAAAGTTGAAGTTGTTCCGAATTTGTTGGTGATATTCAGTGTTGAGGTTATTGCATTTGTTGGTGATTTTCAATATTGAGGATGTTGTTGAATTTGTTGGCGTTTCTCAATGTTGAGGTTGCTGTTGAGATTGTTGGTGTATTTCAATGTTGAGGTTGTTGTTCAATTTGTTGGTGTTTTTCATTGTTGAGGTTGTAGTTGAATTTGCTTGTGTTATCAATGTTTTTTGTTGAACTTGTTTGTACTTTTTAAAAGTTACGGTTGTTGTTGAATTTGTTGGTGTTTTTCAATGTTGAGGTTGTTGCATTTGTTGGTGATATTCAAAGTTGAGGTTGTTGATGAATGTATTGGTATTATCAATGTTTATTTTGTTGAACTTTTTTGCACTTTTAAAAGTTGAGGTTGGTTTTGAATTTGTTGGTGTTTTTCATTGTTGAGGTTGTCGTTGAAATTGTTGGCGTTTTTCAATGTTGAGGCTGTTGTTGGATTTTTTGGTGTTTTTCATTGTTGAGGTTGTTGTTGAATTTGTTGGTGTTATCAAAGTTCTTTTTTCAACTTTTTTGTACTTTTAAAAGTTGAGGTTGTTTATGAATTTGTTGTTTTTTTTCAATGTTGACGTTGTTGTTGAATTGGATGGAATGTTTCAAAGTTGAGTTTGTTGTTGAATTTGTTGGTGTTATCAATGTTTTTTTTGATGAACTTGTTTGTATTTTTAAAAGTTGAGGTTGTTGTTGAATTTGTTGGTGTTTTTCAATGTTGAGGTTGTTGTTGAATTTATTGCTGTTTTTCAATGTTGATGTTGTTGAATTTGTTGGTGATTTTCAATGTTGAGTTTGATGTTCAATTAGTTAGTGTTATCAATGTTTTTTTTTAAATTGTTTGTATTTTTAAAATTTGTTTGTTGTTGAATTTGTTGGTGTTTTTCAAAGTTTAGGTCGTTGAATTTGTTGTTGATTTTCAATATTAAGCTTATTGTTGAATTTGTTTGTTGTCATGATGGTTTTTTTAAAACTTTTTTGTGTTTTCCAAAGTTGAAGTTGTTGCGAATTTGTTGGTGATATTCAGTGTTGAGGTTGTTGAATTTGTTGGTGATTTTCAATATTGAGGATCTTGTTGAATTTGTTGGCATTTTCCAATGTTGAGGTTGTTGTTGAGATTGTTGGTGATTTTCAATGTTGACGTTGTTGTTGAATTTGTTGGTGATTTTCAATGTTGACGTTGTTGTTGAATTTGTTGGAGCTTTTCAACATTGAGTTTGTTGTTGAATTTGTTGGTGTTATCAATGTTTTTTTTGTTGAACTTGTTTGTATTTTTTAAAGTGGAAGTTGTTGTTGAATTTGTTGGTGTTTTTCAATATTAAGGTTGTTGTTGAATTTGTTGGTGTTTTTCATTGTTGACGTTGTTGTTGAATTTGTTGGTGTTATCAATGTTAATTGTTGAACTTGTTTGTATTTTTAAAAGTTAAGGTTGTTGTTGAATTTACTCGTGTTATCAATGTTTTTTGTTGAACTTGTTTGTATTTTTAAAAGTTACGGCTGTTGTTGAATTTGTTGGTGTTTTTCAATGTTGAGATTGTAGAATTTTTTGGTGATATTCAAAGTTCAGGTTTTTGCTGAATGTATTGGTGTTATCAATGTTTATTTTGTTGAACTTTTTTGTACTTTTTACAGTTGAGGTTGTTGTAGAATTGAATGGTATGTTTCAATGTTGAGGTTGTTGTTCAATTTGTTGGTGTTATCAATGTTTTTTTTAATTTGTTTGTATTTTTTAAGTTGTTTGTTGTAGAATTTGTTGGTGTTTTTCAAAGTTTAGGTAGTTGAATTTGTTGGTGATTTTCAATATTAAGCTTATTGTTGAATTTGTTGGTGTCATGAATGTTTTTTTTTTAACTTTTTTGTGTTTTTCAAAGTTGAAGTTGTTGCAAATTTGTTGGTGATATTCAGTGTTGAGGTTATTGCATTTGTTGGTGATTTTCAATATTGAGGATGTTGTTGAATTTGTTGGCGTTTCTCATTGTTGAGGTTGCTGTTGAGATTGTTGGTGTATTTCAATGTTGAGGTTGTTGTTCAATTTGTTGGTGTTTTTCATTGTTGAGATTGTTGTTGAATTTGCTTGTGTTATCAATGTTTTTTGTTGAACTTGTTTGTACTTTTTAAAAGTTACGGTTGTTGTTGAATTTGTTGGTGTTTTTCAATGTTGAGGTTGTTGCATTTGTTGGTGATATTCAAAGTTGAGGTTGTTGATGAATGTATTGGTGTTATCAATGTTTATTTTGTTGAACTTTTTTGCACTTTTAAAAGTTGAGGTTGGTTTTGAATTTGTTGGTGTTTTTCATTGTTGAGGTTGTCGTTGAAATTGTTGGCGTTTTTCAATGTTGAGGCTGTTGTTGAATTTTTTGGTGTTTTTCATTGTTGAGTTTGTTGTTGAATTTGTTGGTGTTATCAAAGATCTTTTATCAACTTTTTTGTACTTTTAAAAGTTGAGGTTGTTTATGAATTTGTTGTTTTTTTTCAATGTTGATGTTGTTGTTGAATTGGATGGAATGTTTCAAAGTTGAGTTTGTTGTTGAATTTGTTGGTGTTATCAATGTTTTTTTTGATGAACTTGTTTGTATTTTTAAGAGTTGAGGTTGTTGTTGAATTTGTTGGTGTTTTTCAATGTTGAGATTGTTGTTGAATTTATTGCTGTTTTTCAATGTTGATGTTGTTGAATTTGTTGGTGATTTTCAATATTGAGTTTGATGTTCAATTAGTTAGTGTTATCAATGTTTTTTTTTTGAAATTGTTTGTATTTTTAAAATTTGTTTGTTGTTGAATTTGTTGGTGTTTTTCAAAGTTTAGGTCGTTGAATTTGTTGTTGATTTTCAATATTAAGCTTATTGTTGAATTTGTTTGTTGTCATGATGGTTTTTTAAAAACTTTTTTGTGTTTTCCAAAGTTGAAGTTGTTGCGAATTTGTTGGTAATATTCAGTGTTGAGGTTGTTGAATTTGTTGGTGATTTTCAATAATGAGGATCTTGTTGAATTTGTTGGCATTTTCCAATGTTGAGGTTGTTGTTGAGATTGTTGGTGATTTTCAATGTTGACGTTGTTGTTGAATTTGTTGGTGATTTTCAATGTTGACGTTGTTGTTGAATTTGTTGGAGCTTTTCAACATTGTGTTTGTTGTTGAATTTGTTGGTGTTATCAATGTTGAGGTTGTTGTTGAATTTATTGATGTTTTTCAATGTTAATGTTTTTGAATTTGTTGGTGGTTTTCAATATTGAGTTTGTTGTTGAATTTGTTGGTGTTATCAATGTTTTTTTTGTTGAACTTGTTTGTATTTTTAAATGTTGAGGGTGTTGTTGAATTTATTGATGTTTTTCAATGTTGATGTTGTTGAATTTGTTGGTGATTTTCAATACTGAGTTTGTTGTTCAATTAGTTAGTGTTATCAATGTTTATTTTATGAAGTTGTTTGTATTTTTAAAAGTTGTTTGTTGTTGAATTTGTTGGTGTTTTTCAAAGTTCAGGTCGTTGAATTTGTTGTTGATTTTCAATATTAAGCTTATTGTTGAATTTGTTTGTTGTCATGATGGTTTTTTTTAAACTTTTTTGTGTTTTTCAAAGTTGAAGTTGTTGCGAATTTGTTGGTGATATTCAGTGTTGAGGTTGTTGAATTTGTTGGTGATTTTCAATGTTGACGTTGTTGTTGAATTTGTTGGTGATTTTCAATGTTGACGTTGTTGTTGAATTTGTTGGTGATTTTCATTGTTGACGTTGTTGTTGAATTTGTTGGTGCTTTTCAACATTGAGTTTGTTGTTGAATTTGTTGGTGTTATCAATGTTGAGGTTGTTGTTGAATTTATTGATGTTTTTCAATGTTAATGTTGTTGAATTTGTTGGTGGTTTTCAATATTGAGTTTGTTGTTGAATTTGTTGGTGTTATCAATGTTTTTTTTGTTGAACTTGTTTGTATTTTTAAATGTTGAGGGTGTTGTTGAATTTATTGATGTTTTTCAATGTTGATGTTGTTGAATTTGTTGGTGATTTTCAATACTGCGTTTGTTGTTGAATTTGTTGGTGTTATCAATGTTTTTTTTGTTGAACTTGTTTGTATTTCCACAAGTTGAGGTTGTTTTTGAATTTGTTGGTATTTTTCAATGTTGAGGATGTTGTTGAATTAATTGGTGTTTTTCAATGTTGATGTTGATGAATTTGTTGGTGGTTTTCAATATTGAGTTTGTTTTTGAATTTCTTGGTGTTATCAATGTTTTTTTTTTTATTTACTTGTACGTATTTTTA
Source organism: Cetorhinus maximus (assembly GCF_964194155.1). Classification (NCBI taxonomy): domain Eukaryota; kingdom Metazoa; phylum Chordata; class Chondrichthyes; order Lamniformes; family Cetorhinidae; genus Cetorhinus; species Cetorhinus maximus. Next base: position 10,823 of record NW_027596184.1, on the reverse strand, counting down.
AAAGTAGAGGTTGCTGTTGAATTGGTTGGTGGTTTTGAATATTAAGCTTGTTGCTGAATTTGTTGGTTGCATGAATGGTTTTTTAAAAATCTTTTTGGTGTTTTTCAAAGTTGAGGTGGTTGCGAATTTGCTCGTGGTATTCAGTGTTGAGGTTGTTGAATTTGTTGCTTATTTTCAATCTTCAGGATGTTGTTGAATTTGTTGGCGTTTTTCAATTTTGAGGTTGTTGATGAGTTTGTTGGTGTTTTTCAATGTTGAGGTTGTTGTTGAATTTGTTGGTGTTTTTCAATGTTGAGGTTGTTGTTGAATTTGTTGTTGTTTTTCATTGTTGAGGTTGTTGTTGAATTTGTTGGTGTTATGAATGTTTTTTGTTCAACTTGTTTGTATTTTTAAAAGTTAAGGTTTCTGCTGAATTTGTTGGTGTTTTTCAATGTTGAAGTTGTTGAATTTGTTGGCGATATTCAAAGTTGTGGTTGTTGCTGAATATATTGGTGTTATCAATGTTTATTTTGTTGAACTTATTTGTACTTTTAAAAGTTGAGGTTGTTGTTGAATTTGTTTTGTGTTTTTCAATGTTGAGGTTGATGTTGAATTTATTGGTGTTTTTCAATGTTCATGTTGTTGAATTTGTTGGTGATTTTCAATATTGAATTTGTTGTTGAATTTCTTGGTGTTAACAATGTTTTTTTCCGTTGAACTTGTATGTATTTTTAAAGTTGAGGTTCTTGTTGAATTTGCTGCTGTTTTTCAAAGTTTAGGTCGCTGAATTTGTTGGTGATTTTCAACATTAATCCTGTTGTTGAATTTGTTTGTTTTCATGAATGCCTTTTTTAAAAACTTTTTTGTGTTTTGCAAAGTTGAGGTTGTTACGAATTTGTTGGTGCAATAAAGTGTTGAGGTTGTTGAATTTGTTGCTGATTTTCAATATTCAGGATGTTGATGAATTTATTGGCGTTTTTCAATGTTGAGGTTGTTGTTAAATTTGTTGTTGTTTTTCATTGTTGAGGTTGTTGTTGAATTTGTTGGTGTTATGAATGTATTTTGTTCAACTTGTTTGAATGTTTATAAGTTAAGGTTGTTGTTGAATTTGTTGGTGTTTTTCAATGTTGAGGATGTTGAATTTGTTGGTGAAATTCATAAATGGTGGTTGTTGCTGAATATATTGGTGTTATCAATGTTTATTTTGTTAAATATATTTGAACTTTATAATATTGAGGTTGTTGTTGAATTTGTTGGTGTTTTTCAACATTGAGGCCGTTGAAGTTGTTGATGATTTTAAATATTGAGGTTGTTGTTGAATTTGTTGGTGTTTTTCAACGTTGGTGTTGTTGAATTTGTCCGTGTTATCAATGTTTTCTTTTGAACTGATGTTTGTTTTTCAATGTTGAGGTTGTTGAATTTGCTGGTGAATTTCAAAATTGAGGTTGTTGATGAATTTGATGGAGTTATCAACGTTTATTTTGTTGAACTTTTTTGTACTTTTTTAAGTTGAGGTTGTTGTTGAAATTGTTTGGATTTTCAATATTGTGGTTGTTGTTGAAATTGTTGGCGATTTTCAATGTTGCTGAACTTGTTGTTGTTATCAATGTTATTTTTTGAACTTTTTTGTATTTTTCAAAGTGGAAGTTGTTGTTGAATTTGTTGGTGTTTTTCAATGTTGAGGTTGCAGTTGAATTTGTTGGTACTTTTCAATGTAGAGGTCGTTGTTGAATTTGTTGGTGATTTTCAATATTGAGATTGTTGAATTTGTTGGTGTTTTTCAATATTGAGGTTGTTGTTGAATTTGTTGGTGTTATCAATGTTATTTTTAGAACTGTTTTGTATTTTTCAATGCTGAGGTTGTTGTTGAATGTGCTGGTGTTATCAATGATTTTTTTGTTCAACTTGTTTGTATTTTTTAAAGTTGAAGTTTTTGTTGAATTTGTTGGTGTTTTTCAATATTAAGGTTGTTGTTGCATTTGATGGTGTTATGAATGTTTTTTGTCAACTTTTTAGTGTTTTTCAAAGTGGAGGTTGTTGCGAATTTGTCGGTGATATTCAGCGTTAAGGTTGTTGAATTTGTTGGTGATTTTCAATATTGAGGTTGTTGTTGAATTTGTTGTCGTTTTTCAATGATGAGGTTGTTCTTGAATTTTTTATTGTGTTTCAATGTTGAGGTTGTTGTTGAATTTGTTGGTGTTTTTCAATGATGAGGTTGTGGTTGAATTTGTTGGTGTTTTTCATAGTTGAGGTTGTTGTTGAATTTGTAGGTGTTGTCAATGTTTATTTTGTTGAACTTTTTTGTAATTTTAAAAGTTGATGTTGATTTTGAATTTGTTGGTGTTTTTCATTTGGAGGTTGTTGTTGAATTTGTTGACGATTTTCAATGTTGAGGCTGTTGTTGAATTTTTTGGTGTTTTTCATTGTTGATGTTGTTGTTGAATTTGTTGGTGTTATCTATGTTCTTTTTTCCACTTTTTTGTACTTTTAAAAGTTGAGGTTGTTTTTGAATTTGTTTTTTTTTTCAATGTTGACGTAGTTGTTGAATTCGATGGTATGTTTCAATGTTGAGTTTGTTGTTGAATTTGTTGGTGTTATCAGTTTTTTTTTGTTGAACTTGTTTGTATTTTTAAAAGTTGAGGTTGTTGTTGAATTTGTTGGTGTTTTTCAATGTTGAGGTTGTTGTTGAATTTATTGCTGTTTTTCAATGTTGATGTTGTTGAATTTGTTGGTGATTTTCAATATTGTGTTTGATGTTCAATTAGTTAGTGTTATCAATGTTTTTTTTTGAATTTGTTTGTACTTTTAAAATTTGTTTGTTGTTGAATTTGTTGGCCTTTTCCAATGTTGAGGTTGTTGTTGAGATTGTTGGTGATTTTCAATGTTGACGTTGTTGTTGAAATTGTTGGTGCTTTTCAATGTTGATGTTGTTGTTGAATTTGTTAGTGTTTTTCAACGTTGAGGTTGTTGAATTTGTTGTTGGTTTTCAGTATTTAGTTTGTTGTTGAATTTCTTGGTGTTATCAATGTTTTTTTTTGTTTTACTTGTACGTATTTTTAAAAGTAGAGGTTGCTGTTGAATTGGTTGGTGGTTTTCAATATTTAGCTTGTTGTTGAATTTGGTGGTTGCATGAATGGTTTTTTAAAAATCTTTTTGGTGTTTTTCAAAGTTGAGGTGGTTGCGAATTTGTTGGTGCTTTTCAATGTTGAGGTTGTTGAATTTGTTGCTTATTTTCAATATTCAGGATGTTGTTGAATTTGTTGGCGTTTTTCAATTTTGAGGTTGTTGATGAGTTTGTTGGTGTTTTTCAATGTTGAGGTTGTTGTTGTATTTGTTGGTGTTTTTCAATGTTGAGGTTGTTGTTGAATTTGTTGTTGTTTTTCATTGTTGAGGTTGTTGTTGAATTTGTTGGTGTTATGAATGTTTTTTGTTCAACTTGTTTGTATTTTTAAAAGTCAAGGTTTTTGCTGAATTTGTTGGTGTTTTTCAATGTTGAAGTTGTTGAATTTGTTGGTGATATTCAAAGTTGTGGTTGTTGCTGAATATATTGGTGTTATCAATGTTTATTTTGTTGAACTTATTTGTACTTTTAAAAGTTGAGGTTGTTGTTGAATTTGTTTTGTGTTTTTCAATGTTGAGGTTGATGTTGAATTTATTGGTGTTTTTCAATGTTGATGTTGTTGAATTTGTTGGTGATTTTCAATATTGAGTTTGTTGTTGAATTTCGTAGTGTTAACATTGTTTTTTTTCGTTGAACTTGTATGTATTTTTAAAAGTTGAGGTTCTTGTTGAATTTGTTGCTGTTTTTCAAAGTTTAGGTCGCTGAATTTGTTGGTGAATTTCCATTTTAATCTTGTTGTTGAATTTGTTTGTTTTCATGAATGCCTTTTTTAAAAACTTTTTTGTGTTTTGCAAAGTTGAGGTTGTTACGAATTTGATGGTGCTATAAAGTGTTGAGGTTGTTGAATTTGTTGCTGATTTTCAATTTTCAGGATGTTGATGAATTTATTGGCGTTTTTCAATGTTGAGGTTGTTGTTAAATTTGTTGTTGTTTTTCATTGTTGAGGTTGTTGTTGAATTTGTTGGTGTTATGAATGTGTTTTTTCAACTTGTTTGAATGTTTATAAGTAAAGGTTGTTGTTGAATTTGTTGGTGTTTTTCAATGTTGAGTATGTTGAATTTGTTGGCGATATTCAAAATTGTGGTTGTTGCTGAATATATTGGTGTTATCAATGTTTATTTTGTTAAACATTTTTGAACTTTTAAATGTTGAGGTTGTTGTTTAATTTGTTGGTGTTTTTCTACGTTGAGGCCGTTGAATTTGTTGATGATTTTAAATATTGAGGTTGTTGTTGAATTTGTTGGTGTTTTTCAACGTTGGTGTTGTTGAATTTGTTCGTGTTATCAATGGTTTATTTTGAACAGTTTTTTGTTTTTCAATGTTGAGGTTGTTGAATTTGCTGGTGAATTTCAATATTGAGGTTGTTGATGAATTTGATGGAGTTATCAACGTTTATTTTGTTGAACTTTTTTGTACTTTTAAAAGTTGAGGTTGTTGTTGAAATTGTTTGGATTTTCAATATTGAGGTTGTTGTTGCAATTGTTGGCGTTTTTCAATGTTTTTGAACTTGTTGGTGTTATCAATGTTATTTTTTGAACTTTTTTGTATTTTTCAAAGTGGAAGTTGTTGTTGAATTTGTTGGTGTTTTTCCATGTCGAGGTTCCAGTTGAATTTGTTGGTGTTTTTCCATGTCGAGGTTGCAGTTGAATTTGTTGGTGCTTTTCAATGTAGAGGTTGTTGTTGAATTTGTTGTTGATTTTCAATATTGAGGTTGTTGAATTTGTATGCAATTTTCAATATTGAGGTTGTTGTTGAATTTGTTGGTGTTATCAATGTTATTTTTTGAACTGTTTTGTATTTTTCAATGCTGAGGTTGTTGTTGAATGTGTTGGTGTTATCAATGATTTTATTGTTCAACTTGTTTGTATTTTTTAAAGTTGAAGTTTTTATTGAATTTGTTCGTGCTTTTCAATGTTGAGGATGTAGTTGAATTTGTTGGTGATTTTCAATGTTGACGTTGTAGTTGAATTTGTTGGTGATTTTCAATGTTGACGTTGTTGTTGAATTTGTTGGTGCTTTTCAATGTTGACGTTGTTGTTGAATTTGTTGGTGTTTTTCAATGTTGACGTTGTTGTTGAATTTGTTAGTGTTTTTCAACGTTGAGGTTGTTGAATTTGTTGGTGATTTTCAATATTGAGTTTGTTGTTCAATTTGTTGGTGTTATTTTTTTTTTGAATTTTTTTTTTTTAAAGTTGTTTGTTGTTGTATTTGTTGGTGTTTTTCAAAGTTTAGATCGTTGGATTTGTTGGTTATTTTCAATATTAAGCTTATTGTTGAATTTGTTGGTGTCATGAATGGTTTTTTAAAAACTTTTTTCTGTTTTTCAAAGTTGAAGTTGTTGCGAATTTGTTGGTGATATTCAATGTTGAGGTTGTTGAATTTGTTGGTGATTTTCAATATTGAGGATGTTGTTGAATTTGATGGCGTTTTTCAATGTTGCGGTTGTTGTTGAGATTGTGGGTGTTTTTAAATGTTGAGGTTGTTGTTGAATTTGTTGGTGATTTTCAACATTGAGTTTGTTTTTGAATTGTTGGTGTTTTCAATGTTGAGGTTGTTGTTGAATTTATTGATGTTTTTCAATGTTAATGTTGTTGAATTTGTTGGTGGTTTTCCATATTGAGTTTGTTGTTGAATTTGTTGGTGTAATCAATGGTATTTTTTTGAACTTGGTGTATTTTTAAATGTTGAGGTTGTTGTTGAATTTATTGGTGTTTTTCAATGTTGATGTTGATGAATTTGATGGTGGTTTTCAATATTGAGTTTGTTGTTGAATTTCTTGGTGTTATCAATGTTTTTTTTTTTGTTTTGCTTGTACGTATTTTTAAAAGTAGTGGTTGGTGTTGAATTGGTTGGTGGTTTTCAATATTAAGCTTGTTGTTGAATTTTTTGGTTGCATGAATGGTTTTTTAAAAATCTTTTTGATGTTTTTCAAAGTTGAGGTGGTTGCGAATGTGTTGGTGCTATTCAGTGTTGAGGTTGTTGAATGTGTTGCTTATTTTCAATATTCAGGATGTTGTTGAATTTGTTGGCGTTTTTCAATTTTGAGGTTGTTGATGAGTTTGTTGGTGTTTTTGAATGTTGAGTTTGTTGTTGAATTTGTTGGTGTTTTTCAATGTTGACGTTGTTGTTGAATTTGTTAGTGTTTTTCAACGTTGAGGTTGTTGAATCTGTTGGTGATTTTCAATATTGAGTTTGTTGTTCAATTTGTTGGTGTTATTTTTTTATTGAATTTTTTTTTTTTAAAGTTGTTTGTTGTTGTATTTGTTGGTGTTTTTCAAAGTTTAGATCGTTGCATTTGTTGGTTATTTTCAATATTAAGCTTATTGTTGAATTTGTTGGTGTCATGAATGGTTTTTTAAAAACTTTTTTCTGTTTTTCAAAGTTGAAGTTGTTGCGATTTTGTTGGTGATATTCAATGTTGAGGTTGTTGAATTTGTTGGTGATTTTCAATATTGAGGATGTTGTTGAATTTGATGGCGTTTTTCAATGTTGAGGTTGTTGTTGAGATTGTGGGTGTTTTTAAATGTTGAGGTTGTTGTTGAATTTGTTGGTGATTTTCAACATTGAGTTTGTTGTTGAATTTGTTGGTGTTTTCAATGTTGAGGTTGTTGTTGAATTTATTGATGTTTTTCAATGTTAATGTTGTTGAATTTGTTGGTGATTTTCAATAATGAGTTTGTTGTTGAATTTCGTAGTGTTAACAATGTTTTTTTTCGTTGAACTTGTATGTATTTTTAAAAGTTGAGGTTCTTGTTGAATTTGTTGCTGTTTTTCAAACTTTAGGTCGCTGAATTTGTTGGTGATTTTCCATTTTAATCCTGTTGTTGAATTTGTTTGTTTTCATGAATGCCTTTTTTAAAAACTTTTTTGTGTTTTGCAAAGTTGAGGTTGTTACGAATTTGTTGGTGCAATAAAGTGTTGAGGTTGTTGAATTTGTTGCTGATTTTCAATATTCAGGATGTTGATGAATTTATTGGCGTTTTTCAATGTTGAGGTTGTTGTTAAATTTGTTGTTGTTTTTCATTGTTGTGGTTGTTGTTGAATTTGTTGGTGTTATGAATGTGTTTTGTTCAACTTGTTTGAATGTTTATAAGTTAAGGTTGTTGTTGAATTTGTTGGTGTTTTTCAATGTTGAGGATGTTGAATTTGTTGGTGATATTCAAAATTGTGGTTGTTGCTGAATATATTGGTGTTATCAATGTTTATTTTGTTAAACATTTTTGAACTTTTAAATATTGAGGTTGTTGTTTAATTTGTTGGTGTTTTTCAACGTTGAGGCCGTTGAATTTGTTGATGATTTTAAATATTGAGGTTGTTGTTGAATTTGTTGGTGTTTTTCAACGTTGGTGTTGTTGAATTTGTTCCTGTTATCAATGGTTTATTTTGAACAGTTTTTTGTTTTTCAATGTTGAGGTTGTTGAATTTGCTGGTGAATTTCAATATTGAGGATGTTGATGAATTTGATGGAGTTATCAACGTTTATTTTGTTGAACTTTTTTGTACTTTTAAAAGTTGAGGTTGTTGTTGAAATTGTTTGGATTTTCAATATTGAGGTTGTTGTTGCAATTGTTGGCATTTTTCAATGTTTTTGAACTTGTTGGTGTTATCAATGTTATTTTTTGAACTTTTTTGTATTTTTCAAAGTGGAATTTGTTGTTGAATTTGTTGGTGTTTTTCCATGTCGAGGTTGCAGTTGAATTTGTTGGTGTTTTTCCATGTCGACGTTGCAGTTGAATTTGTTGGTGCTTTTCAATGTAGAGGTTGTTGTTGAATTTGTTGTTGATTTTCAACATTGAGTTTGTTGTTGAATTTGTTGGTGTTTTTAATGTTGAGGTTGTTGTTGAATTTATTGATGTTTTTCAATGTTAATGTTGTTGAATTTGTTGGTGGTTTTCTATATTGAGTTTGTTGTTGAATTTGTTGGTGTAATCAATGGTTTTTTTTTGAACTTGGTGTATTTTTAAATGTTGAGGTTGTTGTTGAATTTATTGGTGTTTTTCAATGTTGATGTTGATGAATTTGATGGTGGTTTTCAATATTGAGTTTGTTGTTGAATTTCTTGGTGTTATCAATTTTTTTTTTTTTGTTTTGCTTGTACGTATTTTTAAAAGTTTTGGTTGCTGTTGAATTGGTTGGTTGTTTTTCAATTTTGAGGTTGTAGATGAGTTTGTTGGTGTTTTTCAATGTTGAGGTTGTTGTTGAATTTGTTGTTGATTTTCAATATTGAGGATGTAGTTGAATTTGTTGGTGTTATCAATTTTGACGTTGTTGTTGAATTTATTGCTGTTTTTCAATGTTAATGTTGTTGAATTTGTTGGTGGTTTTCAATATTGAGTTTGTTGTTGAATTTGTTGGTGTTATCAATGTTTTTTTGTTGAACTTGTTTGTTTTTCTAAAAGTTGAGTTTGTTTTTTGAATTTGTTGGTGTTTTTCAATGTTGAGGATGTTGTTGAATTTATTGGTGTTTTTCAGTGTTGATGTTGATGAATTTGTTGTTGGTTTTCAATATTTAGTTTGTTGTTGAATTTCTTGGTGTTATCAATGTTTTTTTTTTGTTTTACTTGTACGTATTTTTAAAAGTAGAGGTTGCTGTTGAATTGGTTGGTGGTTTTCAATATTTAGCTTGTTGTTGAATTTGTTGGTTGCATGAATGGTTTTTTAAAAATCTTTTTGGTGTTTTTCAAACTTGAGGTGGTTGCGAATTTGTTGGTGCTATTCAGTGTTGACGTTGTTGAATTTGTTGCTTATCTTCAATATTCAGGATGTTGTTGAATTTGTTGGCGTTTTTCAATTTTGAGGTTGTTGGTGAGTTTGTTGGTGTTTTTCAATGCTGAGGTTGTTGTTGAATTTGTTGGTGTTTTTCAATGTTGAGGTTGTTGTTGAATTTGTTGTTGTTTTTCATTGTTGAGGTTGTTGTTGAATTTGTTGGTGTTATGAATGTTTTTTGTTCAACTTGTTTGTATTTTTAAAAGTTAAGGTTTTTGCTGAATTTGTTGGTGTTTTTCAATGTTGAAATTGTTTAATTTGTTGGTGATATTCAAAGTTGTGGTTGTTGCTGAATATATTGGTGTTATCAATGTTTATTTTGTTGAACTTATTTGTACTTTTAAAAGTTGAGGTTGTTGTTGAATTTGTTTTGTGTTTTTCAATGTTGAGTTTGATGTTGAATTTATTGGTGTTTTTCAATGTTGATGTTGTTGAATTTGTTGGTGATTTTCAATATTGAGTTTGTTGTTGAATTTCTTGGTGTTAACAATGTTTTTTTTCGTTGAACTTGTATGTATTTTTAAAAGTTGAGGTTCTTGTTGAATTTGCTGCTGTTTTTCAAAGTTTAGGTCGCTGAATTTGTTGGTGATTTTCAATTTTAATCTTGTTGTTGAATTTGTTTGTTTTCATGAATGCCTTTTTTAAAAACTTTTTTGTGTTTTGCAAAGTTGAGGTTGTTACGAATTTGTTGGTGCTATAAAGTGTTGAGGTTGTTGAATTTGTTGCTGATTTTAAATATTCAGGATGTTGATGAATTTATTGGCGTTTTTCAATGTTGAGGTTGTTGTTAAATTTGTTGTTGTTTTTCATTGTTGTGGTTGTTGTTGAATTTGTTGGTGTTATGAATGTATTTTGTTCAAATTGTTTGAATGTTTATAAGTTAAGGTTGTTGTTGAATTTGTTGGTGTTTTTCAATGTTGAGGATGTTGAATTTGCTGGTGAAATTCAAAATTGTGGTTGTTGCTGAATATATTGGTGTTATCAATGTTTATTTTGTTAAATATTTTTGAACTTTTAAATGTTGAGGTTGTTGTTTAATTTGGTGTTTTTCTACGTTGAGGCCGTTGAATTTGTTGATGATTTTAATTATTGAGGTTGTTGTTGAATTTGTTGATGTTTTTCAACGTTGGTGTTGTTGAATTTGTTCGTGTTATCAATGGTTTATTTTGAACAGTTTTTTGTTTTTCAATGTTGAGGTTGTTGAATTTGCTGGTGAATTTCAATATTGAGGTTGTTGATGAATTTGATGGAGTTATCAACGTTTATTTTGTTGAACTTTTTTGTACTTTTAAAAGTTGAGGTTGTTGTTGAAATTGTTTGGATTTTCAATATTGAGGTTGTTGTTGCAATTGTTGGCGTTTTTCAATGTTTTTGAACTTGTTGGTGTTATCAATGTTATTTTTTGAACTTTTTTGTATTTTTCAAAGTGGAAGTTGTTGTTGAATTTGTTGGTGTTTTTCCATGTCGAGGTTCCAGTTGAATTTGTTGGTGTTTTTCCATGTCGAGGTTGCAGTTGAATTTGTTGGTGCTTTTCAATGTAGAGGTTGTTGTTGAATTTGTTGTTGATTTTCAATATTGAGGTTGTTGAATTTGTATGCAATTTTCAATATTGAGGTTGTTGTTGAATTTGTTGGTGTTATCAATGTTATTTTTTGAACTGTTTTGTATTTTTCAATGCTGAGGTTGTTGTTGAATGTGTTGGTGTTATCAATGATTTTATTGTTCAACTTGTTTGTATTTTTTAAAGTTGAAGTTTTTATTGAATTTGTTCGTGCTTTTCAATGTTGAGGATGTAGTTGAATTTGTTGGTGATTTTCAATGTTGACGTTGTAGTTGAATTTGTTGGTGATTTTCAATGTTGACGTTGTTGTTGAATTTGTTGGTGCTTTTCAATGTTGACGTTGTTGTTGAATTTGTTGGTGTTTTTCAATGTTGACGTTGTTGTTGAATTTGTTAG